>NC_135787.1:110000000-110600000 GCF_051106095.1 Pogona vitticeps | reverse complement strand
CCATATGTTGCTGGCACATCTACAGCCTCGGTGTGCAGCTCCCTCCAGAAGTCGCAGCTACATGAGCAGGCGCGCGAAGGAGGGTTGGTGTGCGGCACTCACACACAGAGGCGCTTCCCATGTCAGGAGGAATCACTGACAGTCAGGGAAGGTGACCGGGGCAACAGGAGGCCCTTCTTCTCCTAGGGACAGGGCAACAGAGCCCTAACTCCTGCAGGGTCCCTTGAACAAGCCCCTTGAAACAATCATCCATCACCAGTCTCTCTCATGGTTGCTCAGAGAGAGGGTGTGGTGAGACATGCCTCCTTTTCACTCTCTTCTCCTCATGAGATAGAGAGACTTAAGCTCCAACTCTGGAATGTCAAATGCCCGCCCTCATGTAGGGCTAAAAGGGCCATGGCCGGACTGGACGGTAGCGCAGTCACTAAATGGCCAGTTGGAGCAGAGAGGCTATCAGACGATCCCGGAGTCTGTGCAGGTAGAGCTGGCACGTCGTCTCCTCAGAGGCAAATTCGCTAGCCTCTGGCGAGGATTCCTCTGTCGATGTAGACTTCGATTTTAAGGACTCCTTGGCATTGTCGGGTCCCCTACTGCGGCCTGCACCTATCTGGGTAAGATGTAGCTTACTCAGGCAGAAAATCATTAATGTGCCTGAGAGTCAAAATGAGTAGGCCGAAAAAGGCGGGAAAGGAGAAAGAAGCAAACAGTTGAAGCGTGTGTGTGTGCGGGGGTGGGTGGGTAAGCCAAATAGCTGGCAAGTGAAAAGAAAACAACTCATGGGGGATCGTAGATTAGATAATTGAGAAGGGAAAGAATCCAATTTAGAGGGAATTGATCAATAAGATAAAGGGAAAAACCCCTGTGGAAATAGCTCTATGCTCTGTAGAACTTTACAGCACGGCGGAAAAAAGGAACTGAGGGGAATCTTGGGTGGGAGGAGCTTGTGCCTCATGGGGGATCACACCATAAAATTGTTACTTTTAGCTCTAGAATGCTCCGAGAATGTCAGCGCAGGCGCAGACTAAACCCATATGTGTGTATTCACAGAGGCCACGAAGAAGAACTGGATATTAATGAGCAACTAAAATTTAAGACAGTTCAGGGAATGTGCAAATATTTGTTTGAGAAGGAACCCCCACCCCTCCTACCTGCAGTGTTTCTTTGGAAGCTTGTCAAGAGAGATGGCTCTGTTCCCACATGGACACTTGAAGAATCGCTTTATGCCATCGTGCCAGTGGTAGTCATGATTTTGCTCCACGCAAGAATCCAGGAGTTTGAAGTAGGTGTACTTACACTTTAGTGGGGGGAGAAAAGAAGAGCGAGAGAGAAGCTGAAAAAGTTGGAAGACTCTCTTTCTTAAAGGTCTTGCTGTAATAAAGCAAGGCAGCCCACCATTGTATCATAACTGTATGTCCCCTTCGGAACTAGGAGAAAGCAGTTCTCTGTTAGGTTATGATCAAGAGTGTGTAGCTTTCTGGGCTACAACTTCCAGAATTCCCCCATCCAGCAAGGCCACTGGCGGTTACAGCCCAAGACAGGAACATTTCCATGTTTCAATTATACTGGATTAGACAGCCAATTGGAACTTAGTGGTTCCACAAGCAAGAATGAATCCCATGTTTCTAAATAGTGAAAAATGTCACCCTATTCAGTGCCTTAATACAGATACATTGCATTAGGAGCTCTAAATGCAGCGAAGAACCAAGTGGGACATAATGGATAGAAAACAAGACTTTAATTGGGAAGATCTGGCCATTGGAAAGCTCACTGTCCTTTTTGCCTACCGCCTGGAGTTGCTCTGATGAGAACACTTAGCATCTCTCACGAGGTAGCTGACAAAATGAGATAAACCCCAGGGCATTTGAAGGAAGACAGGATTCAAGTGTAAAAATAAGCAAAGCCTAAATTCAAGTATAGAATTTAGGTGGTCACTAAACTAGAAGACTTTTTGCTGTGAATATTCCTTTTTGGGAAGTAAACTGGCCTGTGCATATGGCTGCTAGTCAAAGTGGATTCAGTAAGAATTATCTCCCACTTCCAAGCTCTAAGCGTTACAAGAGCATCCAGCAAAGTAAAAGTTTTTTTTACTGCATGATTTGTTCTTACATGCTTTGAGGTAGCAAATTTTCATTGACTTTGGGCTGCCTTGGCAACTTAAAAGATAACAACAGCCCAAAGAAAACTCGAGTCTCATGCTCCAGCATGCCATGAAGGATGATAAACAAACCATGTCAATGCATTCTATGTTTGTACCACAATCTTCTTGAAATGTGGAATACTTACAAGCTTTAGTTTTAACCCTTGCATTGTGCATCGGAATAGGTAAGTAATGGACCTTATACATTCTGTATAAACAGTGGTCCAGAGTTGATCAGTAAGAGCTGCTCAGGATTAGGGCAAATTGCACCCACCCACCCCAATTATCATTGTTTCAGCCAGACTTTGCACAATCAAGTGGCTGCTGCACTCACTGTTTTGCATGTGGCAACACGGCACTTCACTTCTCTGATACTCCTCATTTTCTCTTCCATTTGCTCCTTTTTCACCAGTGGCTCAAAATAGCGTTCCTGCATCTCAGCCTCAAACTGCGAAAGAAGACAGAAATGGAATTTTGATTTGCATGTGCAAACAGCTGATACAATGGAATATGTTTTAAAAAACGGATATAAGTGATTGCTGAACATGCTTTTCAGCCAGGTGTCTCTGATATAGACACAACCATTCAGAAGTAATAAGCAAAGATTCTACACTGAGTTCTTGAACGAAAAATGTCAAACGTGCAGTACAAAATCCACATACCCCCTCATGATCTTTGAAATGGTTTTCCCTCACCAACACTTTGATAACTATCAAGCAGAACTGCCTAGCTTAGTCTTCCCTCTCAGATGGATGATTGCTACTGTCCGTTCACACCAAAGATAATCAGTAGAGTTCAGAATTCTGCAACTTAAAAGCATGCATGCCCTGACAGGTGACACTTGAAAAAACTGGGGAAAGCAGAGAAAGCAAGCGCTTCAGGGCTCTGCAGAGATATTCTTCTTGCTTACAAGTAGCAGCATGGTACAAACTAAGCACACTTAATAGATATGTTACTTACAGGTTATTATATTTTGAGGGTATTTTTGTTTGGTTGACCTTGTCTCAGAATTTTAATGACAGAGCTTCTGATTGCAGTCCCTCACTAAAATCTGCTAAAAACCTGAGCTAAGACCACCTCCAGTGAATGTGAAATACTTATGATGATGCTGATGTGTCATTTGACTTGACTATTCACAAATTCCTCCTTGTTAGGGATGCACCTATGACCCCAGTCCTAGCTGAAATCAAGGATCCTACTTGTAGGAGTGGAAATAATTTGTCATGAGGGAATCAGAGCCTGCATATGAGTTTCATGTCAACTGGAGTCTAGCTGCAAAATATGCCTTCTTGGGTTTTGCGTCTGTGCTCAGAAGCACAGTAAAACACATTAAAATACTTCAAAGCACTTTTTAAATAAAGTAGTGGCCAGCCTGATCTGCAGTCATTTCTGCATCATTAGTGTTTGTAGTGCTTTGTGCCATCCAAGGTTAGGAGAGGACCATGAGTCCTCCAGATGGTTTGGTTGACAGCTGCCATCAGCCCCACATGACATGGCCAAGGACAAGAGATTACAGGAAATACAGTCCAAAACCTCTGGAAGGCCAAAGGCCCCTCACCTGTGCTCTAAGCAGACCTTGATTAGGAAAGCTGCATGACTAGCATGCAGAGACAGAGTCCATGAAACATTCCTACCAAAGTTTCTCATTCAAAGGACTCCCACTAGAAGCCTGATGAAAAACAACAACTCATCAATTTGGCTGCACTTTAGTATTGTGTTCTCTATTGAAAACTGTTTGGCAGATGATCTGAAGCTCATCTGGGCCTGTGTGTTGTGGCTGCTGTCATTAGGTGGGATCCTCCTCTTCTTCATCATCACTTCCTAGTACTTACAAAGACTGCTCTAAGCAGCAATTCCTCTTGTATTGCCACTGGACATCCTGCCAACCTGCCGCTCATTTAAGTTAATCTTAAAATCAGGGGGCCTAGAGTGGTCCTCACACGACCAGATAGGAGGGATATAAATAAAATAAATAAAATAAATAATAAAATAAAAAAAAGGAGCAAACAATTTGAATTCTCTAAATCGTTTGACAGTACAAATTCACATTCAGGTGTTCTCAGCCGTCTCAAATATCTGAAGGCTCTCATATGTAGAACCTGCTTACTTCCTTAAGGACACCCAAGTGTTTGGATCTAGCATTGAAGATTTCTTGAAACTCGTCAGACTCCAAGTAAGCAAGTTGTTGGCGCCGTTTCTTTTCGGCAGGTTCTACAGTATTAGCAGTGTCTGCAGGGTCAAAGAGAAAAGGAAACACACAAGGCTTAACCAGTAACACCTAAGGAGATTCTGCTTTAGCAGAGGCTAAGAAAACACATCTGTGCAGTTTATGGCTTCTTTGCGATTTTCAGTGAATTATGCTTGAAGTCTTCTACCTTCTTACTCATGTCTCTTTGATCTACATGATTTGCATTTGCTCAAATTACTCAAGACAAGACAGAAAGGCATGTTTTTCTCTGCAAGTTTCTCCAGTTTCTGCAATTTCACTGGCCACTTCCAAAGACAAGTTCAGTCTACTGCCAGTTCAATATTCAATATTTCAAGTTTTCTTTGGAACCAAATGGAAAGTTCAATTGAAATAAAAGGGGAGGGGGAGCAATGTGGCCAATTACAAAATAAAAATGCAAGAATCAATGCACAATGAGGTCACTGTGCAACCTGGCAACCCCTTACTCCATTTGATAGGCCACCCCCAAAGATCAGATTCATTCTCAGCGATTCATTCTTTTCCTCCTACTCAACTTCACAGAAACTCTCAGGAGAAGACTGGTGATGTTGGCTAGTTATTGGTCCTCTGACTGATAATAGAGGAAAGGGGAGTGAGTCCCAACTTAGTTAGCTGGGGAAGGGTTTAAAACAATCATGGAAAAGCAAGGAACAGTCAGAGATGCCTATACCCCTATTCATTCAGTGGCACCAGCATCCAATCCATGAAGAGAATGTATTCAAGTGTTCCAGCTTGAATAGGGTTGACTTTGCTTAAAAGGCAGCAAAAGAAGGAAAGATAAAAACGCAGCACAACTATTTCAATGCAGGGAACCAAAATCCCCACATGCAGCCAGATGCCTATCTGGGACAAGATGGGCCTCTGATGCCGGTTCAGTCTGCAGTATTTTGAGCATGTTGTCTCTCTTAGGCAGAAACCTTAACACGTAGCTGTCCTGTTTGACAGCAATTCTAGCTTTAGATCTTAATGGCAGATTGCTGTGCCCCAAAGAACCAGAAACACTCCAAGCAGTATTTGTAATGTTTATATTATGGTGCCTTTAAGTAATTTATATCTTGCACAGCAAAGGAATCTGCTAGATTGGCCAAAATGTTAGAAAGAAGTCTGGGATAGTTAAAAAAAAATTCAGGCTGCTTGTTTCAGATCTCATATAGACGCCTATTATTTATTGTTATTTATTTTATGCATTTATATGTTGTCTTTCTTCCCATACAGGACACAAGGCAGCTCACAACAATTAAAATCATACAATAATAACAAGTTAAAAATGCCATACAAAACTATATATACAAAAATAATTAAAACATTGGTCAGGATTAAAAACTATTTTGAAAACTTTTTAAAAATTACATTTGTCCACATTGGAGAGAAGATTTCTTAATAAACTAATACAGTGGTGCCTCGCTTAACGAGCGCACCGTTTAACGAAGAATCCGTATAGCGATCCCTTTTTGGGGATCACTATACGGATCTGCCCCAATCACCGCACTCGCTTTGCGACGATTGGGGCGTCCGGCGGCCATTTTGGAGCCGCCGAACAGCTGATCGGCGGCTCCAAAATGGCCGCCGCATGACCCGAAATGGCCCCTATCAGTGTTTTCGCGCCCTCCCCTTGCTTACGGAGGTCGCGAAAACGCTGCGGGGGGGCATTTCGGGTCATACGGCGGCCTTTTTGAGCCGCCGATCAGCTGATCGGCGGCTCCAAAATGGCCGCCGGACGCGAAAACATCGCTGGAGGGGTAAGTTTGGACGCTTATTGGAACGCATTAAACTAAGTTTAATGCGTTCCAATAGGCTTTCCTTACCCGCACAGCGATGTTTTCGTATAGCGAAGGTTAATCCGGAACGGATTAACCTCGCTATACGGGGCACCACTGTAATCAGGGAGTGGGCGGGGTGGGGGGATCCAACACAATACCTTTCAGCATAAATCTGTGATATGGTCGTTTTAGAAATATCATCTTACTTTCCATACCTTCTGAAACGTGGGTGTTTTTCTCAACTCTCTCAGAAATTTCTAGAGTATCCAGATCAGATCGTTTTCGCTTGATGCTGTTTGGGTCCACTTTAGAGAGGATTCTGCCTTTTGCACGCAGTTTGTTTATTGCTGCTATCTAAAAACAACAAGAGGAGCACATTAGATATGTAAAACTCAGGACATTAATTAAAACTGGCATGAGGTTCATGGGATCTGAAGACCAAACAACCCTTTTCTGCAAAATCAAGTCTGCCATTGGTCAAATAAAAATTATACTGGTGAACACAGGACTTTTGAAAAGTGCAAAAGATAATCACGCTCTTAAAGAGACACATGGATTCCAAAGACAAGCTTATGTAGGTCACAAACTGCATGCTTTCAAGAGCCAAGATGACATCATGTGTCTTCTCACCTAACACGATTTTTTTCTTCTAACACTTGGGGGACAAAGAAAAATATTCCCTTCAGGGCTGCAGCAGCTGCTCCTAAGAATTTTAGCAGTCTCAATTCTCAGATTGATAAATTCAGGTTTATTTGTTTGGGATTATTAGTTTATCTGTCTGAGAACTGAGATTGCCACCACAAATTCTTCTTCTTTCAAATGCCAGAAGAAACAATTCTGGGATTTTGTTTAGGACTCTGCCAAATCAAAGAAATGTTGTTTAAATTCATACTACAAACCAAGATGCTAAGCCACAATCTGATTCTCTTTCCATATCCTGGTGTCTAGACAAACTGAAACATGATTTTCTGGGGTGGACATATCAGGAAATTGTGATTTAGAGGGCATGTGAAGGAAGTGGACAGCACACATGAACACACTCCTGGTTCTTAATCTACTGCGTCATGGGTTATTATGCTGAAATCATTATATCTGACTGGCCCTAAGAATACCAAATCAAACAACCAGGGGGAAGAAGTACAAAAATGAAATAATGGGTTAAAAATCATATGAAGTAGGACAGATCATGCTAACTGAAATTGGCATAATTCAAAAAATTGCAGAATTTAGAAAGCGAAGTATTATTGCTATTATTTATATTGACATAACAAAAGATCCTAATCCATGATTATTAAACAAAAATACTTTCTAGTTTACAATCTATAATGAGAGGCCAGGAGAAAAGGGACCTGCTTCAATCAGCACTTCTTCAATAATAGTCGCTCTAAGTGGCACAGTCTCTGCTCTACTTCATGCACACTCTGAGACAGCAGGACGATATCTGCTGACGTGGGAGTCCCTGCATTATTTGAATGTTTTTTCTGCCCCCCCCTCGGGGAGGCAGAGGTAATGTTTTCCCCCTTTTCCTGACTGCCCCAAGTCAGAGAGGTCCTCGGATGTGTCTGAGGAGAGTGCTGAGCTGCTTTCAGGCACGCTTCTGTACATACTGCTATTACTTTCTTCACGGGGGAGAGATAGAATCAAACACACTTGTAACTGTCAGGGATTGGTCTCATAAAACGCAAGTGAGCAAATCTGGAGTGGGCAGATGGGGCTAATCTACCTTTAAATTAGCCTCTTCTACTGCAGATGAAAAGCCATTCAAAACTGAATTTGTAGACATTTAAAAGTGCAGTTGAACTTGTATGTTTAAGATAATGTCCTGTTACTATGCCTTTTAATTCAGCTCTGAAGATCTTCCACTGTCCTCCATGTTATGTTAAGAAACTAGCATCTGTTTTTACAAGAGCTTGGATAATTTTAAACTCTGGCTGGAATCCTGTTGCTTTGTTACCCATGCAAAAAGCAAACAGAGTAACATTCAGTCACTTCTAGCTGACAATTTAACGAATCCCCACCGGGATTCTTGGGCTTGTACTCCAAGCCAGAATTTCAGTCTGTAACTTGGGATGTATCAGAATCCCTTGGCTATTATTGTCCAAACAATCTCTGTACAAAACTATCATAACTGGGGGGGGGGTGAGTCTCTAAAGTTAAGCTGGAAGAAATCTACCTGCTGAAAATAGCCAGCCCTTGAGGGAATCTTGTATTACTATCGGCCAGTCATCACAAGGCCGCCTTGAAAGTCTGAAGATGTGTTACCTTTTTGGCTTCAGCCAAGCCATTCAGCTTGGGTGGTGGAAGAGGCGACTCATCAAAAAAGAGAACATCTTCCCCTTCAGAGAACCCCATGCCAAGTCGAGGAGTTTGAGGGGTTGACAACTTTACAGCTTTAGGAAATTCAGCTCCTGGAGTTGGAGACCGCAGAGCAGACGGTTCCACGGAAGATGGTGTTACTGATGTGTTCTTGCCACTTGTGCTTTGAAGAAACCTTAAGCAGAAAGACACAATTATCATACAGGGGCTGGTGGAAAGCAGTCTATGTAGGTTCCTACTCTCTGCTCCAGCAATGGCAAGCAAACTGTGTCCCAGCCCCCCTCAGAAATTTATGTGCCCCTTGTGTGAGTAAACCAGTAATGGCAAACAAGTTCCTCAGAAATGCGCAGCTGCAGAAGTACTGGGTGTACTGTAATCACATTTTCAACCCTTACAGAGTGGACAGTATTGTCATGTCCCAGATACAGGGATGGGCAGACTTCAGGCTTCTATTTTGGATTTTTCTATGAAACCAAGTTCTAAAAACTAATATGAGACATGCAGCGCAGGATCAGGTTGTGGAGTCAATTATTTATTACACCCAACCAATCCCTGGGGTTTATTCAAACCCATCATGCTCTTAAACCACTGAGTTGAATAAAGGCCTGATTAAAAGAAAAAAATCAGTTCTACAATAGAGAAGTGTAACTCTGAGTCTAAGCAATTAGCACAAGGACAAATGTGACAAAAACTAGGGTTTTCTCGCTTGTCATTTTAGTTGCTCTCGTTGTATTCCTGGCTGTCTGAAACTTTGGGCATCTAGTGCCCCCAGTTTCCACACACAAGACCCCTCATTTTTTTCATGCAAAGTTGGGGAGTTTCATTCAGATTCGGTACCTGCATTCAGAGTTGTCATGTATCATGGGAAAGTAAAGTAGCTCCCATTAGCCCTGAATCTACATTTTAGGAAGCAGACTAGTAATTTTTGTGGTCTAATTTGAAATATAAAGAATGATTAACTCTGTCACATCATATAGTTTTCCTAAAGCAAGTAAAAATCTATTCCCCAAGATCTGGGACGAAGTTGAACAGACTAATAGGCTGACACTCTGCTTTGTTTTATTTTACTGGAGTTTGTTTTATTGGTTCACAATATACTAAAATCAATTTGCCTTGGTATGACTTTTTCAGCCCCTGGATATTTAATATTGGTTTTGTAATAATTTTATACAACAGAATAAATGAAGTTTGCACTGCTGCAGAGTGCCATGATATACCAAGCAATCAGAAAACCCACAGTGCTCCTACCTTCTCTGTATCTCTTCAGATCTCCTCTTCCTGGCTTCCAGCATCTGCTGCTTCTGCTGCTTCAGCAGGGCTGAAGCGGAGATGGACTGGAAAGCCGGGTTTGGCTTCCCACCAGATCCTGGTTGGGGAAAAGAGAAAGCTGCAGTTGAGGTAGATTTGGCCTGTAAAGATCAAACAAATCACATTTTCCCTTCAGACATACCTGATGCACTGGCTTTGGCCAAGTGTTTATTTAGGTTTCGTGCTCCGAAAGATGGCACTGACAACAGTTCTTTAAACTCCTCTGAACAAGGCAAACCTGAAACACAACACATGGTGTAACAGATACAGCCCTTTATGGCTAGTCTTTTACGGCCAGCAAGGCTACATCTAAGAGTAGCAAGCGTAATCTTGCTTGCGTCAAGGCCTACTAAAATCTCAAATGGAGGAAAAGCAGCTAATCAAAATTTCCAAGTACTGTATTAGCAAATATTGATAGCACAGTCAATGTGTAAAAATAGCCAACAGTGGTGCCCTGCTTGACGACGATCCCGGTAGACGACAAAATCGCTTGACGATGAGTTTTTTTGCAATCGCTATTGCGATAGCAAAACGATGGTTCCAATGGGTTTTTTTCACATTACATTGATTAGGAGCCTGCTTCACGAACTGTTTGTTCGCTAAACAATGATTTTTCCGGTTCCGCAAAATGGCTTCCCTCCCTTTGCAAAATGGCTGCTTTCCGGACCCCTGCTTCGGAAGACAGCGATTTTAAACAGGTGATCAGCAGTTCTCTATGGGCGATCTTCACTGGATGATGAGGTATTTCCCCGAACACATTAACTGGTTTTCAATGCATTCCAATGGTTTTTTTTTTCTTCGTGTGACGATTTCACTTAACAGCAATTTTCCTGGAACAGATTATTGTCGTCAAGCGGGGCACCACTGTATTACTCGGTGAAAAACACCCTAAAATTAAAACTAAAACTAGGAACATCTGTGTTCTCTGAATACACCCTTTCTGCCTGTTGAAGGAACATCTCACTCCTAATATTACCCCACTTACTTTGGAAGCAATAATCATTGTTTCTTCTTTCTTATGCACTATTAGTAATTAGGTTTATCTACTCCATGGATCTTTAATAAACCACAATTTAAACAGGTTTGCAAATCATGGTTAGGAGACATAATGTTGCCACAGCTTGCATCAGAAAATCATGGTTAAAGCTGGCAGAGGAATGGCTAAGGGAGAGGGGTTGTACCTCACTGAAGCTGGCTTCCCATTCAAAGAACATGGGTTTATAGGGAGTCAATTGCTCCAAAATGGTACTAGGCATATTTGTGGACTGGAAACCTGTTTGTTTAGAGAGATGGCTGCACCTTTTCCGGACAGGAGCTGCATTTTGCTTAAAAGGATTAAAGTTTGCAATGCAAGGGTGCTCACAGATCCAGTTCTTTCACTGGCAACCCACATGGCTCCCTTGGAAGACATTTTACCATCTGAGAAATCTCTCAAACAAGTTGGCCATTTCTCACTAACTTACATCCAGGCCTTTCCCCTGCCCTTGAACTGGAAAGATCTACTGTTGCTGAGTGAAAAGAATTTGCATCAGCTACACCAGCACATTACAGCAAAGGAGCCCAGAAGGGGAAAAAAGAAGAAGAAGAGCACTACCCAGCCTTTGCTTTGTTTCCTGCAGAACTGCATCAACTCCTTTCACAACCAAATGGGACAGAGTGGTTTGGATCTTCTTCTTAGGAGCAGCCGCCGCAGCCCTGAAGAGAAAATGCAGAATACAACATATTGGTTTGATATAGGAGTCCACGTTCTGCATCACTTTTCCTAAAGGTTATACTGCAATTCATTTCCTTTCTCTAAGGGGAAGGAAAGATCCTGGGCTGAGGAATGGCACAGAGAACGTCCGTGTTGCCTGTTTACACCTTGCTGCTATAAGGAACTCTCCAAGTAGGCTGAAAATGTCCAGGTTCCCCAGAGAACTTTATACTGAAATGACAAGCCTGTCCCGGTTGTGATTATAAAAGGAAGTAAAAGATGTCAAGCCGTAAAAAGGCCACTTTAAGGGATTGCGAAGGGGCACCCTAGGCTCTGAGCTCCCTTCGTTCTTAACATCCACCCCCTCTCAAACCCACCTTTCCCACACAGCTCTCGCTTAATCCCACTCCACACCACTTTACCTCACGCTGCAATGTCGTACAGAGGAGCAGGGGCAGCCCAAGGTGTTCTTATTTCTCTGGACAACTCTTGCCCATTCCATCTTGGTCTCTGTACAATGCTTAACTTTAATCTGGTTGGGAAGGAGAAGGGAGCTATCTTTCCATAGCAGCCTTCTGAACCTAGTAACCCTGTAATATGTTAGACCAGCGTTCCCCAACCTTTTTCGGACCACGGACCGGTTGGGGGGGGTGCTGGCTCCCTGCGCGGACCGGTTGGGGGGTAGGGGCACCCCCCACTCACGGGCGGGCGTCACGCTTACGGAGGGGTGTGTCGAGCTTGTGCGCATGCGTGACACACCCCTTGCACTCGTGCGTGAAACACCCACCTCTTGGGCGAGCCCAGCCTTGAGCGGAGGGGAGGTGGCTTCACTATGGCGGCCAGCGGCCAGGAACAGGCTGGAGCCGGAGCGGAGGGCAACGACCTCGCTTCCTCCCAAGAACTGTGCCTCTCCCAGGGGGACCCTGTCTGTGCCCCTAGGCATAAAAGCTGCTCATTCATTCTGACATAGACGCCCATAATAACCCCTTACAGATGGGCTTGCACAAATGGGAGGGGGGAGCCCTATTAGTCCCTGTAGGGATGGAGCAGCGCGACCCCAACCTGGCCTGGCTGCCGTATTCCTCTGTGTAGGGGCGTCTATAGCGGGATGGTGGGAAACCTCAATTCTCCGCCTCAAACGCAGAGCGGAGTGGGCGAGGGAGGCGAAGCCAGTGTGTGTGTTGGGAAATGGGGAAGCGGGTGGGGCCTCGGGCACTGACCTCCATGGGCTCGGAGGACTCCTCTTCCTCCTGCTTTAAATCTTCATCTGGGCTGAAGCTGAGCTCACCCAGACCTTCCCTGTCCAGTTCCTGTGGGGGCTGCTTGTCGTAGCGAGAAGGTGATGGAGCGCGAGGTGGACCAGGATCACACCAGCTCCAGGCTTGGCTCGCCAAGGCCACCCCAGGCCACGCTCTTCAGGGACTGCATGGCAAGGAGGGCTGGGAAGGAGCCCGCCGAGGGTCCCCGCACTGCCTCCCCTCCCTGGGGGCTTCCTTCCCACCCAGAAGTGACTTGCCTGCTCCCTCAGGGGTAAAGCCAGTCCCTGAGTACACCGCATTGCCCAGCAACAAGGGAGGGCACGCCGCCGGGCCTGCTGGGAGATGGAGTCTGCATGCCTCGCTGCAGCCCATGGGGCACGACGGGAACTATAGTTTGCCCATTCAGACTCTCCCCCCCCCAGGTCGCTGCCCTCCACTCCGGCTCCAGCCTGCTTCTGGCTGCTGGCCAAGGCTCCCGGCCCGGGCTTTGCCAGGATCAGTAGGACAACCACCAGCTGCCCCACCTTAATCAAAGAGATCTGCCGGAGGCAGCGGCGGTCATGAGCCTGGACTCCCCACCTTCCCTGCAACCAGCGGCGACTCAGCTCCTCATGGCTGGGGCCAGGCAGTGTAGCAGGGATCAGCGGCAGACGCAAGGAGCTGAACCGCCACTGGTTGCAGGGAAGGCAAGGAGTCCAGGCTCATGACCGCTGCCACCAGATCTCTTTGATCAAGGTGGAAATGGGTGCAGAGATTGAGTTAGCAGTGGTGGAGGCTGGCCTGGCTGGTCTGCAGCACCCGTTGGCGCTCCAGGGCCGCCACCTCGGCGGCATACTTGGCCAAGAAGGCACGGAAGCCCTCGTCCCGGAAGGCCTGGCTCAGGCGCTCCGCCTGTCAGCGCGAGGTCCTCCAGAGTCGAGCGGGCTGCCATGGTGAAGCCGCCTCCCCTCCGCTCAAGGCTGGGCTCGCCCGGGAGGTGGGTGTGTCATGCACAAGCATGAGAGGGGCGTGTCACACTCGTGCACATACGCAAAAGCTTGAAACGGCCACCAGCGTGTGGGCTTGTGGGGGGGCGGTGATCCTTGTCCGCGGCCCAGTCCAAGGCAGCCCAGGGACCGGCACCGGGCCGCGGACCGGGGGTTGGGGACCCCTGTGTTAGACGACCACTCCCATTTCCCCTCATCAACACGAGGGTAAGAGGAGAGTGTGTGTGGATGGGCACTAGCTTAAGATGGATGTCCCCAAAATTTGTGTTATCCACCAAAGCATTTCAGCTACAATACCTGCTGTTATAAAAGGAGACAATGGTAGAGAGCCCATCCTAAACCATGGCTATGAGAGACAACAGGGCTTTGCCTTTGAATGGATTTGGCACATTTGTGTTTAGGTAAAGATAACCGGTAAACATAATAAGGAAAGGACAACTATGTGAAAGGGCACCGGAGGGGCATTGTTTCCCTTACGCGGAAGCGGCATAAGCTGCTGAGGAAACGCCTCCATAATAAAACCCATCCTGACAAAGCCTTTCTTTCAAGCCAAGATTCTTCTTTGCAGTCCGTTTTGGCGCCCGAGTGCCTGAGAACGTCGACTGCAGGTCTGCCCGCTTTGAACTCAGCCTTCGGTACTGGGATTGTACGTGATACTGGCAAAACTCACATTCATTCTGGAAAAAAAGAAGGGAAAAGAGAGAGGGGGTTGGTGTGGTACAAAACCTGCCCACAGATCCAAACATTATGAAACATGGGTTTGCTTCCTTTTATAGCTACTACTGGAATTGTTCAGACGTTACCTGGAAACCTCAAGCCTTTCAACAGAATGAACTTGTCATTTTAACTAACTGAAAATTAGAGGCCCTTAGGCCGGGCTTTTCTCCAGCCCTCAAAATCTGGATCTGTTGGTGCTTAGCTGAAAAGTGGCCCAAACCACAAACAACAGCTGCTCCCAGTCCAAAATATTAGCTTCTTTCTCCATCAGCCTCTTTCAACAGGCAGTATACTGGTTTCTCAGCACGCAGCTAGAGTTTACAATTTACCTTTACCAACAGAGACTTGAATATAGGGATGTTTAAGCTGGCAGAGGGGAAGGTCTGGTATGTCTTGGCGCATGTAAGGAATTTGGAAGGCAAACAGTAGTATATAGACAGGGAGAGGAGAGTGATGTTGGCGGTGGATAAGCACGGGTGTTAGTGGGCCTGCATGTGAAAGGGAGGGGGGAGACTGTCAAGTGGGAGCTGATGAACAGATTTTGGCAATCAAAAATATGCAAGGTGAGAATGTTGGGAGAAATCATGAGGTGTTTTAGAAATCTTACTATCACCCCACCCCTCAAATGTAGCAATTTTTAGTGTAAAATACTGGCAGGGGTGGACCAAGCTCAGCCTATATGTCTCATTCAACCCTCTGAATTCAGATTCCTCAAGGCAAAGTCCTGCTATCCCCCCACAACCCCTCTTCTTTTTTTTTGAAAAAGCATTTATTCCCCTCAAAGGACCATGAGAGACAATTCTGCAAATTTTGCCCCCTTAAAAGCTGTTTTAGGTGTGGAGGTGCTTCCCCCCCCAACCACTTCTGGATTGAGAGAAAAGCTGCTCTTGGGAATGCCCAAGATGGAAAAACCTGATGAAATGCTCTCCCCCCCAATACACTAGAGGGCACAAAAGGGTGTTTCTCGAGTAAACATTGGGAGGGGGGTGGTTATGGTCTCCAAAATCCAGATGTGGGCTTGTGGAGCGGCTTGAAAGTTGCCCACCTGTTGGGTATTTGACCTCCCAACACTTTGGAGTCTGAAATCCAAATTATAAATCAGGACAAGAAAATGCTGACCAAGATATACACACCAAGTTAACCATCTGTGTGCAGGGCTCTCCATTTTTCTTCTTAGCTCTACAGATTCCCAAGTCCATGGCCTCACCCAAAAGCAAGATCTTCTGGGGGTGATCGACAGATAAACAAACCTAAAAAGAAACAGTAAGGCAGATTTCATTGCACAGAGCGCTGTGGGAAAGCTCCCACAAGATCACTGGCTTTCTCTGGAGGTATTGGTCAAGCACCACTATAAAGCGAATATTTGGATAGGGAGGAGATGTTTGCTTAGGGGCCCTCAGATTTGGGCTGGGACGGTAGGCAAGAACTGCTCCTTGTACTTGGTAAGCCTTGCCTTTTCCACTTCCTGCTCCAGTGAAGTAAAGGGGTCTCCATAGTTCTTACTGCCCAGCAAGATGGGTTCCCTGGGCAGAAGAGGTGGACAGCATATCCACTGGTAGCAATTCAACCCACCCTGCCCTGTGATGCCAAGGCAGAGAACAGCATAACTCTGTGCCATGCTGGAAGAGGTACCCTCTCCCTTCCTTAAGTGGAAGGAACTGTGGGCTTGCTTTTTTCAAGGATTCTAAATGAAAAGCAAGATATAAATTTGCTAAGCAAAAAAGAGAACTATTCTACTCATGTTGTCCCTCTGCAGCTCGTTTTATTCTCTTTTAGATTTTATTTGATTCTATTTTAGAACCCATTTTCATTTTTATTTATAGTTCCTAATGGTTTTAATGTTTTACTTGTAAGCTACCCAGACAATTGTACTGGATGGCATATAAATATTAAAAATATTATAAATAATAACAAAAACCCTTACTACTCCAATGGTAGAGCCCACTAAAACTATCCCTGCTGATCACTGGAATAAAACAAGATTTCTATATATTCAGAGCCCTACATTTTGTCTGCCTTATCATCAACTTTCTGATGATAAATACAAGTTACTAATGTAAGCCTCTTCAGATTCCTTTGAGTTGAAAACAAGTACTGTAAAGGCAGAGACAAAGACTCGGACCTGCATGTGTTGGTGAAGGGACTGCAGGGCACCTCAGAATCTCCAAGTCTTCCTGAAAAAAAGGGCAGAAGGATGGGAAGGTCTCCCAGGGACACGTACATTGGTCCTTCCTTCTGAACATGGGTCTGCATCACCCGCCTTCCCTTACTCTACGCTACAACTAAGAAGACCATGAGTCAAGTCCTCTCTCTCATTTCTGAAGGAATTCCTGCCCAACAGGAACCTCAACATCAGCACTGAATTTTTAAAAAATGAGATTAAAGAGTGCGAATGAGGAACAAAAGCAAAGCATGCTGCTTACATACTGCCCCAAAACACTTAAAGCACTCTCTGGGCGGTTCACAAGTTAATTCTGCAGCCTACACATCCTCCCCCCCCCCCAGCGAACTGGGTACTCATTTAACGACGTCGGAAGGATGGAAGGTTGAGTGAACCTTGAGCAAGCTACCTGGGATTGAACCCCAGGTCGTGAGCACAGTTTTGGCTGCAGTACAGCAGTTTAACCACTGCGCCACAAGGCTCCAGAATACAAAAGTGGTTCTTTGGATCTCTACAATCTCAAATATGAAAAATTGCTGGCCACAGACTATGCACATGGGCAGGCCTATGCGTTCTGGAGCAAAGAGAACTATCCTACTGATACTATTCTCTGCTGCTGGTTTCATTCTATTTTAAATTTTATTTTATTCTATTTTGGAATCAAGCCATTTTAATTTTTATTTATGGTTCTTAAGACTTTTAATACTTTACTTGTAAGTGATCCAGAGAATTATATTGGATGATGTGAAGGAAAGAAGGAAGAAAGTGAGTCATCATCATCCATAGAGACACTAGAAGGGGAAAAAGGGAAGATAGAGGTCTGTCTGGTAGAAGAAAGAGAGGGAGGAAAAGGAGAGGAGCTAAAAATGTCAGTACGGGAGGGAAGTATAAAAGATCAAGGAGAGAGGAGATTAGGCAGTAGATTCAAGAATGAAGGGGTAGATTCAAAGCATGAGCGAACGTGTGGTCTGTTGAAAGACTTTCCTAACCTAAAAGTTGGTAGGTTGTTACCGGACCCGGAGGTGAAAAGAGGAGACGATGTTTGAAACTCAAGAATGGACAGTGATTGTTCTCCCGTGGGGATAAGGAGGTGGAAGGAAGGTGGTCCGACTGGATCAGATGTACAACAAACCACTGAGAGACTGGGCTCTACGTCCATGTTGCGGCACCATTTACATGGTACAGAGTCCTCCTCTGCCGAATCCCATGCATCAGGAAAGTTTTGGCCCAGCCCCTCTGTGAGTTATCCTAATTTTCAAGAAGAACTATCCTCATCTAATTATGGACCTTTGCCTGATTTGTCTTATTTCGGTCCGGTTGTGGTGGTGGTTGAAACCCCGAGAGTTAATCAAGTCGAAGTTGTAAGCAGTACGGACAAGTCTCAGTCGTTATTTCCTGCCAACGCTGAGGAACTGCCGCAACTTTCAAATGAACCCAATCACAGATGGTTTATAAATATGAAAAGCAATAATAAAAAATAACATGCTTATTTACAATTTAATGCCTTCTGCAAATTTCTGTCACAGCCTTCTTTCTATTTAGCCTGGCCTGTCAACAGTTTCCCTCAGCCACCTGGTCAACTTGAGCCAAGCTATGTTCAGCCACACTCTGTTTCTTGATTCGTAACAATATAAAAGGACAAGCAATCCTGAGGAGATGGGACCAAATTATACCCCTGAATATCACTTCCTGACACATACTGCGACTAGGCAAAGGCATGCCTGTGTTTGTTTGTGTGACACAAGTGCACTTGCTCGTATTTCCCGTGTTAGTTTCATAGCCAAGTTCTTGGTATTATGCAACCTCCCTAAGGAGATACACCGACTGTCCCCCAAGTGACTTCAATTAAAACCCAGCATTCCTTCTGGCCTTGTAGCCATAGATCGCCAATGGCGAGCACATATCAAGAGGGATCAGCTTCTGCTACTTCACTTTAAGAATGATCCTTAGGTAAAGAAATGTACCAAAAGTTTATGTGAGATAAAACCTACTGCCGCTGAGACCTGGCTGGGAATGGTTGCAATAAGATACTGAAAACAAAAATTTTTCTCATATTTTCCCCACCAGCAAAGTCTATTCAAAATATATGTTATGTAAAATGCATGAGAACTTCATCTTCAGGAATTTTGAGCCCTGTGTCCAGAGCGCATGGTTACCTCGTCTGATCCGTCTTTTGGTTTCATGAGATTAGCATTGAGTAGGCCTATGACCATCCCTTGGTCTGTCTTCCAGTGGTCTTTGTGAACCTCACCAAAGAGAAACAATGAGACACATCGGCTGAAGTCACGCAGGTCGTTCAAGTGCCAGATGCTGAAGGTTTTGCCCTTGAAGACATACATAAAGGAAGAGCAATTTAAAATGATAATATCTCTTCTCTGGGTCGCGGTTGAAATTATTACTACCGTCAGAGTACACCATTCTATACACAGTGGGGCGTCCGGTATAAAGAAGCTTCACTTTACAATTCTAGGCACGTTCACTAGGAAATAAAGGCGTGTGGATCTGCCTTTTTGGACTATAAGTACCCGGATTCCTCTAGGCTGTCTGGGGAATTCTGGGAGTTGCACTTTAGAAGTAGGCCCTAAATCAAATTAAGACTGAACTTTCTCTGGAAGCCAAAATGATGAAATGAGATTGCACTCTGGGCACATCTGGAAAGACGTATTGCGAGAAAAAGAAGGTAGCAGGCAAAGAGGAAGCCCAAATATGAGAGGGACTGAGTCTATAAAGGAAGCCTCAGTCTTCAGCTTGCAAAAGCTGAGGAGGGCTGCTAGGTACACAACATTTTGGAGGTCACTCGTTCATATGGTCATAAATTGAAGGTGACATGAAAGCACAGAAGAACAATATATATTATAAATAAGATGCCTATTCAGCTATCATTTTGCACTTGGCTGTCCTGTGAAGGGGAGCAATCACATTGTTCCAGTGAAAAACAGGGTAGGCAGTGAAAGCCTACAGCAATCTATGTAAGCCTGTGCTAAAATAAAATTGTTTCTCTTAAAGGCACACAAGCACTGCTTTTCTTATTATTTTTTTATGCCAAAATGGACTAGTAAGGCTATCTCACTAAAATTTCCTTCTGTACATTATACACTGTTCACTTCCACATGAAGATCTTTTATTCCCGCAAACCTGTTACATCTTTTTACACATTTTAAACACTCCTGAAAGTGCTGTTCCACCATTGTTTTATTATACTTTTATTTTGATTGGTATTTTTATGCTTGCAAGTTGTTCTGAGAACTTTAGGACTGAAGATGCCACTTATAAATTTTATTACACAAACACGCCTCAGTAAGTGGACATATGTCAAGTGACAGTGGTTTGCTGAAGACCAACTAAGGAATTTGTAACTGAGATGAGACAGGAACTGGAAACCTCTCAGCTAATATGCTATGCTAACTCCTCTAAAAGGGGCATTGCAGAACAAGCTCCGGTTAGCGATAGAATGGAAGTAAAGTGCAATACCACTGAGAAGTCGAAACTACAAATTGTTTTACCTAGAATGGAAAAGGAAAGACCTCAGACACCTATCAGAAATAAAGAAAAACATAAAACCATTTACGTTATTGGAACTCTGAGAAGTGACTTTCTTTATGATAACTCCAAATGTCACCCAGTCTGTTTCCTCCAGATTTGTAGATGCAAGTTTGTCTTTTAACAAAGAAAGTCTAATAAACTTCCGGCCCATCATTTTTCTCTCCATTTCAGCTGAGGAGACACGAGGTTTTCTGCAAAGGAAATAAAAATCTGAAACACAAAGCAAGAGGAAACTTTCTACCGAAACCATGAGGGGGAAGCCAAGCCAATGAGAGTCACCCAAGGGAACAAGTCACTGTAAGATAATCAAGCATAAACATTCCCTGCCAGAAAGAGCTGAGGAGTGGGGCATTCACCTCCAGAGAGGTCAAACTAAGGTGGGAATGAAGAAAATTTCCACTTCCCTTTATAAAACACACACACACACATACACACACACAAGTAAGTTTTTATCCCTGAAGACTAAAAAGCTGTTGCAAGTAGAATGGATAAAAATCAGTTTCTCTCATTTAAAAAAAGGATATTTTAGTTAAATCAGATCTGCAAAGTTCTATTATTTAAATGTTTTTACTTAAAAAATTATGTGATAATAATTTATAATGGCCAAAATTGTGTTCTTTACCATGGTAAATCCACTGAAGTAAGCCCACTGAATCAATGGGGATTTAGTGAGTCAAATCCCATTGATTCAAATGAGTCTAGTGCAATTTACTACACTAAGCAACAGGATTTTGGCCAATGTCTCAAACTTGTACACACACCAGAATTACCAAAGGGAGCCTTTAATCAGCAGCAATTTGCAACTGCTGATGAAGCTGTCCCCATTGTGCAGTTCTGGGGTTTTCAAAATAAAGCTGTACAAGCTCTCCAGGCTTGCACAGATCATTTGAGTTAATATTTGTATCTCTCCCAATAATCAGACTGTATCAAAAGATACATAGTTTCCAAACTGGGTGTGTCTCTATAGCCTGTTATGTGCCATCCAGTCCAAACTGACTTATAACAACCCTAATAGGGCATTTCAGGTAACTGAGATATTTAAGGAATGGTTTTTACCACTTCCATACCCTTAGCGAGTGTCCATGGCAGAGTGAAGCCTCCAAAGCCCTAGTCCATCACTCTATCCACTACACCACACTGGCTATCCCATCGCTAGGGCTACATACTTGTTAAAGGCAGTATTTGGAAATGAGAAATAAAGGACCTGACCAACCCTGTTTTTCACCTCTAACTGAATTTATTCCTTAACTTTTAAAGTCTTTTTAAAATTTCTAACACAATATTTTATTTCTAACACAATTTCTTTAGGATCTTTAACTACTGTCCCTTTGTAGCTCTGTGCAAAAAAAGTAAAGTCCTTGCTTCTCTCCCTGAAAACTCTGGCATACTTGCAGTCACAAAAATGTCATTAAATAGAGGATTACTGGAGGCTGCGCCAATGTGAACAATGAAATATTGAATAATATTTAGTAATGTTATACCAAACAAGAGTGGAGGAAAAACATAGTGTGATCAAATTAAATTTTCCTGAGTAGTAATTTAAATAGCGATTTAAATCAATTTAATTTCAGCCAAATCCACCCTGTCTGCAAGTAGAAAATGACTGAGGAAATCTTAGAAAATAGCTTCTAAATAGGTTCTCAGAAGTAATACCCAGTGAGATGTTTTCCCTGAACACTCAACCTGGGATAAAATAATGCACTCAATTCCCAACATTTGTACCAATTACAGTGGACCCTCGAGTTACAGACGGCTCGACTTGCAGACTTTTCGAGTTACAGACTTCTCTGGCTGCAAAATTTAGATTCGACTTACAGCCGGAGAATCGACTTACAGACCAGAAAAAACCCAAAATGGAACAAAAATAGAATAAAAACCACTGGTTATGGGATTAATCGGTTTTCAATGCATTGTAGGTCAATGGAGATTCGACCTACAGACTTTGACTTGCAGCCACCATTCCAATACGAATTAATTCCTTAAGTAGAGGGTCCACTGTACAGAATTTTGTTTTTCTTGGAAAATAATGTTTACCTTTTCACTTTTGAAAGGCACATGTACTTATCCTACAAACGATCCAAATGAGAAACTCCAAGAACTATTCCACATTGCTTACTGACCTTAACCTCAGGCCAGAGTATTTTTCCAAGGAGACATCTTGATTATTTACACTGGAACTCTTCGGCACTTGAGACTTCTGACTGATGCCCACTCCAGGTCTATTCCCAGTGACAGACTTAAGAGCTTGAGGTACCAAACCTGAAGCTGGCTTTGACGCATGGCTTTTATTCCCTGAGAATGAAAAAAAGAAAGGATTAGTGGCCATGCTATGTGAAAACATTCTGTCTAGATGACATGGTTCATCTATGGTTGTCAATGTAAGAGGTTTCTTAGAAGACTTAAAGGCTTCAGACCATCAAATAGCACAACACAGAACTTCTTCCAAAAATCAGCAGATATTACTTAAATATAGTCAGAGGCAATATGATCATGGAAGAAAGACAACCAACTAATCCAGCACTAAAACAGTGCTTTTACCTTTTCCCAGAAAGCTTGTCACTTTGAGCAACTGCAAATTAGAGGCGGATTTGCATCCCTTCAAACTTCTTAGTATCAACTGCTCTTTAGCCAGCACATCTCTAACATTTACACATGGGTAAGCTCCTCATGCTCAAAATAATCAAAATGTTGCATGTTGAATAATGCAGATTTCCACTGGCAGAATGTGTATTTGGCTTTTTTGTCCCAGAGAATATATGGTGTCAAGCTTGTTTCCTTAAGGAGAAAAAAAATTAATATGTAGCTCCTCCTATGCTTTAAGTCAAGGGAAATGATTGCCTACTGTACCAGAAAGGGATGATCTGGGCTTCTGGGGTTGATTTTTGGATGGTAGCAAATCAGGACAGTTGAGCTGGGTGGAGAAACTTGGTGATTCTTGAAGTTTCAGAGATTGCCTTTCCTTTAAGGGAGGGGCAGACAATTTACCTGAGGAACACATGAAAAGATGTTTTAAAAACTTGCAGTGAAGATATTTCCATCAAAATTGAGAAATTGGTGACCTTTCAATGTGCCCAGTGGATGACGGGAATTATAGTCTAAGAGGGTTATAGTTCCCCCAATGGTACTATACATGTTTACCCAGAAGGGAAAAAATGGAGTATAGTATTTAATAAACATATTTTAAACCTTAATGCTTTACTTGTTAATAAAAGAGAAACTGAACCCTACATGTCAGAAGAGTGCTTCCAATTGAGTTTGATACAGCTTCCCATGTACTTGATGTAAAGCAGTAGCTCCCAACCTTGGGTAACCCTAGTGTTCTCAGACTGCAATTCCCAAAAGCTTTAACCACTAGCGGTGCTGGTCAGTGTTTCTGGGAAATGCAGTCCTTAAACTCTGGCTAATCACATTGCTTTTTCTCTCCTTTAGGCTCAACAGTAGTTTTAAAATGGGCCTGCACTGTCTCAATACCAACCCAACAAATCCCCATCCTCCAACACCACCAACCCAATCAATTCAGAAATCGTTTTATTAGATAATTTAGACTGCATTCTGAGAGCATAGATACACAGTCCTAGAACTGCTCCAGGGTATAAACAAACCCTAACAAGCCTCCTCTAGACTGTCCTGGGCTACGCTAAGTAAGGGTTGGCTTGCTAAGTGCTGACCTTTGGAAGAACATCCTGAGCGTTGGCCGCCAGGCACCAAAACCTTTCATTCCTGCATTTTCTAATAATAGGGGTATCTTAGATTGCATATAACGTCTCAATTTCTAGCCTGTATAGAAATATCTTATTCTTTTGGGGTGCAAGTATGTTTCCCAATGTTGAGGGTGACTGCATACATCTTCAACGTCTCCAATAATCAGGTTCCTTTGGAGTTCATATATTATCCTTTCCCCAGTTTATGCATGATGCAAAAGTACTGATGTTCTTAATATACTCAGGAATACATCAGCAAGCATTGACTATCTCAGTGCTCAGAGTAATGGATTAAACCCTACAAATTAGAAAAACTATTTTTCAAGTACAAATCTCAGACTCTCCCAGTAACTTTTTTTGAACCCTGAAAAATGTATATTATCAACTAACAGAATCCTTGATAATCATTTTCCCCCTTTGTAATATTTGTTTTGTAATATTTGCCAGTGTAGCTGATCTGTGAACATGAAAATGCATGCTGAAGAGTAAATGAGGCAAACAGACTAATTACCAGATGCTTTCTTGCTAGGGACAGTGTTAACTGGCTGTGCTATTGCTGTCATTTCTAATTGTGCCTGTAGTTTCTTCATTTGTTCTTGTAATTTTCTCAACTCATCTAGGAGAGAAAAGGGATAAACTTAACAATTTAAAAGTGTACTCTGTAAAGCACAAGATGAGATAAAATCATAGTTTTAAAGTCAGTCAACACAATTTAGGCAAAAATAAAGAGGAAGCAGGAAGTTAGAAATGTCAAGAAATGACTCCTAACCTCGGTCCCCAGAGGGTCTTGGACTCCAGCTCCCAGAAATCCTGGCTGGCACAGCTCATAGTGAAGGCTTTTGGGAGTTTCAGTCTAAGGACATCTGGGGACCTAAGGTTGAGAACCATTGCTTTATCTGCTTTAAAGCAGAGATGGCCCTCCAGAGGTTGTTGGGCAGCAATTCCCATAACAAGCTCAGGTAAAGGTAAGGCATGATGGGATCTGCTGTCTGAAAACATCTGGAAGGCTATTCATATACCATCCATACCATAAAGCTCCCACAAATCCCAACGAGTCAAATTTTGTTCTCCTGATACAACTGATTTGCTCAATTCCACACACATTTAATTCCTGCTGTTTAAAACTAGCACTCATCCTGAAGAATCCAAAGTGCCTTGAAAAGGCTATACTCTGTTGTGGGCAATTCACTGCAGAGGCAGGTGGCTTGTTGGCATGGGGACGAAAGGCAGCAGTAGGAAGGGCCACCAGACACAGTTGGTGAAGGGGTTTCCCCCCTCTTTTTGTCCCTAACTTTTCTCCCTCTTCTTCCAGTCCTTCTTCCCTCCTACTCAGCAGGCTGTCAGGGAGAAGAAATCTTACCAAAAGGCTGAATTCCTGTCTTGCAGAGACTTAATCTTTTAGGCTCAGGGCTACATATGGCCCTTGAACGATAGGATGCTTATCCTTGACTTAAAAGTCCCAGCACAAATGCAGAGTAGGCAGACATGCTAAGATCAGATGAGGCACCAACTCGCTCTGCCTCAAAGACAAGACAAAAGCCTCATACAGTGGTGCCTCGACTTACGAACATCCCTATTTATGACCAGCTCCAGCCGCAAAATTTTGCTTCTACTTGCGACTGGAGCTTCCACTTACAAACAGAAAAAGGCAGGGGGGAAAAGGAAGGAAATTCAAATTTCTAACTGTAGGGGGCGACAAGGCTGCTTCTTTGTAGCTCTTTTGCCCCAGCAGTTAGAGAGCGTGCATCGAAGGAGGCTTGGGATTGCCTCGCTTCTGCTTCTGAGTGAGTGTGTGTGTGTGTTTGCAGGGAGGCTTTGGGCTGCCTGGTAAGGTAAGGTGCTGTTTTCTGCTTTTTAAAAGCTGTTCTGAGTGTTTTTGCAGTGTGGTTTTGGGCTGGGGGGGTTATGTTTCTGTGCTATGATGTGTCTTGGGGGGGTTTGTTTGTTTTTTGGTTCCCCCCCACTATTTCTGATGGGTCTTGTTGGTTTTTGTTGCTTTTTGCAGTGTTCCCATTTATGATGGGTCTTGGGGGGTTGTTTGTTTTTTGGCTCCTCCCCATTTCCGACGGGTCTTGGGGGGTTTGGTTGCTTTTTGGGTGGTTTTTCCTTATTTTTGATAGGTCTTGGGGGGTTTGGTTGCTTTTGGGCTTCTTTCCCATTTCCGATGGGTCTTGGTTGCTTTTTGGGGTTTTCCCCCCATTTCTGCTAGGTCCTGCATGCTTCCCTTGCTTTTTCCTTTGTTTTCTTTGCATTTCTGACCTGCCCCCTTTGTTTTCTGTGCATTTCCGATAGGTCTTGCACACTTCATTGCTTCCCCCCCCTTCAGCCAGAAGGGATTAATCGTATTTCCAATGAATCTTGTAGTGAATTTTTGTGGTCAATTTTTTTTCTTTGGCCAGAACAGATTGTGTTTCAGTGCATTCCTATGGAAAATGGTGCTTTGACTTACAACCATTTTGAATTATGTCCATCTTCTGGAACATATTATGGTTGTAAATTGAGGGACCACTGTATTTGACACAGTACTTAACTTTAATCTGGTGCTTCCAAACCTTTTGCATCATGTCCCCTTTTAGACTTCCTAGAAACCTTGATGCCTTCCCAACTTTGCTTTTTAACAAAAGTTCAGTTTCTAATTTGAAATTAAAAATGAACACATCTTAAGAAAAATTATTGTACATTAAAAATAATTGCAAATGTTTTTTCTTGAAAAATTCCAACAATGTCTATGACAGAAATTTCTTTTTTAAAATTTCCAAAACAAAAACAAATACAAAAAAAATTCGAATACACTCTAAACCATAGTGCTCCCCATACCAACAGGACCCTTTGGAGCAATACTTTTAATACAAACTTTCTTTCCAAAATTGTATTAATTCAATTTCTTTCCACTGGTTAAAAAGATTTTTTTTTCTTATTAAAAAATCTCAGTCACCTGCCCCCTTGGTATTTCTTCACACTACCAAAGGGGACAAGTGTTCCAAATGCTTTAAACCAACACAAATACAAAAACACTTTAACGAACCTTGCAGAGCTTGGTTGGTGTTCTCCTTCGGCTGATCAGCAACTCCTGAATGAGGACCCCCATGCGCTGCTTCCTCTTTCTCCTCCTCTTCTGATCGGTCACTCATGTCACCAAACAAGACAGCCACATTTTCCTTGGAGTCACTGGAGTCTCCTCTATCATCCTCTACCCCCTCAGTATAGGATTCATCATCCTCTGCATCAAAGAGCTGATCATATTCATCTGGCTCTCCAACTGTAGACACACTATTCACTCCATTTTCTTCCTGACCTTCCTGTTCACCAGCCTCATTCTCTTCTAAGAGGGAGGCCAACATATCCAAATTATCGTCATCTGCAAGAAAGGGTATAACATGTTGAACCTTGCCTGTGTTCAAATGACACAAAGCCTCTCCATACCCAAATCAAAATATAAGGCATACTTAATCTTACATCCAATGATTACCTCATAGTTAGAAAACACAGAAAACTAAATCTAGTTTCTGCATTTGAATCTGTTAAGGAGTTACACCATGTACAACAAAAACATGCAGAGATGTTTTTCTTGTAGTATCATGCTCTACAGCTGACATTACTGGCAGCAGGAAATTGCTGCTAATTGAAGAGTCCCTGTTTTGATACACTGCACAGCTTCATTTCATTGTATACTAATTGTGCACAAGCCAAAATTAAAACAGGGCCTTTGTAAGTAGCTGCAACTTGCTACTGCCAGTGACATCACTCCTGTTGCACTGGCAGAGCTAAAGAACAAGATACTGGTCAGAAAGATAAAAGGCAATGCTGTACAAGTTTACTTACTGGATTTAATTATGCCTGTGTTATCCGGAATTCTCGGTTCCCGTAGGCCCAACAGAGAGGCAGAGACACGAAGGCTACGAAGGAGGAAGTTTATTCAGCGCTGCTGCAGAAGCGGGGAAAAAGCATCGCCACGCGGGGCAATGGTTTCTCCGAAGAACAAAGGAAACTTACAACCTTTATAGTCTGTCCATCCCGGGCGGTCCGGACTGGCTCACAATCTCCATATATGGCAATTAAAACAAGCTGGCGATCTCCGATTGGTTACATATGACTACATAGGGTGAGCATGCGCAGTAGCCAAAAGTATACGTGACACAACTGAGAACAATAGCCTGCTTTTACGAGGCGTTTCCCGGATGAATAAGCTAAACAGTTACCTTATCTTATCAATCCCCCATTTTCTTTTCCCAACATACTTTAACTTATTCAAGGCTCGTTTTCCTCTTGGGCGGGGATGATTTTGTATTGGATCTCGGGCGCCCGTACTATCATCTGTGTTTTTGGCAGTGCCGCTTGTACAGCTGAATTGATCATATTACGAATCAGTGGTATTATACATGGTATTATCATTAAACCTAACAAAGCTACACAAAGAAAGAACAAAGCTTGTTTCCAGTTATTAAAAATTCCGCCCAACCAACCTGAGGTATCCAACACACCAGTCCAGGTCTGAATAGGGACATGTGCTACTTCTCGCATACGCCCTGTAATTTCTGCAATTGCTTCCTGCGTATCTCCAATTTCTAGGCAGCAATTGGTTAAGTTGAATTTTCCACACACTCCACCATCAGCTGCTAGCAAATAATCTAAAGCTAATCTGTTTTGATATATTGCATTTTTAATCTTAGTATTTTGTTTGGCCAAAAGTAGCAAAGCTTGCTCATTTTCTCGGGTTAGTAATTCTACCACGGCTTGCAACCTGATAAGTCTATTTAGTAAATATATTGGGGTTCTGTAACCATAGGATCCATCCTGTGCCCAACTTGCTGGATCATAATAGGCAATTATTCGCTCCGGGGGCCATTCATCGTCCTTCCATGTTCCAATCTTTAACTCCCTTTTCCTCCTATTAGGAACTGCCTGCCCCAAGTTGGTCCCTTTTTCCAAAGGAATCATAAAGAAGAACGGTTTTAAATGGCCCAGAAAACAAGTTCCAGTCCAATTTACAGTCAAGTGTGAATATGCTGTGGTTCCACAGATCCAATACAAGCCTGGCGGAGCTTTCCCTTCTTCTTGCATACTACCATTGTGCCATAGGACCGCCACCTCTTGAGTTAGGTTGGTCCATGGATTAATAGTCTGGTTTCCCCAGTAAGATAACTGTGACCCATTGATAATCCGGGTGTTTTGACAATTTGAATCCCCCACACTTAAGGGTAGCGTCAGCCCGGTTGGGGTCCGCTGAATACAAAATCGACCAATTAGATTGTTAGACAAATCCCATCGTGATTTTATCTTGTGGTCTGGTAGGCCTGACATGTTATAAGGGGCCTCACTATTCCATTCCAATACTTCCCAAGGCCACTGATCCCCTTTTAGGGTCCCACCACAAATGTAGCAGTTAGAAACATTCATGGTAACTGCAACAGTCTGAGCTAGTTCAATAAAAAGATTAACGGTTTTATGTGTTAAGGATTGTTCCCAAGGGTCCGTGGCCGCTTCCCTCCAAAAGTCCATGTATCGTCTCAAATCTTCTCCCACTCGATATTCTTTTACTTGAATAATCTTAACGGGCGCCCCGGGGTCTTTTCCTTCTCCATCAATGAGTATACTGAACGTCTTATCCCACATGGATTTACCCCATTTGTCTTTCTTGTCCCATTCTTCGGGTTGCAGTATGGTAAAGTTAACAAGATTACAGGAGCCCCAGGTACAATCGGATTTTACGGGCACCTTCTTTAGGTTAGCAGTGCGGTCTGTGGTAGACCAAGTGGCCCATTTCACACAGTTCCATGTGGGAACAAACAGGTGCGTTCCCGACCCACACTTGCTGCTATCCCCCATATACTTATGTTGCACCATATAATGCTGGACCCAGTCTATCCCACCGCATTTAGTTCTAGTCCAGTCTCCATGGCTAATTGCCTCACACACATCAAAAATTAAAGAAATAGGGTGGTCTCCCTTTCGTTCAACCCGCGTTATCAATTTACCATTAACACGAAGTTCAATCCAAATCCTCTCGGGGTTTTCTTTAGGGTCATAACAAGTTTGGGTTCCAGAGGAGTCCTGACAAACTCTGTACTCCACCCTGTCGAATATACAAGAAGTGATGGTACCACCACAATTGAAAATTGATTTATAGGCTAAGGTCTGTTGTTCCCTGTTTCCCTGTCTTGTTGTTGTTATGCAGGGGCATGAGTTTCCTGCTACTTGGAGCATAAGGCAGAAGAGGATACCCATGGACACTGTCAGTTTGCCTCCCACTCTTGGTCTTCCTGCCATCATTTGCCAAATTCCCTTCCAAGACACTGGATGAGTGTGCCTTACCGATACCGGTAGTGGGCGTTCCACTCCTCGTTCTCGAGATCTCGCACGAGCGGAGGGCAGGGGCTCGTTTTCCGACACTTCCAGCACGTTTCGGAGTGCATCAGAGGGGCGTTGTGAAGCCATCCTCCTGGAACTATCTCTGCCTTAACGGCTTGACCTGCCTCGGGCTTCCACCGGTAGTTTGCTGTAGGTGTGTCTACTGCCCACACACTCTCCGACCACAAACCAGTGTGATATCCCACCTTGATCAAGTACCACCTTAGTGTGGGTTCCTCGTCAAATTTAGATACCCGGGCACACCAATGGTGGGGACAAAGGTGACAATGCAGTAAGCAGTGGGGTTCAAAAGGGTATGCCCCTAAGAGAGGATCTATAAGATTCCTGACGTCCCCAGGTTCCCCGAATGGACTGCCAAGGGACGAAAGAAAGAGACTAACAATCTCCTCGGGCCCCAAGGAGGGCCCGATGTGGGTTTGGGCCAGGGCTAGCCTGTTGGGTGGGCAAACAGGGGCCGGACTCCGAACAAATGTGTCGGGGGCACTCTTCAATATGAGTGGGGAGGGAATCACAGCTCCCAAACTGGTGGTAGAATTCCCTTTCGGGCTCCAAGAAATCCCTTACTGAAGAGGTTTCAGATTCACAGTCACTATCTTCACCCGACTCAGGGTCTGAGCTCAAACACAGGTCCTTATCCTTAGTTATCTGACAGGCACGGCAATACGGAGTGTGCCACCAACTGGCATCCCACAAAGTCTTGGCCAAGTTTTTCTTTTCAGTATAGTTTTCAGTTCATCAGGGGTAGGAATAACTTCCCACTGTACTTCAGGATCGGCCGCGTGTTTGGCTCTGGTGTGGTGAGTCCAACCAAGTTCCTTAGTTCGTATAGCAGTTTCTGTTGTCAGCAGTATCTGATACGGGCCCAGCCACTTCGGGGAAGGGGTTCACTTTTCCAAGCCTTCACGTACGCCCAATCGCCGGGCTGGAACGAATGTACTGCTACTTCTAAGGGGGTCCTCTGCACCGAAATCCCTTGTTGCCTATTATCGGAGAGAATGGAAAATAGTGCCAGCAAATGCTTTCTGATAAATGCATCTTTATACAGGTCTAGATTCGGGTTAGTCTTTTGCGCGCTCACATCCCAAATTCCCATCCCGTACAAACCCTCAAAGGGCGACAGCCCAGTGCTGCTGTGAGGTTTAGTCCTAATTGCATACAGAGCTAGAGGCAATACCTTAGGCCAGGGCAAGTGAGTCTGCTGTGTTAGTTTAATGACCTGATTTTTCAGTGTCTAGTTCATTCTTTCAGTTTTGCCTGAACTCTGAGGGTGCCATGGAGTATGTAATTTCCACGTGATTCCCAAAGTATCAGCTACCCGCTGTAGCACTCTCTGAGTGAAATGCGTTCCTCTGTCACTGTCCATTGAACTAATTATCCCGTATCTACAAATTATTTGTTCCAATAAAATTTTACACACAGTTCCCGCAGTTGCTCTGGCCGTTGGGTAAGCTTCCATCCATCCAGTAAGTTGGTCAGTAATTACCAAACAATGTTTCCATGGCCCTGATTTTGGCACGTCTATGAAGTCACACTGTAAACGTTCAAATGGGTGAATGGCAAGTGGTCTCCCACCCATCTCTGCTTTCCTCGGGTTGTTTTTATTCACCCGCTGGCATGGAATACAGTGAGCCAGAATGGTATTCGCGTGAGACCAAACTCTTCGGCCCACGTATTTTTGTAGGAAAGCTGTAACCAAGGCTTTGACTCCCCAATGTCCTCCCTCGTGGAGCGCCTTAAGAACCTCCCTGACTACTCCCTCTGGCAACCATGTACGTCCGTCTTTCATCTCTAACACACCATTTATCATTACCGCCCCTTGTGTTTCGGCTAATTCCAATTCTTTCTGCGAATAAACTAAGGGAGCCACGACCTCCTTTACGATTGGAATGAGTGCTGCCATTCGGGCCGAGTCGAGGTCTTCTTCAGAGGCTTTTCTAGCCATTTCATCAGCCAATCGGTTCCCTACCACCTCTGGGGCGTTCCCCTTTTGATGTCCAGGTATGTGGATGATAGCAACCTGGGACGGGAGAGCTAGAGCTTCCAAAGTCTCAAGCACCAATTAGTGGTGGGCCAAGTTCTTCCCTTGAGACGTCAGGAGTCCCTTTTCGCTCCAGATTTTTCCGAAAACATGCACTACCCCACAAGCATATTTAGAGTCTGTCCAAATGTTTACTGATTTCCCTTCACTAATTTCCAGGGCCCTTTTTAGAGCATATAATTCTGCAGTTTGTGCGGACATTGAAGGGGGAAGGGGGCCAGCCTCAACCTTAAGGCCCCCATCTTCCACCACAGCATAACCTGTGACTCTTCTCCCATTCACCACCCGGGAGGATCCATCTGTATACAAGTTCCATGCCCCTTCAATTGCTTCCTCTTGCAGATCCTCCCTAAACTTAGTCTGTAAGTCAGTTAGAGCTACGCAATCATGTTCGTTGCTCATTTCCTTCTGGACTGTTTCCGACAGTCCTTCCGCAGGGCCGCAATGGTCGGTAGCAGTTAATAACAGATCGGGCTTTTCCAAGAGGATAGCCTCAATATGCATCAGCCTACTGTCTGTCATCCATCGCCTAGCAGTGTGCATTAGAATGGTCCTTATTTGGTGAGAAGAATGCAGGATGACTACCTCAAATGGGTATAATTTACGCACTAGTTTGACCAATTCTGCGGCCGCAGCACAGGCTTGTAAACATGTAGGCCACCCCATTACCACTGTGTCCAAATGTTTGGACAAATACCCAATTGGTTGGTATCGCCCTGCCTTCTTTTGGGCCAACACTCCTTTCGCTACCCCGTTTCCCACTGTCACGAACAGATGGCTAGGCTTCTTAGGGTCTGACAACCCCAAGGCCGGGGCTTTGGACAATATTTCCTTAATTTTGTCAAACAATTTATAGTCGGACTTTTCCAAGACTAGAACTTCTGGTTCATCCTTTAGCAGCTTTTTCAAGAACGGTTGCCCTAGTTCCGAAAACCCTTCTATCCATTGCCTACAAAAATTTATGGTCCCTAGAAAACTTCTGAGCTGTCTCTTGGTTGTTGGCATTTTTAGGCTACTAATTCCCTTGATCCTTCAGGGTTAATGCATTTCTTTCCTCTGTCCAGTATCAGCCCCAGGTATTTCACCTTGGACTCACAGAACTGTAGTTTTTCCCGTGATACTCGCAATCCCCGTTCTCCTAGGTAGTTTAAAAGACTTACACTAGCCTTCCTAACCAATTTTCTTTCTGCCCCACTCAGAAGTAGATCATCTACATATTGTGTTAACATTACTCCAGGTGGAGGAGTCCATTTATGGAGAATTTCTTCCAGGATTTCCCCAAAGATAGTGGGGGATTCTGTGTACCCTTGGGCGAGGACGCACCATTGCTACCTGGTCAATTTGCCTGTTTCGGGGTGTGGCCACTGAAAGGCAAATATCGGGCGCGACTCTGAGTCCACTGGTACACAGAAAAATGCCGATTTCAAATCTATCACCGTATACCATACATGTGAGTTAGGGATCTTCCTCATAATGGTATGTGGGTCTGGTACTATGGGCGCTCTAGGGATCACAACCCTGTTTACTTCTCTAAGATCTTGAACCATTCGCCAGGTCCCATTAGGTTTCTTTACGGGCAAGATTGGGGTGCAATAGGGAGAACTGCTGGGTTCAATAAGACCATCTTCCAATAATTCCTTTACCACTGGTTTGAGGCCTTCTTCAGCCTCGGGTCTTATGGGATATTGAGGCCTATATACTGTACAGGTACATCTGTTTTTAAATGCATTTTGACAGGAGTTACTTTCATTAGGCCGGGGTTCCCTGGCCTTGCCCATACAACTGGGTCTATTTCAGCTTCGTCCTCAGTCCTGAGGGCGGCCATTCTAATCTCGCACACCTGATCCTTGAGAATAATTTGTAGTCCCAATTTTGCCATCAAGTCCCGGCCTAGCAAATTCACCCCTGCATTCGGAGTCCATACGAAGTCGTGCCACACTTTTTCTGGACTTTCGGGCCATTGTACCTGAAGGGGTTTTAGGATCGGGGCTCGCTGCACTGAATTTTCTATTCCTACCAAATTGCAATATCCCCCTGATTCGGGGATCTGCCCCTCCCAAGCAGGTTGGCACAAACTGGACCTAGTGGCCCCCGAATCTACCAGGAAGCTAACACTCTTACCCCCTTGACCCACCTGTAACGTTAACATGGGCTCGGCACAGGCGGGAATTTTTACCAGACAGCCCTGACCTCCCTATTCGTCATAATCCTCATAACAGGCCGCAAGTCTGGCTAATTCTTCTGTCTCCTTTCCCTTCCTTCTTGGGCATTCTCTCTTCCAGTGGCCGACCTCGCCACAACACGCACATACATCACGTGGAAGCGGGGTCTGCCGTGCCTTTCCTCCCTGCGCTTCATCCTTTCTGCCTTCCCAGGGTTTTCCTCTACCTCCCTGGTTGCCATATCCTCCTCTTCCGCGGCCTCGTCCGCAGTTCCCTGTCCATGGGGGATTCTGTCCTGGAACCCTCTTTTCCAGTACTTTATCTACCGTCTGCACCATCAGCTTTACTTTCCTCTTTTCCTTCTCATCTTCCCTGCGCATCACCACCCTTTGGGCTTCGGTGAGGAGGTCCCCTATAGGTTTGTTCATCATTGGGTCAAACTTCTGAAGCTTGACTTTTATGTCTGGATAACACCCAGCCACAAACTGCAGCCTTACAATGTTTTCATTAGCCACATCGTCGGGGTCTAACCCTGCATACATGCGAATATTTTTCTTCAACCTTTCCAGATATTCCACAGGACTTTCCTCCTTTCCTTGAGATTGTCCAAAGGCTTTGGTAACACTCACACTCTTAGGCACTGTGGCCTCTAATCCTTTTAATAGGTAATGCTTAAATTCCTCACATCTTTCTCTGAAAGCATTATCTTGAAAATCCCAATCGGCTGGGGTTACCTCGGGGAATCTATCTCTTGCTTCGTCTTCTAAACGTGCCCTGTCCTCTGCTTGCCAAATTCTCCTAGCGTGTCCTAGAGCCTGATTGGTACATGTAATTCCTGCCAGTTGTTTGCAAATATGTAACAGTTCCGTGGGCTTATAGACCATTGTTCCCAAGGCATCTCGAAGGCCCGAGACAAACCCTACTGGGTCCTCGGGAAGATTGGGCAGTTGTTGTTTGATGACTCGGATATCGGAGGTTGTTAATGGGACCTCCACATATCTGACTCCTGTTCCCATCGGAACTTCCCTTAATGGATATTGCGCACAGGCTCCTGATTGCTCCCCTATTTCCCGTGTTTTGGATCGGGTTACTGGCCCGGTAGGCGGCGTCCTATCCTCAATTCTATTTATAATCTCATGGCATTTGGCAGCTATTTCCTTAACTTCTCTTAATGGGGTGGAGTAGTCCACAGTCGAAGCAGTGCTTTCGGGACTCTTGCTCCGGATGGGACTCGGCTGTTCTTCCACTCTCAGTACTTCATCATACCCTGGCGGCGGAGCCAATGCCGGTGGCGGCGCGGCCGCTTGTGCCGGCACCAACACCGGTTCCGCCACGGCTACAGGCAGGGCCGTTGGAGGTGGAGGCCGATAATTCACAAACTCCAACGGGTCAAATTTTGACATTTCCTCACCTTGTAGCTTGGAACTTATCAAGTCTCTACTTACTGCCAACCTCACTCCTTCTCCAAATTTAATTATAAACCACATCCAGGAGTCCACATAGGGAGTCCGGGGTGGATGAGCGAGGTAGACGTCATCTACCCGCTTGATGTCCTCAAAATCATTGGAGCCAAATTTTGGCCATTTAGGACGGATATCAAACTGTGTCCAAACTTCAGTGCACATGCGGACCATTTCCTGCTCTGTCTGGAATTCCTGCACTTTAACTGCTTCCCAGTGGAGTAATAGTTTCCCCAGCAGACTATTACTCGGGATTCCTAGTTCCATCTTACCCTTCGGAACCGGGGCGTCCCCCATGGAATCCCCCTTTTTCTTCTGGTCCCCACCGGACCTCCTTCTAGCTTTAGATGTCTGATTCCCCATCCCGCGGGAGACAAAAGACACAAGGGGGGGGTTGCGCAGAGAGTAAGGGGTCTCTCAAACACGGATACGAAAGGTATGAGACAACTTTCACTCGACCTGACCCAGGGCGCCGGATCACACAACGGTCACCGTAGGGAACTGCAGGTCCACTTGCTCACACACTCACACAGCGACAACCACCCGTTAACAACCCCCTTCTTTCAAATCTCCTACTCACCACGAAAGACGGTGTCGGCCGGTCTCTTGATCCTCCCGCGTTCGTGTCTCCTTTCCGAGTTCTTGATGCCGAGCAGCCGACACGTCGGGAAGGAAGCGGCTGCCTAAAGAAAAGGCAGGGGCGCCCTCCGGTTCACTCCACCGCCGCTGCCGTTCTGCCCGACCTCAAACGGACTGTAGTCCGACCCCAATCGGGGCGTTCAGATATCCCGGACGAGCCCCCAAAACTGTTATCCGGAATTCTCGGTTCCCGTAGGCCCAACAGAGAGGCAGAGACACGAAGGCTACGAAGGAGGAAGTTTATTCAGCGCTGCTGCAGAAGCGGGGAAAAAGCATCGCCACGCGGGGCAATGGTTTCTCCGAAGAACAAAGGAAACTTACAACCTTTATAGTCTGTCCATCCCGGGCGGTCCGGACTGGCTCACAATCTCCATATATGGCAATTAAAACAAGCTGGCGATCTCTTTGTTTGTTTGTTTAGTCGTTTAGTCGTGTCCGACTCTTCGTGACCCCATGGACCAGAGCACGCCATGCCCTCCTGTCTTCTACTGCCTCCCGGAGTTGTGTCAGGTTCATGTTGGTTGCTTCGCAGACACTGTCCAGCCATCTCATCCTCGGTCGTCCCGATCTCTGATTGGTTACATATGACTACATAGGGTGAGCATGCGCAGTAACCAAAAGTATACGTGACACAACTGAGAACAATAGCCTGCTTTTACGAGGCGTTTCCCGGTTGAATAAGTTAAACAGTTACCTTATCACCTGCTTCTAAGAAAGTGGAATTCTGATTCCCACACTGGTGCCTAATGACATGCCCTCCATTTGAATGGTAAAGCAAGGAAAGGACTGGATAGGCAGAACTTACAGGCAGTCATATACAAAGTCAAAGGACTAATTAAGTATAGTGGGAAGGAACAGAGGCCCGTGATTAAATAAGCAGTGGCTTTCCATGGCGACAGGGAAAGTTTACAGTTGCAACCTGAGGTGCTTAATCATAGGTTTTCATTACTAGATTCCACTTAGAGACTGGTCACATAAAGGTGGCTACTCTGCTTCTCCTTGGCTTGGGTTGTTGAAGCTTTGTCTTTGATTCCTGACTGCCTTCAGGACACTATTGAAAGCCTAGAATTGGGTCTCACTTTCTTCCTCTTCCAAAATGAAGCGCTTCCATTATACAGTATTTTTAAGCTTGACATTCATTGTGCCAACTTCTCTTCTGAAGGAGACCATAAGAGGGAGGAATTGGGTCCTATCATTTAGATCTGAGGTGTTTGTTATTCTCTCTAGCCTCTTGTGAATTCTGTTTAAAGCATTTTAACCTGAGTTATCTTAGTTCATACTTTCTTTTTTTCATACTTTATTCATACTTTTTTTTAAAAAGAATCTACAATAAGGATCTTGAAATATGAAACTGTTCCTAATTAGTGTACACCAAGTCAAATTCCAAAAATTCAGAATATATATATATCAAAAGCAATGATTGAATTGCTGTGATTACTGTTGGTACAAAGTTGCTAAGTATGTGTAGAGACCTAAACAATATATGTAGCATGTGTAGAGCTCCCTCGGCTCCTTTATGAAGAAAGGCAGGATAAAAATATTTTAAACAAACAAACAGCCATGCACTAGAAGCATCAATTAAAAGTGATATATATATATTTTTAAAAGCAGATTCAGAACTCACCATCCATATTTTCAGCAACCCCAGTAAAGACGTAGCAAACTACTTCTTGAAATCTAGAGATACACAAGAGCAATAGCATTAATAGATATGACCTAACAAATAAAATCAACCTGCACAGACTGTCAAAAAGAAATCACTGCATAATCCAAGAGAACAGATCTTCTTAGTAGAATACATTTATTTTATTATGTTCAAAATATTTTTACCCTGCCTTTTTCCTTAAGGCAGTTTACATCATTAAAAGACAATGTTTACAGCTAAAAACATTACGTATACACATACTAAAGAGGATCAAACAAATACCATACTAAAAAAGCAACTGTAAAACACACCCAAAGCAGTAAAGTACAACATCTCAATAGTAAAATCATCACTGCTAGTTATCTATATGCAGTTAGCAAATTTTGCATGGTGGGTAGGAGCGTGATCTCAAATGTCAGTTCACACAAATGAAAGTCTTCAATCAAACTAGATGTCATGGAGTCATGTCAGTGTGATTAAATTAGATGTTTCCCATTCATCTAGAAAAGGGAGGAGAGGACAAAAGAAAGGGCAATATGTAAATGTAGGACCCTCACCCAACTCTTGTTTATCTTCCTCTGGTGTGAAAGGCAGCTAGACTTTAGAAGGCAGGCTGTAATGAGAATAAGCTACAGGTGGTTTCCCCATTCTTGCCATGAATTTTGTCACAGCTACATTCCCACTTCAGTAAATTGTCAACACTATGTTTACAAAAAGGATATTCCTGAACAATGACTTTTGTTCCAAAAACAAGACACTACAAATTAAGCATAGTACTTTTAATTAATTCTGTCATGCTTTTTGAAATAAAGGACCGGCGTATGTACAGTCAAGAGCAACTTCACATTTCCATAGGAAATGCACGTGCTGTATACACAACGTGTGTGTTTCCCACAGCAAGCACACAAGCCTCACTGCTGGCAACACTTTAAGCAAAATGTGGCTTTGAAAATTATGGAGTAGGTTGTGCAGAAGTTTGGCTTTCACGATTCGCAATCGTGTCCAAGGGCTCAAATGTTCATTGCTAAAGGAAACTGTCATTTGGTTAATGAAATAACAAAGCCATGGTATTCCTTGCAAGCACATGGATGACACACAAATCATGCACATGAATCTCCAAACATGCATACCTGTTTATAGAAAGCTTATCAATACACTCATCATTTAGATCAGATTGCAGTTTCTCTTTCTGTGCAAATTGCACTTGCACATTTTAATTCTTCAAGAAGGGATGACATGAGTTTCATGGCTCCTGCCTTACTCTGCTCACAGGAGTAGATCACTGGAGCTGAAGCTCCTTGCCTTTCCCCAACACAAGGGCCTCCACCATATTATAAAAACCATTTCAAGAATTTCCAAATGTATAGTCAGTTCTCTCCTGTCATTCAGACTGATTCTAGTACTTTACTAAGATTTTTCAATATATGTAACAATTCAAAATGAATTGAATGCAAGAAGTTAGGAAAAGGAATCACACACAAAAATGGAAAAGCCATTTGTCTATGCAGAAGGGGGAAAAACTCCTAATATCTGAATTAGGTACTATAATAGCCTTGGCCACTAGATTAAGAACCGACCACCCAGCCTCGTTTTCAGTGTCCTCTGTCCTTTATGTGTTTTGTAACAAAAGTCACATCTGTTACACAAAGAATAAATGCGTCTGAATGCTGCAATCTTCTCTGCGCCCTTACTTGGAGTAAGTCCCAATGAAATATGTGCAAACTTAATTTTGTAAATATTTTATTTAAATGACTCCCCCCCCCAAAAAAAAAGAGAACAATTTTCAGGATATATTATCTTAACTGGGCTACAAACTTGCTTTTTGAAATCCCTCCACGCCATATCTCGCTTACCATTATATCTCCCTTATGACTCCTGTGCTGGTCTTTCTTTTCTCCATTCATTTTCCTTTACTGAAATGGCGGGCAGTCTCAGACCCTTTCCTGATCATCAGCCCCACCCCTGAAATAATCGCTCCCTATAGGAAATAAAGCCACTCTTTCTCTGGACAGGCTCATATTCCTTACATATTCCCTTGGGATCTTTTCCCTCTACCTCGTGCTGCTTCCCATTTCCAAATGACCCCCCTCTTTCTAAAAGGAACAAAAGCTCTCTCACCTGATGGCGCACCGTCTTCCCGCCAAATAAGCTCCCCGGGCGCACTTAAAGGCTCTGCGCCTCCCTTAGTCACCCGCCAAAATTCTAACTCACCGACGCTCCGCCCCCTTACCCCAGCCGACGCATTTACGCCACCCCGGAAACTGAAGTACCGCTCTCTGTTTTCCTGTCTCTAAGCTTCTACGGGGAGGATAAACATCACAAAATGCAGAATGCGCATGCTCTAAAGCGTTTTGTTCGTTCGCTCGCTCTTGCGAGTACCATAGAGATAAGAAGAGATAGACTTTTTACAGCGATTGCTGCCCCGGCCTCATTCCACGTAGAGAACAAAATAAAAACACGAGCGCTGCAGTCTTTAAGACTCCTCTGTTTATTTCAATATGAACGTTGGTGGATTACAATCCAAATTCCTCGCAAACCTTAAGAGTTATCAAAGTTCCCCGTTTCGGTCCCAGGAACAAAGTTGCAAAGAGGAGGCTTCCAGCTCTTTTCTTGCTTGAGCCCTTTTGTGTGTGGAAAAGGTTGTTCTTAAGGTTTTTAAGACATTTCCCTGGCACAGCCAATATAGTCCACAATGCTGCAGATTGAAGCGAAAGGCTGTGAGTGAAATAAGAGTTCACAGCAATCCGGCGATTCAGTCCATGTGAATACTGCAGAGTTTAAAAAAGTAGAGGGGGGGAGTATGTTACTGGGCCACCAAAGTATTTAAAATAGAGAGGGAAAAAGTTGGGAGTCATACAATACTCTTTAGTGGCTGGGGCGTTGCAAAACTTGGGAAACGGGAGAAGAATAAATGTTGGTAATACAGTATATCTAGGCAAGATGTTTACAGCCTTAGGAGGTCTAGCTGTTTCAGCTCCCTCAAATATATAACGTTTAAGGTGTTGCTGAGGCTTGTTTGGATTTCCAGGCAAGATTTCACCCCATCACCCCCCAAAAATAAAAGCTTAGATATGCTCCCCAAGATCAACCATCAGTTGGGTGTAGCAGCTTCACGTTTCAGGGACTTGCATGTAGATATGTTGCTGCCCTAATATATGTGCACCCAGTTATGATTTATGGATTATGGCCTCTGAATGGAAGTAAAGGCAATACTCCAAACACAGGACAAAATCCAAAAAGTTTTTTTTTTCTCAGAGAGAAAGAAAAAGCTATTTTAGGGGGAAACAATATGAAACCCCAAACTGGTTGGTTAATCCTTTGCAAGGCTATACTTTGGATCAATTAGTTTTGCCAGATTAAGCAGTTCTAATGCTCCATATTCCTCTCTGCTCTCACACGCAGCTTGCTGACTCCGGCATTAGAAAAAGTCCACCACCAAAGAATTGATGCTTTTGAATTGTGGTGCTTGAGGAGACTCTTGAGAGTCCCCTGGACTGCAAGGAGAACAAACCTATCCATTCTAAAGGAAATCAACCCTGAGTGCCCACTGGAAGGACAGATCCTGAAGCTGAGGCTCCAATACTTTGGTCATCTCATGAGAAGAGAAAAATCCTTGGAAAAGACCTTGATGTTAGGAAAGTGTGAAGGCAAGAGGAGAAGGGGACGACAGAGCATGAGATGGTTGGACGGTGTCATTGAGGCAACCAACATGGGTTTGGCACAGCTCCGGGAGGCAGTAGAAGATAGGAGGGCCTGGCGTGCTCTGGTCCATGGGGTCACGAAGAGTCAGACAGGGCTAAACAACTAAATGAAAGTGCTTCTTTTAACAATACAGTACATTTTGATGGATGTTTTCACATTCTGCATTTAGAAAACATTAGTTCTCACCACTCTCGTCTAAGCAACCTGCTTATTTTCAGTACATTTTGACAAGTCTGTATGTTTTGGGAAGAAATGCTTTGTTTTAAGAGCAAACTATTGTTTAGGAACAAATCAATCATCTAGTGAATTTTTGTAAAAATAATCAATGCAGTCAGTTTAATATCATTTTCGCTAACAAGTCTTTTCCAGCCAAAATTAGTTCTCCTCTTTTGATAGTATGATAATGCTGATTTTCACTACTTTTAGTTTGGCTTCCAAACTAGCTGTGGGATTCAAACTGCCTTGATCATCCTAATCAGGGGAAGGAAGGAAGGGACTACAAGCTTGTTGATTCTCTTTGACTTCTCCTCAGGTTCTGATAGTAACCACCATGGAATCCATTGCAGCCGTATTCCTAGAGCAGAGATTGGAAATATGCTTTAATAACAGTTGCTTCTTGGGGAATGGGGATGACACAAGGCCAAAAGATGGTGTTGGATGACCTCTTCATCCTTTGGTAATGAAAGGTTGCAGTCTGTCTCCTTTTCTCCTTTAGCATCTACAGCAGGACAACATCCTCCACAGGCTTGGACCGAGAGGGACACAGTTCTAACTCAATTCTCATTTCTGTTCACTGCTCCCAAAGCACACAAAATTAATCTTACACAGACCTGGGGGGCAGCTGTTGGATGGAAACTTAAAAGGAAACTTAAATTTAGGTGATTTGGAAGGTGGCTAATAAGAGTTGTGGGCTGCAGTAATTTTCCTCAGGATTATATTCCCCTTGAAGAATGACATATTGCAGGTACTTATTGAACCAGTGCTACCCATAGACATATGATTTCAGAGGCTAAGAGTGTGACAGACAGCAAAACAGTCTTATCTGGCAAAGACAAAACCCAGTCTGTTACCCACACACTGGTTACCTCTAGATTAGACTACTACAGTAAAAAAGGCGAAAGATTTATACGATCTGAAGAGAAACCAGAGTATGATGGAAATGCATTTCAGGCATCAAATACCCTATAGAGGAAAGAGACAAGACTACTACAGTTCCCCGTCTAAGAAGAATGCCGCAGTCCAAAATTTACAACTGGTGCTAGCTTCAGTCTCCATCATGCCTGTGAAGGCAAGCAACAAAATTCTTTCACACTATTTTTTTTTTTGCATTTCTAATCTTGTTGGCTTATGCTTTTAGGATATTTGTTAAATAAAATGCTTCATGAAGGCCTCTTCCAAAAAGTAGAGAAATATTAAACAAATAAAGTATATGTGTGTTGAAAGTAAGCAGCAAAGTGTGTGAAAAGGTAGCAGAAGCAGCAGGAAAGGAGGAAGTAAGAGAGTAGGCATCTATTATCTTGCTCTGCTACTTCTGTGCTGAAAATCACCCCCCCGATCATATTTGAAACTGAAGTAGATACTGTATCTGGGTTTTGATCACGTGTTTGTAATGTTTAGTTACAGTCTTACTTAATGTCATGCAAGAAAGAAACTGAAAGGCTGAACATATAACAGTATTCATTTATTTATTTACTTATTTACATATTTATTTGGTTTTATACCGCCCATCTGGCTACCAAGCTCACTCTGAATATATAACTGAATGTATAACTGAAGAAGCTACTTGGATGAGTAGCGAAACATTTCAACCTAATAAGAAAGAAGTCCAGTTGCCTTGATTCAACTTCCAGGTAACCTCACCTGGATGATGGAGAATCTTCACAGATAATATGTTCTTTACAAAATGAGTCTACCAAAGAAAGTGCAAAACTGACAGTAACACCCTTAAATGTTCTCTTCATGTGTTCTAAATCGTAACTGTGGAGTGTACACAGGGATATGCTCTCCAGCTTCACCAAACATCTCATTGTTGGCAGGGGAATTAAAAAAAAATTAAACAGGGAAATTCTGAAGAGGAACTCGGACTATATTTAATTTAATGTACCAAGAACCCTGGGCAATCAGGATTTTGGATAGCTTTGTATGGGTAGCCCCTTTCAGTGTTCTGAATGCCAAATTTAATTACCAATAAAAGGGATAATACTATAGTTTTATTTTTTTGTGCAGTTAACAACTTAGTTGGTTCATATCATGAAATATCTTTTCAAGATCAGTAAGTTCAGTTGATTAAAAAAAAAAACACTTAAAAAGCCAGTGTGAAACAACGTACCAACAAAGATAGATACTATAGAATCTATTAATTCAGTCTTAATATTTTGATTACACAGTGAAATCCATAAGACTCTGAGAACCATTTATCTTTAAAGTGCCTTTGGGAAAAGAATAATTTTTTTTTTATTTCAAGCATTAATATATTTTAGTAGTTCCTTAATCAATCAAATGTATGTTAAATTAGCCAAAACCATAAGTGAAGTCAGTACAGTGGTGCCTCGCAAGATGAACACCTCGCGGGACAAAAAACCCACAAGACAAATGGTTTTTGCGATCGCTGTGGTGCCTCGCAAGATGGCTTCTTCTATGGCCGTGCTTCGCAAGATGAATGTTTTTCACAAGACCAATGCCTCGCAAGACAAATGAATTATTTTCGTCTTGCGAGGTTTCCATAGGAATGCATTGCAAAACTGCTTTTCACACGACAAAAATTTCGTACGACAGCGCTACTCACGGAATGAATTATTTTCGTCTTGCAACACACCACTGTAATACATTTTGGTTCTTTGATGTTTCATCACAGTTTTGTTTCTCGATTCCACTCAGATCTACAGGTATTAATGAAAGCCTATACAGGCTACCACCGGATAGCTCCCACCTTTTTGAAAAGGGAGAGCCATGCGTAGCAGCTTTGCCACACTATGTGCAGCTACACCTAGCATATAACTAAAACTAGTTCTTATAGGAGTTTGTAAACAGGACCTCTGAACAGCTGAATTCTATATGAAAATTCCTCAGGACCTTATCCACCTTTCTAATTGAAATGACCACATCCTGTTTTATTCATTTACCCACAGCATATGAGAACATATGCACAATCCCATGGGATGCAACTAAAATTAGACAAGCCCATGAATACATACAGTGGGTTTAGGTGCCACTGAACTGCAAATATAAGTTAAAACATGTTAATTAACATGAACTACTGCGGAAGTATTTGCCCATCCTTTCAACTTTCACCAGCAATAGCACACCATTTAGTATCACTGCTTTTTAAAGCACGTCATTTCAGTTTATCAGTTTTGGCCTTCTATGTTTCAGCCCCTGAAAAAAGAATTTGATAACCACTTTTCCCCCTCAAGCCATCCTTTGCTATAGCATGTTTCCATTAAGTATAACTAAAAACTAACAATTCCCACTGAAATCAGTAGAAGAAAGGGCAATTAAAAACCAAAGACCAGGCTCTCCAGAAGAAAGTAGGAATTGACAAATTTGCTTAGAAAGTGCTGTTTTCATTTATGAGCAATTTTTAGGACAAAGCTTAGATAATGCAGTCCATTACATGAATCTGAAGTGTGTCTATATCTGGAAGAATCATTCCACACTTTGGGCAAGAATGAACTGGGAGATTCCTCTGTTGTAGTTGCCAATCCTGATTTTCTGTTCCTGTAAAGAAAGATTTATTTGATGAGTAACATCACAGTGTCAATATTTGAAATTTTGTGGGTATAAGATGTTAAATTGAGGGAGTGCAGAAATAGTTGCCCTGAAAATGAAACTGCTTTTAAAATTAAGGTTTGGAAAAAATAGTTTACTATAGTTACTCAAAACAAGCAGCCAGTTCTATTTGAGCAAGGTCAATGAATCATAAACATTCTTAGCAGCTAAATGATGTTTTGGTTATGGCTTGGAAATACACAGTAGAGATAATATATGCAAGTCTGATACTTTGCACTTTTTTGTAGTTTCAGTGTCTTTGTACTGCAGTATTCTGCTTTTGTAGGATTCAGCGTTTTCAAATCTTTGATGTTACAGCACTATGTTTACACAAATTCTGCAAAAATGGCAAGTCAGAACAATAACGTGATCAGCATAATGGCAGTTTGCCAGATTGTAGACAAGAAACCATTGGCGTTGTAATATGCAATATGCAACAACAATACATTTTCCTATTGAAAAATTATTGTTGGACCTCTAAGCATTTGGATTTCCAAGACCTTCAGATAAGTCTGTTTACTGTAAGAGTGGAGGTGAAAACAATTTAAAGAGTTACAAATGTGGGGAAAGAAGACACACAGGAAGAAACGTGAATTTATTCACCACATCATTGCAATCCCATGCCACTTCAGGCAGCAGAAATCAAACAACAACATGGATTTCTCTCTGTCAATTAAAACTAGACTGGCTGGGTGAGCACTCAAAGTTTAAAGTTTCCTGTGGTTTTATGTGTAATAATAATATACTTAGAGGATCAGAAAGTTATTTTCTTTAATATATTGTTACTTATAACAACTTTGGAATTTTTAATATGCTTTAAGGCTAAAAGACTACTTAAGGTTATGATGCTTTTTACTTTTAAGAGCTTCAGTACTTTAAGAGATAGATTGTCTGTGGTTCCAACTTTGCTTTTGTAAGTAATAAATTCTTTACATTTTTAGAATGTAACTACCACATTATTTTTGGTACTTGTATCTTTTATGTTCCTGTATTCTGGATACATTTTTTTAAAAAGTATTTGTGCCTACAATTTCCCCCCATAGTTGTAAGATTTTTGGATATGTTCTAACCTTTTGAAGTATTTTGGGCATATGGTGCATAGAAGGAATGTACACAAATAAAGCCTGTAGAATTAGACAAGGTGATGTTGCCTGGAACTATCGCAACAGTGAAAAGACTTATACATAGATATCCAGATGAATTTTGATATGATTGTTAATGATTTGTTTGGTGTCATTCTGGAGTTAACTTTTTTGGGGTTAATGTCAGCTGTGACAGTCACAGGCTTCTGATTCCCCCCCCCCCCCCTTGCAGGTCTATAAAGTTCTGTTGGGTTCTTACGGAGGGTTAGGCTTCAGTTCTCTGATCTGACGAGAGGCTGCCTGGGCCTTAATAGAGAACAAACCATACTGCAAGATGGTAGCCAACCTCAGAGTGGTATAAATATACTAGATGGGCGGGATATAAATCAAATAAATAAATTAAATAAATACATAAAGAAACTTGAGCAAAATCCTGTTGTGCAACTTTGTGCTGGTGTAATCATGTTAGGCACCAAAAACATTTCATTTAAACTTCTGGAAAGTTTCTTATCCCTTCTGCCCAGGTTCCAAGGCTATGTAGGACTTCATCTTGCCCTGGGGAAACTTTTGGGAGTCTTGGGAAGGGCAAGGAAGCCTTTAATAGCCAGAAATCATAGCAGGAGCACCAACCCCAGGATTAGGATTGCGAGAGGAGACCTGGTGGTGATTGTTTATTATTAAAGGCTTCCCAACTCCCATCTCAAAGCAAAAGGGAGCCCTAAGGAGCCTCTGAACCTGAAATGGGGCGAGGGGATAAAAAACTTCCTAGGAGTTGAAATGAAATGTTTCTGGTGCCCAATATGGGTTATGGCGATGCAAAGTTACACCAACAAGATTTTGCCCATTGATGCTTCACTTCTGAAAACTGATTGTGTCTCCAAAGAATGATAATTGTTGTGCAGAAAATAAAGTAGGGCCAAAAAAGTTCAATCTTTGCCGCCGTCTCCACTTGTAGGGTAGAAACTGTATGTCTACAAGAAAGGCAGCACACAGGGAATGAAACCTATCTGTTATGACACTCCTTTGGTGAAGCAAAACTCTCCACAGAAACACACGTGACCCCCCCCCCCAAACGTAGATGTATATCGGTGGCTTTTTGTCTGGGCTTTTAAAAGGAGTTCATTTTGTCCTCTGTATTTTTACAGCTTTCGAATGCCATTTTTTCTTCTGTATTTTGTGGCTATATAACTTCCAGTTACAGTATATCAGTTCGCATGCATCTTTTTCTGTACAGCAATCTATATACAACTTAATAAATTAAAGGTTAGCTATTAAATCTATTAAAAGCCAAATCAAAAATGCCACTCCCACGTTGCCTCCATCTCTTGATCTAGCATGTAACTACATGAAAACATCTGAATTAGTAACAAAGTAAGTTATATGTACAGTAATATATTATGGCCACCATCTATATAATAAATAGTAGGGAATATAAGGCACCACGGTGGGAAGGTAACAGCGTTCCGTGTCTAGCCGCACTGGCCATGTGACCACGGAAGATTAGTCTTCGGACAAACGCTGGCTCTATGGGTTGGAAACGGAGATGAGCACCACCCCCTAGAGTCGGACACGACTGGACAAATTGTCAGGGGAAACCTTTACCTTTTTGGTACATGTCCAGTAATTCCCATATCAATCCCTTGGACCTGTGCAGGTTGGCACAGCAGCCCATCACCTGCAGTCACCCCACAGCTGTCAAAATGGGGCACTTACCAATGAGAAGATTTCAGTGAACCATGTCTCAGTTTTATATATGAATCAATTTTGTTTATGCTAAATTTCTAATTTTTTCTCTTTTAATCTTACCTCCTTGGGAAAAGTGTGATAAGTTATCCAGATTTGATGGCAGTCTAGTGGCATGACGACTCTGCATTTCAGCCAGTGAATTCCTGAAAGAAGAGAGAGAACAACATGCTCTCATTCCTCACTAAGAGAACGGAATACCAAGAGAAATGCCCCCTGACAGGAAAAGGTACAACACACTGTCCCCTCTTCCCTCCATTAAATGGCTCCCCAAAACCCTTTTTTGCCTGTTTCTCACCTGCCAGGCTGTCCATGGTCCTCCTTCTCTGACAGCAGATAAGCTACCTGCACAGCTAACTGCTCTTTTTCCTCATGGATCTTCTCTCGCGCTGCTCTTTCAGCATGGAAGTCAGAACAGTACACCTCCATCTGATCGGGAAAGCAAAAAAGGAACATCAAACCATAACATTAAAAAGACAATTCCAAACCTCTTGTCATAAACATCCCAATTCTCTACAATGAACGGTGCATATTCGTTTGGTGGCAATCTTCCTCCACCAGTCCATGGCTCAGAGGTCAAGATTCTGGCACAAGATACAACCTAGTGCCATTTGAAAGAAAAGAAGGGAGGACAACAACTCTTCTAATATAAGGTGCCAGAGATGTTTCTTGCTTGAGTCTGCTGGTTGTAATTAATGTCATTTCCATTCATTTCAACAGATCTCCACTGCAACTTTATTTGCTAAATGTCTCAGTAGCATGGCACCATTAACTAAGACAAGAGTAAACCAAACTTATGTTTTTACTCTGGCACTGGATACAGCTCAGGTTTCCCATTTGTTTTTAAAATACAGTACTAAAGCAGCACATGAAATTCCCTCTTCTAAAACTTTGCACCATGTAGGACTGTTACTTCCCTTTAGAGGGAAATCTGGAAACCCCACAAAGAGAAAATGAAAGAAGAAAATACTGGAGATGGGGAAAAAAAGACATGCAGGAAATGACTGTCAATATTATAAACGCTGGCTTGTGACTCCCATAAAAGGGTGGCCCTTCTCTTGCCTCCTGCACTTTTCTGTGCCAGGAAAACAAAATTTTGCTTACTGTTTAGAGTTGTCTTCTTTCAACTTTCAGTGTAAGCATACAGTGTTTATAAGATTGCAGTCTTAGTATGCTCTCCTCACCTTCCCTGACTCCCCTAATGAACCTCTACAGACAGAGAGTTATTAGGCAGTTCTTTCAAGTCCTGAACTGGTATAAACTGGTATATGTTGACAGGTAGCCGTACCTGAGCTCGGAGGATAGACACGGTCTCAAGTTCTTCCTCCTGCTTGGCGACAGTCTGCTTCATTTCGTCCATCTGGAGCTGTTTGGCAGCCAGGGCTTTCTCTGCTAGGTCCAGCTTATGAATTAATTCTTCCACCACTGCCTTATCAACTTTTCCAGCCTATAGGAGGTTGAACAAGGGAAACAGAGTAATCATAATTTTAAAAATAATGAGTCACCTCATCAAATAAATTCTTTAGGCAAAGCATAATGGATTGAAATAAAATAATAAAATCAAATTCAGCAATGAAATCCTAAATACTTCCCTAAAATCATAAGAATATTGAACACAAGATACATAATGTCATACCTGGGGAGAGTTAAATTTCTATTATTCCCTCATAGCTAGCTATGCTGCCAGGCCTGGTGAAAGTTGCATCCCAAGAACATCAGGATAGCTGTGAGCTCCCCAGCCCCACCCTTGGCAAAGGGTACAAGGGAGCTGAAGAAGAGAACTAGCTAAATCACTTGGACCAACTACTATAGCTGTTGCACAACATGATTAAATACTTCATGCTAAATTATAAAGGAGATTTCAATGAAACATCTGTTCCAGCATAGCATGATATGTAACCAGTAACCACTGCACTATAAATGGATAACCAAAGTAATGGAAACCAACAGTGTTCATTCATTTCTAAAATAAATACAAAATAAAATGCCTTTGAGAGTGAGAGAGACAAATATATTGTGTATATGCATATAAAAATATATATGAATACATACATATGTATATATACAGTGGTGCCCCGCATAGCGACGATAATCTGTTCAGAAAAAATCGTCGCTATGTGTTCGCCATGCGGGGCAAAAAAGCCCATAGGAACGCATTAAAACACGTTTAATGCGTTCCTATGGGCAAAAAACTCAGCGTTATGTGGAAATCCTCCATGCGACCGCCATTTTCGCTGCCCGGTAAGTGAGGAAAGGGCGCCAAAACACAGTGGGCAGCCATTTTCTTTACCCAGCGGCCATTTTGGAACCACCAATTAGCTGTTAAATAAAACATCGCTATGTGAAAATCGGTAAGCAAAATGCTTACCGATCATCGCAAAGCAATGTTTTACCATTAGAAACATCGCAATGCGATTGCTTTTGTGATCGCAAAAAACACATCGCTATGCGGATTCGTCGTTAAATGAATCGCTCGTTCTGCGGGGCACCACTGTATATATACAATATTACACTATATATAAAACTCTCTCTCTCCCCGCATACATGTCTGATCAGACTGACAAATACAGCTATGCATATAAAACCTGCTTGCAGGTAGAAAAAAAATGAGAGTCCTCTATGTTAAAAAGCGTACTGAAAAACTTGGTTATCTGTTAAGGATGTTAAGACTGCTATCCTGTGCATCTTGTCAAGTAAACATGTTGGGATTGGATTACAAGTTACTGAGGTGGCCACACTGTGCTAAAATACATATGTATTTTAACTCTTCACAATACAAGGTACAGCTGAAAAATCACTTAAAAATCAATGATAAAAATCTTACCATGTTTTGCAAATGTTCCTTCCATGACATTTTACTAGCAGCCTTTTCCAGAGCAAAGCTTACCTCTTTATCTTTCAATTCTTCAATTGTTTGCATTGCATTGTTCATTTCTGGTAGAAGCTTGCTATATGCATCCTGCAGCTTATTAAATTTGACTCTGTTGTCAAAAGAGAGAGAGAGAGAGAGAGAGAGAGAGAAGAAGAAGAAGAAGGAGAAGAAATTTAAAAAACCTTTGTTTTCTATAAAGGAATTATTTTACCATGTTCATGTCCACTTTCTGCCAATAGCTTAATTCCCTCAAAATTTATCCATGGCATGCCTAAGATGAACACATGGCACACATTTTCAAAGAAAGCTTTTGTACATGGAATCCCAAAAGATATGGACTTGTAACAGAATATTCAACCAGGGACCACAGGCAATTCTTGTTCTCCAGTAACTGCAACAGTGTTTCATATTCACATTTTTATATACTAATGTTGGATACATAATTAAGAAAACAGAATGCATGAAGGCACTCTAACACAGTGGTTCTTAACGTGGGCGATAATGCCCCCCAGGGGGCGATTTCATTTTTCAGGGGGGCGGTAGAATGAAAAGGGGCGGCGTGGGGGCGCTGGAGCAGAAGGGGGGCGGTAGGGGGGCGCTGGAGCAAGCTAAACCTGTGAAGATGGCTGCAGCCTTTTTACAGTGTGCATGAATACATATTTTCCTCCAATTTTAATTTAGTTTCAGACTTTTTGTCTTGAAATTTTTAGTTCCTGCATTTGTTTTTATGCCCTTTTTATATTTCTTTTTGCGTCTTAAAATTCACTTGCAACTAAATCATTAAATGTTACTTTTTGGGGGGCATTTCATTTTCTTGGAATTTAATTTTGTTTTCAGGGGTCATTGGATTTAAGTGTCTTAAATAAATAAATAAATAAATAAATAAATAAATAAATAAATAAATAAATAAATAAATAAATAAATAAATAAATAAATCATCACCGCGGGGAGGGGGGCGATGATAACTTCCTCAATGGCTCAAGGGGGCGTTTCTTTCAAAAAGGTTAAGAACCACTGCTCTAACACACAGTGAATAACTACAAAACGTCCACTGTGGACGTTTATATGACTGACCAGAAACGGATTTTGGATCCTCTCTATATTCCTTTCTGGACATTCCATTTCCATTATCAGTAGGGCCAACCAAGAGGATAAAAGAGAATATGTATTGTCCCAGTCATAAATGGAGATCCAAGGCTCACTGTCCTCACCAGGCCATACTCACTTCTCATCGTTTGTTTTGGCTTGCTCCAGCTTAATCTCAGACTGCATGCTTTCCACCTGAAGTTCCAGCTTCTTGATGGTGTACAACAGCTGTTGTTTCTCATCCAAATCACCAGCTTGTGCACAAAGTTGTCTTTCATGAACCTGGCATCTCAAAAACAGAGGAAACAGAATGTGTATCTTTTTACAAATACTTAATATGTCATAGAACACAGGCTTCTAAATGCTTCAGGGCCGTTTCACAATTTATGCAATAATTGCACTCATTGTGGATAAACTTCTGCATGCTAAGTATGACATTATAGTATCCTGGGAATTCTATTCTGAACTGCCAGAAGTCTGCAGTCTTAGGAAGCAAGAATACTCAGGAAATGAGGCATTCATTAGAGGAACTAATGAGAAAAATCTGCAATAAATTTTTGAAAGTCATCTTACTTGCTACTGGTGAATTTCTTCTCTTTTCCCTTTCAGGAAATACAGCACATCTGGTTTTGTAGGAAGGGGTCAATATAACAGGTTTTAGATTCTTGCAGGCAATACTAAGTTGTTTCCTTCTTTTTCCATGTGGACAGATACTTCCTCTATGCCAGTAGTTCCCAGCCCTGGATCCCCAGATGTTCTTGGACTACCAGAAATCCTAGCCAGCATAGCTAGTGGTGAAGGCTTCTGTAAGTTTTAATCCATGAAAACCTGTGGACCCAAAGTTGGGAACCACTGCTCTATGCAGTATGTTCTTACAACTGCCCCTACATTCTCCATTACCATCCCTTCAGGATTCTGTGGCAGATGCAGTCCCACACATCACCCTGAACTCCTTCCAACTACCTCTCTGACCACAAGTTCTGGGGACCCTTTAATCAAACTGCAGAGGAAGGCCAATCTGAGTTGGATTTCTTTGGCAAAGAAAGGCCAGTGTTTAGCTTTTCAAGAGAGAGTAGCCTTTTAGCCTGATGCCTCTTAGCTTGACTCCTTAATTCTATAAAGAGGACAGGCTGTTACCTGCTTGGTGGAAAGGAAAGGGATTCTGTATACATTGAAAGATGTTTTTACTATTTTTGCTGGTTAGTAAAAAATATGTACCTTTCAACTCATGGTTAAACACAGTATACGTAATCCTGAAAACTATAGCTGATAATGAGATATCAGCTGTACATTGGAAAAATATACAGTACTTTTTTTGTCTGAAAGTCTTAGAACTGCTCTGGCCACTGGATTCATGGAGGATTCTCAAACTTGAAGTCTCTAAAAATGAATCATCCCAGCTTTGCATAAAGTTAAAATAAACTCTGGATCCCAGCTGGAGAGAGGAAGCAGGACCCACTGGGACAAAAACATGGAGTACTTAAGGAAAGGAGACAAATAGGATAGAGCAGTAGTATTGAAGAATCACCAGCAGCCAACTGCATGTCAAGTAGCTGGCAGAAGGAGGGCAATGTTTCAAGAACACTAGATTGGAAAAAGATGGTGTCTTCTTTAACAACCAGCTGCATCCCAACAGGTCCATCCCTGATGAATTTAAAGAAGCCCCTTACTTTTCTTGCAGCTTCTTCTGGATCAACTCTGCCTCTTTTAATTTGGCATGTGTCTCCTGAAGTTCTTTGAACAGAGCAGATACTTGCAGGTTTAGAGTTTCTACCTCATCGCCAACCTGCAACAAACATAATTAAAAACCATCTGATAAAAACAGAGCACTTTCACACTGTTCCACTGAATGGTGAAAACAAGAAAAGCATGTCAATACTAACACAGAGTTCAGGAATGTCTGCCTCTAGATCAAGAACAGGGAGCCCTGGCCTGCCAGCCTCCTCCTCCCTTTATCTCTGATCCGTGGCTGGAGAAAGTGGATTTCCTCTTCTTCCTCTTTTCCAAACACAGGAGGCCTTTCTGGAGGGTGGGGTGTTGTTGGGGGAGGAGGGAAGGGCTAACAGTCTCCAACCTGCAACCAGCCCCAGATTAACCATTAAGCAAAATAAGCACATGCTTAGGGCGCCAACAAGGAAAGGGGGAATCACAGAGTTTTTTTCCAGTGCCGGAATTACTACTTAAATTTTTTTGTTGTGGATATATATTGTAAATTTATATATTGGACAACATTTTGTGATGTGAAGCAATCTATAAGTACTTTAAATAAAGTATCTTTAGCCACCTTTATCTGGACACTATTATTTAACTCATTTTCCTTCTCTTTTACATGCTTGGGGGCAGGGGTAATTAGGATATCCTCCATTTTATGACTTTGTACTTCAGATGCCCAGCACTGGCAACCACATGACTTACAAACATCTGTGGATCATGGCAGCGCCAAGCCCAGGTTGGAATGACAAAGGAGAGCTGCTTTTCCTTTTCCATTCCTGACCTACAAGTGACCCGAGCTGGCTCCCCTTGCCTCTTTATTCCGTGTCTATATGGGTAAGACCAGAACAACTGGACCATTGCTTAAGAGGTGGTGCCATCTGTTGGTGCCAACTGAGGCCATTTCACTCTGCCTACCAGCTTTCACAAAAGCAGGGCTACAGCATCACTCCGAATGTCACAATTGAGCCGTTCTGAGACACAATGCTTGAGATCAGGCCTCACATTAAGAGGCAGGATGTATGCAAGTGGATGCATGAGAAGCTGAAGGAAGTCCATTCTGCCCATCAAGTTAAAAGTGTTCCAGACTCACAATGGGAAGAGTCTCATCAAAAGCTATGAGTGGGCATATTTGACAAGGAGCATGCATAAATAAGTGATACTTACACTTTCTGCTTTCCCTTTTTCTTCTTCTTTTTCAAGTTCCGTCTGAGTGCCTCTCTCCTCTGCTTTATTTTCCATCCCCAACACTCTGAAAAATGAAAGAATCCCATTTCAATTTAAACATCTTGGGTCAGATCCAAAGAACAATGTATGAAGTGGGGTGCACCTCTTTCTAGCTAAATAGCCTCTGGAAATAACTCTTCCTAAGATCAGGAACTCTGCCAAACAGGGTGGGCTGTGGCACAAGAGACTGCTTAGTGAAGGTATTCTTGCCTGATTTTCTGTAAGCCAAGACATGCCCCATTCAGCACAGCTCCCTGGACACTCAGAGGGATTTCAGAGCACAACTTGAGAGAGAGAGAGAAGTGGATGGGAAGGCATTGGTGAATCACTGCAAGTGATCCCTAGTGGAATCTTTGCTTGATGGCCAGAAAAACCTTATGTCACAAAAACGTTTACTGCTAAATGAAACCCCCTTTTCAAGCTTTGAAATGGCAATTGTTAAAATCAAAATGCAATTTAGGTTACTAGAGAATGCAAAAAACGAGATTGTACAGCGAATCCCTTTCAGCACACACAACAATGAATGCTGAATCAGGGCCTGGAAAAGTTATTTCCGGATTCCCCCACGTCATGCTAATGGTTGGTTACTTAAGGAAAATAAAGCCCTACAAGCTCTGTTGTTAAACACTGTTTTAAGTACAGGTCTTTGGAACCTTACTGAAAGATCTTTCTTATCTATCTGTCTGTCTTCTTTCTCCCCATAGAGAACCCAGGGCAGTTCACACCAATTAAAATCATGCAATAATGGCAAGCTAAAAATACCATACAAAACAATATATTAAAAAAACAATTAAACGTTGGTCAAGATTAAAAACCATTTTAAAAACACTTTTAAAAACATTTAAAAACATCTAAATTTCAAAACCAAAGCTTTCTCTAAATCCCCATTTATTGCTTAAAAACCTCTCTGAAAAGGAAGATCATTTCCTGACAGTGGAAGGACATAAGGAAGGGGGCCAATCTGGCTTCTCTGGGCAGTGGATTCCACAAAGAGATTCAAAGAGAAAGAGTAACAACTATAAATTGTCAGTACCTGTCCTTAAGTTCCTGCACCTCCTTTTCTAATGCTTCCCTCCTCTGAGTCTCGCTCCTGAGAGAATGAAGCAACTGGCTGACCGTTAATTCTTCAGTTTCCAAATATTTTTTTGTTTCATCCACAGATCTGCTCCTCCTTTACAGAATCATTAAAAAAAAAAAAATTAGAAGGGCGGAAAGACACCCATAAGGGGAATCGTAGACACAGGCCAGTGAGGACCAAGCATAATCAGAACCCCGAGAAAGTTGTCTACTTTTGTAGCTGAGAACCCACCAGCACAACAATGAACTCCATTATGCTGAATATGCATCTTGGGATATATGACTTTTCGCACGTCCTCCACCTCCAGCCCACCAAGTTATCCTTTTTACATTTATATCCTGCCTTTCCTCCTGTAAGCTCAAGGCAGTGAGTTTGACCCTCCTCTTCCCCACTCTGTCCTCACAACAACTCTGTCGAGGCAGGTCAGACTGAAAGAGAAAGTGATGGGTCCAAGATCTCTAAGTGACTTTCACGGACAGGGATTTGAACCCAGGTCTCCTGCATTCTAGTCCAATAGTTTAACCTAACTACGTAACCTTGGGTTCCAGCACTGAGAGAGAAAGATCATAAAGCCCAAAATAATTTCCTAGTAGATAAAACAGCTATTTCCAACACATTACTAGCATCAGTTACTCTAACAGTTACTAACTTAGCACTTACTTTAACAGTTATACTGGCTTAACCTGGTACTGTAGGAAGTTGTTTTCCCCCCTCAAGAGAGACTAATGTTTGAAACCGGTTTGGAATTAAAATTTTAAGACACTGGACCAATACTTTTTTTTAACTTATGAATTTTAGTAGTGCTTTAATATTTTAATTGAATGGTGCTTCACAGAAACACTGCAAGTTTCTATCTACTTTTCATTGTATCTGTCTTTACTCCCTTTCAACCATGCTGTGAGCCACTTTCAGATAAAGTTCAAATACATAAATTTTCGTTGTCAGACAGCTATTACCGTCAGAAACTTCTTTCTAACATTTAGCTGAAATCTCCTTTCCTATAATTTGAACCCTCTGGGTTTGGGTCCCAGTTCCTGGAGATGGAGAATATAAGCTTGTTCTGTCTTGTGATCTCATGCAGAAGAGAGTCCCATCCTTCTGATCTTTTAAAATCCAATGCACAGTTGTTCAGAAGGTGGGCCTGTTATTTTCAAACAAGTTTATTGACACTCAGGTGATTGTAGCACTCCTTGCCCTTTTTTCACACCATTTCCGCCTGTCCTATCTATCTAACATCCCTTTTTAGATAGGGCCATCTGCCTTACAACAGAAAAATATCCTAGGCAATATTCCAAACATGACCATGTCAGATGTCTATTTAATGTTTTCCTCTTTTTTTAAAACTCATGTTTACTTAGCAGAGAAAAATTCACCAGAAAGGGCAGTTCAAAATCAAATAAACAAGCCAAACTAAACCAAAAAATAGTTTTGGGCCATATTAAAGGGTTTTCCTTACGCATAAGTAGCTGAGTCACCAGTTTTTTTGCCACTAAGATTTTGATGTTCTTTTAAAGCAACATTTACTTCTCCTTCCTGTGGAAAAATGGAAGAACAAGCAATGTGGATAGTTACATGTGCATTTAGCTAAATTAAATAATTTATTTTAAATAACATCAGACAAAAAACCAAAACTAAAACAAAGAAGAACAAGAGAGGAAAACTTCATGGCACCTTAAAGACCAAGGTGCTATATTTTAATATTAGCTTTCATGGATCAAGCCCATTTCTTCAGATATGACCTTAAAGAGGAAGGCACTATATTTTAGTATGAGCTTTCATGGACTTGATCCATGAAAGCTAAAAAAAGTGCCTTACTCTTTAAGGTGCCAGAACCTTAACGTCTCTCTCTCTTTTTTGTTTTTTGATCTGATATGCTTACACAGACTAACTCGGCTATTTCTTTGAAAACTACACTTATTTTAAATGTCACCTACAAATATACACCAAGTATTTAAGAACAAGAATGAAAACAAACTAGGTCATTCACCCATTGTCTTCCATATTAACAATAGCCATTTTTCAAATATTGCCACTAGTCTGTACAAACATCAGCTTTCCTAAATAGTAATGACAAATTGTCAAAGTGTTAGACTAGCCAAGTAACTTGAATAGTACCAGAAAAATGGAAAAGGATGCAAATGGGGCCAAAATACGGGCTGAAATCTCTGTACTATTGAATTGACCTCTTATCCCTTCTCTTTTACAAGATGCTTTGATTCAGAAAGTTATGTTTTCCCTTTCCAATCTAGTTTCAAGTGGGGGGAGGCTTTTCCAGCTGTTATGGCTTTATTATGATCTCCCAAGGACACTGGCTTATCTTTTAACCACCAGATAAAATCATGTTTTAATGAACCAGGTACTGCAATGTTTTGCATTTTATCTGTTGTATGTCTTATTGCTAGATCTGTGGTGTTTCCTGTTGGCTTGCTCTGCATCCTGCTTTTTAACTTTGGGCATATTCTTTGCTACTGTTGTAGACTGAGCTATAATCAAAGGCTGTGTATAAATCACAAGTGGGGAACTTCTAGCAATCCAGAGGTCAGACTTCAACTCCCATAAGCCCTAACCAGCATAGCCAATAGTCTGGGTGCTGAGAATCAGAGACAAACCACATCTGGCTGGGAGGCAAATGTCTCTCTTCCTATATAAAGCAGCAAAGGGGCATCAGCAACCCAAATACTGTGGGGAGAGCCTTGAATCTACAGACCACATACTGGGGTGGCCTCAAACTGAGTCCTTTGGGTTATATGCTAACTGTGCCTTAGAACAGAACAGTATTTTCTCAGTTCTGGTACAAAACCTAGTATTAATGGGAGATTTTACAGCTTCTCTACAGTTAGGGTCTCAAGGAACATATCCTAAAGGGAAAGTCCAATTATTAGCATCTCTTTTTTAATGGTGTGTCTGTCGGGGTGGTGGTGGTAGAAGAATAACTTACATGCATCCTGATCTCAACGAAGGAGTCTTCCGCAGTGGTACTATTGAGCTTCAGCTGCAGCTCTGAAATTATGGCCACTAGGTCTGCCTTTTCTGCCTGGAGCTTGGTCACCTGTGTCCTCAGCTGCTCCAATTCTTGTGCCATCTCTTTTTTAGGAATGCTGTTTCCCTAGGAGAAGTGATCAGCAAGGGAAGGTGAGTTGACCCAAGCACACTCAGCAGCTCCAAAAATAGACAGTCAAGGACATCCCATGTTTTGCCCCAATAATTGCCTAGTTTATCATTTGCTGATCTGGTGTACTAAGATGGAACTCTCCTCAGTATGCCTATCCTTAAAAGTACAAGAAGTGGTGACTGAGAAAAGAGCCATTAGCACTGTGGTGTTCTGACATGAGAATACTCCCTCTGTCACTGTGGCACCTGTAAAAATTTGGATGCAGCCTCAATCCTCTATAAAGCATAAGGCTATTATTACATATTTCTGCTAAGATCAGCAGAAACAAGTTCATGAAAAATCAGGCTGGATTAAACAATAACTAAAAGCCCAAATTGTATAATACATGTTTTGCCATCTGTAAACTTTACAACAGCCTTCCATTTAACTACTGTGGAGTTTTTGGAAAGCAACACAGCTGTTTCTAGGCAGAAAATCTCTGAAGTTCATGCTGTGGAAAGACACAAACAGAACAATGTGGGGGGAAAAAAGAGAGAAGCGTAGCTTCTCTCAAGAGTCAGGAATCTGACATCTCAACGAGGCTACTAGTTGTCACAATATCTGAGGAATGTTTATATGTACAGGTACAACATTTTACAGGTAAAGTGCAGGGCAGAGCTGGCCCAATTCTGATCAATCTCCAAAATGCAGAATTGTCTCATTTCCCCATAGCTTGGGGGGGGGGGGGAGAGGAAACTAAATAAGCAACCCTTTGCCAGCTCTACTGTGTGGCACCCTACTCCACCTAGTAACAGAGCAGGACCCATTGCTGGGATTTCAAATCCAGAAACGAAGGGTGAAATCAACCTTTGAAAGGGGAGAGCTCTCAACCAATGAAACTCTGGAACCCTCTGGCCCTGGGTATCACAATGACTTAATAATCACAAGCCTTGGAGAAAATAAAGAACCAACATTACTTGCTCAATGTTTACACATTTTCTACATTTCTAGTATGACATATTGCAAAGACTGTTGAAATATATAGGGCCCATGCAGTGCAATCCTTAATACATTTATTAACAAGTTCCACTGAATTTAAAAAGGCTAAGAATCATGGCATTTAAAAACCATCTGTTCACCTCATCTATAGCTTTTGTTCTTCCATCAGACAATACATAACCTATTTTTAAAAGCAAAGCTAACTTTTCTTGAGGTGCAGAACTACACTCTGTTCACACACACACACACACAGACATTTTATTTACATTTGTCTGTCCTTTTTCTTCTAGAGTTTGGAGCTCCTTTTTCAGTGCTTCATTTTCAACACATTTGGTGGCCAAGCATTGCCTCGCTTCCTTGAATTTTGTCTCATAAAACTCCCGCTCTTCTTTCAGCTTCTCTCTCCATGCAGACAGCTCCTCAAACCTATCTTTCATAGCTTGGTTATGCTGTCGCATGGCTTCTGTTTGAAATGCACAAATACAGCATCAGTGTGAGTCAAAACATTACAGCCCCTTTCCTCTCAGAATCTGATTATCATCTTTGTTTCTTGTGGTGCAAACACAGGACATAGTTGTTGTTTTAAATGTTTTGTGCTGTTCACTACACAAGGCTCTGCATAAAACAGTCTTATTAAAAATAATAATCATTTGTCGTCAAGTCAATTCTGACTTATGATTACCCTTTTCAGGGTTTTCCAGGTAGAGAATACTTAGAAGTGGTTTATTAGTGGCAATATTTTACTGTCAGGCTTTGAGAAACTCTCTTCCTTGTTAGCTGACTCATACAAGTTAGAAGTGTATTTTCTATAACCATATGTTTGCAACATGTGCTAAAACAAATGAGAACTATGTACCATCTATTGCAGTGACAGTAGGAGTGAGCATCTTATATAAATGCACACTAATTGGTTTATAATTCTGCAAACTAAGCAAATAAGCACTGCTCTTTCGCAGTGGTTTTAAGCAAACAAATGACTGTTGACTGATCAAACTTAGGATTTCCCATTGGTCAGTTCCTTATCAGAGGAAACTAGCCACAAGTTGTTTGGATTAGCAGCCATTGATACTGGGGTGGGGGTAATACAAGAGAGGTACCATGTGGCCTGTAGGCAGCAAGTGGCCTGATTCAGCCTCCCTGATCCATACGAAACCCTTCACTTGAAACCTTCCCCAAGAGGCTGGACTGATTACAATCATTAAAAATTCTCATTCATTTGACTTTTCAACACACAGACAATCCACTTTACAATGAACAGAACTGAACTCCTTCTACTGGAGGAAAGGAAGCTCCAGATCCAACTCAGTACAGGTCACAACATGAAATAACAGGAACTAGTACTACAGTCAGCAGGCTTATCAAAATGCATGTGTTTTTGCTTGCATGATTCTCTCTCCTTAAATGACTGACTCTTGTGGCCTCATGAGAAGATTACATTCCACACAAGAGCATAGTTTAGAAACATTATGCTTTGGATTACTACTGCCAGAAACCCCCAGTCAGGATGACCAGTTGGCTGAGGAGTTCTGGGAGGCGTAGTAAAAAAAGTAACTTTTCCATGGTATGCAAAACCAGCTCTTTCTGTACAAAGAAGAAGCATGGTGTTCACCATAATGGGAAGCCAACAGATCAGGATTGGATGGTGCCAGCATTTGCCAAGGACAGAAATTTTGATTTGCTATCCTGTTCTTTGGAAAACATAATAAAAATTATTTCACTTGAAGGCTACATCCAATCATGCTGGACAATATGAATTTATCCAGCTAAACTTCTGGAGAACTTTCCATGTTGGGAAAAAAATCATACCATCAGAAACCAGGCAGCAGTCAAACATCTTTTACACTGCTCCAATGGGAAAAAATTAGTTTCTGGATTGCAACCCCCAGAATGAGGGACACAGAAGGAGCCTCCCTGAAAAATGTGAGGACTACAATCACATGCAGATAGCCCCGAGCAACAACAGTGTTCTGTCGGATGATCCTTCCACTCTAAGCAGCACCACTGGATTGCTTCTAACACAAACAAGACAAGGAGTAGAACAGCCAGAATGTCCCAATGGCCAGGCTGGCTGGGGGAATTGGGGTGCTATAGTCCAAAAAGCAACTTTTCCAAGCTCTGTAATATATCACAGCAGTCATAAGTTTTTCTGCCTGCTCTCAGTAATGTACATAATGCTTTACAAGTGAATGACCAGCACGGATTGTTTACACCTAAAGAAAGGAGGGAGCAGCAGATCAGGTGCTTCAAAAGCCTGCTGTTCAGGTCTCCCAGGTGGTTTATTCTACAAGTTCAACATTCAGAGCAATAAGCTTGAGTAAACTAAGCATTCCAGGTGGTAGCAAGATGACTTCATGCATATTTATATCCCTGAGCAAACTCAGGACTGTGACAAAAATGCAAAAGCAATGTTAGCTTTTTACCTTTAAGCTCATTGTTCTCAGTGATGAGCTCCTTCATCTGCTGCATCATTTCATCAACGGACGTCTCGATCCCTGGAGACGGCAGATTTGTGGGTCCATTTTCCAGCTCAGTCTCACTACACTGCCCATTTTTTGCAAGACCATTCAGCCTCTTCTTGGACATGACTGGTTACTTTGCAAAAAAAATTGTAAAAGGAAATAAATAAATAAATATCATAATACACCTTTCCATTGCTGTTTAAACTGTGAATGCATGGGGTGGGTGGAAGAAAAATTACTTGGACTATTATTTTGGATCAATCAACTTTGTGATAATTAGAGAATATTTTAAAAATCTATCAACTCATCAATGACTCTACTCACCGGTCAGAACAATGTGGCAATTTTCCTTCCCCCTTACCTGCACACCCAATGGAGCAGCTGGGATTCAAGTATATTACTTGGTGTTCATACTCCACAAATTCTGGCATGCTCACCAGCCATAGCTCTCTTACAGGTATACATTTAATGAGACTGAATTGTCTCCAAGAGTCACAATTTGGTCAGGATTCTTCATTGCATGGAACAGCCCTAGAAATTTACATCACAACTACACACCCAAGGTTTTTTCTGACTAATAGTATGCATGCAGTCCCTGGAGGGCAGAGCAGTGGGATACAGCTTCCAGAATCCCTCAGCCAGCACAGCTAATGGTCACTCTGCTTGGGAGTTGTAGTCAAGAAGCATGACTCCTTCCAGCTCTGTGGGAGAAGGGCAGCTAGTCATCGTCTCAGTTGCAGTGGTGTGGTGAATGGACACACTCTTGTTCTTCTTCCTCATGGTCAGTGAACAACAGAGGTCAGTGTCACACACTTGCCTTGCCCTGCAAGACTGAGAACAGCTGTCACTGTTAACAGGATAGTTAAATGCTTTTAATCTCTGGATTTAAAGGTATCTTTCCACAGCCCCATGCTCGGGTGTGAATTAACTGCAACAGTTGGCAAGCCATCCATCTGGAGACCCTCTTGCCATTCTGCTGGGGGCTAGATTTCTGGTGGGGCTGGGGGCTAGATTTCTGCTCCTTGGTCTTAGAAGTTGTTTCTGACTTCTGGTAGCAGTTTTGAGGTGTGTGAGATGTCCGTGCGCTTTACCATTGCCACACACACACCCTCCTTGATTATGGTCAAGTGGGGATGTGAACCCAAATCTCCTCAGCGTCAGTTCAGCAGCTCTGAGGACCCTGTAACCTGCTAAAAGCAGCTATGGTGGACAACTCTGAAAGGCTCCAGAGCTACTGGGGCCTTATCGGCACTTCTTGCTATGCGTTAAGAAGTGGATAGTGGGTCCCTCTTGAAGGCAGGACGGGCTTTCCCTCCCGGACACAACACGGGAGCCCGATTTCGCTTCTTGCGGCTGTCTGCCCCACACCCACAACGCTCCCCGTTTAATCCGGCGTCCATTCTAATCCCGGCAGGCTACAGACATACACATAACATGATCCAGATTCCTTTCAGTCCGCGGCGAGTTTACTTTCGTTTTCCCAACGAGCGGCTAAGGGGGGTGGGTGGGCTGAAAGAAAGCCGGGAAGAGACTTTCCCCCGCCTCGTCTCCCCAAAAACTCAAGAGCGTGGGCTTCCTAAACCCACCTACACCCCCACCCCACCCCACCCCGTCCCGCCCCGGCTGGGTCCTCCTGGCACCTTCCCGGCCCCCCAACACGCTTCCTATCGCGAAGACTGCCCCGCCCTCCGACCCCCAATGTTCCTCGGGAGTAAGCCCCACGGAACTCAAAAGAGGACGGGCTGCCGTGTAAACAGGCACGGGATGGGCCGCCGGAGGAGGAGGCAAGGAAGGGCGTAAAGGCTGGGGAAAGGATCCCTGCTCGGCGACTGAAGCCCTCCGCTTACCGGGGCGGCAGCAACTGCAACCCGATCGTTTCTTTCCGTAAAAGCACCGGAGGAGCGCAGAGGGCAGCTGCTCTTTCGCTTTCCCCGCCCCTGGCAGACCTTCGCCCGGCGGCGGCGGCGAGCGAGAAGTAACGGGGGAGAAGTTTCTCCGGCCCTCGCCTTGCCCCCAGTCAGCTGACGGAAGCCACGCCGCCCTCTTTTCCCGGGGAACCGCCAGGCGTCGTCACGGCCTTGTTTTCCTTCCGCCAGGGCAAAGAAGGGGGAAGCCTCGGGTGACATCATGACACTTGCCCCGGCGGGACGCCTCCCTCCCTGCTGCGCACCGGTCACCCCGGGGGCGGGAGGCCCCTCTTCGCCACCCCCGACCTGCGTGTCCACATCCACCCCGCACTCCCTTGCAGGTCACCAGCTGCTGGACCCATCATGCCTGCCTCTCCTTGAGGGACAGGGCTGACTTGTAGCCCTCTTGTTTCTTGTCTTAACTCCTCTTCCTACCAGCCCTCGCCGGCACAGCCAGGCAGCAATGGGAGTTGTAGTCCAAGAGCACGGATTCTCCACACTGGCTACGCAAACCCATGCATACACACCTATTTGTCAGCATTTCCAGAGGGGAAGTTGTGTTACTTTGTTGCAATAGAAACAGGGGAAGCATCCTGTGTACCTTAAAAATTAAGGATGACGTTACAGCAGTGTGAACTTTCCGGACTGCAGCACATACTTTCCGACGTTTGTACTGCAATGAATTTAGCGCTTTGTTGCTTCCAGTTGTAGCTGTCTTAGGGGTGGACTCTAGGAGAAACATGGAGTGGGTGCTTCCTCCCACCCGGAACTGATCTTGTGGATGGAATACCAGGCTCAGAAGACTTGGGCCTAAATTCTTGTTTCACCATGGAAACACATTGGCAGTTAGCAAGGCCAAACCACTCCTTGAAATCCTATACGTCTTGAAAATGTTGTAAGGGTTGCCTTGCGTAGAAAAAATCTTGACAACACATAGACAACATCATTACTGTGATGGGAAAAGGGAAGCATCATCCTCAGTTGAATGTCATCCTTATTTTTTTTTAAATTAACAATTTAGGATAAGGTAGGGGATACAGAAGGTAAAGGGGGGATATGGGGGGAAGTAGGGAGAGGAGAACATAAAATGTACAGCCAACCAATCTATTCATGTTGCCATATCAACTCAACTTTCCACTTTTCTGCTATATGATTGCCCTCCAGGTTATAACTTAGATTTACATCCTAGTTTTAATCTATATTATTCAAGAATTATCTGGTGACTCAAGCCATTTATATAATAAGTCCCATCGTTCAGTTGCCTTTTGTATTGGACAGTCTTTCAGCACTTCTGATAAGATATCCATTTCTGTCACTTCCCGTATCTTCTCAATAAGTTCCTCTTGTTCCGGTGTCACCGATTTCTTCCAATTCTTGGCATAAAGAATTCTGGCTGCAGTGACTATGTACTGTATATAACTAAGTAGTTCTTTGTCTTATCTATATTGTCTGGTAAAATACTCAGTAGAAACAATTCTGGGGCTAGTGGAACCTTACAAAGCAATATTTTTGTTAACAGAGTATGTAAACCTATTCAAAATTGCTTCGCTACTCTACAAGTCCACCACATATGATAAAAACTTCCCTCATGTCCTTCACACTTCCAACACACATTTGATACATCTGTATAAATCTTTGATAGTTTTTGTGGAGTCATATGCCACCTCTAAAACATACATGTTCTCCTTGAAATTTAACGATTTTGTGAGCTTTATGTTATTTTTCCATATTTGCAACCACTGATCAATATCAATACAGTATTATGTCCTATATTTTGTGCCCACCTAATCATACATCCTTGTACCAGCTCATCTTGCATTTTAATTTCTAACAAATAATCATGCATTTTCTTAATTACTTTATCTTTTGAGCCCAGAAGAAGTTTGTCAAATATTGTTTGTTCTGGGTAAAAACCTTCTATTTTATCTTTTCTGTAACTAGATTCCACTTGTGCTCTCTCTAACTCTTCTTTAGACCTTAACTCATAATCCTTTTAAAATAAATCTTGGTTTCTTAGAAGTTTTGCTTTCGCCATAAGATTAGGTTGTGTAAAGGCCTCTATAGGTGATATCCAGGCTGGTGTTTTTTGGTAAATCTGTTGAATGATCTTTTTCCAAATCTGTAGTAGATCTCTTCTTATCATATGCAGGTTGAACTGTTTCTGCTCTTTATCTTTTTTGTACCATAGAGAAACATGCCAGCCAAACTGCAAATAATGTCCTTCCAAATTGAGTAATTATCATTTTCTAAGGTCATCCATTCTTTTATTCAGTCTAATACACAGGATCTATAGTACAAAATTCTCCATTGATTCTTACTTTTGCCTTGTGCTGAGTATAGATTGCTCTAATTTCAAAAATCTTTCCCCCACTTGCAGCACTTCCAACTGATGTAGCATAAAATTCCAGTTTAGATTGTCAAAAGCTTTCTTCGTATCCAAGAATATCATAGCCATTTGCTTTCTGGATGTGTTTCATAGTATTCCAGAGTATTTAAAATTATCCTTATATTATTTTTCATCTGTCTTTTTGGAAGAAAGCCCCATTTGTCTTGATGTATTATCTGTGTGTGTGTGTGTGTTGATGTCTTAGTTGTATGTCTAGTAGTATATTAATAAAAAATTTGTTAGTTCCATTTGGCGCGTAGATAATAATAATTAGCATTTTCTTTGATTTTCTATTTCTTATCTGAGGTGAAAATTAGTTTTGGTTCTAATTCTTTCTTTATGTACATAGCCACACTTTTCTTCTTACTTATGTCCGAGGCTACAAACAATTTTCCTAGCCTTGACCATTCCAGCAGTTTCTGATCTGCTCTTTTCATATGGGTTTCTTGAATGCAAATTAAATCAGATTTCTGTTTCTGCAATTGTAGAAAGGTCTTTTTCCATTTTTGAGGTGAGTTCAGGCCATTTATGTTGACTGAAAAAAATCTTCATTTGTTTTCTAGTCATCTTGTTGTTGAATCTTATCCTGATCTGGAATGTGCTAAAGGCAGGAAGGGGTCCTTGGAGAAGGGCAGAACAAATAATTGACAAATGCAGTTAATTCTTTTTAAAAACTGGTCTTTTAATACCACAGCGGTCATAAGACTGTGAGACACAGTCTCACGCAAAGTGCAGCAGAGGAGAATCATTCGCTGTGCAAGTTTAAAGGAGATTACATGGTCTCAGCGCAAGGTGAATCCATCCCTGGAGTGTAGGGGGGAGCTTCTTTAAAAAAGCCTTTCTCCCATTCCTTTTCCTTCTGCCAATTGCTGTAGTGGTAGTATTCATTTTTCTTCAGAAATCCATTAGCAGTTCAAAACAGACAGTTTAAGATGGCAAAGCATGGAGGGGGTAAAGCCCACAATGATCTATGGAGGCCAAAGAGGTTTACTTTTCATGGTTGACTTTTTGACAGTTTATCTCTCTCTCTCGGCATCAAAAGGAGGCAAGAGTTGAAAATGGCTTGCCAGATTAGGTAATTTAGCAGAAGATATGCACAGTCTGTCTTATTTTTTCATAAGCAGGGTAGGAGTGAGAAGGAGAGGATGGGAACAAGTCCCTTTATTTGGGTGCCTGAGGCAAAGTCAAGATGGTGCCTGTGATCCATTCTGTTTATAGAAGCTTCCTCGATTGAGCACTGCATCTTATTTCAGCACTTCAGACAAGAAACAAAACAAAACAGAAGTAAAAAACCTAGATGGATGACAAAAGAAACACTTAAAATTGTAAAGGGCAGATGAGAAGCCAAAGGTGACAGAAACAGGGCCAGAATCCTGAACTTTCAATGACTTTCATGTAGAGACAAAGAATACTGCAGCAACCACTGTAAAGAAATAGAGAACAACAAAAGGGGGAAAACAAGAGATCTCTTCCAGAAGATATAAGCCTAGATTAGGAATGCTGAGTGACCAACAGGGAAGCACACTATCAGACCAGGAGAAAATAAAGAGAAGGTAGAAACAGTATACTGAAATGCTGTAGAGAAGAGATAAAAGGATTGCAGGCTCCTTTGAAGGGGAATCCTATGATTAAGAACCTGCAGTTCTAGAAAGTGAAGAACAGAGAAGAGAAAGGCAAAGATGTACAATGGGTCCAGAGAAATCCCATGGGCTCAGCCCCTTCAGACCCCGACAGAGAACAGCTCATGGCTCGATAAAGGGGGAACGTCAAGAAGGTCCGACGTTCAATCCACAAAATTGAAGTGGGTAGATAACATGCCAGAGTTGATGGGTGCCAAACCCAAGTGGTCTCCTGATGTTACCAGTTATTCCCCATTGTCATACCATGGGGAGATGCCCAGTTTTAATAACGATAGACTTATGATTTATTATTCAGTTTGGATTATGATGATAACCAAGACACAAATATTGATGAAGACATGTTAAATAATAAACCGGTTTTAATAGAAGAATTGGGTGTGATGTCTGCTTCTTTGGGCAAAGTTAAGAAAAAGGAGGTAGACGACAGGGGGCAAGATCACATCTGGCAGTGGAAATTTTTTTTCTGCCTCAGGTGCCAAAATAACTTGGCTAGCTTTGGGTATTCTGTGCTATGATGGTAGATGCCATTGCTGCTCCATCTCTGGCAGCAAAATGTCTTGGGCCAGCCCTAAGTCTTGTTCCTTTGCAAAATCACGGTATGCATGAAGTCCCAGTGAGAGGGACTGTGCTTAGCTTATTCTTGGCTTCCGGCAATCCCTCTGTGTGACTCCTGCCTTTGTTCTTAACAGGGCCATCCTGTTAGGAATTGTATCGTGCATGTGCAGGATTTTTCCTTGCTGCAGTCTGAATGTCATCCAAATAACCAAATCCTTTCCAGCTCTGCAGTGCTATAATTCTTGGTCTAAAATGGGAAGCTGCCTTGCATTTCTTGGGAGCTTTTACTGTTATCCATCTCAGCTGCACCCTTCCTCTGCTATACCATTTTTCTCTTTTTCACTCTTGCCCTGTATCCGGACCTGTACTTGTAATCAACATCAGTGCTGCAGGATACCGCAACTTCTTTTAAAGTAGTACAGAACTTCAGCCATTTCTGACCAATGCATTTCTTCTACAAGCCCCTGGGGCCAGTTTTTTTTTAAAAGCCATTAAACTATCACAGAAGGATGGATGAAGCTCTAAAATCACTTGGCTTCTTGCCAAGATAAGTGCAGAAGCATTTGCTGTTGATTCAAACGTGCTGATTAGGTTTTACTTCCAAGGGGCAGGCAATTGACAGAACCACAAACATTTGCCACTTGCAAAGTATAAGAAGATTAAATTCCATTAAAAATAGAAGAAAGATTAAATTGGAGAGTCGGATGCTTTTTACAGTCAGCAGTATTAACCGGTGAATGTCACCATATCATGTGGAGTTAGTAGCGTCATTAATGCGTCTTTCAAAACCGTAGTTAACGGGTGTATACAAAGCGTTCCATAATGCTAAGCTGAGAGGGGAAGCAAATCAGTCTTAAGTGAGGCAAAGGTGAGGATGACAGGGAAGTAGGTGGTGGATGATTAGCTATTTCCAAAGCCCTTCTTACCTACTGGGGCCAGGGCAGAAAGTGGCAGAACAGCATTGCCTCACTGTTTTTTCTTTCCATGCCTCCCCACTCCTCAAATGACAGTTTTTTTCATTTTAAATTTTATTTTGAAATGTCTCCTCCCCTTGCAACAGAAAGAATGGGAAAGTACTATGCCAGACTCAGGTTGGGTGTACCTTTAGAGCACGTGAGCTCCAGAGGAACCTTTGGGTCCAATTATCCATGGTCTCCCCACCCTAAAGTACCTTGAAAGAACCTTCTGTAGACTCTACAACTTGAGAGCTGCTGTGAATAATAAAAATAAGCAGTGACGGTCCAGATGGATCAATCTCCTGCTCAGGATAAGACAGTTTCACTGGCAGATTTCAATCACTGTGACAATTACATTTTTTAAAGTTATGCCTGTGTATTTCCAGCAGATGGCACTGCTGGTCTTGCTAGGTTAAGCAAGGCTGATTGGCTCCAGCAGATTGTCAACAGCTGAAATCTGGTAGTGCATTTCAACAAGATTGAATTAGTGGGGATTTGGTGAGCCAACTGCTCCATAAATTCCTTTATTCAGTGGGCCTACTCTAGTTGCCATTTGATACTGGATTTCAGCCGATAGATAGATAGATAGATAGATAGATAGATAGATAGATAGATAGATAGATAGATAGATAGATAGATAGATAGATAGATAGATAGATAGATAGATAGATAGATAGATAGATAGATAGATAGCCTCACACTAGAGGCCCACTTGTGTTGTTCTCACACAGATCCTGTTCATTAGCTTCCCTAAGGTTTCCATGCTAGGTTCATGCTAAATTAAAAAAACAACCAGCCTGTGGTGCTGCCGCATCTAATGCTCTGTCTATTCCTGCCACACCAATTAGCAGCAAGGATATTGTCTGTCATTCAGTGAAAGCTTCTGCATCAGTTTTTTTTGTCTCTGAGTGAGAGGATACAAATTCAGGAGCTGTATCATGAGAAAAGCTATGTATGTTGATAGAATAGCTTAGCCACCTCATGTTTTAGCAATACCTAATTGTGCTGTAAGGATGAAAATATTCCACCGTACGTTCAAGAGGCTGCTTCCATCATTGTTTACAAACATATGTCTCTGTGCCATGGAGTGAGAAGAACATCAGGCCCTCCTTCAGCTGGGCTGGTCCTACCACTTAGCAGAACAGGACAACTGCCTCAAGCAGCAGAACCTGGAAGGTCAGTAGCTGTGATGTAGTGGAGCTGGGTCCTATGGGATCAAAACACCAGGATTTTCTGAATAGCAGAAACTGTGGCCTTATTCCCATCACACTACCCTGTTCATTGTGAGCTTCACTGTAATCCTCACAGTACCTGGGAGAGAAATGGGTTTTCTCAGGAGGAATATATCCCTGTTGTAATGCAAAGTATTTGAGAATGGTTTGGTCTTTAATGTGCTCCTTTCTGGAGGGGAGAACTCAGAAGGTGGTGCTGGGTGACTCTTGCTCAATGCCCTGGCCATTGGCCTGTGGCATTCTTCAGGGTTCTGCTTTGTCACCCGTGCTTTTTGACATCCAAATGAAACCTCTGGGACAAGTTGTCCGGAGTTTGGGGGTTTGATGTCACCAGTATGTGGATGACACCCAACTTTATCTTTCCTTTCCACATAATCCCAGGGAAGCTGTCTTGACTCTAAACCAGGGCTTGGCATCAGAATGGGCTGGATGAGGGCAAACAAACTGAAACTTAATACAGACAAGACAGAGGTGCTCCTGGTCGGTCGGAAGGCTGATGAGGGAATAAGGATACTACCTGCGCCCATACTGTGAGATGTCGAATCTGGCTACAGTGACACATGCCTTAGTTACATCCCGTTTGGATTACTGTAACGCACTCTGTGGGGCTGCCTTTCAAAACGGTTCAGAAACTTCAACTGGTGCAAATCTCTGCAGCCAGACTACTGAATGGGGCCAGCTACAGGTAGCACATAACACACCTGTTATAAGAACTGCACTGGCTACCAGTCCATTTCTGTTTCCCAATTCGAAGTGCTGGTCATTACCTATAGAGCCCTATAAAGCTTGGGTCCAGGCTACCTGAAGGACCGTATCTCCCTGTATGCACCTTCTTGGCAATTAGGATCAGCAGAGGAGGTCCTCCTCTCAGTCCCATTGCCAGCGCGGGCACAGCTGATGGGGGCACAGGAGAGGGCCTTCTCAGTGGCAGCTCCCAGGCTATGGAAAGCTCTCCCTCGGGAGATCAGGATGGCCCCTTCCCTGTTATCCTTCCGAAAAAAGCTAAAGACCCATCTCTTCAGACAGGCTTTTAACAGTTATAACTGAATCCCTGAAACCCATTTTATTAGATAATTTTAATCTTTTTAATTTTTTTTGTTTTAATCTTTTAATTGTATTTTAAATTATATATTGTTTAATTTATCTTTTAATTTTAACTTACTCTGTTTTTAAATTGTGTGAATTTTAATGTTGTGAGCCACTTTGGGTCCCTTGTTGGGAGAAATGCGGCATATTAATAATGTCAATGTCAATGTCAATGTCAATGTCAACGTCAACGTCAACAACAACAACAACAACAGCAACAACAACAACAACAACAACAACAACAACAACAACAACAACAACAACAACAACAACAATAATAATAATAATAATAATAATAATAATAATAATATCATCACTTTCTGGCTGGAAAAGATACATCCCCAATTTTATTTTAAGTCAAAGCAGATAATAAGCTCCAGATGTAATTCTTTCTCTCTTTTCTCAGCTCCTTCAACCAAAATATCACAGACACATGGACCAGAGATTGAAATGCAGCAATAGGGGAAGAGGACTGAGGACGTGACAACACTAGTGCTTAATGAATAAATAAAGTAAATAAACCAAAGCATTGTTTTTTTAGACCCTTAGCACTTAAACCAGTTCTCCCCTGTCTCCAGTCCTGGCCAGTTTTAGTTCCCCTGCTCAGCAACTAGGATGAAACCAACCAGGATGCTGGAGTTGGAAATCAGCAGCTCTATTCAGGTGGAGAAAATGCTGAAAAGGCAAATGATTTGGAAGCCGGGGTGGGGGCACAAAAAAGGGAAGGGAATGGAATCTACCCAGTTTTCATGGTCTAAATTCAAAAGTGATTGGAGTGATTGAGGGTCATCAGAACAAGGGAAGAACTAGAAGTCGCACAAAGCTTTTAGAACAAGGTTTTCTTCTTAAAGGGATTGGATTTTCCTTCTTAAATCTGCTGTCTAAGGGAGGAGGAGGAGATCTGTGTTTTTCCCTCTTCTTCTTCTTCTTCTTCTTCTTCTTCTTCTTCTTCTTCTTCTTCTTCTTCTTCTTCTTCTTCTTCTCCTTCTCCTTCTTCTTGATTTTGTGCTGGCTGGCTGGCTAGCTGCCTTATTATTATGTTTTCTCCTTCCTCTTTCCTTTCTTCCTTTTCCCTGCTCCCGCAGATGACTCTGCCATTTCTCCTTCTCCTCTGCAAAGGTGAAAAGAGCCCCTCTATTTCAAAATAAGATAGAAGTTGATGGGTGCTATAGCACTATCTGTCTTTATGGATGATTTCCTGATGTGATTTGAATTTTTATTGGCATAGCTCTCAGTTGCTGGTCTGATTGTTGCCTGCTGGAGAAGAGTGCGTTTTTCCTGTTGGGTAGTGGGTAGTCAGTAAAATACTCATTGGTTATGTAGCAACAATGTACTGTCTCTCTTCATCCTCTGTAACTGAAAAGCTGAGTTCCCATACTAGAAGAAGGAAGATGCACTACGAATCCAATGGCAGAGCAGTGATAGCGATAAGATAAGCAGCAGGAGCTTCCATTCTCCTGCTGCAGAGGAAGAACTCCACTATCCCAGAAGGTCAGGAGATGAAACCACAGCAGGGACTAGAAGGAGGAATGTAAACACCGGAGGATAAAGAGGATGGTTTTGCAAATGGAGAAGGGCCCCCCACAGCAGTTTCTTCACCAATCACAGCAAAAAGCACATCCATTGCTAAAGCTTGGCATGGTGGGAGGGAAATCCAAATGATGGGAATGTAAACTGGGACATTTTTTCTGCAGGAGCTTGGCTTCCTGTTTTTATACTGGTATGGGAAAATACTTTTATTCTTGGATGGTTGCATAGAATATATCATGATGAAGTGTGCATCGTTTAGATCGTCTGACCCTAGAGATATTTCCCATTTCAGGCAACACCCTGACTGGATGGGCAGGTTGAGAGTTTTCACTCTTCCTGTGAGGGTTCCCTCTATCAGCAGGGTACCTGAGGGAACAGAATAAGAAGAGATACATAAAATATCAGTGCCCCAGTGCAGGTCTGGTGAAAGAGGGTGAGGCCTTGGACTCAGCACAACCTGGCAGCACCAGAGTAAGGGAGAAAGTTCACATGTTTAATCCTTTACAGCCGTGGTCCCCAACCTTGGGACTGCAGATGTTCTTGGACTTCAACTCCCAAAAATCCTGGCCAGCAGAGGTGGTGATGAAGGCTTCTGAGTGTGGTAGTCTAAGAACATCTGGAGGCCCAAGGTTGGGGACCACTGCTTTATAGGATCCAAGGCACCAAGGAAACCTTGTATAGCTGTACAGTCGTCTTGTCCCTCCCCATCCAGTTTCTCTGTCAGACTCTAGTACAGTGGGGTCTCTACTTAAGAACTTAATCCGTATTGGAAGGTGGTTCTCAAGTTGAAAAGTTCTTATGTTGAATCTGCATTTCCCATAGGAATGCATTGAAAACCATTTAATCCGTATCTACTCTTTTCCATCCATAGAAACTACAGTGGAACCTCTACTTCAGAACTTCATCCGTTTTGGAATGGTGTTCTTAAGTTGAAACGTTCTTAAGTTGAAGCAAAATTTCCCATAGGAATGGACTGAAAACCAATTAATCCGTTCTGGCTGTTTTTTTGTTATGTAGAGGTGTGTTCGTACATTGAAGCTTTAGTTCCCATAGGAACTAATGCAAAGCTGGTTAATACATACTCTACCACTAGGGGGAGAATTTTTTTTTAACCTAAGATGACCTAAGGTTAAAAAAAGAACAGGAAAGTTTTTTTTTCCTGTTCTTATCTTGGATTTCTGTTCTCAAGTAGAAGCAAAATTTAGCAAATGGAGCTGTTCTTAAGTTGGATTGTTCTTAAGTAGGGACGTTCTTAAGTAGAGACCCCACTGTAGTGGTCAGAGCAGACATGTGGATAGGTGGGTGAAAGAATAGGTCTGTTTTGCCACAACTGCCTCTTCTGGGTTGGGGTAAGCTGACACTTCTCCAGGGCCAACCTCCTTCTGAGCAACCTCATCCCTGCCTTCAGTGGGGTGGTAGCGGGAAAGATCCTCAAAGAGACACAAGCAGTCTCAGCATGAAGTGTTTGGGGGTCTTCTCCTCTGTTTCCTCATTTGTGTTACCCCATTTGTCTTCCTCCTCCCCTCAGGTTTCTGGGGTTTCTCCATTTAAATGTTGGGCTCCAGCCTCCTCATGCAGGGCTCTCCCATGCTTGCTGCATGTTTTGGGTGGCTTCTGTGGCACTGCCACCTGTGTCCCACGTGCTGTAGGCAGTTCCTCTCCCCCAGAGTCCCACTTGTCTTCCCCCAACATCTTCTCCCAGTGTCTTCTCAGTGTGCTGTCAATGACCTCTCCTGCGGGCCATCTCCTCCAGGTCCCGTGAGAAGAGACTTACTCCCCTGCCCTGTTTCTCCTCACATACTGGCACTACCACATGACAGTAGCAAGCCTTTGTTAGTTGGGATGCGGGGAGGTGTTGTGGTGGCCTCAAGTTGATTCTCCTCACTGACTCCTCCACAGCAATATATGTAGCCTTTTCTAAAGAAAACAATAGCAATGTCAACAGGCAATTTTTATTAGGAGAACTCTTGGGGTTATATATTACAAAGAGCATTTTGCTCAGTAAAGTTACAAGAGGGAAAGGCAGGAAGGTGCGACTGATGAGTTGATTAACCTTGAGAAATGCTGAATGTCTCTGAGTGAGATCAGTATAAAGGCAGCAGCAGAAGCAGCCAATCATGTGTGTGTGCTTGTGTGTATGTGTGAGTGAAAGCATGAGCAGCAGAAGCAGCAGACTGGCAGGAGAGAGGAGGAAGGAAGGAAGGAAGGAAGGAAGCTGCAGAAGATGAAGGAGCTGCAGAACAAAGCAACAGAATGAAAATATATTGCCTGGTGAAGTCTGCATGGATATTTCCTCATGGGTGAGAGAATACAGAAAAGAAACTGTTAAAGGATTTATGAGCCCTGAAATTATAGAGGCTGCAAGCAACTAATTTAAAAGCAAATAATAAGCAATGAAAAGCTGTTATATTTTCTGGACTCTTAATATTTAAATCTTAAATGTAAATTATGCTTGAAACAACTTTTACCTTTTACTCTCTGCCATTGTGCACTCTGCTATATACAAAGGGGACTACAAGCCCCATCAAAAACTACCATTCAGTTCTGAATTCCTCTGTTGTCTGTAAAGCTGCTCTGAAGCTGTTATTTCCTATAATTTAAAGAGATAGGGATCTGATCATGAATCTCTGTTGTCTAGTTTCTCTATGCCTATGATGTGCTGTGAAGTTGATTCCAACTTACAGCAACGCTCGTAGAGTTTCCAAGGTATGTGAAGTACTTAAGGGGTGGTTTTATCAGTATGTTTCCATGGGCGAGTAGGGATTTGAACCCAGATCTGCTGAGCCCCAGTCTTATGCTCTGTCCATGACACTACACTGGCCCTCAAATTGTAGTCGTGTACCATATCAGGTGAGAAGAGTATGAGCAGTTATGGCACTGTAAGAAGTATGACAATAAAATCACCGCCACCCCCTTGGAATCAGTGGACAGGAAGTCCCACCCACTGATCAGACCATTAGTGCTGGAAGGAAGCTTTCCCATTCTAACTTACCTTTCCAAAGACCTATTGAGGAGTGGGAAAGCATATATGATGCAAACACACAGGGAAGAGTGCAGGCAGTCCTATGGTCTGGGGTCCACATCTGTTCCATCTCAGAGCTTTTTATTTGCAAAAATTGTGCGATTACTGAAAATGCTTATTGCACCTTCTAATCACCATTAAAAAAGAGAAAACATTAAAAGAGGGACACAGGAAGAAAGACTGGGGCCACCACAAAACTTGGCAAAATTGCCTCCACACCTCCTTAGAGGGCACATGGGGATTTTCTGAGCTAAAATGTTTTTGAGATGTGTGTGGGGTTGCTGGGTGTCTGCAGTTGGAAGTCTTCAAGTGGCATGTGGGTTACACATTGCCTACTCCTGGGCTAGTGTGGGTGTGGATAGGCATTTGTGGGTGTCTATGTGCATATATATATTTTGGGGAAATGGTGCTAGGAGAAAGGGTTAAACACTCCCTCAGCACAGCAACTCACCTCAGCATTAAAGTCCTCCCCCTCCACTGTTTTCTAGGAATAATCAAAACCAAACCAACAACCAAATTGAAAACTCCAATGGTGAATCACCTATTTTGCGTAAGTTTTGGTCTTTGTTCATGCTTTTATTTTAATGAAGATAAATAGTCTGATGTTTGAAAAACTGTATTTGGTAAAAAAAAAAAAGAGAGAGAGAGAGAAAAGCCTATAGCAGTAAAACTCATCCAGGTTAAAGTGGGAAAACGAAACTGACCGTGCCATTTTTCTTACTGAAATTGCTTTGTCAATTTCCTGGTATTGTAATGCTTATATTCCTCCTTGTTCTGATGACAAGACCTAGTCATAGTGCCTTCATCTTTCTTCAGAGAGTGAACAAAGAAGCCTTTTTAATACCATCTCTTTATGGTTCTTCATCCCTTTGATGTTTTGTCAAGTCTACAAGGCTGATTCAGAACAATGCCTTTGCAACTGTGTGTCTCTTCTGTTTTTTTCTCCTTCCTCTTCTCCAGCACCAGAGCTCCTCCAGACATAGGAGACTACAGCTTCCAGCATCTCCCTTGACCGATGTGGCTGGGGATGATGGGAGAAGTTGTAATGTAACACACCCAGAGGTCATCAAGTGCAGTGAAGGGGCTTGAACAATAGCAGACCATGAGTATAAATTAACATCTGGAGGTTCCAGCCTACCTGCAATGTGAGTCACCTCCAACTGTTGGAGGAGAATGTGAACAAAGGAGATGAATAAAAAGTCTGAGCTGTGCCTGGCAGAGACAGCATCTGGGAGGATTTGTTGAGAGCACTGCTGGCATTGCCTTGAGATTATCACTATCTCTCTATACATTTTAAGAAAAATCAAGAAAAGCCGCATGGTCATGTAAACAATGCAGATACAGGAACAGTTGACTTATGCATTTTTTTCCAGAGCTTGTTCAGCTGATATAGTTGCAAGGAGGTCAAAGATATTATAAGTAAGAGCATTTTATTGCACTTGTTATGCACAAAATATTTCTTTAAGATATTCTCTATGTTGCTTTTGCTAAAACAAATATTTACAATTTAGCTATTCTATTCTACTTTATACATAGTGTTTCAAGCTCCTGCCTGAATATTACTTTTCACTCGTTGACATTTCACTTTAACGGAAAGCCCTGTGTAAGCAATGAGTTGGCTCTTATTTAGAGTCATTTCATTGAAATCAGTGGATATGTTTAAGGAAGATTTATACATGTACTTCCCATATATTTTAAGCTTATGATTATTAATTACTTTTTATTGGGTTATCTTGTTCTTGTTGTTGCTCCTATTTCACCTGGCCCCTTTATTAAGAAAAATCAGCCATGTTCTCCTGAAAGGCCAGCAATTACTACCATTAAAAAAGGATCTAACTGACTAAACACTTCTTCCTGCTTCCTGTGGATAAGAGGATTAATCTCATTAGAAAAAGGGAAAAAGATGTTTATATCTGCTTTCGCACATATTGGTCTTAATAAGAATGGAATTGTTTCTGGTCAGATCATTATTTAGGGTTTTGTTCAGTGCTGATCCATAACACTGAAGGGTGCAGGAACCGAATATGTGCAGTGGTTCTTAACCTTGGGTTACTCAGGTGTTTTTGGACTGCAACTCCCAGAAGCCTTCGCCACCAGCTGTGCTGGCTGAGGTTTCTGGGAGTTGCAGTTCAAAAACACCTGAGTAACCCAAGGTTAAGAACCACTGTTTTAAAGTCTCCACTGATGGGCCCCAAGAATAAATGTGGACATATATTGCTAATTCTCCAATGTACAGTTGCTCAATCTAATCATTGGTTGTTCCAATTTCTTGGTCAAGATTGCAGATTTGTGGTTTCTGAAGTCAGTATGTAGGGTGATTGTTGTTGTTTTGTCCATAAACTGCAGATGGCATCCCAGCAGTATGCACACAGTGATATAGATTGCAGGCCCTACAGGTAATGTTCCGTTTAATTAAGAATACCTGCTGCTCATGGTGCTCTTAATTAAAGATGACTGTCATCCTGAGAAATATGCATGTAACAGGGCTCTTGGAAGCACAATGGTATGACCCAGGATGGCTGACTAGTGTCTGACAATATTTCTGACAAGTAATTTCTGTATTTTGGGATGCCAGTATAATGCTATCACTGGATGCATGCTGATGCCCACAATGGATAATGATTGTGTGCCGTCAAATCACTTCTGAGTTATGATGACCCTTTTCAGCTTTCTCTAATTGTTCTGCTATAATTCTGAGATGCTGGATGGAGACCAACCACCAATGGAATGCATTGTTCATTGTTAAGGTCAGCAATTTGATGGAGAAGATTTTCCTTTGTAAAGGTAGTTACTCTTTTGATGTGTGAAGGATATCGCCCTAGGCGATAGAGAGGTCCATTTCCTTTTACTGCTCCACTAAGTACTTCACCCGCCCCACTGCGGTCCAGTTGGTGGCCTCCTCCCTCTCCCGCTGGGCCTCAAGTTTCATCATTTCCTAATGGGTCGTTGCTCTTTTGTGATGGGCTTTGAGACTTGCAGGTCAGGAGGGGGTGTTCTCCACGGGATGAAAGTGTCCCTTATAAATGTGGAAGAATCAGGGGGCTCTGTGGGACACCGCAAAATGACCAAGGGTGTCTGGGTGTTGGTCACTGAGGTTGTCGTCTTCTTTTTTACAGTTTATGTGCCCCCAAAGCCGTTCCCTCCCCAGAAGCATTTGGAGCTGTGGTGGGATCTGAGCTTTACTTTGTCTTCCTCATTTTCCTGCTTGGTTCCTCTTCACCTGTTGGACTTTTCCCCCTCTTTGCCTTGGTATTGACGTTAGGCTTGCCTGGTGCCTCAGTTGGTTTCCCTTGAGAGGGTCTTGCGATGGGCACGTCTTTCTTGGCTTGGGGCTCCTGAGACGGGCCTCCGATGTCGTCAAAAGAGGTGGCACTTCCACCACCTTTTTTGCCACTGATGAGGGAACTACAAGGCTTCTTCTGTGCCCCCAAAGCCATCGCACAACGAGCAAGGGTGTCTGGGTGTTTGTGGCCACCGTCCAGTGACTTTGCCCAGACATGGGAAGATGAGGAAGGGGAGCACTGGTCTTCATGGAGGTGCCGGCTGCCTGTCTCCATCCAGGGGCCTCGTACAGCTGGGATGGGGTGGCCTTTGGTTTGCAGGTGTGGCATAAGATTGCAGGCTCTGTAGGTGACAGCTGGAATGGAGGATGCCACAGATTTTGATGGTGGCTGCGAGGGTGGCTGACGGCTTGTGTGAGACGCCGAAATTTTAGGGATCCTTGGCAGGGTAGGCAGGGGTCTTGCCCATGTTTCTGGCAGTGGGAATGGGTATTGTGGAGCAGAGCGAGCCAGAGGGAGCTGTTTCTTCACTTGCGCCAGCTGGGGTTTGTCCTTCCTCAGTGGGTTGAAGACATTCAGGGACTCAGTCATCTGCATGGCCAGATGGCTCTTAGGAACAGGCTTCGGGGGCTCCTGAGTGGCCACTTGCTTAGGTCCCACCCCTGCTGTCACTGAGGTTGGCGTCTTCTTTATTGTGGCTTTCGATGCCTTGCTCAGGGCAAGATCCTTTCCAGACTCAGCACTTTGCACCGTGAGATTGATGTCTCGGTTTGCAGGGCCCTTTGCTGACTTTTTTGCGCCTCTGCCTCCATTTTTGCCACTGGCGAGGGAGCTGCAAGGCTTCTTCTGAGCCTCCAAAGCCGTTCCCTCCCCAGAATCATCTGAAGCTGTGGTGAGATCTGACCTTTTCTTTGTCTTCCTCACTTTCCTGCTTGGTTCCTCTTCACCTGTTGGGCTTTTCCCCCTCTTTGCCTTGGTATTGAGTTTGGCCTTGTCGGGTGCCTCAGATGGTTTCCCTTGGGAGGGTCTTGGGATGGGCACATGTTTCTTGGCTTGGGGCTCCTGAGACGGGCCTCCAATGTCATCAAAAGAGGTGGCACTTCCACCACCTTTTTTGCCACTGATGAGGGAACTACAAGGCTTCTTCTGTGCCCCCAAAGCCATCGCATAACGACCAAGGGTGTCTGGGTGTTTGTGGCCACCGTCCAGTGACTTTGCCCAGACATGGGAGGATGAGGAAGGGGAGCGCTGGTCTTCATGGAGGTGCCGGCTGCCTGTCTCCATCCAGGGGCCTCGTACAGCTGGGATGGGGAGGCCTTTGGTTTGCAGGTGTGGCATAAGATTGCAGGCTCTGTAGGTGACAGCCGGAATGGAGGATGCCACAGATTTTGATGGTGGCTGTGAGGGTGGCTGACGGCTTGAGTGAGATGCCGAAATTTTAGGGATCCTTGGCAGGGTAGGCAGGGGTCTTGCCCATGTTTCTGGCAGTGGGAATGGGTATTGTGGAGCAGAGCGAGCCAGAGGGAGCTGTTTCTTCACTTGCGTCAGCTGGGGTTTGTCCTTCCTCAGTGGGTTGAAGACATTCAGGGACTCAGTCATCTGCATGGCCAGATGGCTCTTAGGAACAGGCTTCGGGGGCTCCTGAGTGGCCACTTGCTTAGGTCCCACCCCTGCTGTCACTGAGGTTGGCGTCTTCTTTATCGTGGCTTTCGATGCCTTGCTCAGGGCAAGATCCTTTCCAGACTCAGCACTTTGCACCGTGAGATTGATGTCTCGGTTTGCAGGGCCCTTTGCTGACTTTTTTGCGCCTCTGCCTCCATTTTTGCCACTGGCGAGGGAGCTGCAAGGCTTCTTCTGAGCCTCCAAAGCCGTTCCCTCCCCAGAATCATCTGAAGCTGTGGTGAGATCTGACCTTTTCTTTGTCTTCCTCACTTTCCTGCTTGGTTCCTCTTCACCTGTTGGGCTTTTCCCCCTCTTTGCCTTGGTATTGAGTTTGGCCTTGTCAGGTGCCTCAGATGGTTTCCCTTGGGAGGGTCTTGGGATGGGCACATGTTTCTTGGCTTGGGGCTCCTGAGACGGGCCTCCAATGTCATCAAAAGAGGTGGCACCTCCGCCACCTTTTTTGCCACTGACGAGGGAACTGCAAGGCTTATGTGCTCCCAAAGCCGTTCCCTCCCCAGAAGCATTTGGAGCTGTGGTGGTATCTGAGCTTTTGTTTGTCTTTGTCCCCTTCCTCCTTGGTTCCCCTTCACTTGCTGGCCTTTTCCCTTTCTTTGCCTTTGTATTGAGTTCAGGCTTGTTGGATGCCTTGGATGGTTTCCCTGGGGAGGGTCTTGGGATGGGCATGTCTGTCTTGGCTTGGGGCTCCTGAGACTGGCCTCCAGTGTCATCACAGGGCCGAGGAGGGGTTGCCAACACTTCCTGGGCCTGCCCGGACTCCCTGGGCTCTGTTGGATCCAGAGAGGGAAAGATGCTCTCCGGAAGGAGGGGCTCCATGGAAGAGACAGGGTCCTCAAAATCTGGGGACTCAGTGAGGAAATTCTCCGGCAGCTGGATATCATCTCCCAAGCTCATAAGGAGACTTCTCTCTTGGGCAGGAGGCAGCAGCTGAGACTCCAACAATGGGTTTATTTGACCATCCCCTCCTGGAAGAGAAGGAACAAAACCAGGACCCTCAATCAGAAGGCACGGACTCTTCCCTTGATTGCCAGGACAGAGCCTGAGCAGCTGTCTGGTTCCAGCACTGGGGGTGGAGCTCCTTCACCGCCCCCCCCCCCCGATCCAGTGGAGCTGCCTCCCCTCACCCGCTTAAGGGAAAGAGAAAAGCAGGAGTCTCCCTTTCGAACCACTTCCTTGCGTTTCTCTAGAGAAACCTTGGTACATCACTTGCCCTCTGATGCAACCTGGGGTTAGACGGGTCTGAGGTTTGCCAGGAACATCTGCTTGCCCGCCTTGGTGTCACTTGGGATATGCGATTCCTTCATGTTTCAAGGGAAGGATGTGGGACATGCTGTATGTATGTGACTGGCTCTCTCCTTTTTGGGCTGAACGGGCAAAGCGAGAAAGTGAAGGTGGATCAGCCCACGTCTAATAAAGGCTTTCCAGCTCCTGGGATCCCTCGGGAAGACAGAACAAAAACCAAGTTGCCTCTACAGGTTCCATGTGTGCTTGTTTCCCTTCTGCACTCACCGTGGGATCCTTCATGGAGTGTCTTGGTATTCTCCGCAGATGCTGTGGCAGAGGAAACGGAGGGACAGGCAGAAGAGGACTGGGAGCAGATGCTGCTCTGGCTGTTGGTCTCAACAGGCTCTCCCGGAGGGTTGGTGAGTCCTTTGACAAGAGAGGAGGTGCTTGCTTCTGAAAGAGAGAAGAGAGGATGCCTGAGCCTCTGTTCTAAGCTTGCCTGGTCCTGCCCTCTGGTAGAAGGAGGTCCCTGGGCCAACATTGGGGGACCTTCTCCACTGGAAGTCCCATTAAGCTGGATGAAGAGCAGGCATAGCCTCTAGAAGCAGTCTGCGAGAGATGCCCAGAACAGACACCTGTGGATCTCAGCATGCATTTCAGAGTCCTGCCTGCACCCCCAATGTATGTAAGCCAGGGGCCCTTTTGCAGGTCAGTCACCGAGTGCCGATCTTACCGGTGTCTCCTTGGCTACTTTGTGTGTGTTTTGTTTCCTAACTCTTGATTATCTGAATTTTAACAATCTTCTGTCCCATCCCATTTAATAAAAGAAAGAAGTCCCCCAGGGCATCCCTCTTGTGTGTAATTTCAAAGCTGCCTCTTCTGGGGCTGAAGCCTCCCTCCTTTACGTCCAAAGCCACCGTTGCTGGCTGTCAGTCGTTCCATCCGCTCCCCTGGCTCTTCTCCCTAGACTGATCTCCTTGTGCTCATGTGTCTCTTTAACAAGAGGTGCCAGACCCTGGAGTCGGGACCTTCTTCTTCCCACAGAGCTCTCCCATTGAGCTCCAGCCCTCCAGGTGGGGGTGTGGGAGGGGTTTGCTTCTGAAAGCAATCACATGCCCTTAACAACTAACAGACCCTGCTAGCCCTCAATGGTGTTTGAAGCTGCCAAGTCCCAGATCAGCCTACAGAGTATTTGCACTGCCAAACACAGCATTTTTGGGGAACTAGTTCTGAGGGGTTGGCTTAAGTTAAGCTGCAGGGAATGGGGAACATTTGGGACCAGGAGCATAGAAGCAGGCTTGCTGCTGTTGCCTCGGGAACCCCAGAATTCTGAGAGTGTTTGGGTCCAAAAGGGATTCTAGAATGGAGGGCAGTTGGCTTGAGCTGGGAGGCTGAGTGTCCGTTAAGAGCCAACGCCTAAGTCCAACCAAAACAAGCAAACCAAAATAAGCCCTTGTTGACTGTCTGCCAGGTGAAGAGTCCTCCAAAATCAAGATTATTCCGAAGGTTTGGTGCAGAGGCAAGCACTGGCCTGACGGAGCCCCAAGCCATGGGTCAGACCCTTTAAGGGGGTCAGGACTCCCTTTAGGACCTTCAGAGGCCTCTTCGTCCCCTTCCCTCTCCCAGAATGAAGCTCAGGGACCTGTACAGAGCATGTAGACCTCCCTGTAGGCAGGCCTGACAGGAAAGCAGTGCCTCTCCTTCCCCTCCCCCTTTTCAGAGGTGTTACTTTCTTTCAGTCCTTTGCCCAGGGCCTTCTGGCTCAAACCCAAGTCCCATGGAGGGTCAGGTAACAGGCCTTAGGCTTGGCCCACCTAAACCCCATTAGCATGACTGGGAAGTCCCCATGTAACTGAAATGGCTGGCTTGTGCCTTGTGCCTGTGCAGCTGCAACGTCCTTTCCCTTCCTGCCATGTCATCCCCCTCTGTTTCCACCTCCACTTTCATTTGTTCTACCTAGTCTAATCTAACGTAAGGCCCTTTGCTTTTTCCAGCTAAGCATCCATAGCTTCTTGGTTGACTTTTCTGGGAGCGTCTTGGGAAAACCTAGAAAGAAAAGAAAAGATCCATTTGAACCTTGAAATGATATCATGACCTACCTGCCATCGTGAAGAAGCTGATTGGGGAAGTTTATTTTCCTAATCACAGGAGACCACTTCCAACACTCCTAACCGATGAAGCGTCCGGTACGGAGTAGGCAGTGGAATGGTGATGATGCAGAATTGTTTATGGCTGTTCCTATGGTAACCTGGGGGCAGGGGCAGGGAGCATAACCGCCATAGAATATGATGATGTCATTACCCAAGATCAACCAGGGCAGCCAGGAAGAACTAAGGCAGGAAGACAAGACATGGACCCTTTCATGTTTCTGATGGACAAGCCATTTTCACAAGTTCCTTATCTCTGTTAGTCTATTTCTCCATCCATTCCCCATCATCTTGGCCTTGACTTTGCAAGGGAGACTTAGCATTTGATGGCCACTTTCATCAAACATAGGTGATCATGAGAAATTCTCTTTGTGGTTTCTTTTGATGGGAGACCAACACAGCATGCTTTCTATTTTTCTAAAAGCCATGATGATGTATGTGAATGACAGCTACAGGCTACTGCACGACCAAGTCTTCTTGCTGATACTCTTTATGTCTTTTGGGTCATGAAGTTACAGCTGCTTGATGGAGCCATTGGCGTGACAGTGTGCAGGCAAGGAAGTGCCTTAAAATGGAATGTTCCAGTGTCCCAGGTGGAAGCCATTTGTTCCAGTTGAGCATGCTTTCCAAAACATCATGGAGGTGAAATTGAAGAAGAGGTATGAGGCCTGGCAAGGTCAAGGAGCCTGCAGTCTCTTGGATCTTTCGATTTCTGTCATGGCTGAACTTGGATGGTACCCTCTGGAGAACTGGTATGCTGTCATGGAGGTGCCATGAATTGGAAACCTGCATGTTGAAAGGTCCCAATTTCACCACAGGTTCATTCCCATCCCCGTCCATACCATGGGTTTTCTCATTCTGACCTCCCAAAGTAGATCTAACTGCAGAGAAGAATGGCCTATGTCTGGTTTCAATAGTCTTCTCCTCCCAGAAACAAATGGTGGTGGATTTAGCTCCCCCCACCCCTCCCACCAGTACTTGTGGATGGTACAACTCTATCTCTTTGTCCTTCACCTTCTAAAAGCAGATGGTCTCTACTTGCATCTTTTATCTAAATTGAGAATGCACAGTAGAAAATCTGGGATGATCTGTGGTTTTCTAACTTCCTCCCTTAGGTAGGACAAGTTTGGTGGATCTAATGCTGGAGGGTGTTTCACAAGGGAAAATGTGGGGAACTGGGCATAGGGGCTTCTTTTGTGTTTATTTTAACTCTAGCTCAACACACATCAGGCTCTAATACAAACACTCGGGGACGCTCACCTGTTTACAGGACAGCATGGACGAAGCATGGTTGTCCCTTTGCCTATCTGGGCTGCGCTCACATCTGATCCTCTAGCAAATATTTTGAGAGAAGATCCATACTTACAATGTGATGTAATAAAAGGACTGAATTGTATTGCTGAATACAAGAGCAGGCAATGCCTTTATTTTAAAAAATCAATCAGACAGGTAGTAATGATTTATAATTCGTTATTAGGGATAGCAAATGTTAGAAAAAAACATTCTCAAGGTAACATGGGAAGTCAATTTCAGTAAGGAAATAAGTACCAACATATAGTATATTATATGGAGAAAAGGAATTTTAAAATTGGTGCAAGTTAGAATTAAAGACAATAATTTGATTTGGTACCCATTAGTGTGCATGATTTGGTTTGATGTTATTTGATTTTTAAGGCTATAGGAAGGCCAAAAATATGCATCGGTGACAGACAGGGATGAAAAGAGCCCCTCAGCCTGAGAGTCCACCTAGTTCTCCCCTCGCTGCATTAAGAAATTAACATCCTAGGCTTGTGCACATCAGTGCAGAGAGAGAGAGAAACGGCTTATGTGGATCGTGCTGACTACTCAGGAAGGCATCCCAGCCTTCCCCTTGGCTGTGTCAGACTTGCTTATCTCCTGTTCCCACACCACATTTCACAGGAGACGGCTGCTTCCTCCTTTTCCTCGGAGATTAGCCTTTGGGCTCAAAATGGAGGGCCTTCTCCTACCTGCAGTTCTTCACCATTCACAGCATCTGACTATGTTCCTGTCAGTTTGCCTCTTGTGGCCCTCTGCTAAAGACAAAACACTCTGGGCAACTCATACAAAGCACTTCAGAAACTGTTTCTAGCCTCCCACCATGACGGGATCTGGGATCCTCATGATGCTGTTGTGCTCATGTCCCATTTAGGGGCATCCCATGGAGGCATCTAGTTGACCAACCGATAGACCTTCCCTTTGATCCAGCAGAGCTCATGTTCTTAAAAGCCACTGGATTCCTCCAAGGCTCCTGGGAAGGTTACAAGGCATTAGGAAGAAGAGGACATGATGATGTCTGAGGAGGAGGAGGCCCCAAAGTGTCTTTCCTGTCAGGACTGGTGAATCCTAATGAGTTCCCACACAGTTCTAAAGGAGACCAAGCCTTTCCCAAAAGCTATTAGGAAGTATTTTCAAGGGACACCTTTCTGACCGTGCTTCTTTTGGGACCAAGCATTAGACTGCCCTGTCCAGTTTATAGTGGCTGGAGGTAGGGCAGATGGTGGTTGTTTTTTCAGGAGTCATAGCTGGGGAGAGGGCTAAAATTATTCTGCTTTCAGTCTCAGACCACTTAGGGTTGGAGTACAGGGGGCGCCGTGCACATACTGTTCATTACACGCACGCACGCACGCACGCGCACACACACACACACACACACACACACACACACACACACACACACACACACACACACACACACAAGCACATCTCTGACACACATGACACATGGACATGTAAATACGTCCCATGTTCTGCAGGACCTACCCTAGTGCTACCGGAAGCTGGTTTTCAGATTATTCTATACTGTTCTTCAAAATTAGTTTATATAATGAAACATCACAGTTCCAGGAGAGTCAGGCTGATGGTTGCCTAGCTGCAGGAGTTCATTACCCCATTAGCACAGGGATGATTTAAGCAGTGGTCCCCAACCTTGGGCCTCCAGATGTTCTTGGACTTCAACTCCCAGATATCCTGGCCAGCAGAGATGGTGGTGAAGGCTTCTGGGAGTTGTAGTCCAAGAACATCTGGAGGCCCAAGGTTGGGGACCACTAATTTAGGGTAAATACAAACATATTGTGATGTCACAGATGTTGCCACAAGGATAATCATCTTGTCTTGAATGACATCACTGGGAATAACCTCATTGTTTTGGCAAGCTGAGGCAAGCAGTCAGACCAAGGCGTCACCTGGTCCAGGTGAGTCTCCCTGAGAGGCCACAAGGAGAGGTCTACGAAGCACAGCCAGCCCTACCAAGGGAGGCCGCTGTCTCTGGCAACAGGGGCCAGGGTCATGAAAGGGCAGCATAATGTTAGTTATTCAATTGGTGGTTGGGAGGAGCAGCCTGTGGGACTTTCTGTTTCACCTAACAAAGTGGCTGCAAGCAGAGCAGGCAGTGCCAGGCAGCAGCCGGGAGGAGACCCAGTGCACAATCCCAACTGGGGGATTCTGCTCCACCATTTTGTGCATCTTCCTGGACGGAGCCCAACTGCCGATGGTTGGTTTGCCCTGAGGTTGCTCGAGGCCACTTAGGAGCCTCCATGGCAGGGAATCTCACAGCTAGAAGGAGCCCCCTCCCCGCCCTCCACTGCTGCCACTTGTCAAAACAAGGTTGTTTAGGAGTGGCAGGCAGAGAGCAATTGTTTGGGGGGGGGTAAGGGGGTAAGAGGACAAGGCATGAAAAGCAAAAGAGAGGGCATGGGTGAGGGTGGGAATGTGGGTGGGTGGGGAAACGTGACTGAACGGTTGATGGGTGTGATGGGTGGGCAAGCCAGCAATTGGACAAGTAGTGGTGGTGGAGCTATGTTTCTAATTTCTAATTTCCTTTTTTTAAAAAAATAAATAAATTCTGCTTTCTGGAATTGCACTGTATCAGCAGGAATTCTTTTAAAAAGCGGCAGGGGCATTCACCTATGTGGAACTGACTCTTTGGCATTCCAAAAAATCAATTCCACATTCGCCCCAAAATAAACAGACCTCTGGCGAGGGAGCAGAAAAACATTTTCCCCCGGTACAGCAGTCTGCGCATGCACGTGCCTCTTGCGTACGCTAACGTTTGTCTCATGTTTTTGATGCGAGAAGCTGGTCCAGCAGCAGGGGTTTTGTCCATGGGATTCGGCTCTTGGTTTCTGGTGTCGGGATGAGAAGAAAAAAGCCGAAGCTTAATTTAAAAGGAAACTAAGGATTCAGACTGTGTTTGATAGAAACAAACAGATTCATGGGTCTGCTTCTACCACATAAGAAATACAGAGGAAGTAAAACCCACCTCCTTACACTGTTACCGGTCTATGTGTCCTAAGCATCAGAAAACTGTCGAAGTCTTTTTAGAGAGATGGCAGTTCTCTCTATAGGATTATCACCCTGTACTATTGTTTTCAAACTTTTCATTTCATCTAAGGGAGCAGTCAGTACTGGTTTTAAATGCTAAAGCCCCAAACAGCTTCAAACCTGGCTGTCCAAAGGACTCCGTTATGAAACTGACTGGATGTTAAAAGCTCCAGGAGAGGTTCTCTGAAGAATACGAAAAGATACACAGACTTACTTGATGGGAGAGGGTTTTCTCAGGCTGTGGAATTCACCCCTGCCTGCATTTTCTGCTCTTGCTTTTAGGGAGGATGTGAGAACACATCTTTTTGAATGGAATTATAATAGTAATAGTAATTTTGTGCTGTCAAGTCATTCCAACTTAGGGTGACCTCTTCCAGGTTTTTCTTGGTATGAAGTAATCCCAACTGATTTACCACTCGTTTCTTCTCCTCAGGGTTCTCTGGGATGGTGCAGCTTGCCCAAGGCTGGACAGGCTGGCTGTTCTCCTAGGAACTGTCCCCTGATGTCACAGCCAGATGCTTAACTAAGTTATCAGCAAGGTGTATAATAATGTTTAATGAATTAATTTTTGCAATGATGATACTGTTTATGCACTTCAATGGTTTCTTTGTATTTCATTTAATTGATTTTAACTATTTCATGGCTGACTTTGTTTTTATTTGTTTCTATTATGTTCTGTGCTGTATCGAAAATGCCTTGACCATCTATTGCTAGAAAAGTGGAGTGGACCTGCAACAACAACAATTTTGAAATGGACAGGGTCTAGAATGGATGATCTATAGGGTCCTTTCTGGCCCTGCAGTTGCAAGATAATGATGTTAATGATGAAATTTCATTTTCTTAGTGGATATGGAATCTTATAAAGGGTGCAATTACACAGTGAAGAAAATGTGAATTCACTCACAATCACTTGCTATGAGGTTGAACCAGGGAATTCAGGTTCCCCTATGGGTCTATTTGCATTAACTGACTGCACAGGCAGAGAGGAGGAAAACCTTGTTTGCAGCTCTGTTGTAGCCCTGCAGAAGGCACAGTTATAAGTTTACAAGCTGTAAACAAGGGTTTCTTCATCTTATTTCCTCCACCCTTTTGTTTTTGTGGGGGAGGATGTCTAGATGCTCTGGCACAACAGTGTTGGCATCAAGTTGGTTTTCTTTTTAAATTCTTGTTGACGGAGAGAGGCTTTGCTCACTGTTCCTAAGCTATCCAAAAAAGAGAGAAAAGTCTTGCCAAAGGAGATGCAGTGACTTTTCAGCATGCGTTCAGTCACACAGCCTATAAACTGATGCAAATGGATCATTTTTTTTTTAAAAAAGCATACTTTTGCGGCTGAGGCAAAAACCTCAGATGAGGATGGGAGTTCAGGCTGATTTGCATTTCCTTTTCCATCATGTGGTCAACAAAAACCATGCAATCAGCCCATTCCATTCCCAGAACATTTCCAGCATTTTTTTAACCAATGTGGTTGCATCCAAAGTATTCTCATTTCATGTACACCTTACATGAAGGAGAGCCACTACATTAAGATAACAACGGTTGAGGCCATAGAACACAGTGAGCACAGTGCAGAATGTGGGTCACATTCAACTCCCATATCATTTTTGTGCGCCTCCTCAATGCATTTGAGAATTAAAAAATAAACTAAAATCTAAATTGGAGTTTGTCACTTGATTTCATGAAATCTGCTTTCTTTTGTAAATCTTCCACTCTAAGTTGAAAGAGGAAACCTTTTATTACCTAAATATAAGTATTTCCCCAGCATTTGCCTTAACTGGTCTTTAAGTCAATCCTTTGTCACTGAAACATAATCCTACTCCTTTGTTAAGACAATAGGAAATTTAGTGTAGTTATTTCAATAATAGCCTCACTTATTTACACAATCAGTTGCTGCCTACACTATTGCTTTTGTCACAAAAAGCGAATGTATAAAAATTTCATCATCATAAACAAAATTAATCTCTTATAATAATAATTGCTTCAGTCTGAGGAGGTTTCGGGGGCAAACTTCAATACCAAAGAGTACACACAATATACATACCTATGACCACAAAAGAATCAAAGTGTTTTAAACATCTGTTCTAGGTCACAGAAGGATTTGGTTAATCACAAATCATTAGCAGAGTGATTAATCATCATCATCATCATCATCATCATCATCATCATCATCAATCATCATCATCATCTAACATCAAGTCAATTCTGATTTATGGTGACCCTTTGCAGGGTTTCCCAGGAAGAGAATACTCAGAGGTAGTTTTTTAAATACCTTCTTCTGGGGTCATCTTGAGACTGTGCAGTTTGTTTAAGGCCACAGAGGTGGTTGCAACTCTGTGGGGCACAGTGGGGAATCAAACTCCCAACCTCAGGTGCCACAGGCATTCGTCTAAAACCACTGAGGTATCTAACCAACCAACCGAGAGATTAATAAACCAAGAAAAATTATATTAGATTATTTGGTTTCCACTTTCTTCGGCTGCTTTCAATAAAAGTGTTTCCCCTGCCCCAGATGGCGATTATAAAACCAAGAGGGCAGATTAATCTGAAGTGGCGATTGGATGTCAGAGGTTGTCCTCTAGGTTCAGGCCACAAAATGCAAAGGTGCCATTTTTATAAACCCAGACATTTTCCCTCGTTACTAATATATTTGAATTAGGTGGTGTGACGGACAGGTCAGGAACAACTCCTGTCCATCACAATGGAACCCTGATTCAGCAGCCAATGGCTGTACAGAAAAGGCGGGGCTAGGGATATATAAGAGAATGGATGACAGTTAAATAACAAGTTTTGGAGTTAGAGTCTGAGTTTGGAGTCAGTTAGGGATGAGTTAGGGATATGAGTTAGAGAGATGCAGTTCTGGCAGTTAGGACCAGTCTGGTGTTAGAGAAGAATAGAGAGATAGAGAATAAGATGTGAAATGAATAAATACTTGGATTAACATGATTCTATCTAAGCAAATATAAATGTTATAAAAGCACAGTTGATTGCATGAATAAAATAAGACCATACATGATCTACTTCACATGATTTACTTGTGAACACTTTAATAAACATTGTTTTATTGAATAACACTGATTGAAGAGTTATACAGTGAGGAATATCTCCTCTGGTGGCAGTGGAAAAAAGGGTTGAAAAATAAATGTCACACCCGAAAGTGAACCTGGGTTGTGTGGAAAAACAAACAGGGGAATGGGTGCGTGACAGGTGGTAGTTTTTTCACAATAATCAACAAACCAGATAGGCTGTTATGTTTGGTGTTAAAGGCTTTAACCCAGGGGTGTCCAACCTTTCACCTTCCCTGGGCCACATTAGAAGATGAAAATTTGATTTGGGCCACACATAAATTTGGTTTGGGCCACATGGGGGGGGGGCAGCCCTAGCTGTCCTCCGCAGCCCCGCTCCAAGCGCGCTTACCGGCAGCTGCGATCTCAGACAGCAGAGGCTGCCAGCTTCGACTCCGGTGGCTTTATGTGGCCGGGAGGGGGTCCAATTATTGACAGGGACAGCGCAATGCAGTCACACAGCCCCTCTCTCCCCTCCCCTCCCGCTCCTTCCTTCCCTCTCTCCCCCCCTACCGTTGTAACATGCCCCAGCCACAAGCGCCGGCAGTGTAACTTGAAACTTTGGAATTTCTTTAAAAATAAATAAAAAATTGCACTGGGCTGCATTACGAGCCGACCTGGGCTGCATGTGGCCCACGGGCCGCAGGGTGGACAAGCCTGATCAAGAGCATACAAGAGGTTGCATTTTGGGCTGCTTGTGGCATGGTGTGATCCAAGCTGTTTCCCAGCAATCCCATGATATACGGGCAGTACTGATCCATCCCAGCTCTATTTCATGTCCAAGGTGGACTTTTTTGGTCCACTGGCAGAGCTCTTCTTCTTTGGGGCCAGGCTGAAGTAAACTCCTGCACAGATGGAAGATCACTCCGAGCCAACCACTCTTTTCTAGTGCAATCAGACACAATCCTTTCTGTCTGATTACATGCAGATATTGTATATATTTAGATCCTGTATCTATTTAGATGTCTGCAGACTTAGACATTCTTTTAAAATATAGCATAGAGGTCATTGCTTAGAAAAAAGAGATTCCTCGAAGGAAAATAAAACCCAGTATCTTTCCTATAACAGTGAAGAGCAACTGATGTGGGGAAATGTGCATGAATTCATTTGGAGGGATGACAGTGAAGTAGTCTATTTTGGGGGATTTTTTTCAATGCAAATTCTCATACACGTGTTGCTTTTGGTTAGAAAGAAAGTTGGTGCAAAAACATGCACAATTCTGTTCTAACATAAGAGAAATGTTGTTTTTACTGCTGAGTCCTCACTGAGTTGTTTCACCCCCCTTCCCCATTAGAATGGTGCTTTAAAAAGTATTTCATAATTTTGCAAAATTTGGGTTCTTCCCCAAGGTACAATAATAACTTGTTTCTCCGTAGTCCTGCTTTCATTCCAGCCCTGGAAGAACTCATCATCTGAGCTTGTCGTCAGAGGCAGTTTTAACAATGAATATACCTTCCATTTTCAGAGGAATGCTTTATAAGGGAGGACTTCTGGCCTTCAGCCCCGTACAGAAAGAGAAACAGAATACTCAATAAATGGTCCCTTGGTTGTACTCAGTACAGCTTTTTGGGGGTGGGGATGAATTGTGATGGTGATGAACAGAATGATATACCTTTGGTGACAAAACCTAAAGCTTAGATCCTGAACAGGAGATTTTAGGAGTCATAGTCCATAAGAATAACATGTTTAAGCTCTTCTGCTTGAAGCAGGAAAAGAGAGGTGCTGAAGGGGGTAGAGGAAAGGATGCAAGCATGTAGGAGAACGTATTGGCTGGGAAAAACGAAGTTACACATGTTAGTCCACATTAAATTTGCAGCCTTGTGAATAAATCTACAAGAATTACAAGCCTGCTGTAAACAACAATGAGCCCTGTGGATCTCTTTCTCATTTTTGCTGTGACAGACTAATGAGGCTCTGTCCCTGTGGGGAAAATATCTTTTTTTGCAAAGTGAAGATAATGTTTATCAGACTGCTAATGAATATATATGAAGTCTATAAAATATCTTTATTGCCTGTAATGAAAAAATTTAACTAACTCCCAATTCTAGTTGCCCGACTGCAGTGCTTATTCATTGTAAGTGACATGGCAAGTGACTCTGATGCTTTCCCCAACATTGCTGCCAGTGTAGTGCAGCTGATATGGTGATGGACCAGGGTTCTAGGCACCCAGATTCAAATTCCCACTCTGCTATGGAATCCCACATCAGGAGGAGGAAATGGTAAACCCACTCTTTAAATATGTCGCATACCTGGAGAATCATATTAGGGGTACTATAAGTCAGATGTGACCTGATTCCCCCCCCCCCCCCCGCCCAAGAGATGGTTGCTGCAGAGATTGTTTCTCTGGCAACACTTGTTAACCCAGACGAAGTTTAAAAGTTTTTTTTTTAAGGAACCAAGAACATCCAAGAGACTCAATTATGAAACAAAGACTTCTCAGGATGGATCAAAAATGTAGATTTATTTCACTTTAAAACCTGCTCAGCATAGGTTATAAAGTATGTGGTCTTCATTGGGGGTAATGATTTGTGATTTGTAGTGAACATATGTTCCCTCCTGCTTCACAGCTCTGCTAAACTACAGTAAGATGTGTATCAGTACATAGGCAGCATTTAACATCCCGTCTTGGAAAAATTCTGTTGCTAATTCCATGCTAAACTAGACACCATAAGAAACCCTGCCTTTGGAAATGCAGAGGTGCTGTTGATCTACAGAAGGCTCATCAGATGAGGAGGAACTCATTAGAGCTTCAGAAAAATGAACTTCTTTTGGTTTACAATTTCCAGAACCTTCCAGACATGGTGACCACTGACTATGAGGATTTTGGGAATTTTAGCCCCTGAAATTCACTGTAACAATGTTTGAAATGTTGTTAACTGAACCAGCTTACTAGCTAGAGTAAATTAATGTTCTGGGCAGAGTGGGTAACATATGACAGAGCCTTATGTGTAATAACTGGCATCACAGCAGGTGATAAAAAGTTCTCAGAGTTTCAGTGGGAATGGTTTGTATCCTGCAGAGAGGTAATAAGACCCCCCTGGGAGAAGTGGGAGTTAAACTCACGTAAATTGGAGGAACATTTTAAATGCTTTTGAAACTGATAAAAAGAATGTGACCCAACTGGCTTTGTTTTATATGTCAAATGAAAGAAAGAGAAGAAGAAAGAGTAGGAGGAAAAATCAGGTTATTGAGCGCTGATTTGGGAATACTATGAACATTTTAGTTCTAATAACATGCATAATAACAGAAGTGAAGCACATTCCTAGAGGTACAGAGCAATGCTATATTATAAATGCCTAAAAGCTGCAAACATCTTAAAACTGTTCTCAATTGTCATGGATTTTGCCATGAAAAGTTTTTCAAACTACAGTGCTTCTCTTGTAGCTGTGGCATCCACAGGGAGATGAGTGGCTAAAAATAGGTTAAGATCGGACAAAGTTTTTGTCTACAACTACTCTGTTTCTGAGAGATCATCAGTCAAAGGAGCCTTGTTCTTCCTCCCCATATCTTCCCCCAATCTCACTACTTTCTTCCCAGACAACTGCCCACCCTCATCCCTATTTCAGCTCATCCCTAAGAAATATGAAGAGCTGACATAAAGATGATGGACTGTCATCTTTAAGGCAGAATATAATAACCAGTAAAAAATGCAGACGGGTTCCTTCCAGGGATATCTTCCTAGGCCTGCAACCAGACTTTGAGAACAGTATCCTCTTGCCTAAACGTGAATGAGAAGGGCAACCACATAAGTTTCTCCTGTTCCATTTTGGCAGACTTCCTACACACCATGTCAATTGTGTTTTACCATATGACAATGTTACTAACAAATTACAGAATTGTATAAAGAGACATTGGCACATTTTGGAGAGCACAGAAGGTTCTCCTTTGTGGCCTCTGTGAATACACACTAATGGGTTGATCTGCGCTCCCACTGGATCAATAGAATGGCAAGAAATTTATCTTAAAGAAGTTCACTACATGCAATACTAAGAGAGTGCTCTATGCTATAAGGTGTCCCTGTAATAAATCGTACATAGGTAAAACCTCTAGATCCCCCAAGGCACATAGAGGAGAACATCTGAGCAACTTCAGAAATAATATTGGGTAATCTTCAACCAATTCTTCAAAGTTTTAAAATTTTGAGTTGTGGATTTAGTCCATGTGCAATATGAGAGGCCTTTGTTGAGGAAGGAAATAAACTGGCTATTGAGATTGAACACTAGCTTAATGAAGAAATGGATTTTTTTTTGCCCTTGCTATAGCACTGCCCACACTGTCTTAAAGATTATCTAATTGTCCTTGACCCAGCTGTTATCTGCAAACAAGTATATATCATTCCTCCTGAAATTGTGCTTCAGATTAGTAGTTTGAGTGGGTACAGATTAAGGAGCGAATGAAGTTTTCTTTCTAAAATCTTGGTATGTATAATAAATCTTGTTATCAGTTCATATTACTATTAGAAGCTTATAGATCACGCTGAGGAAAACTGAATGCATATTCATTGATACAATATTGTCTGTATGGATATAAAAAAAGGAATATTAGGTATAAGCATTTACAGCTGTCCTTAGTCTGTTGTTTAGATACTAATTTATTTTTATCTTTATATGTAGCTCCTAAAGAAGGCTGTATGCCAAAACATGTTGACCATTTTAAAATCAGAATAAAGATTATTCACATCTTTCTACCTCCTGAGACCTCGTCTCTCATTTTGACTTCTGCTGTCATTGGATGTACCAGTTCTTTTAGTTTCTGCTTCATGCGGCAGGAAGCCTGCCAGAGGGGATTGGAAGGGAATGTTTATTCAATTGACCTTCCACTCCATGTTTAAGCAATGGGTTATTAACCTACTGATTAATCATTGGATATTTTTGAAACGGCTGCCTGGATAGTTCAGTGAATTAGGTTTCTAACTGGAGAGCCAGGGTTTGGGTGTTCAAATCCCCATTGTGCATCTCAGAAGAACCAGTCTGCGTAGCCTTGAGCAAGCTACACAGTTCCCGGGTGTCCCCAGGAGATGGGAAAGGCAAGCCACTTCTGGGTATTCTCCACCTGGAAAACCCTGAAAAGGTTGCCATAAGTTAGACTCGACAGCCCATGATGGTGATATTTGCCTATAATTGCACCTGTAAACAAGCCTTTTCCCAGAGCTTTTCCTAACCACTTTCTTTTTGCTACCTTTCCATAAGAAAGACCCCTCTCCCATTTATCACTGTCCTTCTTTACTACTTTGCTGCAAACATAGCTGGGAAGGAAGAAATCCCATCATGCAGCAGCTAGTCATCCTAGTGTCAATTTTGGTGGGTGAAACTTCATGCATTTAATATTAATTCTATATATAGTACACAACTTACACGCAGATACACAAAAGCAAAACAAGTGCCCTCCTAGATGCTAACGCATCAGCCTTTTTAAAAATAGGGATCTCAACTCTCATTGTATAGCTGTCCTCCCTGTGCAGCAGGTGGCAGTGTGGATGTGCTCAGAACTTTATTTTGCACCATGCATGATTATGCTTGGAAAGACGTTCTTTCTACCACCATTAACTATTTCAAAATAGTATATAAATTTCTCACTCCTCGGACAATGAATTCAGAGAAAGCTTTCAAGATACCACTTGGAGGCCACTGCTGAGAGTGGCCTTAATTACCAAAAATGAAGATCCCATTTATAAAAACTAATTTGCAACATATTACAGTTTGTAAACTAGTTCAGTTCATAGTCCTGTATATGTACTAGTTTTCTTTGGGGGCCTGTTGCCGCTTATTCTGAAAAAGAAAATGATATTCCTTTCATCTGATACATAACCAGAAAAGGGGAAAATTAATTTTTTAGACTACAGTTCCCATAGGCATGACTGCTGGCCGTGATGATTGGGGGAACCGCAGTTCAAAAACTATATTTTCCTCATCACCTGCTAGGTAACATGTTTGCTTCTGATGTTGCTTTGGAATTATCACCGTGTGCCCATGCATTCATTTCAAAGCTTATCGAGCTAATACATGAGCAAGTGGATTATTACAAAGTCATTGTAAGTAAGACAGCTGTATCCTACTGGCTAGGCAAAGAAAGTTTGTTTAATGCCAGGAGATATTCTCTGTGGTGTTGTAGCTAAAACTAATTTACATACTTCATTCCCCCCCCCCCGCATACCTACAGGCTATTCTGGCCAATTCACTATTTTTAATCCACTGACATTTCATGGCAGAGCTCCCACCCACCCCCATAAGTAAAAAGCTGAATCTCTTTTAGTTAGGGAAAGGGCTCACTTCCATCCTGTGACAGACAAATGGAAAATGGTCCAAAGGAACTGGGCCAAACTGAGTTTTAGAATCAGCCAGGACTAGTTTTGCTACAGCTAGGCAGAAGGGAAGTGTCACACCCTTTCCTAACTGGAAAAGAATCCCAGAAAGGTGAGTTTTCTCTCCATGGAAGCAAAAAGGGTTTGCAGGAGCACCCAAGAGAAAATGGAGAAAAGGGAAATTAGGGATACAATGGGGTCTAGGTGTTGGCAGAGCAGCTGCCCAAAACCCACTCCTCTTGCTTTGGAGAAGCAATGGAGGGTGAACTTCCCAGAGGCTTTCCTACGCGAGAATTGTGTGGCATTGGGCTACTGTCTTGTTAAGGCAGAATTAGTCCTGGTTGATACTCAAAACGTAGATGAACAGGGCTTATTTAATGAGTATACTAGTATGCCTTTTCAAAGCACAGATGTGAGTATCCAATGCAAAGTAATGACTACTGAAGAAAAGCTTCAGACACTATAAGTGTAGTAAAATTCAGGAATGCTATTTGTACACTTACTTTCTAGAAATCGTTCCACTACTCAATGGACTCCTGAAAAAGTAATGCACCGAAGATTACTTCCACCACCTCCATTATCTTGGCTGATGCTGGAAACCCAGCTGTTAATATGAGCCAATTTTGTTTGTACTGCCAAACTAAAATCCCCTAAATAGTCTTTGTTGACACATTTTATTTCTTATGTATGAAACATATACAATACACATTAAATGATTTTTAATGTGTCCACCTCCCAAGGGATCCTACTGCATGTAAGGTTCCCATATTTTAATATGGTTGTGAATTGCATTTCGTCGTTGTCATTGTTTAGTCATTTAGTTGTGTCCGATTCTTTGTGACCCCATGGACCAGAGCACGCCAGGCCCTCCTATCTTCCACTGCCTCCCGGAATTGTGTCAATTTCATGTTGGTTGCTTCGCAGACACTGTCCAGCCATCTCATCCTCTGTCGTCCCCTTCTCCTCTTTCCTTCACACTTTCCTAACATCAAGGTCTTTTCCAAGGAGTCTTCTCATGAGATGGCCAAAGTACTGGAGCCTGAGCTTCAGGATCTGTCCTTCCAGTGAGCACTCAGGGTTGATTTCCTTTAGAATTGATAGGTTTGTTCTCCTTGCAGTCCATCAGAAAGGCAAAGGAAGTACACTGAATAGAGTACATATAACATTGTCCTTCTTTCTTTAAGTCTGTGGATTCCATAAAGGACTTGGAGAAAGATAATGTTTAATTTACATGCAATTTTCCTCCTGGAACATTAACCTATGAGCTCTAGAAGTCATGGCAGAAAAGTAGCCATTGTGCAAGATTTTTCACAGTGTTTTTGTGCCCAGGCTGGTAAAATGTGGATTTGATGCTGAAGTGTTTCTGGACATCCCCAACAGATTCTCCTGCAATAGCAACAGAGGAGGGATGCCTGTAGGAAGGAAGGAAGAAAAATGCCAAGTGCAGGAGGCAAGCACTTGAAGGAACGTGATGAACGTTTGACAATGACCTGCATTTCCATGAAGGAAGACTGTTGGCAAGTGAAGGGTTGCACCCCACAGGTGTTAGGAAGAATGTGCTTGCTAGGATATTTACAAACCTGGTCAAGTCAATTTTGAATCCAGAGGAGGAGAGACACAGTATTATGGAGTATAGGGAGATCTCAAATACTGGGGGACTAGAGTGACAGTGATGCACCTGAAAGATGGATTGTGGAACAGGAATCCATCAGTGTGGGGCAAAACACGATAACAAAGCAGCTTGAAAGAATTACCATTTCAAATGCCTCTATACTAGTGCACAGGAAATAAACATGGTGAGACCGAACTCTTGACACAGGAAGGCAAAAATACAGTGGGCATTAAGGATACCTGGTGGGGTGAGATTCGTGAATGGAATGTAGTGACTGAAAATTACTACTTGTTCAAAAAGAATAGATAAAACTAGGAGATGTAGCACTATCTATGACAGATGTGTACAGCTGGGAGGGGAGCCATGAGTTGAGGGCAGGGAGTGCTGGTGTTTAATAACACTTGACTAATAGAGAGAAAAAACAGTGACATCACCTTTGAGGCTGCTGCAGACCTTCTAGCCAGATTGAAGATTTGAATGATGCCTTCATAGATCAGATTACCAGTCCTTCAAAGAGAAGAGACAAAGTAGTAATGGACACTTCAGGAACCCTAATACCAGCCAAAACTGTAAGGTCGAACAGGCTCCTTGCTTGGTGGAGCAAGCTTGTTTTCTCTGGTGGCAATGAAAGAAAGGAGGTTTCAAGTAAATATTAGTGTGAGAATCCTGTAGATTTCATGTAACCACGTATACAATCAGCACTTGGTTAATAAGCTTCAATTAGTTACTGCAACTTCCCTGGTTTCTGTTATATGTGCACATCCCACCCCCAGCCCCAGATTCTGGCTTAGGAAAAACTTCCAGGCAAAAAGGAACGTTGATTATGAGTTTCAAAATGTCTTCAGCCGACCCTGCTCACGGACACTTAGAAGTGTCAGAGTAATTGGTGACAGCAGCTGAAAGAATGGATAACTGGAGGATCCCAAAGGATAGGCAGCTTTGCTATTCCAGCACTGCACTGCATTTCCATTGGTACATGAATTCCAAGTCCTCAGAGAATCTGACTGGGGTGGGGGGCTTTCCTCTTGAATTTCTCATGGACCTCTCTCTTTCTCTTTCCCTCTCTCATCTAATCTAATTTCCACTCTATTTTTTCTAAAACATATTTATTTGGTTTGGCATCTCTCTGAGGTTTATCTTTCAGCTTTTCCTCGCTTTACTAAGTGAGCTGGGGTGAGGGGTGAGAGAGAAGGCCATTTGGCTCAGGCTTTTTCTGCAGTCTTTTTATTCTATATATAAGCATGAGAACATTCTTCATCTTTCTTAATCAAGAAAAAATGTTCTTATTGGTACAGTTTTCTGTCTAAGATAAATGTTGTCACATAAAGAGACTGCCCAGTGGCTGCTACAGTACATGTGGAGGCCTATACCTGCTAATCCTGCGGCTTCACCAGGTGATGCTAGGCAGATGACAGCATGGGCTAGAGCAGTGGTTCTTAACCTTGGGTTGCTCAGGTGTTTTTGGACTGCAACTCCCAGAAGCCTTCACCACCAGCTGTGCTGGATGGGGTTTCTGGGAGTTGCAGTTCAAAAACACCTGAGTAATCCAAGGTTAAGAATCACTGGCTAGAGGGTGTCAGCTATCTTTACACTCTTCCTTTGCTCATTTTCTCATTAGAATTTGTCTAGTTCCCCCTTTAATGGTCTTAGCTACAACCTGTGACAGTATACTCCATAACTGAACTCTGCAGTGTCTGAATTGCTTCCCCTCATCTATCCTGAATTTTTACACCATGTGAATGTGCAAGGTTATGAGGGAGGTGTTATAAGATGGAGAGGATCCTCTCTCTAACCATAAGAAACACAAACAAAAGCAAAAAGAGACTTTATTTATTTTATTTAAATAACTATTAAAAGACAATGTTTGTGGGACCTTAAAGACTATCTGCTATATTTTAATGTAAACTTCTGTGGGACATGTTCACTTTGTTAGACATATGAGTTAGAACTGCTGGATAGCTCAGTGGTTTAGGCATCTGGCTGCGGGGCCAGATGTTGGGAGTTTGATTCCTCATTGTGCCTCCCTGACAGGGGCTGGACTCATGATCCATAAGGTCCTTTCCAGCTCTCCAGTGCTAAGATAATGCAGTAGAATATATAGACTATATGGGGGGGGGGGGAGAAATATTTATGCAAGGCTCTAAGATAAAGGAATGCGGGTGTTTGGATACATTTCACACCTAGTAATGATTTAAGACTTTTGTTTGGTAACAATATGTGGTATTGTAGAGGATGACACACTTTATCTTTGGCCCTTGTTCTGAAAATGTCTGGCTGATTAGCTGGGAAGGAAAATAACAGCAAATAACATAATTATTACATTTTGTAATAACTCAAGAATTGAGTCCTTGACTAATATTTAATCCATTGGGATGGATGTCCAGCATCTGTATATATTTTATCTCCGCTCTTAACTCTAACAACTTTCTGCACAATTGTATACATTTCTATCATCTTCTTGTTTACTTATCTTTTTTTTCTAAGCCTCAAAGTCCAAACATTGTAAACTTTCCTTATAGGGATTTCTCAAACCCCTCAATCCTTTTTTGGTTCCTATTTTCTGCACCTTTTCCAGCACTACACTATCTTTTGAATGAAGTATGAAATCCTATGCAGCCTTATGTATGTGAGGTGCATAATTATACTCAGTATTCCAGTTTTCTTGCATCCAGAGATGATGGAGAATTATGAATAAGAACTCAGCAGGCAACTCTGGCTTTCTCATATCATCAGTTGTCTGAGAAAAAGTCTATTTCCACCCATTATTTCTTACAAGATCAAGGGTGCAAAGCAGACTTGCTCATCCAGCAATATTTCCCTTACTTGGAGTGGACTGAAAATAAATAGTGGTTGAAAATTGTCTTCCTTTTCTCAGTGTCATTTATGCAGAAATTGACTCCAATGAAACCAAAGAAATTGACTTCAAGGGTGGTCATTTGAAGTCAGGTCCAAGAGTATGTTGTTATTATTAATAAAACAGTATCATACCTACTTACACAAAAGAGTCCTTCTGAACTTAAAAGTAAGTATTTAACTCAAGGTCACAGTATAACACTTCCATCTTACTATATTTATACTTGTCAGCCCTACAGGGCTCATTGGGACTTACTTCCAGGGTCTTACACATATGAGGTTGCAGCCTGTTTTGGTTCCCCCCACTTGCGCTAAATATCAGATTTCTTTGACCTACGGAATACAGCAGATCCATGTAGGAACGTAAGAGAGATATACAAGAACATGATTCCTTCTTTTTCAACAGCATTGTGATACACAAATAAAAGGCATAGGTCAGCATCCAGTTACCTATATGTGATAGAGAAGGATTACGATGCAAGTGCCTCGCCTACATCCTGGCATGCTCCGGAGAGTGTGCCTAGTCTCAGTGTGATTGCAAAATCAGTGGTGCAATTGGTTGTGTGACAGAAAACCTGTCAGACTGGTGTGTGTGTGTGTGTATGTTCTGTGCCATCAAGTTGACCCTAATAGGGTTCTCAAGGTAAGTGAGATATTTAAGGAGTGGTTTTACCAGGGCCATTCCCCCAGTCAGTTTTCCATGGATGAGTGGGGATTTGAACCCTGTTCTCCAGAGTCCTAGTCGGTCACCCTATCCACTACACCACAGACTGGGGTAGAGTCTTATGCAATTACTCTTCTGCTCCAATAAGACACTAGAAAGAAAGAAAGAAAGAAAGAAAGAAAGAAAGAAAGAAAGAAAGAAAGAAAGAAAGAAAGAAAGAAAGAAAGAAAGAAAGAAAGAAAGAAAGAAAGAAAGAAAGAAAGAAAGAAAGAAAGAAAGAAAGAAAGAAAGAAAGAAAGAAAGAAAGAAAGAAAGAAAGAAAGAAAGAAAGAAAGAAAGAAAGAAAGAAAGAAAGGTCTTTAAGTTCCATTGCAGCAAGGACTGGTTGCAGCAAAGTTCACAGTGAGTCCAAATAGACAGGAAAACATTGACAAAACCTTTTGAAAGTCTGTTATTTCTATGGCATAATCAGGATCACAAATCTGTGGCTTATTTCTGTCAGTTCAATTGCCATGTTTTCCTCAAAATAATTCTGGGAATTGTAGTTTTCCAGGATTCTTTGGTAAATGTGTAAAGCTGTAAAGTCCATCCACATTTGTGATGCAGACCTGCCCACTGAAATCCACTTTAAAGGCTTTAAAATGTTTCAGCTAGATCCTCTTCAGCACAATTTGGTTGATGATGTTGCTTCTGCCATCTATTAATCAAAAATTGTATCTGTCACTGCAGAATTAACAAAGTTTGAAGCAATCATTTACTTATGGGCTATGCCTCAGTCTTTTTTTTTTAAGCTAACACCTGTGATTGTCTACCCCCACCCTTGGCAATGTTATTTTCCAGGTTTGCTTTAGTTTTTGAGGGGAAATCAAAATGACAGAATTATACAGAATTGTGGTTTAGTGCCCCTGGGCAGCACTTTTATCAAATACTTCCTTCCCTGTGCTTAGTAGCTGTAAGGGAGTAAGTGGAGGAATACCACAGTTCTGAAAACAGCAAAAGACTTATGCTCTTTTTAAAAAAGTTTGCAGCTGTTCGTAGCAGCTGGGATAAATTTAGGTGCATTAGGAAAAAAAGTCTATACTGTTGGGAGCCTTTCTAATTTTGGTATTTCTTCTTCTGCGACATAACAGGACTTCTAGTCAGAAGAAAGACAGAGGTGTTGGGAAAATGAGATTGGCTGTTCTGTCATTGAAACCAGACCTGGTGTGTGTATATCATATGCAGTAGCATTGCCTGAGTAAACTGCTGTCTAGATGCAGGCTTTAATAAATTAAGTGAAAAAGAACATGCTAAGTGCATCTTCAATGAGTATAACAGACAGGGTATGGACAAAAACTACATATCAGGTAGCCTGTAACTTATAACTGCTGGATAGCTCAATGGTTTAGGTCTCTGGCAGTGAAGCCAGAGTTTGGGAGTTTGATACCCCATTGTGCTCCTTGAAAGGAGCTGGACTCAATGACCTATAAGGTCCATTCCAGCTCTGCCGTTTTAAGATTATTATCATTATATCTCAACATCCCTCTAGGAAGCTGGAAGTGGTATAGAGATCATTATTTCTATAGTTGGAGAGATGGTGAGTGGCTTAAGTCACTAATTCAGGTTGAGCTGAGGAAGGATTTGACAAGAGGTCATGCTAGAAGATTAGCCACAAGCCAAAGGAACTCTTGAATTCAAACATGGGGTTCCTCATTCTTGCTTAACTATTCCTTGCTTGGAAAGGGGAGTCAGAAACTGTGGTTGACAAGAAAAAGGCCAGAACAGTCAAGGTATATATGACCGTATGAAGCTGTCTTTTATCTGCTCAGATCATTTCTGACAATATTATTGGGAAATACAAGAAAAATAGGGCTTTTGTCCATTCTCAGCTTCTATGCTAGGCTTGCCTGATATGTGATCCACTCACCATTCCCCCCCAAACCCTTCATGGCATTGGAAGAAGGCCATGGCTAGAGGGTGAAATGGGTAGTTGGATTGGGATGCCCATGAGCCAAAATTGGGCTTGTGGGCCAGATGTTGCTTCTGTCTGGTCTAAGTAGCCCTACATGTGTTAAACCAGTGGTCCCCAACCTTGGGCCTCCAGATGTTCTTGGACTACAACTCCCAGAAGCCTACACTACCACCTCTTCTGGCCAGGATTTCTGGGAGTTGAAGTCCAAGAACATCTGGAGGCCCAAGGTTGAGGACCACTGTGTTAAACAACCAGCTATTTGAGAACTGAAGGATGATTGTGCACATGCCTTGTATGCACTCTGCAGTATCAGTGAAAATGGGAGAGGGCTGGCCACTTCAAGATGGTGAGAATTGTACCTTACTTCAGCATTTGTTCATTTTTCTGTTTGCCAGCTTCTGGGTTAGGTAGCTCATGCTTTTCAGTCAGCGTAATTATGTAACCTGTGTCCTTTCAGTTCAAGTCCGTAAAGATGTTCTTGCATATTTCTATCTCACGTGGACAGCTTGTCTAGCCCTGGTGAGTCCCAGTCCACAACATGGAGCAAATGGGCCAGCACGTCATCTTGAGCGATTGGAGAGAACAAACGGAAGGGAATCTGGGATTATGAATTCAGGAAACAAGGGTAGTCAACAGGAAGGTCTTTCAGAACCCTGGACAGATCCCAACTCTTTCCAAAATGCTTTTGTCTTCAGTGGAGTTCCATATAACATATGGGCCTTACTATCCCTTAACCTCCATCTCTCTCTCTCTCTCTCTCTCTCTCTCTCTCTCTTTTGATGAATAGAAAGTCTTAAAGGACATCTTGCTAGCAGAAACCTTTGCATTTGTACATTGTTATCAATCTATTAGTCGTACTTGGATATTTTTTAAACTTATGAGTGGACCTTGCTCATGTGCCATTTTTTGATCCTTTTAAAATATTTGTATACTTATTGTTTTCAGTTTTAAATATCTTCTGTTAATGATTTTAGCCAATTAGGGTCCTTTTTAAGGAAAAGTGTGGTAATTTTTAAAGAATAAAATAAAAAAATGGGGCCATGGAAAGAAAGATACTGGCTCTACAGTTTGGAAGGCTCTTGTTCCGGGAAAAGGACTCCAACAGCTGGGCTGAATGCCAGAGCCCGTACCTAGTTCCTCTGGGGATCTACACCCTATCCCTTCCTACGCAAATATCCTCCTGTACCTCTGTAAGTAAGTGTGTTGGTCTCCACTCATTCAGTTCTCATGACAGAATCCTCTCCAGAGTGTGGTAAAGTTTTATTTTATGGTGACAATCCCCAGAATCTCCTGGCTATGCTGGCTTAGGGATTTTGGGAGCTGTAGTCCCAAAAAAACCCAGTCTTTTCATATTTGATTCCTAATTTGTGGCTTTCTGTAGCTTTGTGTAAAATCACTCTTGATAGCCATGCACTGTTCATATGAAATTCATATATTTGTATATTTTTCTGATATATGTTCTAAAAGTAAAAAAGTAATGAAAAGACTACCAGAAAAGGGTAATATGAGAATGCTGAAGTAAATAGGACAAAAACGAAACTGCTTCTTTTAAGGATGTGGGAAATATCAGTTGTCCAACTATGTACATTCTCAGGTTTAAAGCTGTTTGTGTGTTGGGTGGGCACAGTCTGAGTTTAATTTTTTTTTCATTCCAGACTACAAAGGAGTGGATGTGGATATGGAAATAAAAGACAGCTGGCGGAAGGTTTCTGAGTCCCCATGCCCAACAAAAACCCATAGCCAGTTCCTGACTATACTGTACTTCTTTTGTTAGGTACCTGATGCTGGTGGTGAACGTCATGAAGGCATCAAAAGCAAAGCTGAATTCTGAAATTACTTTGTATTACTATAGAAGTTCAGAGGAAAACGTCAAAGCCTTCCTAACTTTACACATCTATAAAGGACTTTTTAGAATAAAAAAGAAAAAAAAAGAAAGGTAGTTCCTGCCTGAAAAGGCTGCAGGGGTGGGGGTGGGGGGGAGGAGGTCTGTCTGTTTGCTACTTATCTGAGAAAAGGAAGTGAATGAATAAGCCCCACATGCATGAATGGCTAAGAGCAGAGGCCCAGCAGTAATTGGCTCTATTGAGTTTATTCTGATTAGCTGGTTTTGGCTGCACTGCTTTGTCAGATCCATGCTGAGTTCAGATGGGAAGGTGGTGGGGGTCATTTTTAGCAAGCTCCATAGAAGAATGTCTCTGATTGACCTTTAGATCACATGTGAAGAAACAGCAAACACAGGTTTTGAAAGATGTGAACTTCTCAGCAGGTTTCGGAAAACCCTCACTGATATTCCTAATACCTTGTTGTCTAGAGGTAGAAGAAGGTGAAAAGAATCCTGTGAAGAACAAAGAGAGAGAGAGTGACATTTTAATGCAGAGGTGGGCAGAAAGTGGGACTCCCCAGGAGCTGTTTCATCTTAGCACAATGTGATAAGATGTCAGGCTGATTCATGCCCCCCCCCGCCCAATGAATTCATCATCCTTGCTCATAACCCAGTGGCTGAGAACAGTGAAGTTACACTTTTGTACTCCAGTGCTAGAGAATCCAAAAAGGTAGTCCCTATGGCTATGGGACTGTAATCCAATTCCACATCCAGCCCCAAAGATTCTGGGAATTGCAACATTTTAAAAATCAACTTTGCCCATCCAGATTGAAGAATGTATCACTTGATGACTCATAGTAATTGTTTCTTGCTTGGTTTTGGTCATTGGAACAAGGCTCAAGCTGATGAACATCCTGGTGGATGTTGCATCTCTTGCTGATCAGGGGTCTACTTTGGCAGACAAGATTATGTTTCTGTTTGTACCTTGGGTTCAAGACAAATGTTACCCTCGGTCCAAGCCTCCATAGCTCCTGGTCTGTCTTAATGCCTCCTGCTTACTCCCTCCCTTGCCCCCACCTTCTGGACCAGAAAAGGAGAACATCCAGTGAAAACAAGGTCAAGGAGGTAGCTGCAATATGGACATAGCTTCACCTGCCAGTTTGCCCCCTGCTGAGTCAGAGGTGTGGGTGGGTGGTGAGTGTGTGTGTGTGCACACAACATGTGACATTCAAGATATTCTTGAGCTGCAACTCCCAGTCTCTCACTTCTGGCAACACTGCTGCAGGTTGCAGTCTAGCAACATCTGGAGGAGCAGAATCTGCCCAACCCTGGAGCAGTGGCTGATGGAGAGGAAGAGCAGGGCATCAGCCAGTGGCAAGATGAAACAGAGGTCACTGTGAGAAAGGGCTCTGCAGGGGTGGGTGGGTGATGTGTCCTGGAATCAGTATTGACACGAGGTAGGATAAAGAGCATTTTAGGTTATCCTAAGACATGAGTCGAGAAGTTTCTAGCCCTCCATATGCTGCTGGACTGTAGCTCCCATTGTCTTTTCCCTTTGGCCATGCTGGCTGAGGCTTTGGGGAGTTGAAATACAAACCATCTGGAGGACTAAGTTCCCCATCTTTGATTTAGAGAGTGAACGCTTCTGTTATTCCATTCCACACCACTCCTATTGCATTTATGACCTTTAGAAAGAAAAAAAAAAGGGGGGGGGAATAAAAAAGCATTTTTAGAGTATTCATTTAGAAATCACATGTAACTTGTTCTATCCAAAATAGGAAAAGGAGTTAATTAAAAAAACTACACAAACTGCGGCTTCTCTGATCAAGTATTTCCTGGGCATTATGAAAAAATGTACTGCTTGCCAAGGAATAAATTCATAAGAATGTAGAGTGGGGGGGGGAGAAGACTGCATCCTGCTGATCTCAGATTTAGGAGGAATAATAAAAGGGCAGAGGCTAAAGCATCTGGGACATTTAAGTTAAGGAAAACATGGCTAAATGGGGAAGCCATTTAGATAGAAATGTTTAAAATTATGCATGATGCAGAGGGAAAGGAGAAAAAAAAAGTTTCCCCCCTCCTTTTAAAAGAAAGTTTAGACTTCAGAGTCTAGAAATAATGAATTCAACAAAACAAAAATAGTGTCTGGGATCTATGATAACAGGATGTAATGATGATGACCACAGGATTTAATGGGTGTTAAGACAATCATGGAGAAAAGCGATGATTATTGGTCACGAAGACTGTTGTTAACACTCCATATTCATGTACCTCATGCTTTTGCATATCAGCTGCTGTGAGGCAAACAGAAGGAGAGAAGGCCTGGTTTGTGGGCTCCTCAGAAACAGATGAAATACTCAGTGTGGTGTAGTGGACAGACTGACGGAGTAGGATTCAGGAGACCTGGATTCGAATCCTGCTTGGCCATAGAAACCCACCAGGAAGTTGTAACACCTCTCCTTCAATAACTCACCTACCTTGAAAGCCCTATTAGGGTCACTGTCAGTCAGTCCTGACTTACTGGCACATAAGACTTAGGGAAGCACTTGGCTAGCCCTTGGTAGGAAGAGCAGGATGGGCTAGAAGGCCTTTGTTCTAACCCAGCAGGGGTCTTTTATATACTTCTCTGAGCTTCTACAGAGTCCTTCAAAATGTGATTGTGTGACCACATGTGACTCCCAAGGCTGGTTTAGCAGCCTCCAGACCTTCCACAAGGATGCCCATATGCTCTAGCAGCGAACCTGGGTCTCTCCCAGCACGTTTTCCTTGCTTCTGAACCATCTCAATTCCATTCTGCATCAGTTCTTGCTTTTTTTTAAAAAAAGTGCGGGAGCACACACTCCTTTTCAAATGGCACTTTTTGGTCTTTTGGTTTCCCTGTCCTTTGTTCCTTGTACTCTTCATTTCTCCGTGACTGGGAGGCTGCAAGCCAGATTTAGCTTTCTCGATTTTCATTCAGCATTTTTAAGCCCTGCAGAAAATAACGAGAAGGGGATGAAACACATCACGCCTCTAGCAATTAGCTCCCTGGCCACTTTTTCTGTTATTCCAGCTCTTCTTATCTTCTCAACTGTATAAGCAATCCATGGCTAAAAAGAAAACAAAAAGCAACGCTTGCCCATCCCAGTCTTTTGACTCCAGAAGTTTTAAGACTGATGTAGATAAAAGCTTGGAAAAAAGTTACTTTTTGGACAACTCTCAGAATTCCCCTCAAATGGGGAAAGCTTGGGACTACAGGCCCCAGTATCCCCCGAACAGCCCTTGAGGGAGACCCTTGTAGTAACTTAGACCCACATAGTAACTTCTCCGAAGCGCTGGTGAGGAGACGACCGCATCGCCCTCCCCGCCTACGACCATTCCCGGTTCCTCCGAGCGGGTTGACAGCCGACCTTCTCCCGTCTCTTGTTACTGCCCTGCCCTTTTCTTCGAGAAGCGGCTCCCATTGGCCAGCCCCGGAGCCAGGGGTGCGCCTTAGACCCCAGTCGCTGGCCAATCGGAGGCTGCCGTTCCGCAGGGCTCCTGTTTCATCAACTTAGCCTCAAGTTTTGGTGTCGGCGACTGGGGTTTTATCCCCCGCCTGGAGTTACTCGGGGAAGGTGAGTATCCCGCCTGGAGCGCGCGTCCTCCCTTCCCTTCCCATCCCATCCCATCCCTCCATCATGCCGCAGAACCTGCTGCCGGTGCTGCTGACCCTGCTGTGCCTCCGGCTGCCGCTCCGTCCGGCCCGGGGCTGCCAGCTGCCCTCGGACTGGAGACCCCTGAGCGAAAGCTGCCGGGCGGAGCTGGCAGAAATCATCGTCTATGCCAAAGTCTTAGCCTTGCACCAGGACATGTACAGCATGTACAACTACCTGCCCTGGCAGTACGAAGCCACCGACGGGGGCCTCTTCTACTCCGCCGAGATCGAGATGCTGTGTGACCAGGCTTGGGGCAGCATGCTGGAGGTGCCCGCGGGCTCCCGGCTCAACTTGACGGGACTGGGGTATTTCTCCTGCCACTCTCACACCGTCATGCAGGATTACTCCTACTTCTTCTTCCTCAGGTGAGTACCTCTTGCAAACGCTGGTTTTCATTTTTTTTTTTGTTCGCTCGTTCACTAGTGACACACTCTTTTCAGCAGCAAAACAACAACAACCACCAGCAAGAAGCCTTGTGAGACCTTGAAGTCTTAGAGGTTTTCATGGGCATAAGTTTTTTGTGTACTGCAGCCCGTTTTTGTGTTTTGCGCTGTCCAGTGGCTTCCAACCACGGTGACCTAATAGGGCTTTCAAGGCAGGTGAGCTGTTCAAGGAGTGGCTTACTAACTGCCATCCTCCACGAGTCTGGGGGGGGGGTGCGTGGGTGGGTGGGATGGGGTGAGATTTGAACCAGGTCTCCTGAGTCTAATCCAGCGGTCTGTTCCGGATACCACGTGAGTTATATTTACCTATCTAAGAAACACACACACACACAGCATTTTATGTACTATTTAAAAATAATAATTTGTGAACCACCTAGGGTCACTTCACTGGGAGAAAGGTGGCATAAGAATGAAAAGAAATGAATAAAATAAATAAATTTACATAGCTTTAAAAAAAAAACCAAAACACCCTGCTGTGTCTAAGCAGCCCTTGAAACAGGGATAGCCAGTATGAGGTACATTCACCCTCTGTTCATGCCTCTTCAGTTTTCCTTCCTTCCCTCCCTCTAGTGCAGGGAGGAGCAAAAGTGCATCCAGATGCTGCTGGAGTTGTGGCAGCATGCATCTTCCTTCACCTTTGGGTGTGCTGGCCAGGTCCAATGGGAGTTGCAGTCCAACAACATGTGGAGGGGCACATGTATGCCTCTTCTTTACAACAGCTTTGGTAGGCAGGCCAGAATTGTTATTTTAGCAGTGGAGATGGGAGGATGAGAAACAGTGGTTTGTCCGTTGAGTTCATGGCAGGGGTGAGACTGAATAAACATACAGACTGAGAGCGAGAGCTATGGATGTATCATGCCAGGTCAGTGAGATGGTAGATTTCTGGAGTGTATCACTTCAAGCTGCATATAGAGTGCAGGGAGATGTTGCAGTTTTAAAATATTCCCAGACATAGCAGAAAGTAAGATGCGACAGAGGGGCTTGCTTTTCTCCCTGATGTGCAAGTACACGTGATCAAGTCTCTTTTTTTTAACATAATGGGAGAAGTTTAAAAAAATAGGAAGATGTGGACAAACCATTTGACACACTACATACAATTGTAGTGATACAAACCACAATTCTATCACAACATTCTGTGCAGTGTGTAAAATAGTTTTTAAGTCTAGTGTAGGAGAAATTCATGGGCCTTGGTGATGGCGATTTCAGTTCAAATTACCACTCAGCCGTGAAACTGCTCTTGGCATGCATGCATGCATTCATCTGTTTATCTGTCTGTCTGTCAATCTATCTAATTACTTTTTTTTCTTAAGGCTCAAGCCCTCTAGTTTGGTCTAAACAACATCCCTGTGAAATAGGTTAGGTTGAGAGTTACTTGCTCAAGGTTGTTCCATAAACTTTACAGCCGAATTGTGATTTTAGTATGGGTCCAGCAGCAACTACCTTACACAGACGATCTCAGCCTAACCCACCTCCCAGTATTGTTTAGAAATTTTTTTTTGTATTTTTTATTTTTTATAAGGGATAACAAAAAGGAAAAGGGAATTGGGATTAATGAGGAAGAGGGGAGACAATAACATACTTTCATCCATTCTGTACCTATTGCCATATCAAGATTTTAAATTATTCTATTTACTCTTTTCTGCCTTCTAGATTCAGTTCTCCTTTCAATATGTACTGTTCACAAGCTGCCTGTTGATTCTGTCCACTTGTTAAATAGATCCCATCTTTCTGTTGCCTTTTGCCCAGTATTGTTTAGAAAATTAACTGGTAACTGAACTTCTTGGAGAAAAGATTGTAGGATAGGTGATTCACAACTACTCACTGTTTTGCTGTCAGCAGGGGGTTCTGTATCTATCTTGCCTAAATGAATAGTCATAATAGATCAAATTCAGGTGCCAATAAAAATTGACAGCAGAGCAAGTCAATGAAAGTCACTTGAGCTTGTCTGATTGTGCACAAAGGGTACATATCTCTGGACATGTGCAAACAATGTCATCTGTGATAGCTTTAAATTATTACTATGCCAACATTACAACTGTGTGGAATAGAGACCTTTTGCTCCTCTAGCTGTTTTGAGCTCCAGTTTCCAGATGTTTAGCCAGGAAAGGCCAGTGGCTAAGGATTATGGAATGTGTAGTCCAATATATTGGGAGGGCCAATACACTCCACCTTTGATGTGCAAAAAAATCATTGTCTCCTTTCACCTGCTGAGCTGAAATTGCGTAAACTCTCTCTTCTAGGCAGTTCTTATAGGATCTCTGTTCTATTTTGGAGCGAGCTGCCTGAACCCAGCCTCTGGCTCCACCGCCAGAGATCTAAACCAGTGTTCCCCAACCTTGGGCCTCCAGATGTTCTTGGACTACAACTCCCAGAAACCTTCACCACCACCTCTGCTGGCTAGGATTTCTGGGAGTTGAAGTCCAAGAACATCTGGAGGCCCAAGGTTGGGGACCACTGATCTAAACCACTGGTTCTTAACCTTTGTTACTCAGATGTTTTTGGACTGCAACTCCCAGAAGCCTTCACCATCAGCTCTGCTGGCTGGGGTTTCTGGGAGTTGCAGTTCAAAAACACCTGAGTAACAAAGTTTAAGAACCACTGATCTAAACCACTAAGCTACCCGGCTAGTTGCCTGCAGTGAAAGAAGGAGATAGCAAATGAATATTATAGATCAACCATTTTATCCTTTGTTCTTTTCCATTTGCCTGTCCATGGAATTCTGTATTTAATAATATAATCTTATATATGTAAGAAGTAGGCCCAGCTCAGTTCAGTAGAGCCTTTTCTCAGATGAATGAATATAGAATTGCAGTCTTAGGTGTGCTGGAAACATGATTTAGCAACATTAATATCTTGTCTTAGACATGTTTTGAGATAAATGTGTTTTAATTATAGTTTCCAACATTAAACATTAGAGGGGTTTTTTCCTAAGAGAAATTGAATGTCAGTTGTTCAGTCATGCAGCCACCAGTGTTTTAGGAAGTTTGAAATATACCATTGGACTGCCAGATACACAAGTCCTCTGTGTAATACAGGAAAACATATGCAAAACAGAGCAAAGAGATAGAACTTACACGAATAAAAATGTGCAAGTGCTTGAATTTCACAGATGTTTTCTTCACGAACTGAGGAGGAAAAAAAAGACTCCTGTGACTTTTTCTAACACACACAACCTGCATGGTTGTCAGTTTGCATTTCACATAAATAACTTCACTCGTTGTTAATTTTCATGTCTCATAAGTAACTTCTACCAGCCACTACCTGACAAGGATCAACAGGCAGTAAGTCTGAACCAGAGGTGCTCTACTACCATATCAGCCGCATCCTGATCCCTCTTCCTTCCCCAGTCATATCAAAAAATGAGTAGGGAACTTCCAGCCTTCCAAATATTATCAGACTCTAGTCCCTATCTGGCTAGATAGCTCAATGGATTAGGTACAGTATGTTGCTGCAGAACCAGAGGGTGGAAGTTTGATTGCCCCCCCCCACTGTACCTCCTGCAAATAGAGCCAGCCTGTGTGGCCTTGGGCAAACTGCACAGACCCAGTGGAAAGAAATGGTGGGGGTAGAACATGCCCATGTAGGAGAAGAGGGGTTAGATATTTTACATCTATCCCCTCTTCTAGTCCTACCACCAACCAGATGGTATCAGGTGACCATATCAGCAAACCCTCAAGCCACCTGGTGCTGTTGATGAATGCCAGGTCAGTACAAAATAAGGCTGCCCTCATCCATGATGTTATTCTGGATGGGGCTGCTGACCTGGCATGTATTACTGAGAGCTGGGTGGGAGAGGAGGGTGGTGTTCCCCTCTCCCAGCTGTGTCCGCCTGGTTACTCGGTCCAAAACCAATGTCACTCAGAGGGTTGGGGAGGGGACGTTGCTATAGTCTATAGGAGTTCTCCTTGACCAGGCTTCCTATCCCTTTGAGAGGAGGGCTTGAGGGCTTGTATTGGGCTTATAAAACAGATTAGGGATTCTGTTGGTGTACCGCCCACCCTGCTGTGTACCAACGGTCTCCCTGCCTGAGCTGACGGAGGTCGTCTTGGACTTGGTGTTGAGGACTCCCAGGCTGTTGGTGCTGGGGGAACTCAACATCCATGCCAAGGCTGCCTTGACTGCGGTGGCTCAGGACTTCATGGCTGCCATGACAACCATGGAGCTGTCTCAATGTGTCATTGGCCGAACACTTGAGAAGACCCATACTTTGGACCTGGTTTTCTCAACAGAATAGGAGGATGGTGGTTTGGATGTGGAAGGGCTGGTTGTGACCCCATTGTCAAGGTCAAACCACTTCCTGGTCAAGTTTAGTCTATTAGCTTCTTCTCTCCTCTGCAAGGGTGGGAGATTTATTAAGATGATCCGCCCTCGGAAATTAATGGATCTGGATGGTTTCCTGAATGCTCTGGGGGATTATCTGACTGATATGGTCAGCGCTCCTGTCGAAGCACAGGTCACCCTAAGGAATAGGGAGATTACCCGGGAGGTTGACATGATTGCACCTAAGCACCCTCTCCCTGCATGCAGAACCCTGACAGCTCCTTGGTATACTTCTGAACTGTGGGTGATGAAGTGAGAGGAGAGACAGCTGGAGCACAGGAGGAAATCCCACAGAGAGTCCAATCAAACATGACTTAGAGCCCATTGTTGGGCCTATTTTGTGGCAGTACAGCTGGCGAAACGGCAATATTTTGCCATCCATATTGCTTCCTCAAAATGTCATCCAGCAGAGCTGTTTTGGATGGTCCGGGATCTTCTTCAATCAGGAAATCCAGTGGGGGTCCTGGGCCACTCAGCTTGCTGTGATGAGTTTGCCTTTCACTTTGAGGGGAAAATTGCTCAGATTCACAGTGGGTTGGGCTCCACCATTAGTGGAGTGGGTTGGACTCCACCATTAGCAGAATCAGAGGCTGTATCCAGTGTGTTGTGCTTAGGTTATTAATGGATGAATTTCAGTTGTTGAGACATGAGGATGTGGACGGGGTACTTGGATCTGTCCATTCTACCAGTTCAGTAGACCCTTGCTCATCTTGGCTAATTGGAAGATCTGCCAGGGGGGTTAGCACCTGGGTCCAGGACACCACTCCCTCCCTACTGCCTTAAAAGAGGCAGAGATTCAGCCACTCTTAAAAAAGCCTAACCGGGACCCAGGGCTGGTGGTTAACTACCGACCAGTGGCAAACCTCTCTTATTTGGGCAAGGTGTTGGAGTAGGTTGTGGCCGGGAACTCCAGGCAGTGCTGGATGAAATGGATTTTCTGGATCCATTTCAATTGGGTTTCAGGCCGGCTTTGGTACTAAGACTGCCTTGGTCACCCTGTACGATGATCTTTGCCAAGAGAGAGACATGGGGAATGTGGCCCTGTTGATACTCCTGGACCTCTCAGCAGCTTTCGACACCATCGACCATGGTGTCCTTCTGGATAGGCTGGCTGGGTTGGGAGTCAGGGGCACCACTTTACAGTGGTTCTGCTCCTTCCTGGCTGACCGTGTCAAGAGGATGGTGCTGGGAGACAGTTGCTCTGCCCCATGGCGGTTATGTCATGGGGTTCCTCAGGGCTCAGTAGTGTCCCCCATGCTGTTTAACATCCACATGGAACCACTGGGAGATGTCATCATGAGGTTTGGGCTGAGGAGTCAGCAATATGCTGACGACACTGAGCTCTATGTACCTCTTGTTTCCACCAATCCAGGTGAGGCGGCTTCTGTGCTGAACTCATGTCTGGACCTGATAATGGACTGGATGAGGGTTAATAAATTGAAACTCAGTCCAGACAAGACAGAAGTGCTGTTAGTGGATGCTTTGCCGAACAGGCTGGAGGGCCATTTCCCTGCCCTGAATGGGGTTACACTCCCCCTAAGGGACAGGGTCCACAGCCTGGGGGTGGTCCTGGACCCCAGTCTAACACTGGAAGCCCAGGTGGACTCAGCGGTCAGGGGCGCCTTCCTTCAGCTGCATAAATTATACGAGCTACGACCCTACCCGGATGAGTAGAGTTTCATGACAGTTACGCATGCACTGATAACATCCCATATAGATTACTGCAATGTGCTGTATGTGGAGTTGCCTTTGGAGGCAGTCCAATGACTGCAACTGGTTCAGAATCAAGCTGCATGGCTTGTGAGAGGTGCCACCACTAGGGGACACATCAGGTAGACTGATTCTTCTCCAAGGAGAAGAACCAGCCCTATTGCCTGGGCTTAATTCAAAGTGCTTGTTTTGACGTATACATAAAGCCCTAAACGGCTTGGGCCCTGGATACCTGAAGGACCGCTTCCTTCTATATGAACCTTCCCGGCAGTTAAGAGCTAAGCAGGGGGCCCTCCTGAAAGAGCCACCCCTCAAGGAGGTAAGAGGGAGGGCTTGTAGACAAAGGGCCTTTTCGGCAGCCGCCCGTAGACTATGGAATGCCCTCCTGAGGGAGATTTGTCTGGTGCCGATGTTGATGATGTTTCGGCGTCAGGTCAAAACCTTCCTGTTCCTGAAGATTTTTAATTGAAATAATATCAACTGTGGGTCCTGATGATGGCAATTTTTAAAGTACTGTGTTTTTAATTGTACTTTAATTGTTTTATCTTTTAACCTTTTTATTGTATTTAAATTGTTGTAAGCCGCTCAGAGACTTTTGGGTAGTGTAGACGGCATATAAGTTAAACCAACCAACCAACCAACCATTTCTGAGTATTCTCTAGTTGGAATACCCTGAGAAGAGTCTCCATAAATCAGAATTGACTTGACAGCACATGACTATTATTATTAATTCCCATCACCACCTTGCATGGCCAAGAGTCAGGCATCATAGCATTTGGCAGTCCAACAGCAGTTGAAAGGTCAGTTTTCCCAATCCCTGCCCTAAAATCATGCTGTGAACCCCTAGTGAAGAAAGGAATTGTCTTCCCAACCAGGGTAAGCATTCTGTTTACCAGCATTGCAGCTTGTAAGAAGCTGCAGGCTTTCATACCTGGGTTTGCCATTGCTGCATCTGAAGAGAGAGAGAGGCAGGCCTTAAGAGCAAAGGGAGCATTTCAGTCCTACTTCCCTGCATCCTCCTTCCCCAGGTGCATTTATCTCAGCTGTGCTCCAGACGTAGCAGTGAGCTTGTGTGGGTGAAGAGCACTTATGGGAAGTGGAGGAAAAGCTACAGGGAGGTATAGGAGGGGTTAAGCTCCATCATCCATGTCCCACTTTAGCTCTTAAAATCACCTTCTTTTACTCCCAAGCTGGTTGGGACAAATCTACTTTCAAAGGGATGAATCTGTTCCCATCACACCTCATTTTAGTCTTGTAATTCCTTGGCCTGCCTTTGAAGGAAGAGAAGCAGGCAATAGTTTGTGGAACAGGCATTGCTACAAAAATAGCATCAACCTACTTCTCTTTCAGAGGCTCAAACAGGTGTGCTTCATCTTGATCTGTAGCTATTGAATAAGGTGTCCATTTTTACAAATCACAGATGTTTCCCCCTTCCAGTGCTTTATTTTAACCTGAAAAACTTAACAGGTTCCTCCATAGGTGACAATCAAAATTATATTTTCAAGTCCAGCATCGTAAATCAATCTCCTGTGACAAGATTCATAAAACAAGATTTGTGCAATTTCAATAGTATCCCCAATTATTGGTAAAGGAAGAAACAAGGTTTCAATGTGCACTGGAACTTTAATCAAAATGCACAGAATACAACAACAATGCAAATCAGAAAATGCAGTCATTATTTCTCTCTGACCCATCTCTCCTTGCCTTGCTAAATATAGCAGAACTTGGAAGAGATACATTTTGAACAAATTTTGAACCTCTCAGCTAGCACTGGTCATGTTGGCTGCAAGTGGAGGCAGGGGCTAGTTCGGAGAATTATAAGAAAACAAAAATTAACTTTTCCAAACTCAGAAACATATGACTCTTCAGATGACATGGGATCACTCTAATATTGCCCTATTCTGGAATTATCCCTCATGTTTAGCAATTGATGTTTATACTATGGGCAGCAACTGTGGAATTAAGGGACTCTTATCTGTCCTGCATCTACAAAAGGGGAGATACACCTGTACAGTAGGAAAAATGTGGATGGATTGCAACTGAGAAGTCAGGTTAATTCACTTCAACAAACCAGCCAGCAGTCAGCCAAGAGAAGGGGAAACAGCATTGTTTGCAGTTAGTTAAGGTAGGTCCTCTGTGGCCCTCCAGATCTTCAGGAGGCATGGTTGTAGCAGAGCTACGATAACAAACTGCGAACAAAGCTGATTGATAATTTCCTCCTCTCTTTCTACCAACTCCTTGCTTTTCTCCTTGCCCTCCTTTTGTCACCTAGCTGCCCAAATGCTAGGGCAACAAGTCTAACTGCTACTGTAGCTGGGTGGAAAGGCTTGAAGTAGAATGGCTACAAACCTCTCTGCATGGTTTCAAGTCATCACACTGATTGAACTGATGCAAATGCATCTGCTGTCAAAAAACCCCAAAAACCAGAAGCTCCTGCAGTGGAGGAAAGAAACTACAGATGGGGAAGAATCTGGGCTGATTCACATTGATTGGTATGTTGAGTAGTCAATAGAAAACAATGTTGACCATCTCAATCCTGCAGCATCTCCTGCATTATTTGTCAATGTCGTTCCCCCCTCAGGTACCACACCACCTGGATATATGATTGGGTGGGCATTAAAATAGTAGTTGGCTGAATAGCTCAGTGAGTTGGAGCACCAGGGGCTTGTGAGTTTGCCTCTGCACTGTGCCTCCAAGGAGAAGAACCAGCTTGTGCAATTCTGGATAAATTGCATAGTCCCAAAGCACACCTAGAAGAAGGGAATGGGCAACCACTTCTGAGTACTTGTACCTAGAAAACTCTTGACTTGATGTCACATCATCAGTATTGTTGCTGTTGTTCTAAAATACTGGGCCTAGTGAATCAAAATTACAAAACCATTGACTGCTATTATGTAACAGATACAAGTTTTAACTTGTTGTTAAGTATTTCTATAACAGGATATGAGACGAAGCCTATTTTTGTGTTTTTTTTTCATGGTGTCCATTTGGACAACATTAGAGGGTTGTTGCTTTTTTTGTCAGGTAGAGGTAGGAAACATAAAGAAATAGTTATAAAAGTGAACTTTGAGTTTAAGGACTTGAGGCTATATAATTAGCATTTGCCTAGTTTGGAGAATCATGGAGGGTTCAAAATGTCTGGATGTATTTTAAAAAATTGATGTACGTTACTTAACTATTATCCCTAATTTTTCTTTTCAGAATGGATGAGAATTATAACCTCCTTCCACATGGAGTGAATTTCCAGGATGCAATATTTCCAGATACCCAGGAAAACAGGCGGATGTTTTCCAGTCTCTTCCAGTTTTCCAACTGCACTCAAGGGCAACATACCATCATCTCCTCCAGTGACTGGGAGATACAAGAGGATAACAGGGTAAGGTTATTTTGTGTTACATTCTCCTAAGAGGCTATTATCTTCTAGAAAATGGCCATATGACCAGAACATCCACCTTTGTTTTAGCCATGTGTTTGAAAGTGGCATCATATTAGTAAACTCCCACAATAATTCCTGGGGCAGAGACAGTGTGTGGTATCAGCCTTTCCTTTTATGATCTTTCCCTCATTAGAGCTGACGCCAAATCCTGTGGCCTTGAGGACTGCAGGCAACTCACACAATTTAATTAACATATTTTCCAAAACAAAAATATTAGGCATGTCTACGTCATCTGACTTGGTTTACTTTCACCCCATAAGGTAAATCAGAGATTTGCAAAAACTCTTGCTTGTAGTTTTAGTGGAGGAAGAATGGTTGTCTTATCTTTATTTGTAAAATGGTGTCTATTTGAACTATATTTCTATTTGTCAGTTGTGTAGGAACATCAGAGAAGAATACACTTTACAGAGTAGAACAGGGGTTTCTTGTCTTTTCTGTTATCCAGACTATTAACCTATCATTGAAAACATAGCAAATGATAATTTAAGCAGGCCATTTAAAACATCTAGTGAATCGATAGCATCTGTCAAATGCTCATGGATATGACTGATTACCAGAAAGATAAATATAGTGGTGCCTCACTTAGCGATCGCTCCGTTGAGCAATGAAATCGCTTAGCGATGGGGTTTTGGTGAGGAAGTGGAGAGAGTTGGTAGTTTTAAATTTCTGGGTACTTACATCTCAGAGGACCTCTCATGGACTATAAATGGCAACATGCTAATAAAGAAGGCACAGAAGAGGCTGTATTTCCTGAGAATGCTCGGGAAGTTAAATTTATCACAGCATTTACTTCTGTCCTACTATCGTAGCACCATTGAGAGTGTCCTAACCTATGGCATTCTGGCATGGTTTGGGAGTAGCTCTGTAGCGGACAAAAAAGCTCTACAGAGAACCATTAAAATTGCCCAGAATATCATCGGGCTCCAGCTACCAACCCTGGATGACATCTTCACATCCCGCTGTCTGAGGAAGTCACACAGCATCCTGAGAGACTCTTCCCATCCTGCTTATAACTTTTTTGAACTGTTACCGTCTGGCAGAAGATATAGAACAATTAAGACTCGGACCACACGTTTTCTAAATAGTTTTTATCCTAGAGCTATAATTGCAATTAATAATGAGCTTAAAGACCACCAGTAGTGAATAATTAGTTGGACTGTGTTACTTGGCCTGAGGTGTAGATGTTTGTATTTTTAGTGGGGAATTTTTTAGTGGGTGGGGAGTGTTTGGGGAATGTTATGTGTGTGCATGTGTCTGGTCTCTGGGTGTCTGTGAATTTCGTTGTATGGGTATACTGTGTATATACTTACAATGACAATAAATTATATTATTATTATTGCTTAGCGATGACCCCTATGGGGAAAAACACTTTGCCATGATCGCGGGGAAGTGATCATGGCAAAGCGACCCTTTTTGCACAGCTGATCGGTGGTTCCAAAATGGCCACCCGCTGTTTTGCCTTGCTTTAGAGGCACCAAACATGGCCGCCCCTATGGAGGATCTTTGCATAAGGTCAGTTTTTAAGCCCATAGGAACGCATTAAACACATTTTAATGCATTTCTATGGGCTTTTAAAAATTGCTTAGCGATTAAATCGCTTAGCAACGTTTTTCCTGGAATGGATTAACGTCGCTAAGCGAGGCACCACTGTAAATGTTCTGAGGGTTCTAGATCAAGTCAAGCTTGACCTCTAACCTGAAGCTAATATGACTAAAACAAAGCTAATTTTGGGCATATCATGAAAAAACAAGAATAGTTGTAAAAAGACAATAATGCCAGGATAAGCTGAAGACAGAAAAGAGGAAGACCAAATATGAAGCATGTTGATTTAATATAGGATACCACTGTCTGCAAGATTTGATCAGGGCTGTTAATGAGAGGGCTTCCTGGAAGCCATTAATTCATGGGGGTAACCATAGGTTGACAGTGACTTGATGGAGCATAACAACAAAGACCTTATATGGTGCTTGTTACTATTAGTATGTTTATTCATGATACAGATTGCACCTGATCTTTAATAGCTGGCATGTTTCAAGGAAAAGGGGGAATGATTCCATCACTAGGAATTTTCTTCAGGTCTCTCTTTATGATTAGTTCACCCATTTCACTCCCCTCTGCTAATTACGGCATTGCTAACCAATCAATAACATCATCCACAGTCTTCCATTTGGGAACCACCGGAGAAGAATATAAAGGCAAGCCCCTGTCCCAAGGAATTTAAAATCTAAGGATTTATTTGGACTGTACGGGGAAAAGAAAAAGAGAAGAATGGTAATAGGAGCCATCTCTCTGTAACGGAGGATGGAAAAGTTACTGTTTATTGTTACCTTTTTGGGGGATCAAAACTCCCATAATCCTGTGGCTAGTATGGCTAGGGGCTTTGTTGTTTGGAAGATTTTGGAAGATGGGGGCAGTGGTGAGGGCGGTGGCGGTGGCTTTCTATCCTCCCTGTCTGCAGAGCTTTGCCAGAATTCTTGCTCTATATTCTTGCCCTATTAATTTCAGTGTGCTACAGAGTTGGGGTTCTATATATTAGCAATGAATCTGGCCCAGGAACTTGAAGAATAGAAGGAACATGTGAACACTCCCAGTGGCAGCACTGGAAACTGAGAAGAAAATGTGTGAAAAGCTAAGCTTCAGCTGTCATGCCCCAACCTCTTGCAGCTGTGAGCAGATTACAAAGCAAAGAAACGGCTGTTTGAATCGATATTTAAATAGAGATACTTGGGCACTTTTTTATTTCCACATCTTAAAACACATCAGTTGCACTCTTTTCTTTACATATGGAAGCATTTCCTCAAAGAAGCAATATTTTAAAAAATGCATAGATCCTCAGATTCCATATTCAGGCTTTCTTTAAGAAAAGATGACAGTATGTGCATTTTAAATGTTTTTTTTTCATATACGTTTTAAAAGTAGATTCAGTGCATGAATGGTCTCACAGGAAGTACCGCATCAGATTTCACAGTGATAGGTTTCTCAATTGTTCATATGTTATGTATCATCAATTACAGCATCAAAGGACTAGGGCCCTTCTACAATACGAACAAAGTGGCTGCTTTTTCTAAGAAGGACGCGTGTTTTCAGGCATCACATTATTATTATATTTATTCTTTACAGTAAGTTTTAATACAAAAGAACAAAACCATTGTTGGGAATAAATGCAAACAAAATTATTGCAAACAAAAATAATAATTCCAACTGTAGCTGAATGTTGTAATACTACTGACTGTGAACTTTACTGCTACAGTATGTTAACAATAAAGGTAGTAAAATTTAAAAACAAAGGAGTCTTATTGGGAATAAATGTCTTCGCTATGACTGAAGCATGGGCAAACAAAAATAATGATTCTAATATAAGTTAAGAATTAGAATAATACTGTTGAGATCCCTGTGATATATGTAGCAGCTATTGAAAACCACTGGTGTAAACCTTGCTGGCTAACTGCTAGGTAGAATCTCCCAGTTTAAAGGCACTGTTCAAGTACATACTACAATGAATAGAATCCAGTGAGGTGATTCCATTGACGATGCTTTAGCAGAATTGGAAAGAGGTGTATTCCACCAAGTTTTACCTCCCACCCACCCCATGCATTCTCTAAAACTGTTCCATAGAGTTGGGAAATCAGGTATCCATCCCCAATGCTGGACCACAGATTACATTTTGACCACTTTAAAATGGTTTTCTCCATATCCCTCCCCAAAATGGATCACTGCTACTAAAGCACCACGTGGGCATTGTCATTTAGGAAAAAGTTAAGTCTTCCATTTAAAGTTATTGGTATGGGATAAAGGCAATGTATACTTTGCACTGAACAATTCAGAGAGTTCTCTGGTTGTGGGGAAACTGTTTGGATTCCATAAGAAACCCATTGCACTTCAATCCTGACAGATCTTACTCTATCCTAAATATTGATTCCATTAGGGTCTCCTAGTTAAATTGATTAAGTTTGCCCTGCAGATTTCCTTCCTTCCTTCCTTCCTTCCTTCCTTCCTTCCTTCCTTCCTTCCTTCCTTCCTTCCTTCCTTCCTTCCTTCCTTCCTTCCTTCCTTCCTTCCTTCCTTCCTTCCTTCCACAGTCACTCAATTGACAAAGTCAGCTAAAGAGCTGCAAAAGGCCCTCAGAGAGAGGAACCCCTGGCAGGAGGATGACAACATATGAAAAGCCTCAGGCTCTTCTTCTTTGGTCTTGTATCTGAAAAATACTCTCCTAGGCAAGCAAAACAGCATATGTACATTGCTTCCCACCTCCCTCTTTTGCAATGCACTTAAGAAAAATAAAAACCTCCTTTGGAAATTGCTCTGTAGACTGGGGACTTCTTGGCCTGGACTTGTGGACCCTGTTGTTAGGGTAATTGATGGGTTGCTGAAGGTAATTTATTGTTGCATTGTAGGCAGGTATTTTTTAGACAGATTTAATGTTAGAAGGAATGACACACTTTCAACCAAACTCACCTTTCTTGTCATTTGCAGCTATACAAATCGTTGCATTCCAGAGGTTCTTAAACCGTGTCCATAATAATACATATTATGTATCCACCTATACATTGCATCAAAATCACATGGCACAGGTATTTTTTCCTGAGTTGTTTTATTCAGACTGTAGTGGAGGGCCTGTATATCTGAATGTTGTCTTTGTGTTTGGGAACAGGTTTCCAACTCTGTTTTCATAATATGCTAATGCTCTGTTTAGCTATTTTCCTTGCACTACTTATTAATTTATTTATTGCACGTATCTATTCTTTCCCGCTCACTTGCAGCTTCACAGAGAGCTTTCTGTGAGTTCGTCAGGCCCAGAGGCCCTTGGAATCCAACAGGGTCGTCATCACCCTTCTGCTGCTCAGTTTTGCCAAAATTTGGCAGTGCAGCAGAAGTTTATAAACACCCCTTCTGCTTAAAAGCAAGGGAACAAAGAACGTGAGCTCTGTCTTGAGGGAGAATTGTGTTTCTGAGCAGCCTCTGAAAAAATGGGTGGGGGCCTTATGTGGAACCATTGGGATATGTGGTGCCCCCTCCTGCTAGATGTGCAGAGTAGCAACCTGAGCTGTCCCATCAACTCAGGCATGAGGCAAACTACTACCACTGTCCTCATGTTGCTGCCACATTCTTGCATCCCCCCGATCGTGTCACTTTACCATCACCATCTTTTCTCTGTCTCACTCAGAGAGGGAGAGACAGAAAGGGCCCAAGGGCACTATGGAGAGCAGAAGCAGTGGCATGAAGTGCTTCATTGAATTGATAAGGACCTAAGGACTGGCTCCACAAAGTCCTTCCTTGAAGCCAGACATTGCAGACTGTCTGCCCTGGGGCATCACATGTGCCACTGTGGATTCTGTAAGATTCCCGAGAGAAGCAGTGGCTGGTGAGGAGAAAGAAAATGCCATTTGCTGTCCTTTGAGCTCTGCTCTCTGACATGTCAAATAAATAGGAAGGCCAGTACCATAATGAATGTGGAGTTCTTGGCTGTGTATGACCGAGCATTACTTCCTTCGTCTTCTAGAAGTGACATTCTGAAACAATAATACACATCTCTGCATTCCTCTCATATATAGCACAGTAGTACAAACCAAGTGTATCCAGGAGCATAGAGAGGCACATCTTGGACTTGCAGGATTTACCTTATTTGCCTTTACCTCGGACTGTAAGCCGCCCTGAGTAGATTCATTGAATCTAAATGGGCAGGGTAAAAGCCAATAAATAAATAAATAAACTAATATATATATATTTTTACTAGAACCCCCAGATTCAGCATTTTTGTTTGTTTGTTCAGTCATTTAGTCGTGTCCGACTCTTCGTGACCCCATGGACCAGAGCACGCCAGGCCCTCCTATCCTCCACCGCCTCCCGGAGTTGTGTCAAATTCATGTTGGTTGCTTCGATGACACTGTCCAACCATCTCATCCTCGGTCGTCCCCTTCTCCTCTTGCCTTCACACTTTCCCAACATCAAAGTCTTTTCCAAGGAGTCTTCTCTTCTCATGAGATGGCCAAAGTACTGGAGCCTCAGCTTCAGGATCTGTCCTTCCAATGAGCACTCGGGGTTAATTTCCTTTAGAATTGATAGGTTTGTTCTCTTTGCAGTCCAGGGAACTCTGAAGAGTCTCCTCAGGCACCACAATTCAAAGGCATCAATTCTTTGGCGGTCAGCTTTCTTTATGGTCCAGCTCTCACTTCCATACAACACTACAGGAAAAAACATAGCTTTGACTATTCGGACTTTTTTTAGCAAGGTGATGTCTCTGCTTTTTAAGATGCTGTCAAGGTTTGTCATTGCTTTCTCCCAAGAAGCAGGCGTCTTTTAATTTCGGGGCTGCTGTCTCCATCTGCAGTGATCATGGAGCCCAAGAAAGTAAAATCTGTCACTGCCTCCATATCTTCCCCTTCTATTTCCCAGGAGATGATGGGACCAGTGGCCATGATCTTAGTTTTTTTGATGTTGAGTTTCAGGCCGTTTTTTGCACTCTTGTCTTTCACCCTCATTACAAGGTTCTTTAGTTCCTCCTCACTTTCCGCCATCAGAGTGGTATCATCTGCATATCGGAGGTTGTTGATATTTCTTCCTGCAGTCTTAATTCCAGCTTGGGATTCCTCCAGTCCAGCCTTCCGCATGATGTATTCTGCATATAAGTTAAATAAGCAGGGTGACAGTATACAGCCTTGTCGTACTGCTTTCCCAATTTTGAACCAATCCGTTGTTCCATATCCAGTTCTAACTGTTGCTTCCTTTCCGACATATAGGTTTCTCAGGAGATGGATAAGGTGGTCAGGCACACCCATTTCTTTTAGGACTTGCCATAGTTTGCTGTGGTCCACACAGTCAAAGGCTTTTGCATAGTCAATGAAGCAGAAGTAGATGTTTTTCAGCATTTAGAACTGAAGAAATCTGAGTCCAGGAATTTGGTTTGAGTGCCAGGATTGACTGGAACTCACAGACTTTAACCCCCCCACCTCTCCCCGGGGGACGTGAAGACATTACTTCCAAGGGGCTATGAGTCCTACTAGACTTTAGGATTTTCCCACCATATTGAATGGACTAAATATGTTGGGGCAGCCCCCAAAGAAACGCTTAGCAACCTAACAGATATACCACCCCCTTTTTTTTGTAGAATTTGGAGGAAAATAAATTAATTGGAAATAGACCTCCCAACATCCCAAGACTGTTGGCCATGGTCTATGTTGATGTAAAAGATCAGAGGGTGACACACCTAAGTGCCAAAACAAAACAAAAACCCACACCCTCTGTCCGCTCAGGGTGATCAGCATTATGGTAGGGGTTGATATGTCCTTTGGACGTTCTTGCCTGTTCTGTTCTGAGTCACTGGTTCCTCGTCCCTCACTAATTACTCAGCTAAGCTTTCCCAGTGGCAAATGCATGTGTGCATATCATTTTATTTCTGCTGTTTCTTAAGGTAAATTCCATTTTTTATCAACTATTCATAACAAGATAAATGATTTATTCTTATTTTTCTTTTTTTAACATTTTTAAATTTTTTTTAAAATTACCAAGTTTTTTTGGTGTTCATTTTGTTAAAAGGGGTTGGATGGTGGTAAAAGAGGGGTAGAGAGACATGAGGGTTTCTCAAAAACCCAATGGGGGCATGGTACTAAAAAGTTTGGCAACTGTTGTTCTAAGTATTCTTAGTTTCAACAAAATAATGTATGACAGAGGCACCATTTTGCTGCTGCTGTTCTAAAACAGGGATAACCCAGTATAATGCTGCGGATAGAGTGATATATTCAGGAGAGCAGAATTAGAATTCCTGCTTATCCATGGAAACTTGGTAGTGGCAGTGGTGGCAATGGCAGCAGTGGTAAAACCATTCCTCATATATCTCACTCACTTTGAAAGTGTTGCACAGTTTTGAGTTTTTGGTTAAATTCCTCTAGCTGCACAGCAGAAGTGCAGGGAGTTGGAGAGCAGAATCATTTCAGGTTTCCCAGAGTAGTCCACCCCTTTCTCATTAAGCTGTCACTTAACAGTCTCAATAACTCACTCTGAGACATCAGTAGGAGATAGGATAAAAGGGGTTTCATTTATTTACATTTGAGCAGCAAACTGACAAACATGACTGCTTTCAGCAACAGTTTTCAAAGGACTCTCGAGAGGGGAAAAACACTGAGTAGAAAGGTGGGGCTCTCTCTGCATTCAGGAGGGAGTGATTGGTTACTGCTGGATAGATTTACAGTCACCCCTCAGCCCAGAAAGGCCCCTCCCAGACACATCTACTGGAGACAGCACGTGAGGTTGTAAAAACTGCAAGAGATAGCCGTATTAGGGCTGCTACAAGTCAGTTCCAACTTGGAAGAACAAAACAATTGTTAAGCAACTGTTTGACAGCTACACAAAACCACTGGGAGAAGTCATATGGAGATTTGGCGACTGCTGTTACCAGTATGCTGTAACATGTAGCTCTGTCTCTCCTTTGCTTCATCTGCAGGTGACACTGCACAAGTCCTTAAGCGCTGTCTTTTGCTGATAATGGACTGGATGAGGGCCAATAAATTGAAACTGAATCTAGATAAGATGGAGATACTACTGCTTCAGGGAACAGTAAATTCAGTTATATATTCCCAGTCATGGTATACCTTCATTGGCTCCCTGTCATTTTCCATGCTTAATTCAAGGTGCTGGTTATGACCTATAAAGATCGTAACAGTTTAGGACCTCTACACTTTTTGGAATCAAGAAATCAGCTACACATTTCACCTGTTCCGCTCAGTCCTTGGTGTTAAAAGTGGCCACACTGAGGCAGTCCAAAAAGGTGATGACAAGGAATCAGCCATTTTTGGTGTTGGCCCCCAGTCTCTGGAATAATTTATGCATGGAGATACGCCAGCCTCCTTCGCGCCTTATGTTGAGGAAAGCAGAATTATTCCAAGCTGCCTCCAACAACTGATTTTCTCGGATGCTGTTAATTTTAATCCCCCTCCTATTTTTGTTTGAATTTAAGACCTATACTTGAGCGTTGCCATATTGTTGAATGTATTCTGTTACTTGGGGTTTTGTGGGTTTTTAGTTTGAATCTGTAAACCACCCAGAGTAGTACTAGCACTAATGGGGCAGTAAATCACTTACTCCCTGACTCACTCACTCAAATAAAATGAGAGCCAAAAATCCTTGCCCATCAATTGCAAATTGTCAAGTGACTGATCCATACACTGAGATCTGTCATCCACCCACCTCTGTCCATGAACATATTTTTCTTTTTAGGGAATGTCAACCAGTTTAGCTTCTATAGCTCCCCATTGGAGCACTCTGCAAACTAGTTAGAGATTCCTCTGTGGTAAGCCATAGGAGTTATTCTGGTCCAAAGAAGGTACAGCAGTTAAATAGATTGGAGTTTATGATCTCCGAGATACATAGACAAACACTTCAAAGGTAATGAAAACATTTAGTTGGTCTTGGAACACTCATTCTCCCAGCCCTGGAGGCAAGCAGATCACAGGGGAGATTAAGACCTTTTAGACTGGGGCATTCTTTTAAAGGCCTCAAGAACCACATGCTCCAGGGAACAAAATAGTCAGTTAAAAATAATGGGTTGCTCTATGGGCCTTAACCATTGCCAGTCAAACTAAATGGCCCAACAGCTGTTTATATCGATCAAAAGGAAAGAAATTCTTATGACCCAATCAAGGAATGAGCAAAAAGTTTCAATGGAGAAAAGGCTTCTGGCTCCTCTCGGGTAGCCAGCCTGTGCCTCTGTGTTGTTCCATTTTCACCTTTCATGTAAAGAACTATATGCATAGTAAGGTATTGTTGGTAAAGGCTGTATAATAAACATGTAATCCCGCAAAAACCTGGGCTTTTGTCAGCAGCAGAGGGTTTATCTAGTGTGCTGCTGAGCTTTTGAAAGTGGATTTGTAACAATCTGCTCTCTTTTCATGGGTTTCCTTGCACAGCCTTATAATTGCACATTGAAGACCTTTTTGTTCACAGAGCTGCGTTCCTGAGGGACCTGCTTGCTGGCCTATCTCCAGGATGGATAAGAGAAAGAGATAATGTGCATTAAAAGTGCTGCTGTGTTCCTACATTTAAAAAAGAAAGAAAAAAGATAGTTGGCTTCCAGACCTCAGCTGTCTTTTTCTTTTTTCTCCTCCTTTGTGGAATATTCAGGTAGACAGACGAATTAAGAATCTGCAATAGGGGAAACAAAAGGAAAAATTTTCACAATCCTGGCCATGTTGCTAGACTTTACTTTTAATTCAGATTGGCTATATTTGCATCCTTTGGAGGTGCTAATTCTCTCTCTTTGGTTTTTAAACGGGGAATTGTAAAAATGGTACATGAAGAAATCTGCAACATTTTGAAAAGACAGGCACAGAGTATTCAAATTTGAGAACAGAAACAGGGTTCGCTTCCCCTTGCTAGCTCATTATGTCTTTAGTTCCTGGCTGTTGGTGTGAAAATGGCATGGACATTTGGTGGTGTCCATAGGCAAGACATGTGCAAATTTCAGAAGGGTTGTTTAGTGGCTACAGAACTGGGATGAACGAGAAAAAGTTGGAAACTTCTTTTTGTTTCCCTCAGTGGCCGCCAGATCGGAAATATGGTCAGTGAGGCTGGAGTGAATGATGGCTGTGGAACACATATTCCTGCTCTTGGGAGAGAGAGAACTGGGAAGTAGTATTGGACACCTAATGAGTCTTGCAATATATTGGCTGAAATCTGGTGCTTAGCATAGTAAGTCACACTAGAGTAGCCCATTAAATCAGGGGTGACCTGGTGAATCAAGTCCTCTGTAAGTTCCATTGAGTCAAATGGGTCACCTCTAGTTGCAACCTACTACACTAAAGTAAGTCAAAACTAGAGTAGGCCCATTTGAATCAATGGAACCCAGTGATTCAATGGGCCTAGTTCTAGTGTGACGTACAATACTAAGCAACAGGACTTCAATCATTCTTTCAGGGTTCCTTTCTCAAAGACATGGGTTGGTGAGTCTTAATAAAACCACTTGCTGTGATGAGGAGCTACAAAAGCTAGTCACAGAACTTCATCCCTTTTCTCTCTCCTGCTCTCTCCACTCTCGCTTGATAAGAAATGTCAATGTATATCTGGAACCACAAAACGTAGCATCCACACCAGAATCAAAGAACATGAGAGACACTGCAGACTAAAACAACTGGAAAAATTGGCAGTAGCTGAACATGCCTTGAAACAAGCTGGACATGACATTATATTTCAAAACACAGAAGTACTGGACAATGCTAGCAATCATTATGTTAGACTGCACAGGGAAGCCTTTGAAATCCACAAACACCAGCAGAGCTTCAACAAAAAAGAAGAAAGTCTAAAACTCAACAAAGCCTGGCTTCTAGCACTAAAAAATACAGCCTGCAAAAGGTCAACGAACTCTACCCAGCCACAAGGACCAGTGATCACTACACACAAAAGATCAGCTAATGACACCCATCAATCACAGTGACAGATAATCTCTTCCCCTTATCACAACAATACACCCACAACAAAAAATGTGCTGATCACCATAATCACCCAATCTCCTGAAAAGGACAAAAGCCGATCCCACAGCTATACTCAACTATCCCACAAAATTGCACCAGAGCACAGACACAGTTCTGACTCCTGTCCTCTGAAGATGCCGGCCACAGAGACTGGCGAAACGTTAGGAAGAACAACCTTCAGAATATGGCCAAACAGTCCAAAAAACCTACAACAACCATTGGATCCTGGCCATGAAAGCCTTCGAGAATACATTGCTAAGCTCCATTTGTCCTACTTCAGAGGCATGAACTGTGTAATGGGCCTAATGAGCTTTCTTACCAATCAGTTGAACCTCTTCTCTGACCTCTGACTGCTGCAACCCCATCTCTTGTTACTGTTTTTCCCTATATTTGTTCCTAGGTGTCCATGTTCTGCCTTTCTGTTCTGGACCTACATGTAATGCTGTTCTGGTTGGAAAAGGAGAGAGATCTCGCCAACCCATTTGCTTCAGAAGCTGAGGTTAGACTTGGCCTTTCCACATGCTTGGGCATTATATTATTCGCCAGGCAATAAGGCCAAGTCTGGAGGCTTTTCTTTATTTTTCTATTTCAGGGGACATGCTGAGAACTAAGCCCAATTCATAAATATGCTAATGGCCTTATTGATGTTCCTTTGTCTTCTTAACTAAACAAACTTGGCTAACGTGCTGCACATAAGGTCAGGGAACAGTGCACATTCATGCACAGCAGTTGTAGGAAGTCCTCGGCTTTCACAAAAAAATAAATGGAACTAGCTTAGATGAAACAAGTACTTTTGAGCCCACTAGAGATTAGGCCTCATCATAATGTAATACTATCAAAATAGCTGCCATTAGCTAGAGAATTATCTCCATTAACAGAAGAGGAGAAATCCTTGTAACCTTATTAATGAGAACCTTTTCCAGATAATGTTCGTCAGATAGCAGTGGATGTGAACTAAATGTAAGCATTGCTGACCTATGTCACACATTCTTTAAGAAATTGTAACTGCTGTGTAATACCATCAAGGGGCTTTAATACTGTGGATGAATAAGCCTGCCTTTTGCAGTGGGGCAAAAAGAGAGGCATGAAGCACATTTCTGCATTTACTCCAAGGAAGTCTGAAAGAGGGCTGTAGCCCTATATGCCTCAGTAAATGTGACACATATTGTACTCTCATGTAAGTCCCACTAATGTAATTGAGGTATACAGAGTTACACATGCAGCATGGAAAAGTTAATTTTTTGAATAACTGTTCCATGAATACCCAAGCCAGCATTCTCACTGGTGAATTCTGGGAGCTAACATCCAAAAAAGTAATTTTCCAAGCTCTAATTGCACTCTCTCTTAATAGACACTTTTATAAAAGCTAACCAAGTTTTTACTGCCTTGTGGTCCCCACTTAGGATCAGCATTTGGGCAGATGTCTGTGCCTTCAACATTGATTGCTGCTGAGCACAGCTATACAATATATTTTAATAATCACCATAGTCAGTACTAGCAGGGTGGCACATAACACATGTTCGGGATGTAAGGGTATGCACTGGCTCCAGCTTATGCCCTTTCGATGGTGCTGGCTGAAGCTCAAGAGACCTCCACCAGTTATTCTGTTCCATCTTGGGGGAAATGGCTTAGATGTATATTCCTGAAAGTGGGGCAGCAACTATGAATCACTTCCAAATCTGCCTTAACAAAAATGGTTAGGTCCAGTTCCTTGGATGCCAGATACCTAACTCTACCACACTCTCTAACTGTCACAGACTAACCTTTCTCTTCAGGTTCTCATCTCTGACTCTCACTGACTGAATTAACTCACTAAACTTCTCTTATCTGACTCACCCCTCCTTTTTGGTTTCTCTGGCTCCTCCTCTCAACAGCTTCCATTGGTACATGCAAATAACCTCTTACATGAGCCAAAGCAGGGTGATTGCCACAATGACAAATATTAAATAAGTATTATTTTATAATAACATTATTTATGTTTATTTTATAAACAATATTTATTTATAAATAATAAATAATAAATAAATATTGTTTATTTAGCAATAGATTACTTTAAACTATGTTACTAGTTTATATTACATGTTAGTTATACTCTTTGAACATTTTTTACAGTGCCAAATTCTATTCACAAATTCAATTGTTCTTGGAGCAGCCTAGAGATCTCCTACTGAGAATTCTCAGAAGCTTTTGAACAAGACTATAATTCCCAGGGTTCCCTAGGGGAAAATACATAAATTTAGCTATCATAAATCAGCAGCATAAACGTGTCATCAGTATTACTGTGATGCATTGTCCATTCTTCTATAATTAAAATAGTTTCATTTATCTGAGCGAGGCTGAAATTTAAAAATATACCCAATTAACATTTGCAAAAATAGTGTCTTCTGGTGAATATCTAAAATCTGTCCAGAAACGTTGTCCACATATGAAATACATACTTGGATGCTCCCTTTTGTGGATACAATGTTTATTTATATCTCCATCTGCCTTCACAGATGGAGATAATTAAAAATGTATGAGATTGTCCAAATTCATTCTTCCCACATAATGTTACTGGGGGCACTGATGTAGTTTTCACAGAAATGTAAAGCCTATGTTGGCGAGAATGTTAATTCACATGGCAAAATGGCCACCCATACTATTTTCCATGAGTCCCTCTTCTCCCCTACCTTTCCATCAGGCAGTTTGAGGTGATGTACTTGAGAACAGGGATGATCCGAGACTCTTTAACTCTGAGGTGGAGCAGCAAATAGCATGCCATTTGTTAAGTGATTCCCCAAAACCAGCCAAATTATTCTGATATTGGGGGCAAAAAATCTCAAATGTTTTCCCCTGACTGAACAGGCACCATTCAGATCACTAGGAATTTGCTGCCATTTTGTGACATCAAAAATATGTTGCATCAGGCAGCGGGTTGTGCTTGAGAGCCATCTAGTTCTAGCCTCACAACACCAATGGAAGAATTAGGCCGAGACAAAGTGTAGCGTGCTTGAGATTGTTGGCTGATTTTCATGGCCAAATAATGTGTATATTCATTATGCCACTGTGTCATAAGCAGTCACCTTTCATTTATGTAAAGGGTGCAACAAAGGCTGAAATTCACCTAAAGCCTCCTGTGTGATAAAGCCCAGGTAGAAGAAGTGATGACCAATGACAGATTTGCCCATGAGTATTGTGATGGAGATATATAATCTCAATTACAAGTGGATATTACAAAGTCCTTTACAACAAGCACATATCCAGTGTCCATGACAAGGGACTTTGCAATGATTATTACATGCAGCCAGATTTTTGGAAGGGAATTTAGGCTTCTTTTCCTCCTACACCCTGCAATCTTATATCTTCCAAGCCTAATGAAGAGTTCTGGAGAAGCTGAAAGCTTACTTTATTTGTAACTTTCAGTGATGCAATAATGGGGTTGCTCAAACTGGAATTTAGTTCCTACTCATGGATCACCCGGCTATTTTTTCCTGCTTCTGGCGATGAACCTCTGCAAAAGGGTTTTGACAATAGAATAACAGGGAACCAAAAGGGTAGAATTTCTCATTTATTTCCTTCATTCCCAATATTCCAACAAGTTTGGCTATAAGTTAATTTATTAATTAATTAGATTTATACCCCGCCCATCTAGACAGATAGTCTACTCTGGGCAGCATTACAAAATTTAAAACAAATAAAACCAATGAATATGCAAAAAGTGATGTGATCAGGGATGGGCAAAGTCGTGGCATGTAGGTCATGTGCAGTACCAGAGGCCCCCAAATGCAGCCCCCAGGAGTCCTAGGGGACCGCAGCCCCTCCACTCCCCCTGCAATTTTTCAAAAGTGTTTTTGTTAAAAAAGTCCCCATGTGCTCTTTAGAGATGTTTTTGCCTTGTCCCCCCAATAACCGTAAGGTAAGAGACGACTCCCTGGAAAAGATGCTGATGTTGGGAAAGTGTGAAGGCAGGAGGAGAAGGGGATGACAGAGGATGAGATGGTTGGATAGTGAATTTAACTCAACTCCGGGAGGCAGTGGAAGACAGGAGGGCCTGACGTGCTCTGGTCCATGGGGTCACGAAGAGTCAGACATGACTAAATGACTAAACAACAACAAGAAGAAGGTTTTTGTGGCCATTAGAGGGCATGAGTCTTTTTTCCAGTTTTTGGGGGAAAAACTTCATAAAAGGAAAGCAGCTTAGGGCCTGAAAGTAGATGCTGCTCACCAAGTCCAGGAATAGATGTTTGAGGTCCTCAAACCTCCTGAGGTTGCCTGTCTATGGTGCCTAGATGAAGTTCATCATTAATGTCTTTCCATCTGTGTGATGGGCAGATTCCCCTGAAGGGAAATCCAGGGCAACAGGAACATGCAGTCCAGAGTAACTAGGGACAGATTGACTAATCAGAGGCTTCCCTTCCAATTGGGGGCATAAAACACTTGAGGACTCCCCCGCTCCAATTTACTGTGTGGACTATAACATAATTGAAATTGTACATTAGATGTGATGTGCCACATAACACTTTGCTGCACTGGACAAGCTGGGACTTTGCTCTTTTTATTTTATAGAACAATAAGAGGAACCTGGCCTGTATCCCTGGCTATGATTTTTGGAAGTTTTATGTTTCTTCTGCAGCACTGTAATGGCCAGACTGATGAAGGGTTGCGCAGGACTTAAAAGCTAGGTTCTGTTTGTGAAATTTTAATGGTCTAATAAACGTATCACCCACCCTTGTCTTTGGATTATATTTAATGAACTTGGCATAAGATATTGTATGAGGAATGCAGCATGGGTCTTTAGCGAAGCCACTATAAGTGCTACAACCCATTTCCTGAGCACACATCAGGAGCTTTTTCAGCAGTTTGTCAGTGGGCGCATCACCACACTAAACAGTACAGTACTTTGCTCCTGAAATGCTCACAATTTGCCATCCCAGCGGCCAACCAGATAATTCCTAATGAGTGCCCCAGCTCCAAAGGGTTAACTGCAAACCCTTCTCCTAAGCCAAGGGTGAATGGCAACATGCTGCTCTGTTGCTTAAGGCTGCTGGTAATTATCCAGAGCTGATGTTTCAAAAAGTCCTGTCAAATACACTGTGTTGTTCATGGTTCTCTGGTATCATCTGCTGTATCTGATCTCCCCTGAAGAGACGTGCATAGGTGGCTGTCAGGATCCTACCACTTCTTCAGAACTAATTCATTTGAAGCAGGCTTCCTCTTCACAACTATAATTGTTAGGAAAGTTGGAGAAGCGATTTGTGAGCACGAGCCTCATTCTGAGGCATCCATGCTTAGATTCTATTAAACAGACAAAAGTTCTTCCAGTCTAATACACTCTCCTGCTGTAGTTAACTAGCGAAACACATGCAGCTCAGGGCTTAGAAAAATAACCTGTTTGAACTCCAGAATTGCATCCCACACAGGCTAAAATCTTGTTGCTTTGTCTAGTCAGAATCAGTGAGGATGTGGTGAGTCAATTTTGCCACCTCCATGGATTCAAATAGGCCTAACTGTAAATGTGACTTAGTAAGTGTGACTAGAGTAGGCCTGTTTGCATGAATGGAACTCATGGAGGAATTGACTCACCCAATCCCCACTAATTCAGTGGGCCTACTCTAGTGTGACCTATTATGCTAAGCCAAAGGATTTCAGGCACTATCTGTCTTTAGCTTTTCATATTGAAAGCTGTATTATTTCTGCTCAGGTTTTTTATCTACCACAAGTAACATCCTTTACAGAGCTTGGAAAAGTTAGTGTTTTTTGGACTGCAGTTCCCAGAATTTCCAAAGAAGCCTTTCCAGGCTTGATAGTATACAGTATAGTTCTACAAATATCTGAAATCTTCAAAATCGTGTCTATTTTATTTCTACTTAAAGCTTCTGTAGGGACGTGGTGGCGCTGTGGGCTAAACCACAGAAGCCTGTGCTGCAGGGTCAGAAGACCAGCAGTTGTAAGATCGAATCCACGCGACAGAGTGAGTGCCCATCGCTTGTCCCAGCTCCCACCAACCTAGCGGTTCGAAAGCATGCAAATGCAAATAGATAAATAGGGACCACCTCGGTGGGAAGGTAACAGCGTTCCGTGTCTAAGTCGCACTGGCCATGTGATCACGGAAGATTGTCTTCGGACAAAAACGCTGGCTCTATGGCTTGGAAACGGGGATGAGCACCGCCCCCTAGAGTCGAACACGACTGGACAAAAATTGTCAAGGGGAACCTTTACCTTTACCTAGGATTTTATAGCCCATTTCTGCTGCACTGTGACATAACCTAGGTCAAAAGGTATTGGCCAAGCTGCCCAGTGAGCTCCTAAGCAGTCCTAGGACTTGTACCCTTAAAGACAAAACCATTTCATGTCCTGTTTTTTATTGTTTTTTTTTTTTGATTGCCTTGCATTTTTGCCCTCACATCACATTCACTATTGCAACAAAACAAAACAAAACCCTAAATGTTACAGAATATTAAGTGAAGAAAATGTATATACTTAGCAACCTTCATATGCTGCCTTTAAGAGATTTTGGCTGGAAGGGACCTTTCTGGCTGCAGTTATTGTCAATCAATCCAGCAACAAACAATTGTTCCTCAGTTTTTGAAGAAAGTGACACCTCTTTACTTAAGAATCTCCCCTCCCCACTCTTTTTTTTAGTCAGTGGCCAGTCATCTGTGCTCAATTAGTTAGCCCTGTCATTCAGTTAGAGTATGGATTCAGTCAGTCAGTCATTCAGTCAGTCAGTCATGTAGTTAGCCAGTATGAAGCTGCTTAATCAGCTAAGCCACTGAAATATAAACACTCTGTGAAGAACTTACATTCTTTGTACGAGAAATAACAAGGTTTTCCAAGCATCACACATTTTCTGGTGCCAAAGTTATAGATCATTGTTCATCTTTAAAGCAATAAGAGAAATGACACAGTTGCTAAAAATTCAATAAAGAAAACACATCCAGTAACAGTATGTGAAAAGATAGTTATCATTTGTTCCTAGTAGATTTTGTAAGGACTTTCCCAGAGGGGAAATATGCTTATAGTTCTGAAATTATCAATCTGTGTCACCAACTGTATTTTACAATACCACAATCTATTAATGTATTTATGTATTATTTGTATACCTATCATAATCAGCCAATTATCCAAAAGAAGAAGTTTAAGAGGGCTGGCCCGATACATTTTACTGCCAAACTAGAACATTAAATCCTGCCTGCACCAGCCAAGTGGCCAAGCTATTTAGGTTCATAGTTATTTTGGCACTTCTGACAGAACTGTTTGCAAGCACTTTCCCCAGTCCTTTTCATTAAAATATCGTAAGAATTATTAAATATTTCTTATTGAGCAATAGTTTTAAAATACCATATAAACACCATAGTTAAAAAAAACACAATTAAACATATGTCAAGAATAAAAGTAATTTTAAAACTTTAGAAAAACATTTAAAAATTTCTAAGTTTAGTAAACAACATTCCTGAGGCACTTACTGCTTTAAGGTTTGCATGAAAGGAAGGTCTTTGCCTGACAGTGGAAGGAGAAGAGGGAAGGGGCCAACCTGGCTTCTCAGAGCAGCGCATTCCACTCGGGCAGCAACCATTTAGAAGGCTCCAAATACCATTTTGTTTATAATGTTTTCCTTTCTGGAGATTTCAGATTGTCTGTGAAAATCATATTAGCCAACTCCATCATCCAGTCATTAAAAAGTCAAGAAATAAATGAAATAACACTCTAGACTAAAAACAGCAGAAAAACAGAACTGGAACTAAAAACATCATCAGAGTTTAAGTAATTTTGACTTACGTGTAATAAGCATAATAGTTTACAGCAGAGGAGTTGAAAGCCCATTGGGGAAAAAAAAGCCCTCCAAAAATTGCCAGCAGAACACTGACAGAGGAGAAAGCATCCTAATCTCTTTGGCTGTCTCAGGTGGTGCTGCAGAACATGAAATGTACCTCAAAAAGTATCTCAGAACAGTGTTTCTTTTAATGTGCCATTGATTCTAAAATATGCAGTTGGAAATGATTTTTGTATTTTGAATTTTTTTTTTTGCCTCAGAAGGCAGTGACATGAATAAGACACTTCCACAAAAAGATCTTAAAAGTGGACAGTTTCACATGGAAAGAAGCATGTGAGACTACGATGATAATCTCGCAAATGAAAACAGCCATGTGCTGTGCCAAATGTATACACTGAATTTTTGGAATGGGCTAAAATTAATTACAGGCATGTAGGAGACATCCGAGTCTTTCCCTGAAATTGTTCCTGCCCTTGCAGTTGCCAGTGCAATATCTTCTCAGATTTTTGTTGGGAGTCTTGGGAACATCCTTAACAAAAGCACTAGAGAAATATACCTAGCTGTAGCTAAATAATAGTTGAGGGTGTGTGAGAGTGAGAGATATGAAAGGGGCAGGAGGTGAAAGAAAAGGATATGTTTTATAGGTTTAGGCAACATCTGTACAGTCCAGCATAGGGTGTTTCACAGACAATTTAAGTAAGGAAGCAGAAACAGAGACATTTGAGCGACGTGACTTCTGCTACTGAGTCTCATGAAAATTATTTTTATTTGTAAACCCCCTCAACACCAAGGTATCATACAAGGAGAAGAGATCTACATGACAGTACAGTACTCTTACTGCCCAGAAAGTATCATCTTCTGAGGCAAAGGACAGTGTCAGGCTCTCTAATCCTATTATCCCAATAGTGCAGCTCTCCCTACAGCTTGTTCTGGTCTCACCACATCTTGGTGGGGCCTATCACATTATCCCAGTCGCCCAGGATATTGTGATGCTACTGCAGCTCCTGTGTCACCAGGTAGCAAGATTACTCAGTTTTTGACATTCTGAAGAAGAATCGCATGAGTTCCAACATTATTTTTTTTGGGGGGGGTATGCAAATTTGTAACACACACACACACACACACGACACACACACTCTCTCACACAGATACTATAATCTCTCTTCTCATACTCTGTCCTTAGGCATGATCTCATGTTTAGCTTCACATTTTTCCTTGTAGTAAAGGGGATTACAGTCTAGACTGGGCTGTCTGGATCTCTATACAACATTAAAAGGTACCTTTCCCTTCCACTGGAGGCACTGCCTAAGGTAGTGAACGTAACACATACTTCCATTCCTAAAATTTTGGGTTTTCTATGTGACTGTGTGGAGATCGCCTCCCTTAGAGAGGGACCACACATATCCTTCTCCTCTGTTTTGGCCATACAGAATTTCCAATTGGAAAGACAGGAAGCACAAGTTACATCTTTAGATGGTTTAAAATACTCTCTTGGTCTCACTGAACACATTTGATTGCTAGCAGGACTCAGATAGTAGTGTCTGAAACAAATTTGGTGTACTGTAATAAATTTTTATACATTACGATCACTCCTGATGGTGGTACCCCATATCTGAAAGCACCAAGCCTGTATTACACTGAGGAGTTGCTAGGCTGATGCTAGGGCATGAGCTGTACACTGCTTCTATGAAGGGCATCAGAGGCGCCTTAAACTGAGGTAGAGCAATGGTCTATCTTTCAACTCTGACTGGCAATGATTCTTCATGATTTCATGCCTGGAGATCCCTGGTATTCCTTGGTGGCCTCTCATCCAAGCACTAGTCAGGACTGACCCTGTTTGGCTTCTGAAATTAGATGAAATTGAGTGTGCTTGAGGTGGTTATGACTGCTCAAATGGTGTTGATTGGATAGACATCTATATTGGCATCAAGGTATGGAAATGTGAAATGTGACATCCAAGCAGAGGTTTTGTCAAAAGTATATAGGCCTGGTTTTCATTTCATCTGTATTGTCTCCCAGAAGTTTATATAAGAAGATGATCTTCATGATATGTCAGTTACATGCTTATTTATTCTTTTAGCAACTTTTTGGGCAATGGCAGACATTTTGAAAAACAAGGTTAATGCAAGAGGCAAACAGGAACACACATACTCCAGTGTTCCAGATGTGAAAATAAACAAGGATTCCATGAGTCTTAAAATCCCAGCTACCATAGCATCCTCTGTCCTAGTTTGTCCTATTTTTCCAGTATTTGCTTTGCCCTTTTAATGTGCAGAGAATTTGGGGAATCAAAGAACGCTGCCAAGATCATGAAGTTATGTGACTTGCTCCGAACTAAGGACATTAGAAAAAGGAAGTTACTTGGGGTAATTTTGGAAACATTGTCATCCAGTGAAGTGTGGTCCAGGTTTTAAGAGGTTCCGTCTGTATCTTCCATTAGCGTTCACTTGTATGCCAAGCTGGACTGCAAGAAGTTTAAATAAATGTCAAAATACCTAGAGCAGAATAAAATAGGTCTTCAGCTGAAAGACTGAATCTTCTCTAAGCCAAAAAAAATGACTGGGTTACAGGCAACACGGCAGGTCTTGTTTACTGGCAGCTGGCTGGATTTCAGCAGTTTTGAGAGACACAATGTCCTGCTGCTTTAGTGTACTTCACCAGATGCTCCAATACATGATCTGTAAGAACAAAACAATCCTTTGAACTGAAGAGCAGAAATCCCAAATATTAAGAAATAGATTTTGCTCCTAGACAAGCATCCTTCATTCTGTTTCTGAGACAGATGCGCGTAACTTAGCTCAGCCTTTCTCAAGATGGTGCACCCTGGATCTGTTGGGACTACAACTGACTAGGCTAATGGAGAAAATGGTTGAGGTTGGATCAGCTGTATAGGCCACTGGAACAAGACCATTTCATTCCCCAGACAAAGGCTGTATAAAGGGAATACTGTACTTTTAAAAAAACTTAAAGGCAACACAGTAAAGCCCATTGGTGTTCTGTCTCCTCACCCACTCTAGCACACCACGGCACATGGTCAAATAGATTTTGTAAGGCTGAGGTTTTTTAGGTTTTTTTTTTTTTTGGACTTCAAAAGCTATAGAATCTGTTCACCAGAAACCACAGAAATGTGTGTGTTGGTGGTGGGGAAGCATGAGTACCTTTTTAAACAGTTTACTGCATTTTTCAAAGAAGCCAAGAAAACAGACAAAATGCAATGTTAAACCGCTTTCATTCAGAACACAGAACACACAGGATAGGGAGTTGTTAGATGCAGAATAAAAGTAAAGGTAAAGGTTCCCCTTGACATTTAGTCCAGTCGTGTCCGACTCTAGGGTATGGTGCTCATCCCCATTTCCAAGCCATAGAGCCAGTGTTTGTCCGAAGACAGTTTCCATGGTCACGTGGCCAGCGTGACTAGACACAGAAAGCTGTTACCTTTACCACTGAGGTGGTACCTATTTATCTACTCACATTTTTACATGCTTTCAAACTGCTAGGTTGGCAGGAGCTGGGACAAGTGCCGGGAGCTCACTCTGTTGCGTGGATTCGATCTTACGACTGCTGGTCTTCTGATCTTGCAGCACAGAGGCTTCTGCGGTTTAACCCGCAGTGCCACCATGCCCCTATAGATGCAGAATAGGACTAAGAAATTTCCCCCTTTATCTCAAATATTACTTTTAAATATTCAGTGCCACGTAACTCCATAACTGCCTAAGATGCAACCCAGACCTTTTAAGTCTCTGGGCTGACCTATAATTTAATAATGACATGTCATTTGTTTGATTCTGAGTTATGGTGGCCCTTCCCAAGGCTTTCTAATATAGAGTACTCAGAGGTGGTTTACCATTCTCTTCATCTGGGGGCCACTCTGCAGCTGTGGAGCTTGCCAAGGCTACACACACCAGCTCTTCTACTGGGAGGTATGTTGGGGAATCAAATCCTCAACTTTTGGTTCCTCAGAGAGCTACTCAACTCGCTATCCAGCCAACTTGGCTGAACTAAAGATTGCAGCTAACTAATCTTTAGAAGAAGGAATCTCTTAACTACTTGAAAACGCTTGATGATAACACAGTTGGAAGTGGACAGTTTAAATTCCATTTTTAAAATAATTTAAGCAATAACTGAAACAATTGTTACATATGTCTACCATGTACTTTCAATATAATCCGTATCTGCGTACTCATCACTGATGCCACCGCCCACATATACTGTATTCTCAGGAAAATATATTCAAAGTTACAGAGAGGCTTGACATTCTTGGAGGGACATAGGAGTAAAAAAAAAGCCTACATAACCCCTCCTTCCTGAATTACTGAGATAGAAGAAATCAGAGGAAGGAGGAGTTACTCACAAAGCAATGAATTCTCTGGTTCCTGCATTACATGTAAGTCAGTTATCCTGAAAATCCTGTTCTCAGAAAATGGGAGATAAGACAAGAATAGACTAAATCATCTCAGGAGGGAGGAGTGATGAGAGGTGGAGAGTTCCTTTCAGTTCCCATCCAAAAGCCTAAAACCCAAGGCTGTTCAAGTGACTTTTGTGCCCAAAGCAGAAATTTCCAGAAGTGTCTCTCTGCTTCCAAGGCAGTAGAAATACAATAATAAGAAGAAGTAATAACCATCTGTTGCCCTTTCAGCACATGTATGGACAGCTGCCCAAGGCTTTACTGTCTCCTAAGAAGGATGGAGTTTTAAGCTCATTTCATTTTTATCTGTCTCCTAGAATTTGGGAAGTTAGCTGCTGGTATGGCTTCAAGGCCGAACGTGTTAGAGATATTAGTCTGTAAAATAACTCTTTTTGCATTTCATGAGTACTTTTTAGTTACCTTTTGAAGAAAGTGTCTGCATGCCACAAACTGGTTGTAGAACACAGTCCTTCTGTCGATCTGGTTGCCTCAAAAGGCTGCAGCATGATGATTTAGTGAGGCCACCCTCAGAATATAGTACATATATAGGTAATTAGACATGTTGAGTTACAGCACAGAAGAGCCAAGTCATCGTTTGTTGCATTGCAGTGGTAATGTAAACAGATACTGTATCTTCATTATTGGGAAAATGAATTAATTGCAAGGAATTGGTTATTTGTAAGCTTGTTACTTTCAAGTTGTGTTGCTGGGTAGATGGAGACTGATGGGTTAAACTAGATGTTAAAGGGAATTTAATGCTATGTCAGTGGACCTGATAATGTCTGGGAATGGGTAGAGGTAGCTGCCCAGGCTTTAACGCCATCCCACACTAAAAAATGCAAACTCTTTGTCTTCTCCACCACTTAGAATCACAGAATCATAGACTTATAGACCTGTAGAAGGGAACCCAAAGGTCATTACTTCCTACTCTTTGGAAAACAGGAAATCCATAGCTAAAGCATCTTTGGCAATTGGCCACCTAATCGCCATCCACTGAAGGAGAGTCTACCACCCTTGGGGATAGTCCTTTCCTTTGTGGAACAGCCTTTATTGTCAAGCTCTTAGCATATTCCTACTTTTCTCTCCCCACCTGGAGTCCCAGATAAATGTAGCAGTTCTTGGAGATTCAGCCCATGCCCTGAGAGCTGATAATCCTAAAAGCTAGGCCTAGTTTAGTCTAACTTGACTTTTTGCAATAGTTTGTTCCTAGCCATTCTGAAACCAATCTCACAAGGAAAGACAGAAATCATAATAAAAAGATTTGTTGCCAGAGTTGATCTGTAGTTCTCTCTCTCTCAGACAAGTTCCCTGGCTTGCCCTTTGGTTCTTCTGATAAGGTATAAGAATAGCTGATTCCTCTTCTGAAAAGATGTCTATTTGATGATGCACTGCCTACAAGTAATGTGTGTATCTAAGGTGTACAGTGGTGCCTCACTTAACGACAATAATCCGTTCGAAGAAAATCGCTGTTAAGCGAAAATGTTGTAAAGTGAAATTAAAAACCCCATTGAAACGCATTGAAACCGTTCAATGCGTTCCAATGGCTAAAAATTCACCGTCCAGCAAAGATCCTCCATACGGCGGCCATTTTCGGTGCCTGTATAGTCAGGAATCTGTCCCTAAGCACAGTGGGGAGCCATTTTAAGCACCTGGTGGCCATTTTGAAAACCCGACTATCAGCTGTTTTTGATCGTCGTAAAGCGAAAATCGGTTCCCGAAGCAGGGAACTGATCATCGCTAAGCAAAATTCCCCCATTTAGAGCATCGTATTGCAATTGTAATTGCAATCACAAAAACTTCATCATAAAGCGGATTTGTCGTAATGCGGGGCAATCGTTAAGCGGGGCACAACTGTATTGTATTTACTAAACTTGTGATAAACATAGTGGAGTTTGTGGTTTTCCTCTTTAGGTTTACTGAGATAGTAGTATTCTGGGACAAAGCCAACAACACTGTGGCAAGACCTGTCATGGCAGATGTGAGCCAACGGCAGAGCTTTCTATTAGTTATTGTAGGTGATCACAGAACAAAGGAAGGCTATTAACCTTAGTGAAAGTACAAAGAAGTCAACCACAGATGTCCGAGCCAGCGGAGCTTAAAAGCAATGCCTTGAGAACTCTTTTTATTAACTTAGCATGATTACACAGAATGTTGTGAAAATTCAGATAGGATACTGGTTACCTAATCGCCACTAGGATTGGCTGGAGAAAGTCTTTGAACCTATGCCCTAACTCTAAGGGAAAAGGAAGAATGAGAGGTTATCCCACCCGCTGGGAGCTGCTGCTTCTCTGGCAGAAGTGTTTGCTCTCACTGGAACAGATAACAACTAGCAGCCTTGGGCAGGAGCTTCCCACCAGTTATGCTGGTAAAATTAAAGAGGGAAGGGAAAAGGGAGGCAATATATTCTGGTACTTTAAAGGCTAACAGATTTATTCCAGTGTGATCTTTTTGGGATTAATATCCGCTTCTTTGACACAAGTGCAAACACAATGTCCTCTATGTTTATACATATCCCTATGCTGGTAGGAGTCATGGCCAGGTGAGTATACAGACAGACAAAAAACACACTGACAATGCATCCTTAACACAGGAATATTACAGAATTTGGGAAAGTTCCTTTTTTTGAACTACAATCTCCTGAAGTGCTAACGTGTGCCTGCCTTCTGCTTCTGTGAGGTGTGATGTAATTGCCCTCACCTTCTGTTTCTGAGCCTAGTGAAATTATAGTTTTGCATTGATCAGATGTTAAGATCAAATAGTCTTTAAAAGGCCAGAGAAAAACACTTATAATGATCTCCACAATGGACCATTTTGGGAAGCCATTTTAAAGAAAAGAAAATTCCTGGCATCCACTCCCCCATGTCTCCCACACAATACCAAACAAGTTTATACTGACAAGGAGGAGGATGCTAATTGTATGCCCAGCTTCTAAAGCTGCGGGAGATGGGAGATGTCACCTCCTGTAATTATAGCCACAATCTCCTTCTGGCAGGCTAAAAGTTTACAGTTAAATCTGCAGGGTGCATGGCACATATATAGATTTTTGCTTAAAGAGAAGACAGAATTATTATCATTATTTTCAGAGATCTAAGGCTGCTGATTAAAAGTATCCGGGCGCTAGCATTTTATAGTCATCATTCCCCCCACTTCATTTAAAAATTGTTCAAAGCAACATTCCCTTTTCTATATTAAACCAAATTGCTGACATATGAACATAGAAAGTCGTTTTAGTTCTTCCAACTCAGTGGCATTCTCCAGCCACCGGAATGCGTCCCGCCCAGTATAAATTATTGCTACTCTTGAAAACACTTAACAGATGGCCAGGAGAAAAAGCAAGCTCAGTCTTCCATCAAGCTGAGTTAGATATAGAAAAATCCTTGAAATGAATTGTATTAACGGCAATTTGCATTATGCCTAGCACAGTGCCTGCCATCATGGCAGTACAGGGGTGGGACGAATGTTTCAGGGCACCATCAGGATAAGTAAAAAGCAAACAGCTTTCTGCCCAGTTAATCGTAGTAATCGCAGCCACTGGGAAAGATATTATTATGGATGTTGCCTGACTATTCTTTGTTCAGGAGACAACTAGTTAGCCAGTCTTACTCAATGTTGTTTAGTCAGTGAAAACTAAATGCAAGAGATATCCTTCTGATGACATGAAATTTCTCTCTAGCCTCAGAGTTCGGGAGGTTGATGCATCACTGACCAGCTGGTGGGAGGAGGCAAAAAAACAGCAACCGTCAGATAATAATACCACTTTCTAGAAGACAATATTCCTTTAATTAAATGAGAGAGAGAGAGAGAGAGAGAGAGAGAGAGAGAGAACTTTAATGGGAAACATTTTGCAAAATAGTGTAATAATAGTAAGATACACGATAGATGTCAGAAGTAGTTTTCCCTGAAGGAATATCAGAAGAAATTAATTTTGCTTTGAATCCTTCTTTGGTCTTGATTTTGTTTACCATTTCTAGTATGGTATTTGTTTGATTCTTTAAAACGTCTGTATACTTACTGTTCTTCGCTTTTAGCTATCATATTTTAACGATGTAAACCACTGTTGGTCCTTTTTTAAAAGAGAAAGGCAGGGTAAAAATATTTTAAATAAAATAAATAAATAAATTTAAAGCCTCACAGATTAATCTTTACTTAATGTCATTTGGGAAAGCAGAGATTCAAGTTTATTTAAGTTATATAGGAAGTTGTCTTATATTGAATCTGACCATTAGTCCATGTAGCCTAGTACTATTGTCCTCTCTGACTGGCAGCAGGATTCTTTCCCTATAGTACCCGGAGGTGGTCTCTCCTTGATGGTCTCTCATCCAGATATTAACTAGGCCTAGCATTGCATAACTTCCTAAATTAAACAAGATGGGGTGTGTTCAGGGTAGAACATTCTCCTGCCCCACCACAGAAAGGCACACATGTTTTTGAAGTGTTTCTGTCAGCTGAGGACCTGTAACTCTATGGCACTTGGAAAACATGGCATACAAGTGATTCCTAGATACAAGGTATCTCACTGGATTCTTGATACCTCAGACAGCCAGCGTCAGTCAGAGCAGACATTTACCAGCACAACCTGGAAAATTTAGGATTTGAATTTTAAGTCTTAGAGATGGGCAAGTACCTCAGTTCAGAGGGTCGCATTGCAAGTTCCCTTCCCACACCTCCCCAACTGGATCCCCCACTCATCAGCCAGCACACACTCCTCTCCTCCTCCGGCTGTTTGATCAGCCTCCAGCAGGAGTACAGGCTTCCCTGCTCTGCTGCCTTAGCTGGTTACCCACTCAGATAAGGAGGCAGGACAGGCAAACCCATACTCCTGTCAGGGACAGGTTGAAAAGCCAAAGAGGAGGAGGAGACTGGTGAGTGGGCCGTTGGCTGGGGAGGTGGTGGGAGAGAACACACAGCACTGTGCGTATGAATTGGCACAAACCTTCAAACTGAGGTATGTGCCCATCTCTACTCTCAGTGTCTCTCAGCAGTCATGGCTAGTGGCCATGCTAGCTGAGGAATTCTAGAAATTGTAGTAGCCCTGTCCTTAATTTTTCCAAGCTCCAGTTATCAGTACTCAGAACTAACTAGTTACATAGCTATCTGTAACAAATTACCTGAGGCAATGATAGTGTAACTGAGTTACATTTTAAAACACAGCAACACAATGTTAAATATCACATAATTACAACATTACTTTTTGGGTGTAATAACCCATATTTTCTACTAACCCAATTCCTATTAAAGTCCATTTTAGGGGCATTCAGAATGTATGCCATTGTCTTATCTGTCCTGTATGATGGAATATTTTTCAGTTTAGGGGTTATTTTTGTTATTATTTTTGTATTTTCAAAGTTCAGTATCAGGCCAGGCCACTAGAGGGGTGGATAGTTCCCGTGAATTATGTTGTGTGGGTAACCAAACACATTTTGTTAATAATGCCCAGTACATCAAATAGCTTTGTGAACAGAGCAGCAGTAAGGTTAACAACGATCTGTTGGTTTCAAATGAATGAATAATGCAATGAGTTCCCCTTGAAAAATGGCATCTCAATCTGTTGATTACTGAGAATAAAGGTACATGAAACACATCCAGCCAATTGGAAAGGAGAAGTAAGCACAGCCTCTATAAGGTCATTCAAGTTCAGATGGAATATGAAAATAGGTTTGCTCACCAGAGCAGAGAGAAAGTGCAGATCGCCAAGATTTCTGGTACTTTACTGGGTTTCCAAATGGAAACAAATTTACTTGCTGAGTAAGGTGAGCCATCTAACAGAGAGGTCACTTCTGCCTCATAAATTCCACATGTGGAACGTAGGCTCAGGGTCTGATTCTGCTCTCTCTCTCTCTCTTTTTTTGGCCAGAGGGCAAACATCTCCCAAGGTGCTTTTGAATGATAGTGTAGCTGTTATTCATTTATCCCAGGCAATCCAGATGTTTTCCCTGGAGAAAATGGTTCTATGTATGTAGAGCCATTACCACCACCATCACCACCAGAAGCTTTTCAGGACACTCTGCTTTTGATGGCATGCTCTGTAGAGGTGCAAAAGGACCAGCTCTTGAAGCTTCTGTATTACTTGATAGCTAAAAGGGGCTTGCTTAATGGGTGATGCTGCCATTTTTAAACAAACCTGATGTATTTTCACTGCTTGGTGGAGACAGATGGCCATCCAGACGGTGTATTCAAACCTCCCATAAACAAGAGCTCCCCCATTTTTTTCTGCTTCAGATTCAGTAGCGTAGATGTGGAGAATGTATGACTCTCCAGGTCTTGTTCAGCTGCAGTTCCTGCCTGCCTTGAGCCACTACAGGCAGTGGTAAGGGATTATGAGATTTGCAGTTTAACAACATCTGCCATACATTGCCATCCTTGCAGTAGTGAGTACAGTGTGGAATTTGGCTGTATTATGGGTGGCAGACATCTGGAAGTGAGCAAAACAATCCTACCACAATCCCCGCCACATACTGTGTGTTTCTAAGAAAAATATTTATCACACACACATATACTTTTTCAGAGTTTGCTCTGAGGAACACACTATGGCTCATACTGCCCTTCAAATCACCCTGCTAGCAAGGCCACCCTTCTCTACACAAGGCCTCTGCCATTTTGCGTACCTTCTTTTTATCCAGTCCTTTATGTCCAGTTGTTCACTGCGTCCTCTCCTTCAACAGAGCTGAAGCCTATGTACTGTATGTATTTGAGATAGTGGAGCCCCAGGGTCTTTGGAAGAGCTCTGCCAAAAGGAATAGAGGGGCAATTTCTGAGAAGATAAAATGGTGAACGTCGCCATGATACCACTATAGGATTCACATGAGACTAGGGTGGATTCAGTGGCTGAAATCTGGTTCTGTATGTTATACTGATGACATCATCATCCATAGGAATTTTATGAAAATATTTTCCCCCAATCTTCCCAAGGAAGACTCCCATGGAATTCATTTCCTTGTGGGAGAGCTTGGGATGGGGCAGGTCTTTAATATCCAAAAATTGTTGCCACCAGTGAAGTCATCCCAGCAGTGGCAATCTTAGGAAGTTAAGGACTTTCTCCTCATCCTGTAGCCTCCAATGGTCTCCTCAAAATGAAGGCAATTACTTGGGAGCCCCAGGACCTTCAGAGGGGTGGAACTGAAAAATTTTTATTTCCCAAAAAATTAGCACAGCTGATGATGTCATCAGTCTTATATGAAATAATTGTGTGAACAGAATTTCAGCCATTGTTAAACATATATTCCTCTGCTTTTCCCCCTTGGTCAGCCTTCCTGAACAGAGGTGGTGAACTACAACTCTCATTATCCTCAGAATAAGATTTATTTTTATATATATATATAAGCAGCACGCTTTGCTTTGCTTTGCTTTACTTATTAAGAACAGGATTAAAGAATTGAAAATAAAAATCTCAGTATTATAATGTTCTTATAGCTTTATTTACAATATATTGCACGTTTTTGTTGCTCCTGTAAAAGCTTTTCCCTTTGTCTGCTCTTTGGTGAACAGATGGAGGGCCTTCCTTATGCCCTTACTGGGTAGTAAAGTTGCTGCTGTCAACCCATCTTGCGTCGTTCTATACAACAGGCAGAAAGAGCATTCCTAATGTGGAAATATGTTTCCTTCCCTGTGACTAGGAGACCAAATAAACAAAAAACCATGCCTAAAGTTTGGACCCCCATGTATTAACCCAGAGAAGTCTCTGTTGTGCATGCAGAGCAAACAGGCACTGGCTGGATCTTTATATGAGAAATATATAGTTAAACTATACATATACTGTAAAAGCATTATGACACATTCTTCCAAAAAAGTGAATACAATACAGGGTAACAAAAGCTCCGTAGCTCATTCTGAACCTGAAGCAAAGTCACACAGATCACAGCCAACCCATCCTGCAACCTGTAGCAGAGTGTTTACTATGCTCCATCTCCATGTTAGTGACATAATCTGTACATTTCCAGATCTCCATTAAAATAAATCCATGAATAGAGTTATGACCTAATGGTGCTTGTGGCGAATATGCAGCACGCTAATTCTGTGATCTATCTACTCTAAGCCCATACAACAACTATCATGACACACACAAACACAGACACTCAATCCTAGTAGTGTAATAAAATTTTGGTAAAACTATATTCTCTCTCTCTCTCTCTCTCATGCACACATGTATACACAGAGTGCTGTGACCTCAGTCTGAGCCCTTCTTAATGCCTTAGTGGTTGGAATGTCCAGGAGAGATTTTGGACTTTATGGGGGAGTACAGTTATCCTTCACTTTCTTCTTTGACACCAGCAGTTCAGTCTACTGTTACTTCCTTATTTTTTTATTTTTTCCTTTCCTCAGTCCACACAGGTGGCCATCTTTTCAAACCTACAAACACTAACTAGGATGTGAAGGTTCAGTTGTGGTGTTGCTGTGCTCTGAGGATGAAAAACAGTTCCTTACTGCACCCCATAGTTATATTAGAATTATTTATATACTGCCCCATTAGTGTACAACACTATTCTGGGCAGTGTACGTAATTAAATGAACGACATAACATAATCAAATATAGTAAAAACCAGATTACTGTAGACTGAAATAATCCAGGCATCAAGCCCAGATGACACAGCAAGGCTGAGCAATAATACAAGGCAAACAGGTTCAAATGAGGGTGCCACCAAAGGCCTCTTGAAGAGATGAGTCTTCAGCAGCCTTTTGAAATTTGGGAGGGAGGAGGCCAAGCGTTGCTCTGTTAGGGGATGATTCCAGAGATTTGGTGCCACCGCCAAGAATCATGAAATGGAAAAGGCACTAAAATTATTGAGCATTTGGAGCACATTCTGTGTGGGAGCATCATAGTTTAGGAAAAAGCAGTCTTGGGGGAACAGAAGAGCAGGAGGGACTTGTGAAGACAGAAGATGTACAATGGGTGCCCTTCTTTGCTGTGATAATATGAAGCTGAGAAAAATGGTCTGCTTACATTGTCTAGACAAAGCTTTCGCCTCTCACTCTCTCCTAATCCTAGAATGCAGTGTTGCTCAGTTAAATGGATGAAATAGAGTGACTGTTGAAAGAGAAGGACACTAACTCGGATGGTTTCTGTGGAAGCAAAATCCTTTGTCCTGCCTCATATGCTGAATTTTTTCTGTGAACTCATGTTGAAACTATGCATATGCCCACCCGTGTTTGTACTAATCAGGTATTGTGATGGCGGGTAAGCATTAGATGCCAGACCCTTGCGTGTTTTGCTTTCACTTTTAAATCAGAACATGCTCTTCTTTGCATATGAATTGGGGGTGAGGAGAGAGTCACAGTGTGAAATTTTATGGTTTTATGAAATTTCTAGTCGCACTATGGCCTGATACAAACAGCAAATGCAACCGTACCATGGAAATCTGCCTTCCTTTACCACATGTCAAAGGAAATGCTAAGCCACTGACAAGATATCTTAATGGACTTCACCTTAGGTCAGCTCAACTGTTTTAAAACAGGAGCAGTAATGGTTAGTGCAGATGAGGATGCTAGCAGGCCTTTTTTTAAAGCCAGCAGCAGGGATATGGTGGGGGAAGGAAAATAAATCTCCTTTGAGGAACCAGTAACATAACATGAAATGTGTATGCATTATCTTCCTGTGTATTATTATTAAATGCAAAATAGTTTTTCTGTAATGAATTATGTTATCAACTGGTGGGATGGCTATGCACAAGCAAACATTTTGGCCTCTCTGCCTCCCTTCATGAATCCCTCAGAGCAAAGTGTCAATGCCTGGTGTTCTCTGGACATTTCTCTGGCTGTTTCTGCTATGTAGCATCCTGCAGTAGAAAGACAGCTAGCCCTGAATATCCATATCCCATTAGTAGCTTGTTTTGGAGAGTCCAGAGCCGGCATTTGTTACGACCAGAGAGCGACTGGCAAGGCCCTCTGAAAGTATGGCAGCAGCCCTTTCATCTGGGAGGGGGTTTTATTGATGCTGCACCTGGCCAAGGGAAAGGACAGGCCTACATTTTACAGATGATGGGCCAAAGGGTGCTTGCACTGCCCACCTCTGGACTTTAAGGTGACCATTCTTGAACAAAGGATCTTCAAGAATAGATCCCCATGGGAAAGTGCTGAGCAAGAATGCTTCCGCAGGTTCAGTTCTAGATCTCTCAGGGTTTTTCCACATCTATGCAGGTTTCTCTGTATTATTCCCAACTGTTATATTCTTTATGACAACAGTCTGGACAGTTTGCTAGGAATTTCTGCACTCCTATTTCCTGTGTTGTTGCTATACCCTCATGTTGCCTTCAACATAATGTGAGCCTATGCATAAGTGACTTACAAAAGGACTTATAACTAACAGCACTGCTCAGGTCTTGCAAACTCAAGCCTGTGGCGTCCTTTGTAAAGTCAAACCATCTCATATTTGGTCTTCCTCTTTTCCTGCTCCCTTCACCTTTTCCTAGAATCACCACCATCATCTTAGAACTGCAGACCTGGAGTAGATCCCACGGATTGTTCTTTCAATCTAGTGTTGTTTTCTCATTATGTGTCCAAAGTACAACGGTCTCAGTTTTTTAATTTTTTTTCCTAGAGAAATCTGCTTCCTCAGCACCTTCTCATTTCAACTCTAGACCAACTGCGTGCCATAGTCCTCCAGAGTCCTGGGCCTCAGCAAAATCCTTCTTACATATATTAATTGCTTATCTATGCTTGAATATACTTACCATACACTAATGATCCTTGAATGACTGTTAATAGCCACCATCATGAGGGCTGTCTCTTACCCCCAAGGGCTGTCAGCAAAACTTAATAATAACCAGTAAATGAGCCGGGGAAGAACCACAGGGAAGGCTGTTAATATACATTTAATATAGGTCTGTAGAAGAAAATATCTTATCTAGTCTAACCTGTAACCAGAAATTTAGGTGAGAAGTCAGATATTATTACACTACACCCTGAAAATATAAATTATAAAATATTGGCCATGCCTCTGTTTGATTGCTACCATGAGCAACAGAAGAGTTGAGTCATTCAGGGGTACCCAACTCTTTTCACCCTGCAGACCGGCTGGGGAAGGCAGGGCACCCCCATGCTCATGCGCATGCGCAAATGAATGCACACACTCTCTCGTGTGTTCGTGTGCATGCGCAAATGGCGGCATGGCTCTTGTGCAGGTGCTCACTCGCTCATGCACATGCGCAGATGGCACCACGGTGCTTGCAAGGGCACGCTGGAGTGCACGTGCAGGCGCAAACAGGCTGTGCAGGGGTGAGTGCGTGTGGGGGGGTGGGAGGTTTGTCTTCATGGCCCAGTCCAGCTCAGGCCATGGACTGGCACCGGGCCACGGACCGTGGGTTGGGGAGTCTGATCTAATCCATGGTATTACAACAGTGCCTTACATACTTTTGATATTGAGAGATGAATCTGTGTACAAATCCTGGTGGCAGAATGACCCAAACAAGAGGGCATGTGAAGGCATTTGTATTTGCCCAAGGTGTGATTTAAACCATGCAGTCAGTCCTGAAGGGATGGGGTTTAGGTGAAAGGTACTGGCTTGTGGAAAAGGGCAAGGAATGCCACAGGAAGGTATTACAATGGTCTGCCTCAGGAAACCAGTGGCTAAACCTGTTTTATTAGAGCTTCCCTAAATAGTTTTGGATTACTGAGTAGTTTTACTGGTGGGTCACTCTGACAAAAAGGATGGAGATAGAGATGGCTCCAATCTACCTTTTCATATATGGTATCTTGGCCTCTGAGGCTGTCAACTGGAGAACCAGATGGCACCACACAAGAACCTAGATTAGATCTAGGATCACTGATGGCTGACTGTTAGGATAGGGAATGCAGAAACAACCACATTGCTGATGGGCTTGAGGACCTCTGGAACATGAGGGAATGATAACAGAGTTGGGAAGGGCTCGTGTGTTGGAGAGCAGCAAGGACATTGGGATACAGAGAGGTTAATTTTTTTTTCTTTTTAAACACTTTCTGCTCTAGACACGGCCTGGTGTTTATGAAACATAGCCTTGATGCTCCTAGAAGCACTCTGGGAAACGTTTGCTCCCACACGAAGAGTCTTACTCCTTGACTGGGAAACACTGTTGGTTTCCTCAGATTCCCACCATTTGGGAATCTGTCACAAGATAACGGTAGGCCTTTTTGCTCATTTTGCGGCCAGGCAGTGTTTAACCCATTCAGGAGGGGCACGATAGCTCAGCTGCCGAGACAGCTGCCAGCTGCCAGAGCAAGGAATGTGGCTGCAGGTGCTCCCTCTTGTTTCCTAAAAGCCTTTGGAGCAGCAGACGGGAGACAGAACCATGAGAGGAATGCCACCGTCGCCCGCTTGTTCATCCATAGAACAGGAAGCGCTCACTCCTTTTACCCAACCTGCTTTAAATAAACACAGTTTATAATTAGAATGCTTATAAGTCACTTGTCAAAAATGTTGTGTCTTTTGGATGAAAATAGATGGAATATTCCAAGGCTGTTGTTATAAACTGAGATAAGCACAGACACCACAGTGTAAACAACGAGCTCTCACTGCTACCGGGACAATCCAGATAATATTCTGGGTGACACCCTCTTCTCATTCCTCAAACCACCTTAATCCAAGTTGAATGGGGTTTACTCAGCATCATCAGACCTAATGTTGGTAGCAAGCAACCTCTACATTACCTCTTTCTTTGTGCATTAGGTGGAAAGGAGTTGGGTGGCACATGGTTATGCTTATGTTTAAAATGTTGGTAGCTTTCCCATTTATCACTTACTTGCTTTTCTCCTCTATTACATCAAGTATGGTGTATGTCAGGTGGTCAAGAAAAGCCTTGGTGTTTGTGGGATCAACAGTTGAATAACCAAGAAGGCAAACAAAGGGTTAGACAAAAGCAGTAGACTCAAGATGCCCATAATATGCTTTTAGACCTCCACAAACAGATAGTATTTGGACAGTGGTCTAAGTTAGCACAGAATATGGTGCTATAGATCATATTATCATAGATTTAGGGGATTCATAGATTAGTAAGATAAGTTTTGAAAAGGGTAGGTGGAAAGAGCTTCAAATGTAACTATGAAAAAGGAATATGTTGTATAACTCATCTTGCCCCCCTCCCCCTGTAATTGTGTGCCTATTACTTTTACTTTTTCGGGAGGGTGAGGCAAGTTGCTTAATTTAATCATCATCATCACCCAAATTCAAATGCACATCCCCGCTGAAAAGCCACTACACTCTTACTTAAAGACAGAAGCAAATTTAATATATAGAAATATTTATACTGCATGGTGGATACAAATAAACATTAATTTAAAGAACCTGATGCATTTATAAGTGTAAGCCATCTAGGTTTAGAAACAGGAACAGATGATACCCTGTTTGTCATCTTCATCCACATGTAATACAGTTTGGAGGATCACATTTTATCTATAGCACCACAATGCTGTAGAAAGGTTGATACTGGATCCAGAACTAACAAGAAGTAAACAACTTCCAGAACTCTTGCTGTGTTAGACCGTTGCAGGGAAAACACCAAAGGATCTTGTGATACCTTAAAGTAGTGATAGGAAGCCTCCAGGGGTCCAAGGGATGCACATCCCAAGGACTCAACTGTGGAGGGCCACACCTTTTTTAAAAAAACTTAGAAACAAATAACTGTTGATCCTTCTAGTGGCCATTTAAAAAAATTAAACCAAAATTGACTATATGAACCCACAGTGGAGAAGGGAGTGAGGTCAAACATGGCAAAACTGCCCCGTGCCTTCTAGAGCAGTGGTCCCCAACGTTGGGCCTCCAGATGTTCTTGGACTTCAACTCCCAGAAGCCTTCACCACCACCTCTGCTGACCAGGATTTCTGGGAGTTGAAGTCCAAGAACATCTGGAGGCCCAAGGTTGGGGATCACTGTTCTAGAGGATGTAAAAAAAAACATTTTGTGCCTTTTTTTCCCTTTTTCCTTTTCTTTTACAAATTGGTAGCTGGTGAGGCTATGTGTAACTGAAGGCCACGCTTTGTTCACCCTTTTCTTAAAGACCAATGACCTTTGTTTGGCATAAGCTTACATGGAAAATTCTTCTACTAGAAGTCAACAAATAAGAGATATACAGCAAAAAATTTCTCCAGCATCTGAGGTCAACACATCATGGTCAGTGGACCTAGCAATTCATTATGAAACAAACCAAGTATGTTAATTATGACTCTTCGTCAGGCAAGGCCAAATTTTGGGTAACCTATAATTGGATGTCAAAGCTCAAAATATGAATGGGTATCAGATTCTGTGATCAAACTCAGATCAGTTTACTTAATACTGGTCAAATTGTCTTGTGGATTTCTTAAATCCTGGCTTTTACATAAGCTTTGTGGTTGCTTGGAAGTTGCTTAGAGCTGCAAGTTTCCCCAAGTCTAATGCTGCACAACATGATGAAATAAGAGATTCTAAAAATAGTTATCATATAGTCACACATCCATTTTGTTCTCTAGGCAGGAAACTATTATTTTTACCTGTGTTTTGATGTTCACGTTTTTTGTGGCTGTAAAATTTTTGTCATATTTAATTTTATTATGACATCCTGGGAATGCTTGTATTTGAATGGCGGTACAGACATTTACCAGACAAAGAACAAACAGAATCATACTCTGTTGCAAGCATAGAATCCTTGGAAATGTAATTCATATAAGTGCTGAGATTTCTGTTACAGCAGTGCTTCCCAAACTTGGGTCACCAGATGTTCTTGGACTACAACTCCCAGAAATCCTGGCCAGCACAGCTAGTGGTGAAGGCTTCTGGGCGTTTTAGTCCAAGAACAGAACCCAAGGGTGGGAACCACTGTGTTGGAGAATCCTGCTGAGCCGGCAACTTGGTGACATATGTATTGAGCTAGCATGTCTGCAGTGAGGACTTTGAGCATCTTAAAACTAACAAGATTGATTTGACATACTATTTTATACACTGCAGCCCACTTCAACAGATTTATTTATTTGTTAAATTTCTACCCTGAGCATCTAGTGGCAAGCCACTCCTCTGGGCAGCTTACAACATAATGTAAACATAAAAGAAAAGAAAAAGAAAAAAATCCACCCCTAAAATCCACCTACAAACAAACAAACAAACAAACAAACATAAGCAGACCCCAGGATGGTGACAACAGCAGTAGAGCTCAAACAATTAAAGAATGAACAATCAAATAGAAATTAAGTAGGGAGAAGATTCTCAAAAGCCTGGCTGAAGAGCAATGTCTTTATTTCCTGCCTAAGCATCACTAGGATGGAGACTGATGAACGTTCACCAGCAATGTATTCCATAATGAGGCAGCCACCATTGAAAAGGCCCAGCTCCTGATTGTGGACTTCTCTGCCTCCCTCAGGGTGACTACCCATAACAATAAAGTTTACAAGGTACATCTGATGAAGTAATCTCTGGTCTATAAACTTCATGCCTAATAAAACAAAATAAACTATTTGTTTCAAGGGGTGAACACAGCTATCCCGGAGGCATTCCTGTGTAAATCTGTAATGCAATTACAATGTATTTATGGGCTTAATCTCTGTAGATGGGGCTAAGAAAAGTCTTATGTGGAGTCTGTTGCTCTAATGGGACATTATCTAGTCCAGGACTGGCTGACATTTTTTTTGCCTGAGGCAAAAGACAAATGTCTCGCCTCACCCCTGATTCCTTGCAGAGAAGTACTCTGAAGTGGTAGCTGAATTTCACTTCGATGGTCACTTCGACAATATCCTCCTCTAGACCTTAGTGCATAGGCAAGTTTATGGGTTGCAGTGGAGGTTACATAGCTCTTTTCTCTACTCTGTCTGGGGGCTCAGGAGGAATGTTGGGAGAGTCCTCCCCACACCTTGCAGCATCTCCCACCAGGCACAGTTGCCTCACACTGCCTAATGGTAGGACCCGCCATGACAAAGTCTACACTTTGTGTCTGCTGTCAACAAGTCAAATCAAAGAATTTCATTCTACTACAGGCCTCTTAGCAAGTCCCACTTTTCTGGGTTTGGCCCCCTTTCCTCTTGTCATGCTGAAATGCTATAGAAACATCTTTACAGTTAATCTTTATTTTCCAACACTTCTCGCTACCTAACTGCAGCCTGAATCTGAAGAATGGTAGGACTGCTCCATATGGCACATTGGTTCTCCCTAAAGTACCATGTTCTGTGCTAAAGTTATTGATACTTTTCCTGATGGACATATAATGTTCCCCTCATCTTGTTTCACCCAGCACTTTCCTCTGTGACATTCCACTCTTTTTTAGTCCTCTTGAAAGCACGGCTTGCTTTTAATATTGGTATATATTTGGAGAGGGAATTTCTCTCCAGAAGCTGCAGTCTGGAAGCTTCCAGCTAGCATTCTCTTTCTAAAAACTCCCAACGGAGAAGCTTCAGCAAGAAACTACATTTTTTAATACTTCTATTTTCTTAAAGATGTATTTAAAATAATTAGGTTTCCTAAAGAGAGGGGATTCTAGTTTTCAGAAAGAAGTTTGGAAGTGAATCTTGGTAAGTCCCAGAATCAAGTGACGTTAGAAGGGATGCTCCCATTGCTGGAGTTCCTACTTGACCACTGAAGTCCATTCAAAGCTTGGAATGTTCCTTCTCAAAATGAACCTTTGCCTCTTCTTGCAGCTGGGAAATGTCAGTCTACCATTATCTTCACTCTTTTCATTCCTGCTGTATTAATTATTAGTATTTTCGTTAAGCTACATAAGCTGGCTGTTGGTGTGTGTGTTAGGTTCTGGATTGTTGTTTTAATTGGAAAATAAGGGTTCTGATTCAATCAGAGGTGATATGTGTGGGGCCTTCTCTGTTGTTTCTTAGACGATTTTGTGACAGGACTGCAGAAAGTGGAGGTGGCTGCCTCCCACACTCCTTGCAGCCTACTCCGGCCGTAAGTGGAAATGTGACTCATTGCTCCAGTAAAGTCACTTTGTTCCTGTTCATTACCTTGCTTTAGAAATACAACTTTACTATATGCTCTCATTACTGTAGTTGTAAAAGTGACCCATTAGAGGGGACAGCATGATCTTCAACATTATTAGTGAAAGTTCAATTTGGGTAGCCAGATTTCCCTCAGAGCATCTAGTTTTAATCTATTCTAAACTCTTTAGAGAGACAGAGAATTTTTTTTTGGTTAGCGTATGAAATTCTGAAGGCACACAAACTGATGTTACTATAGAAATAATTTCTTTTCTATACCAGGAATGGGATTTTGGGTTAAGTGGAATGGGGAAAACATGAAAGAGGCACTTTCTTTTGTTTTCAGAGTTTTATGCAGCTTTATAATAGAGTGGCTCTAAAATACAATAGATTAGGGATTTCAAAAGAGAGGTTAAAGAAACTATTGTTTTTCGTTTGGATACCCTCATTCAGAAGGTCCTAGGTGTGGAGTGATCAATCTGGGTATGGTTCTGTTTCTCATCGGTACTGCGCATCCTTAGTCTGTACTTATCCCTCCCAATTGCTGGAATGTAAAATAAAAGACAAAAAGTTGGTACAGATTAGTGAGGTGGAACGCCAGGGTCTGAGGGTTCATGTTACGGATTAATCGGTTTTCAACGCATTGTAGGTCAATGGATATTCGACCTACAGACTTTTCGACCTGCAGCCACCATTCCAATACGGATTAATTCCGTAAGTAGAGGGTCCACTGTATGTTCTTCATTCCTTATGGAACACGACTAAACCTTGGTGCATACACCATCCCCCTTGCCACGAATGGCATGAGTTAATTCACTGCCAACTATTAAATAAAATATGGACTGCTGAGGAAACTGTTCTTCTGGGTGCAGCCAAAGAAGAAAGTGACCCATTTGCCTAAGTTTAAATTCCTTGAGCCCCTTCTGTCTGATAATCCATTTTCCTTCTGCATCTCTCTTCAGTCACTGTTCTCATAAGCAAAATTCAGGATTGGAACATGTTAATACGTAAAGGTAAAGGTTCCCTTGACAAATTGTCCAGTCGTGTCTGATTCTAGGGGGCAGTGCTCATCCCCATTTCCAAGCCATAGAGCCAGCGTTTGTCCATAGACAGTTTCCGTGGCCATGTGGCCAGCATGACTAGACACGGAACGCCGTTACCTTCCCACTGAGATGGTACCTATTTATCTACTCACATTTTTACATGCTTTTGAACTGCTAGGTTGGCAGGAGTTGGAACAAACGACGGGAGCTCACTCTGTTGTATGGATTCGAACTGCTGATATTTCAACCTTGCAGCCCAGAGGCTGGAACATGTTAATAGATTGTTGAAACTCTTGTTAAACGCTACTCTGCCAGCAGACCCCCACTGCACTCAAGATTTCATGACCTGATAATTGCAAAAGCATGCATAAGTGGTGCAAAATGATCTTCCTGGAAGGAGCTGAAACCCATTCAAGTGGCCACCTGCTCCCAAGGCAGCTTTACATGTTGTAAAGCATATATGCTTAAAGGAACATGGCAATTCACTTGGAGAGATGTAGGTGCATTGTAGCTGAGCTGCTAAGAACAATGATGCAGTCAAAACAGCTTTTAGGAATTAATTTAGTGCTGTGGAATAGTGATAGGTAAAAACTGTTCTGATACATTTAGATTCATCTTGTGTGGCTGAAGAAAATCAAAATAGATGCAAGGGGGGTCAGGACATGGACTGAATATGTCAGAAGACTTATTCTCAGAGAAGAGCTGAGTTAGAAGCCTTTCAGTTTTGTGCTTTGCATAGTAAAGAAATGCAGAAACCCCTTCCTTCCTTCCTTCCTTCCTTCCTTCCTTCCTTCCTTCCTTCCTTCCTTCCTCCCTTCCTTCCTTCCTTCCTTCCTTCCTTCCTTCCTTCCTTCCTTCCTTCCTTCCTTCCTTCCTTCCTTCCTTCCTTCCTTCCTTCCTTCCTTCCTTCCTTCCTTCCTTCCTTCCTTAATACGTTTTAAAATAGATCTATCCAAACTTCAGCCAGGCCAGAGAATACAAATTGAAGCATTTTTCCAACACTGAAAAGACAGAAGCATCATTTTACAAGGGCTCTATATACAGTGGACCCTTGACTTACAGACGGCTTGACTTACAGACTTTTTGAGTTACAGACTTCTCTGGCCGCAAAATTTAGATTTGACTTGCAGACTGAGATTTGACTTACAGACCAGAAAAAACCCAAAATGGAACAAAAACGGCCTGTTACGGGATTAATCAGTTTTCAATGCACTGTAGGTCAATGGAGACTTGACTTACAGACTTTTTGACTTGAGAACCACCTTCCAATACGGATTAAGTTCTCAAGTCAAGACCCCACTGTATCAGCATGGTTTAGAGCCATGGTCCCCAACCTTGGGCCTCCAGATGTTCTTGGACTTCAACTCCCAGAAATCCTGGCCAGCAGAGGTAGTGGTGAAGGCTTCTGGAAGTTGTAGTCCAAGAACATCTGGAGGCCCAAGGTTGGGGACCACTGGTTTAGAGGATTTGGCCCAGAAAGACAGTGGTGGACCAAGACTTTTGTTGCCTAGAGTAAAAAAGAAAAAAGAAAGAAAACAAAACAACCTACTCTACCCTTGATATAGCAGTAAACAGAAACCCCCTGAAAAAAGAATTGATAGTATGCTGCCTATATACTGATACCCCTAGATCTGCAGGTATTTTAGGAAGGCTAATGAGGACCCTCCTGTCTAAATGAAGGGTGAAAGACTTTTCTAGCCCTGGATTTGGGTGGATGTCCTTCTGCAAGTCTTTGTCTCTCTTGCAGAGCTTTTTAGAGGAGAAAATAGGAAGTCCTCATACAGAATGCTCCCCTGAATTCCCAGAATAAATATTGGGATTAAAATCTCTCTCTCTCTCTCTCTCTCTCTCTCTCTCTCTCTCTCTCTGTGTGTGTGTGTGTGTGTGTGTGTGTGTGTGTGTATGTGTGTGTGTGTGTGTGTGTGTGTGAGAGAGAGAGAGAGAGAGAGAGAGAGAGAGATGGTGGATTAAATGTAAAGGTTAATTAAATTTTAAAGAAGATTCTACCTTCCTGCAGTAAGACTGGAATTCAGTTCCTCCCTGCATAGCATAACATTATGGAAGTACTTCTGCCTTGGCACATCTGCTGCGGGCATAATGTTGGGCTGTGCCCATGTATACACAACAGGATTTCAGCATGATCTCACTCAGGTGAGATATAGTATAATGACTTACATTTTTTAAAAAATTGCATTTATACATGAAAATCAGTAGGTGTAATTTTATGTGATTGTTCTGGTTTGCTTTTTGCGGAGGGGGGAAATGATGTGTGAGGGGCCACCCCGTTACAAAGACTTCCTGGGACTCTAATGCAAGAACACAGGAGGATCTGTCCCTCTCTTCTATCCCAACCTGGATATAAAGTCAAGAGGATCATATATCTTCTCTTGCTTTGCTTCACCAAGAAAAGTAGGACAGGACTTTCCTTCCCACGCTCTCTCACATATGCACAATTCAGTATGTATCTTGAGTAGTTTTAATGACATACTATCTGATAGTATGTCATTAAAACTACTTAACTACTTCCCACGGTGGGAAAGTAACGGTGTTCTGTGTCTCGTCATACTGGCCACGTGACCACAGAAGATTGTCTTCGGATAAACGCTAGCTCTGTGGGTTGGAAATGGAGATGAGCACCGCCCCCTAGAGTTGGACATGACTGGACAAATTGTCAAGGGGAACCTTTACCCTTTACCTACCTGATTGTAAGGCTGCCATCTAGCTTGCGGCTTACCACCACTGGCATCAGGATCTGCTGGTTGTAGAAGATTTTTCCACAAGAGCCAAATTATATAGTAAGCAAAAGAGAAGGATGCCCGTGTGTCTGTAGCTGCTGCTGCAGTGTAAAGAGATGGTGTGTATCACAATCCAATCATTATTGAGCATATTTCAAGCTTTTGATGATTTACTTCATCATCTTGCCATAAATTTCTTACTCAAGGCAATTCTTGGATGACAAGTCACAGCAAAGCGGTGTGCGTGATGACAGTCATCAAGTACATTTTGCTTCAGGGTGGAGGTAGGAAGAACCTTTTCTCATGGGCAGTCCCGCACATCCCAATCTCTTCAGCTCCTCAAACTGCAACGGTATGAAAAAAAGTGAAAAGGGACAGTTTAAAAAAAGAATTAAGAAAGCGGGTCTTGTGGCATCTTGGAGACCGACTGATGTAAGCTTTTGTGGACTACAATCTACTGCATCAGATGTTTCTTTTAAAATAAACATTTGAGGCACTAAAACATCGTTCTGTTGTTTTTACTGCAGCTGATGGATGTGGATGTCCTTTCGGAAATACGCAGCTTCCTCTGTGACTCTGTGTAGACTTCCATGGAAAAAGTGAAAAGTACACAATCTTTGGTGATCAAAAACATAAAAATGGTTATATTTGTCATCCCTCTTTTTGAAGGAGAGGTTTGTTGTTTATTTATTTCAAAGACCTCCCCTGATGATCTTAACACCCGGCAGGCTCATGAAAGGAAACATAGTCCTTGAGATTGTTTGGACCCAAGCTGTTTAGGGCTTTATAGGTTAAAAGCAGCACTTTGAATTGCATGTACCTGGAATTGGATTGGCAGCCAGTGCAGCTGCTATAACAAGAAAGAAATATAACCAGAAGAATTGGTCTTAAAATAAAAGCCATTTTCACCACTTCTCCTGGAATGCATTCAAGAACTACTTTCAGCTTTACTGCACATCTTCGCATCTATCCCTGCACCCAAACTTCAAAATGATGCCCTTGGACCCTTTTAATATTTCTTTGCACAGAACACAGAGTTGGCAGGCACAGAAGTACTTTAGTGAAACAAAGATCATTTTTTTAAAAAAATGAATGAGTCTTTTCTCTAGAGATTTAAAAAATAATAATAAAACTGCTGAGCACAGTACTTTTAAGAACATTTTAAGAAGAGCTTCTGTTGAGTTTCTGTGCACGCATGCAGAGCTTAACTTCCCTGCAATCTTACTGTTCTGCTGAGTTACCTCTTGGTAAGCCAAAACTGGCAAATTGCTCTCGCTTTTTTCCAGCATGACACACAGTGGCAGGAAATTCTTGGTTCTCTTCAGCCAGTTACTAGGATGTCAGTGCCATGTAAACATAATACACCCAAGAGAAATTAGGCCGGATCACTCTCAAACATCTTCTCCCTTTGTATTCTTATAGAAATCACCAGGTCAACTTTAGAAAGCTATGGCTTGTTTATTTTTCACATGAAAACCATCACTTTTGACCATAAATCCTGATCTGTTGTGGATACCGTTGCCAAGGATAGATTGGTCCTGTACCTGACAGCAGCCTGACACAGACTGAGGTTGTGGTTGGGAAAGGGTGCTTTTGTTTTTCTTCTGTTTTGGAACCTAACTTTGAATTCACACACATACACACCCTAGCTAGCATGACTCCCTTGCTTGCAGGCTATCATGCTCATTCAAGATTCCGGGGCTGTAGTTACGCAAGATAACTTTTGAAAGCTCAAGGCAAAGGAGGTGGATAGGAAGACTTGATGACTGGTTTTCATGTTATCTTTCCCATTGAAATTAATGGTCAAATCTGTGCCTCATTTTTTTTTCCATTTTGGAAGGTTTTTTGTTTTGTTAAACTGTTATTCTCCAATACTGCACTGGTGCTTTTAGTCCTGACGCCTTCTGAAGGCTTAAGGTCTCTACCTATGCCTGTTACTCAAGTAGCTAATGCACAGTGGCAATTACCATGTTTCCCAACACAAGTTCAAGCACTGTTTTTGACCTATAAATCCCTAAACAACTTGGATCCAAGCTCCCTGAAAGACTGCATCTCCCTTTATATCTGGATTTTAAAATCATCAAGAGAGGCCTTCCTCTCTCTCTCTCTGTCCTGCCATCCTTACAGGTGAGGATGTTTGGTGAGGACCTGAAAAGGACCTTCTTGGTCTCTGCTCCCAAGTTGTGGAACTCCCTCCCACAGGAGGTCAGGCAGGCTCCCTCTTTCCTGCCCTTTCTTCAGGCAGGCTTTTTCCTCAGTAACTGGATGCCTAAAAGGTGGGCTGCTGTGTTACCCCCAGTTCCAATTTTATATTGTTCATTTTAATGTAGTAAGCCATCTTGGGTCCTCTTGAGGAGAAAGGCAGGGTATAAATATTTCTCATGTTTTTTCTTGGGCATCATGCTGAAATAGGAATGCAAGGCTTTGCCTTTTACTTCCTGCTATCCGTCACCATTCTGTTTCTCTTTGGGAATTCTATAAACAAAGTACAGCTCTTTTCATCTCCCCTTCTGCACTGAATATCAGGGTGGTCAGCTCTTCACCTTCATGCTACAAGGCAGAGAATAGTTAGCAATTTGTTTAATTCCAACAATTTTTGACATTTTGCTCCTCCTGGACTTCCACAGAGAATGGGAGATTTCCCAAAGCAGCAGTGATGAGAAGTGACTGTGAGCAAGACAGAATATGTGAACCCTGTACTGCTTTGTGCCTATTTCTTTGATAGTTTTGTCAGTTTCAGGTTTTTACATTGGTCAGTTTCAAATGGCAGTGTTAAGTGCATGGGACTGGATAAAACTATTTGAAATTGACCAGTACAAAAGCCTGAAATTGATAAGAGTGGCAGTTAGGTAGAAATCTGGCAGAGGATGGTACTTCAGACAGGAAGCAGTAAGTAAAATTTATCAAGATGCTGATGAGCAAGGTTATGCTCAAAATTCGACAAGGTAGGCTTCAGCAATATGTGGACCAAGAACTCCCAGAAGTACAAGCCGGAAGGGGCAGAGGAACTCGAGACCAAATTGCTAACATGCGCTGGATTATGGAGAAAGCCAGAGAGTTCCAGAAAAACATCTACTTCTGCTTCATTGATTATGCAAAAGCCTTTGACTGTGTGGACCACAGCAAACTATGGCAAGTCCTTAAAGAAATGGGCGTGCCTGACCACCTTACCCATCTCCTGAGAAACCTATATGTGGGACAGGAAGCAACAGTTAGAACTGGATATGGAACAACTGATTGGTTCAAAATTGGGAAAGGAGTACGACAAGGCTGTATATTGTCCCCCGGCTTATTTAATTTATATGCAGAATACATCATGAGGAAGGATGGACTGGAGGAATCCCAAGCCGGAATTAAGATTGCCGGAAGAAATATCAACAACCTCCGATATGCAGATGATACCACTCTGATGGCAGAAAGTGAGGAGGAACTAAAGAACCTTGTAATGAGGTTGAAAGAGGAGAGTGCAAAAAATGGTCTGAAACTCAACATCAAAAAAACTAAGATCATGGCCACTGGCCTCATCACGTCCTGGCAAATAGAAGGGGAAGAAACGGAGGCAGTGACAGATTTTACTTTCTTGGGCTCCATAATCACTGCAGATGGAGACAGCAGCCACGAAATTAAAAGACACCTGCTTCTTGGGAGGAAAGCGATGACAAACCTTGACAGCATCTTAAAAAGCAGAGATATCACCTTGCCAACAAAAGTCCGGATAGTCAAAGCTATGGTTTTTCCTGTCGTGATGTATGGAAGTGAGAGCTGGACCATAAAGAAAGCTGACCGCTGAAGAATTGATGCCTTTGAATTGTGGTGCTGGAGGAGGCTCTTGAGAGTCCCCTGGACTGCAAGGAGAACAAACCTATCAATTCTAAAGGAAATCAACCCTGAGTGCTCACTGGAAGGACAGATTCTGAAGCTGAGGCTCCAATACTTTGGCCACCTCATGAGAAGAGAGGACTCCCTGGAAAAGACCTTGATATTGGGAAGGTGTGATGGCAAGAGGAGAAGGGGACAACAGAGGATGAGATGGTTGGACAGTGTCACGGAAGCAACTAACATGAATCTGACCCAACTCCAGGAGGCAGTGGAAGATAGGAGGGCCTGGCGTCCTCTGGTCCATGGGGTCACGAAGAGTCGGACACGACTAAATGACTAAACGAACGAACAATGAGGAATCCTGCTGAGAAGGGCATCACTTCCTGTGCAGTGCCCCAGGAATTATTTTCATGGTTTTCACGGGGGGGGGGGAGGATATTTGCTGGCTGGAAAATGGTGGAGAAGGAAAGAGAAAAAGAGAGAAAATTCTATAGAAAGCAGTAGGACCAAGCAGCATCTAGATTCATAATCTCACTTCAAAGCAAAACCGAGCTTCTTCCTAGACATCCAGCACTCTGTCTTGCCCAATGAGACTTAACCACTATCAGCCTTTGATGTCACACATAGTGGACAGAGTGCTTGAGCACTGTTGCGCCACCACCTCCTCCCTTGAACCTTGCCTGGCCTGGCTAATCAAAGCAGCCAGGCCTATAACATCTGAATGGGCTACAGCAATAATTAGTGGGTCTCTCCAGGAGGGCAAGGTTCCCCTTGCCCTCAAGGAGACACTCATTAGGCTCATTAGGAAGAAACTGAGTTTGGCGGAGGACGATATTGGCACTTATAGGCCCATCGCCAATGTTTCTTTCCTCAGCAAGGTAGTTGAGAGGGTGGTGGCTGATCAGCTGCAGGCTCTTCTGGATGAAACCAGTGCCCTGGATCCATTCCAGTTGGGCTTCAGGCTGTGCCATGGCATGGATATGGCATTGGTACTCTTGTCTGATGACCTACTGTGGGAGGCCGACAGAGGCAAAATGTCTCTGCTGGTCCTCCACAATATTTCAGCCGCCTTTGATATCGTCGACCACTGTATTCTCCTGGAGAGGCTCTCTCTGAGTTGGGAATTGGTGGCCTGGCACTTGCCTGGCTCCATTCCTTCTTGGAGGACTGTCCCCAGAGAGTGCAGATTGGAGAAAGTTTCTCGGGCCTGTGGAGGCTCAATTGTGGCATTCTGCAGGGCTCGATTATCTCTCCAATGCTATTTAACATCTATATGAGGCCACTGGGAGGGGTCATCAGGAGATGTGGGGCTTCATGTCATCAGTACACTGATGATACTTAGCTCTACATCTCCTTTTTTCCAACAACAGTGGATGCTGTTTTGTCACTTGAGTGATGCCTGGGCCTGTTCAGCAATGGATGCAGGTGAATGGACTGGGGCTGAATCTGGGCAAGACAGAGGTGTGGGTGTCCCAGACATCAGTGGTTGGGTGGGTGTCCCAGACATCAGTGGTCTGGGAAACTCCCTTTCCTTTGGGGGGCGGTGACTCTTACCACTAAGAGTGAGGTTCGCACTTTGGGTGTACATCTGGACCTGGCACTCACCATGGAGACCCAGGTGTTGTCAGTGGTCCATTCTGCACATTTCCACCTTCAGCGGATTGCCCAGCTGCATCCCTATCTTGATGTGGGGGCGCTCACCACTTTGGTCCATGCGCTCATAGTCTCAAGATTAGACTACTGTAATGTGCTCTACGTGGGGCTGCCTTTGAGACTGATGCGGAAACTTCAGATGGTACAGAATGTGGCGCCCAGACTTCTTACTGGGGTGAAAACATACTGTGGCAATCTAAATACTTCGCCATATTTGCCCCTAATTGAGAATAGGTTTCATTAGGCTTTTTGGTCAATGTCCTAAATTTCCGCCTCAAATGCTCTGCATTGATCCCAAAACTAGCAAAAACCATCTTTTAAAAAGCTTTGTATTCTCTCACTTTTTCCTGAGGCATACGGGCATATATTTTGGTGAGTTTGCCACTAATTTGGGTCCTTAAAAGGATCATTTTATCAGATTCTGGGATTTTATAGTCCCAGCAGGCTTTCTCAAATAGAATCAGAAATGCCTCTGGATTATCCCCCTTTCTGAATTGTGGGAATTTCTTGAGGTCTATTTTAAAAATCTCTTCACTGGCTGAATTGTTATTATTCTGATTTAGGGTGGTTATTTCTAGTTGTCTCATTCGCAATTCATGTTCCATTTCTCTTTTTCTGGCTTCTGCCTCTGCCTGTCTGGCTTCAGCTCTTTCCTTTGCTTCTAACTCAGCCTGTCTTAGCTGAAATTCCCTTTCCCATTTCCATTTTAGAAACTCTTGGGAGGTTAAAGTAGTTTCTCCTCCCCTTGAGGCATCATCATCATCATCCTGAGTAACATCCTCCTCCCCGCTACCTCAAGAGTACTTTCCTCTTCGTGAGGTAACCTTTGTGCTTCAGGTACCTCCATTGTTAACTTTTTCCCTCTCTTAGGAAGCATGGCTTATCTGTGTTCTCAGTTTCCAAAACACAAGCCTTGTTTTAAAAGGGACCTATTTTTTTCTCTCTATGCTAGGGAGAGATACTTAGTAGCTTAGACAGACCAGCCTAGGCTTGCTTTGCTACTTTGTTATTCCAGGCACCCTGCCTGAGCTCCTTGTGGGATACACTGTTTCTTTTTTGGCTTTCAGCCACACACCTATTTCTGTTTATTTTTCTGATTTCCAAGCTCCTCTGCTTGCTCTTATTCCCCTCAGATCTGGGTTTGACCCTGGCTTCCGCTTCTTGTCCCCTCAGCCCTCTCTTCTCAGAGCCTAGGACCCCAAAGCTAGCCCACTTGCTAGGACCCCAAAGCCTAGGACCCCAAAGCTAGCCCCAAAGCTAGCCCATAGTTCAATCTTGAGGTAAACCTTAAACTGCTGAATTTTCCCTCAGAGCTTCCCCTTTTCTGTAGTCCTTCCCTGGTCTGCCTCAGGAGTCCCTTTTTAAGCTTTTCACAAAGCTACTTTCAAGGGTCCCACTCCTGCCCTGACAGCACCAGACTACTAGGTTCTCTACACTCAGGAAATTCAAGTTTTCTCTGGTTTACTGAAATCTTTTGGCTCACTGGATTATCTTTCTAATCCCACCGCTGCCACCACTTGTGCCGATCCCCCTTTGCACAATTTATATCTTTGGGCTCTACAAAGGTAAATACGCCCTTTTCGCTGCCACCAGGTATTCTCTTAATACCAATTCAAGTCCCACACACATAGGAGCTGATCATATAACTCAAGAATCAGGGGTTTTCAATTAAACATTCTTTTATTAATAACAAAATCATCAGGAGAATCAAATATATGACTATGTCAGGTGTGCATATATTAGATCAGATCATGTATTTAATCAATGGTATTTGTGTTCATTCCTGCTTGTTCAATATAGTTCAATCTTTCAATTTCCCTTCTTATCTATTCCTAAACCCTAGCACTCTCTTCACATCTTCTTGTCCCTATTTCTCTCTAACCCTGTCTCATTTCGACTCTCTCTAACTGTCTCTTCCAGCTGTCTGTCATTCTGACTCCGCCCCTCCTGCCCTATCCTCTGATTGACAGGCAGGAATGATGTCATCTTTTGAAATCTGCTACACATACCATCATATTTCCCCCTCTCTGGCCACCTTGCATTGGCTGCCTATTCATTTCTGCGTTGATTTCAAAGTTCTTACAATTACATTTAAAGCCCTAAACGGTTTAGGACCTCAATATCTGGCAGAGCGCCTTCTCCCACCCAGTTCTGCCAGAGTCACTCGATCCAGCCAGGCCAGGCAGCTGGGGGGCCTAATGTCAAGGGAAGTCCAGAAGGAAAGAACGAGGAACCGGGCCTTCTTGGCAGTGGCCCCTCGCCTTTGGAACAACTTGCCAATGGAGATCTGCCTGGCTCCCTCTCTGGGTGTTTCAGGAATAAACTTAAAACCTGGCTATTTAGGCAGGCTTTCCCTCCTGCCGTATCTTACTTTCTTATACTTTTGCCACATTGGATCTATAATATATGTTTATTGGTTTTATTGTTTTTAAATTTGTAAACAGCCCAGAGTAGACCTTTGGTCTAGATGGGTGGGATAGAAATCAAATAAATAAATAAATAAATAAATAAATAAATAAATAAATAAATAAATAAATAAATAAATAAATAAATACATACATACATACATACATACATACATACATACATACATACATACATACATACATACATACATACATACAGATAGATAGATAGATAGATAGATAGATAGATAGATAGATAGATAGATAGATAGATAGATAGATAGATAGATAGATATAAGAGTCACAGAACACTGTTGAGCTTGCTTCCAAGTACATATATATATGATCATCCTATACAGAATTATGAAGTATTTGTTTTCCCTAAAAGTTGTTCAGCCAGGCTTTCCTTTGAATAATTCAGTAGTTTTCTGACTTTTGGAAAGTGAGGGGGGAATACCTATTTCCATCTTTGTTGCTATCTGAACTGTGCCTGTCCTATATGTCTATGACTCTAGGTGGGAACCACAATTGTAAGAATCACTTTCTCTTTTTAAGGCCTGCCCCAATACTTTTATTACAAAAGAATTATTCTGTAACTTTTTTTAAAATCCCCCATATTGGATAATGCTTCAGGATAATAGCATGCTTCAGAAGAGGCTTTGTGTCCATTGAAGTGGTGAAATTCTGTCTAGGCTTATCACTTGCAGGTGCAGAGATGGGGGTATTAATATTTCTATATGAATATGAATACCCCTTCACAGGTGGAGATAACAAGGGTCCAGCCCCCTGGGGCCAGAGCATCCACTCATCATTCTGCTGCTGCTGCGGGCTCCGCGCTCCCTTCCTATCACTCCAGAGCTAGCAGTGGATTAGCCACTCCTGGCAGGAGGCAGGATGACGAGCATCTCTGCCAGGTCAAAGAGTGGCTAATCCACCATGAGCTCCAGAGTGATAGGAAGGGAGCACGGATCCCATGGCAACAGCGGAATGGTGAGTGGTCGGTCTGGCCCCAGGGGGGTGGACCCTCGTTATCTCCACCTGTGGGGGAGTATTCGTATACAAATATGAATATCCACATCTCTAATGGGGATTCTTGAGAACATGGTTCCCAACTTTGGGTCTCCAGATGTTCTTGGACTGAAATTCCCCAAAGCTTTAAGCACTAGCTGTGCTGGCCAGGATTTCTGGAGATCCAAGGTTGGGTTCTACACAATGAAGTGTATATACAGTACATCAAAAATTACACACCATAGAGAAGGGTTCTGCTCTAGCTATTGTAATACAGCGGCCAGAACATTGAATTGGGAATCTTGAGAAATCCAGATTCTAGTCTCCATGGATCCATTAAGTTCACCTTGGGCCAGTCACTGTTTCAGTCTAACCTACCTTACATGTCTGAGGAAGCTCACATTAAAATATAGCAGTTGGTCTTTAAGATGTCACAACATTTTTTTCCTTCTTTATTTAAAATTTTTATTTTGTTTTAGCCAGATATGCTACCAATAGGGTTATTGTGAAGGTAAAAGAGGGTAGAAGATTCATTCTTTGACAGACAGACAGACAGACAGACAGACAGACAGACAGACAGACAGACAGACAGACAGACAGACAGACAGACAGACAGATAGATAGATAGATAGATAGATAGATAGATAGATAGATAGATAGATAGATAGATAGATAGATAGATAGATAGATAGATAGTGGGTGGGTGGGTGGGTAGGTAGGTAGGTAGGTAGGTAGGTAGGTATAGACAGACAGACGGACGGACGGACGGACGGACGGACGGACGGACGGACGGACGGACGGACGGACGGACGGACGGACGGACGGACGGACGGACGGACAGACAGACAGACAGACAGACAGACAGACAGACAGACAGACAGACAGATAGATAGATAGATAGATAGATAGATAGATAGATAGATAGATAGATAGATAGATAGATAGATAGATGACCATGGAGATTCAAACAATGTGCCCGACCATATGTAACAGGGGAACACAACATGAAGGAATTTTCAGGGCTTCTACTGGCTTGGGAACCTGATTTACTGCACATTATTTTGGCACACAACACTAGGAATCAATAAAATGCTTTTTGAAAAATGTCATTCATTAGCTGCAGAAAACTACTGTAGTGAATGTGACATTTATTTGTTTATTTGTTTAATTAGTAAGTAAGTATGTAAGTAAGTGTGCAAGTAAGTAAGTAAGTAAGTATCCTGAGTAACCAGGTAAATGCAGATCGATTTTCATATCATGTGCATTAACCCAAACTCCAACCTTCCCCAAACTAGTATTCACCAGATCTATTTGTCTACAACCCCCATTCCTAGTCAGGAAAGTGTGCTTCCACCAATATGGTAGGGCCCAGTTCGGGGAAGACTGACATACTTCCTCCCTCCCTCCCCCCCCCAAATACAAATGTAACAAGAAACTAACCTCAAGACTATTCTGAAGTCAAGACCATTCACTTTTTAAATGGATTTGCATGTGTGCATATGTAGAGTGACCTGATACAGAATTTATTTATTTATTTATTTATTTATTTATTTATTTATTTATTTATTTATTTATTTATTTATTTGATTTAAATCCCGCCCATCTGATATATCATACCACTCTGGGTGGCTAACAACAAAAGATATACAATTAAAATAAAAATCCAAACATCAATTATTAGCAATACTGACAATATACCAACAGATGATAAATAATAGATAGAGAAAAGGAAGAAAATTAAATCAAATCAATTTAAATGCTGGCAGAGGGGAAGGCAACATTGCTGTCCTGGAAACAGAAAAGGAAATCCCAGCAGATGTTGTGACAACCTGAAGAGCAAATTCACATTCTGTATAGTTATCTCACACCCAGCCGCTTATGCATTTGTGTTGCTGGTGCTGTTGTTTTATCATAGACATTCAACACCAAAAACCTCTGTCAGTATTTAGGGTTGCCTCTATTAATTATTCCTTCCCAGCTGATGCCACCTTGACACTGCTGGTTTCATTTAAAGTGTACCATAAAAGCCCCATGCTTGGGTTTACTCAGTACTTTGATGTGTGGAAATAACCTCTTTGATGAAGGTATTGCTTAGGTCTGTAGTGTATCCTGCTAGCATGTGTGTGTAATGCTTTGACTGACTGCTAAGAAAACTTATTAAAATTAATAAAAAATTAAATAATGTGAATTCAGTTTGAACAAAACTAAAGGGATTTATTCTGGAACAACAAGTAGGTAAGCAGAAGGTAAAGATACATTTCTGGTATAATAGGAGCAAAAATAATCTTTATCTTAGGGTTTAATTAAGGAGCAATTCAGCTTTGCTGCAATTTGATTTGCAGCATGTATTACGTTTGAAATCACAGTCAGTGCTCACACAGGGGCTGGAAATTAATTCAGGAATTTACTGTTCATTCAGGATGCAGTGCAGTTTGCATTCCAGCCCATAGCTCCCTTTTCTTTCTTTCTTTCTTTCTTTCTTCTTTCTTTCTTTCTTTCTTTCTTTCTTTCTTTCTTTCTTTCTTTCTTTCTTTCTTTCTTTCTTTCTTTCTTTCTTTCTTTCTTTCTTTCTTTCTTTCTTTCTTTCTTCCTTCCTTCCTTCCTTCCTTCCTTCCTTCCTTCCTTCCTTCCTTCCTTCCTTCCTTCCTTCCTTCCTTCCTTCCTTCCTTCCTTCCTTCCTTCCTTCCTTCCTTCCTTCCTTCCTTCCTTCCTTCCTTCCTTCCTTCCTTCCTTCCTTCCTTCCTTCCTTCCTTCCTTCCTTCCTTCCTTCCTTCCTTCCTTCCTTCCTTCCTTCCTTCCTTCCTTCCTTCCTTCCTTCCTTCCTTCCTTCCTTCCTTCCTTCCTTCCTTCCTTCCTTCCTTCCTTCCTTCCTTCCTTCCTTCCTTCCTTCCTTCCTTCCTTCCTTCCCTCCCTCCCTCCCTCCCTCCCTCCCTCCCTCCCTCCCTCCCATCTTTGCCAATCTGTTGGGGAACTGACAGGGGTATAAATACAGAACATAATAATGATGACCCAGTGATAAGGTGATAGAATAATCTAGCACTAATCTCATATATGTAAGAAATTAAAAACAAATTGAGGGAAGATGAAAGAATACAGTGGAGAGGTGTTCCTCTTGTCCCAGACATCATGCTTCAACTGTCTCTGTCACTGAAACATCACCCACGGACACTCCCCTCCATTTTTACAAGAACCAATCAGCTGATCACATGGATAAATGCCAGTTTGAATAGTTTTGGCTTGGAAAAAAATAGGAGCCCCCCAGTGACAGAGGAAAAAAAAGTCCCATTGGGAGCAAAAAAGGCTGGACTGATTTGAATCAGACTTTGCATCATGTGGTCCATAAAAATATTTCAAATTCACCCATTTTATAATTGGAGCAGATCCTTCAATATTTGACCATGAGGTTACAGCCTTGATATTTCTTCACTAAAATATTCACACAACACACTAAACAAACATCTCGCTATTATACAAAAACCCAACTGGTTCTCAACAGACTCTCAAATCACCTGATAAAGCCAAGCGCCACTCTTCTCCTATCTGATAAAAACCTTGGAACTGCAGGGCTGGAAGGGACCCTATAGGATCATTGAGTCCAGCCCCTGTCAGGGAGGCACAGGGAGGAATCAAACTCCCAACCTCTGGCTCTGCAGCCAGATGCCTAAACCACTGAGCTGACCGGATGTACTTTCCCCCACTCATTCTCACCAGCTAGTCAGCATTGAGCACAGCACAGGAGCATTCCAACACCCATCTGTCATTCTTCGCAGCACTTTCTTTCTTTCTTTCATGCACTCCTAACTTGCACACATCTATATACACAACACATGCCAACTTTATGGATTGCAGAGATACACAAACTGAAATTGTCACAGGTGTAACTTCATTTCAGCCTCAATTAATGAAAATATATCACCTGCACGTGCATGATATGCATCTGATATGCTTCGTAAATGTTGGATAGGTCTTAAGAACAGATTGGCTGAAAGGGCCTAGGTAGCGATCCAACAGTGTGCAAAGTACATCCATAAATAAAGTAAGGTGAAGGTGCTGCTTGTGTGCTGGGTTAAACTGTGCATTACAGAGAACATGTCATGATAAGAATGAATTCCTTAAGTGCTGAGGGGATCTGATGGTAAGAGCAGGAGCATTTTTCACCTCTAGTTTTGTTGCTTTGTATTATGATTGGTCTTTGGGATGCAAATATGGGCCTTTTTTGCAAGTCAGATTTCTCAGCCACTATGTTCTGTCAGCATCATGTATTTGGAGCACTAATGGACTATCAAATTCAAATAATGTTTTATCTGAAATATATAGTTTGGCCCTGAGATGGACAGAATTCGGGCCAACCTATTGCTTTCAATCCAATGAGAATGTAGCTAGAACACTTCATAGTTATTCTTAAATTTTAAAAATTGTCCAAACAATACAGAGATGTTTAGAGCAGTAGCTTACAGCTAGCAGTAGGGGTAATGGGTGCTCAGTTAATCTTATCTGAGTCAGATGCCCTGTGCAATCACACTTAGCTTTGTTTTTTAAAAAAAGAAATAACTTCTCACACACACACACACACACACACACACACACACACACACACACACACACACACACACACACACACACACACACACACACCCCACGTGGTCCTTGAGTCGGCCTTTCAAAATCATCTCCTGGGATTGGAAGTGGAGGAGGGCACTTCCTGCATGGAGCTCAGATCCTGGCAAATTGTCAGAACCGATTAGTAAGGCTGACTTGGTTAAAGTAATCAACTGGGAATGGGAGTTTTGGTGGGCTGTTCTCTGTAGAGCATTGTTAGGTGTTGGTGTTTCTCCAAGATAAATGAGTCTTCCCCCTCCCCAGCCTCTTGAGCTTATTAGAGAATATATTAGAAAACAGAGAACAAAAAATTAAATGTAATAGCATGTAATTAGTCATTATTACAACAAGAGAGGGCTTATTTATTTATTTAGACCGGGCTGTGCAAAGGTTGCCTCCCTGAAGCTCCGAGAGGTAGGGAAGAAGAGGGGAGGGCCGTGTGGGGAATTGGTGTGCGTACAAAAAGACATGAAGTAAAACTGGGCTCAAAGAAAAAGAACAAAGGCTCTTGTGATGCCTTAAAGGCTGACATGCTTTGTTTGGCATATACAAGGGAAAGATGATATTCAGGGAGAGTCCAGTCTGATCCTTGCTGTGCTATTCGTTATTTCATTACAGGCCTATTAACATTCCGATTCCTCATCAACAGTCTATCAAGGTACAGTTTGCTTTATCACCTCAGAACTCGGTCCTCTTACTGTACCGTGTAGAGACAAGAGACAATATCAGCTTTGAGTAAAATACAGAGATATAAGGGATAAGGAGGGAGATGAGCTAAGTCTGCCACACCAAACAAAACAGAGGCAACACCTTGATCAAGGTGGGGCACCTCTGGGGGCAGGGGAAGGAATGGGACTGGGGGCTGCACTGGACCTCCAAGGAGCCTGAAAGATTGTCCTTCTATCCCACAGAGCCCTGACAATCTGCATGGCAGAGAATCCCCTTCCCAGCTGGAAGTAAAGAGAAAGAGGAAAATGTGGCTTTGTGTGTGTGTGTGTGTAGCAACATCAAAGATTTCAGGTGGCGCCATTTTTTCTGGCAAGGGGAGGCCGTAGGAGCTGCAAAAATGGCTTCAGGGGCAACATGGGGTCACTGTACTATGTACTGTCTCCTCTTGACCTATGCTATCCCCAGGACAGGGGTAAGCCATTAAGCCTGGGTCCTTCTCCAAAGAACAAGGAAGGCCTTGCAGTGCACAATTCCTAATCAGCTTTAAACCCCCTGCTTCTTTGTTTCTGTAGCCATCCTACTTAAGCACTAGCAAAAAGCCAGAAATGTCTAAAACTACTTTCCTTAATGTGCTTCACTGGGAGGTGAAGCAGCATATTAGAAAGAGCACTGGGGTGCTACTGAAAATGCTATTATCTGTGACAAGAAATCAAAGTTTCGTTTTGTCCTCATGTCATCACATTGGCTATTCCATAATGCCTACCAGCCACTGATGATGTGGATCTGGACTGCTGAAATGCACATGTGTCATTTATGATAAGTTTTACTATTGGATGTTACTGAAGAGAAAGGTTGTGGAGGCTGGGATTTGAGGAAGGCGTGCTGTTTTCAGTGGGCCTCCCCATGTTTCTTATGAGGTCCATTTCAACTCTGAGGTGCGTCAGAAACTCGATACTAGTACTGAGGAAAAATAAAATAAAACTTCAACAGAAATTCTGTTTTTTTAAAAAAATACAATACCATCTGTAGGCATATCAGAGAAATGTAAAATAAATCATAAAAAGGAATGAATCAGCAATTACAAAAAGAAGTGAGACTTGAGTCATTGTGGTAGGTTGTTGAAGAGGTGGCAGTTTCAGTAAAATATGTGTTTGATGCCATGCTGGTACATTTGTTTAAATATTTTTATCACTACTCCCTTTGTAACAATTTGTCAATTAGCTCATTTTTTTTAAAAAAATGCAAATTGTCTTTGTAATCTCTCCTTAAGGTGGGAATTGACTTGCTTTCTCTGTTGCTAGTCTGATTTTTGTAAATTGTGGTTTTAACAGCTTTGGAGAGTTTTTTTTTTTTTTGTCCAGTTCAGAAATGACATTTCAGTCCTTCGGATTATGTGTCACGTGCACTTGTGTGCACACTCCTTCTCTGTATTGTCCAGAATTTGGAAAAGTTACATCTTTGGAGAGCAGCAGCCAGAATCCCATAGCTAGCATGGCCACCATGGCTTGTGGAGTGTGCACGTAGGGAACTGCAATATGGAAAAGTAACTGTTCCAAGTTCTGGGCACAAACTCTGAAACTGCAATGCTGATGAAACCACCCAGGTGCAGACCTGATCAGAAACAGGGCTGGAAGATCACTGTGAGCCTCCTGCAGAAGCAAAAGACAAGGGCAGGAACTGCTGAATAGCTCAGTGATTTAGGTCTTTGGCTGTGGAGCCAGAGGTTGTGAGTTCGATTCCCCACTGTGCCTGCTTAACAGGGGCTGGTCATGATGATCCCTTCGGTTCCTTCCAGCAATGCAGTTCTAAGATGATGATGATGGTGATAAAGTTAGGGACACATTAAGCAAACAAGTCAACTCTGTCAGGCAGATTTTGGGGTGGTAGCAGTGGCAGCCCTCCATGGGCTGAGGTGGAAGACAGAGCTGTGTAGGGCACCTGACTGGTCCTATATCCCACTAAACTAGCATGTCCTGTCACCAGTGTCCAAGCGGGATTTACCTGCCATCCTTGTTTGACTTCTGCACGTGGAATCGGTCTCTTCTGTCAGCTTCTTGAATTTATCTGTGTTTAGTCTTCTTCTGTGTATGTCTTTTCAGCTCCTGTGCTCTTCAGTCCAGAAAGCCTTGTTTGATGAGGAAGACCATGTCAAGAAGCTACAGCAAAAGGTGGCGACCCTGGAGAAGCGCAACAAGCAGCTGAGGGACCGAGTAAAGAAAGTCAAGAGGTCACTTAGACAAGCCCGGAAGAACACCCGACACATAGAGCTGATCAACCGAAAGCTTAGCGAGAAGCTGTCCGCAGTAGGAAACCCAAGCCCATACATCAACTCCTTCAAGCAAGCAAACTCTCACGCCACATACCTTAAAGTATAATGCCAAGTTTGGTGCTCCAGGCAAAGTTGCTGGTGACTTTGTGATGTTCACTTGTTTTCCTTATTTCTTCATGCAATCCAAAAAGGTCATTATGACTTCAAGGCCCTCGACTGTTTCCGTGGACGCATAGGGATGCATTAAAGTGATGCACGGAAGTGATTTGAAAAGGTCCAACTTCTTGTTTGCCAAGGGATCATGCGGACAGGAATAAACTGTATTCACAGAGTCTTTTCTTTGTCTTCAAAGGCCACATTTGAGATAAAATTAGCATTGGGCTTCACAAGCAGATACCAAGGCTGGCCAAGCCTGAGCCCAATTAATGGTCACAGCAGCTGGTGCCGATCAGGACTTTCAGAGCGGGCCAGTGGATGGGAAGTCAAAGGCAACAGTAGCTGAGGCTGACTGATTTTGGATTTCTTCCCTTCTTCTTTGAAATGGCATTGCTTAACAAGTCTTTAACTTCAGTTATCACCCAGCTGAAGAATAGCCTCTGAGGTTGGTTCCTTAGGGTTCCACGCTATCAAAATTGACTCTCTACTGAGGAGAAAAGGGTTGCCTCTATCACCCTTAATAGCCACAAAGCAGGGGAGGGCAGGTCCCCACTTGCCCTAATGTCCAGCTACGATTCATTTAAGAGCTCTAGGAAATAGCTGGAGCTGACCAGAGCCTGGACAGAAGACCACCAAAGAGCATAAGCTGACTGAACTTCTCATGGAGAGTAAAGTCTAAATTTAAAGAAGGATATATCCTGAATTTGTTGATACAGGTTTTAATACACAGCCATTTTTAACAAGATCTGGAACAGGCCTATGTTAATATCTGATTTCCAAAGATGGATGCCAACTGACAGGTTTTAAATTAGGCCCTGAAATGTTTTGCTATTTTAAAAAAGGGATTCCTATGTGATATTAAAATGCAAACTACATATTTCTTCAACATTTCCAGAATGCAATCCAACTTTACTTGAGTTGGATGTCTAAATCTACATAGAAAAATCTAACCTTGTCTCTTCAGTTTGTTTTACTATTCTTATAATTAAAAATTAATATTAATTAAGGCACTGCTAACCATAGAAAAGTTTCTGCATACTAATTCCTTTCACTTCTGACAATTTCATTTCCTTTTCCTTGAAATACAGACAGTGGGTTTATTTTAGCCAATCTAAGGACAGGGTGAGCTCCTACTTGTTTCTATAAAAGTTTTGTTTCTGTGCTAAGTAACTGGTATTACAAAGCTGAAATACGTACATATATGTGTAAAATAAAAATGCAAACGAGTATTCTCATCTCCACCACGAGCAGGGGCAACCTTCTTTTCAGAGTTTGGAAAAGGTGCTGTTTTGGACTACAGGTCCCAATATCCCCTATCCAGCATGGCCAGTCCTGTTGTTACAGGGCAGTACAGCTGCCTTAGGTGGCAGGAATCTGGGAGCAGCAAATTTCGCCAGCTTCTCTCTAGGCAGATGGTCATCACCAACCCCACTCTGTTCATCATCTTGCCACCAATGCCTCCTCCTCCTCCCTGCTTCTCTTCTTAGATGAGTACTTGCTCATGGTTGGGGGTGTCGGCAGAGTTCACCACTCCTGCTACTGCCTGGTGGTAGCTGGCCAGGTGGCTTATCTCTTCACAGGAATGTCAGCTGCTTTATATAGAAGCGCTCTGTTTAAAGTGACCATCTCGTGTTGGAAGTAGTATGTCTGGAGAGCACCAGCTTGGGGAAGGCTGCAGAGTGTCTTCTTTCTTTTAGGGTATGATGGAGGTTTTCTGGGCAGCCTTGGCTTGTGACACATAAGGTCCTCTTGAACATTTAGTTACCGTCTGGCTAGCAAGAAAAATTGGCAGCAAGAAGACTGTGAACTGGGAGAGCCATTCAGCAAGCATTTTCTGAGGACATCAGCAGATTAATTAAAATTCAGGCTGCTTAGTACAGACCTAAGTAAAATAAATTTCAAAATGCTACATGACATCTGGATGTGATTCCCTTCCAGATGTACCAGATCCTTTGGCTCAAACAAGTACTGTTTCTGCACAGGGGTGTAGAAGGTTCAAAGGCTGTAGATGTGCTCAGTAGACAAGAATACACAGATCTTGCTGTTTTTCCAGCCAAAAAGCCACACAATCTTGATTTAAAATCAGTCTGTGCTGTGTGCCTTTCCATCCAGAAGTGCATTGAGCTGGAGAAGCTCTGCTTGGATGAAAGGAGCAATGTCATGCTAATGTCTGACGCCTGACAGAGTGAAGGTATTTCAGGTGGCTGTGCCTTTCATTGTCCTGAAGCCATGACAGCAGAGGCAGGATCGGTAACTTCTGTCTCATTTGTACAATGGTCTCTTCCTTTTCTCACCTGCTGAAGAAAACTGTGATGACTCCAGTTTTAATCTCAAGCAAGTGAGATGGGGGTGATGCCCAAGCTGTAGCGGACATGAAAAAGTTACTTCAAAATAGTTGACACCAATATCGTTGGGACATTAAAGTTATGGTAGTTTGCATCTGTATATGTTTTTAAATCCTAGAGAAAGTATTTTATTGCCTATTTGCTGTAATCTAAGTTCACAAAATATGATGCGAGCCTTGATTTTGCTTATGGATATGTGAATGTTTCTGTGTGTTTTCTTGGTGAGGCAATTCATCCTCTATTAGACCGTTGACATTGATTAGAAATTATGTTCCTAAATGCATGGATTTAGGTTACGGCAGTGTCTTTGATGGTTGACAGTAACGTGAGCTTTTGGTCTATTGCATCAAAGCATCAAGTAAGTTCCCTTTTAAACTGATTTACATGAGATCATCTTCCATGAAAAGGTAGGAAAGAAACAAAGGGAAATACTCTGAATGTTTTCCCCTTGAAACAAATATTTACTGCATATTTGTTTAAATACAGTCTAACACTTAACTACCTACTTGCCACATTTGGGAGGAAGGCTTGCAGGCTTGGCTCGGCCAATAGGAATGCTAACAGTTTGCCAAGGCTAATATAAAAAGGATGGTTATCAGCTGTCCTTTTCCAAAGAATTGAAATTAATAAAGACATTGGATGACCCCATGTGATGACCTGTTATACTCTAATGCTGTTTTAGGTTGCACAAGGCAAGTCAGATCAAAAAGGAACATTGTATGTTGGGATATGTAGTCTTCAAAGAGGTGCTTCAAATAGTACACTCATTGTGACGTTTCCCCTCCTGCACAATGAGGGGAATGTCAAATAACTCTTACTATCTTGTTAAGTTGAACCGGGACATTAAATTCTCTTCGGCATAAGTGGCTACACAGGAAGGAGAAAAAATTCTTCTAATTGTAGTTCCATTTGAAGTTCTTATAGCTCCATGGTTAAAATATTTCCTTCCTTAATGACTTATTTCTGTATCTTAACTTACTGGCTTGTAGAGCTCATTAAGCTGTTAGGAAAAAAAATAAACAAGCAAGACTGGCCACGCAAGAAAATATGTTTAAAAAGAAGAAGAAATATCTTGGGAGAGGAGGGGCTTTGTGGACCGGGGTGAGTGCTGGTACTACTTGTATATATGTGTACATTGGTGTGTGCACACACACTCAAGCTCCTTTTCTTCCCTCAAGAGGCAAGAAGTGAGGAGGAAGGTGCTTTGTCAAAGCACTGTTTTGTGTGTGTCTGCATACGGCTGCTCACTCAGTCTTTCTGCATTGGTTCAAAGAGATCACATGCTTTTAGCCAAAGCAAAAAGATTCAACTTCAAAAAAGTAAAAGGTCTCTGGTGGGGAGGAAAGACTATGGGTTGGAGCTCTGGGACTCTGAGCTAATTGGCATTTCCTGTTGTGCTGTTTGATCAATGGGAAAAATATGTGAATGAGCCTGACCTAAACCCATAGTATTCCCTACATTTCCCCCCTTCCTCAGTTATATCAATAGCAGACCCTTACCTTTTTGAAAGGGCAAGAATACTGGGAAATTGGCATATATGCCCAATTAATTATGGTGCTATCTATGCACATTCAGTCCTGATGGCTTACTTTCATAAAACAGAAGTAGGAAGAAGGTAGATCAGGATTATCTAGCAGATCACTGGCTGATTTGTTTAATAGCTCCGCCCCTCTAAATTGGGCTACTACAATCTCTGGTCTATATAAAAGTTTGGCATAGAATTACACCTATTTATATTAGGCACAGGGGTGGTCCGACCAGTGGAGCTTAGTGCCCTGATTACACAGGGTAAATCCACTCCTGGTTCTGTCCTGAACTTTCACAGGAGCTATTCAAGGTGCAAAAGCTTTTTTGGGGATTAAGTTCAACACTTTGGTTAGCTCCTGAAAGCTGAGACTAAATCCTGGAGTGGATTCACCATTGAAACTGGGGAATCAATATTCACAGTGCCCTACTATTAGGCATAGTGAGGGACCTACCACAGATGTTGAATGTTGGCAGGCAGAGGGCTGAGCAGCAGGGAAATATTAAGAAGATAGAGCTGTCAATGTTATACAACTTGACTTGTTCCCTCTAGGCTACTTTGCTGTCCCAGATGTGATGGAGAACACCATACTTTCACCAGTGTTAAAATAAAGTCCAAAATATCACTATGGATTTCCCTGTGTGCAAAGGGTCACATTTTAGCATTTGTTACTGATAGCATAATATCTTGCCTGGCCCTGTATATACAAATTATCTCAGTTCATAAGCTACAGTAGATATATAGTTGTGCCCTCAGAACTGCTATTTTTAATTTGATTCTGGGGATTCTGTCTCAGATAATGTAACGTTGCCATGCTTTGGGCTCTGGTAGACTACAAAGTGGATCCTGCATGCATGCAATTTGCCCATGTTTGTGGGATCTTTTTGCAAACACAGTAGATAGTTTGGTGACTATATGAATTAGACAAAAATCTGCAGAGGCCAAAAGTTGTCCCAGATTGATCAAATGTGGTAGGAAGAACGAAGGATAGTTCTCATGCAATGATTTGTTATAGCCTGCTATGAATTTTAATATCAGAAGATTTTCACATTGACTTATGAATTTTCATAAATGCCCAGTTTCAGAATATAACCACTGTTGTTGTTGTTGTCTTCATTGTGAGTGTTAAGATAACTTACTGCTGACTTAGCACTACTTGAGCTGAAATTGTAATTCTTAGAAGAAATTGAGACTTGATGGTCCCCCAACAGGTTACACATCGCTTTTAGAAAACACTACAGAAATTCTCTGCTATATTTGGTATTAACATTTCAGATCTACTATAAAATTAAATTCTTCCCTGTCGTTATGATTTAAAGAAATAAACATGAATGGTTTCAGTTATGTCTTTATGATTCTATGAAAAAAAAAGTACTTACTGTTGTTGTGATAGCTGCTCCTGCTGTTGTTAATTCTATATCATTGCCCTGGCCAAGAAAAAGTTGAGTCATTCATAGTCAGGTTACTTGGATATCAATAGAAGAGGTTTGTCACAAGTTGTTTAAGATATGGTTAATCAGTCAGGTGTACGTGCAGCTTACATTTTCTGTGTTTGGGTCTGTCTAGGACACTTGAAGTTTGTCAGCTAACTAGCTCAAATAATAATTTATGTGCACAACCTATGCTGGGCATCCAAATCTGGTCTAAATTTTGTTCCACATACGAAGCAGAGTGGTTTGGAGGCAGTAGATTATACTCCGAGGAACTATTTCCCAGTGCTAAATTGCACATGGCAAATACAGCCACACACAACAAATTATATATTTTCTGTCATTTCATGACACAACAAACCTGCTACCTGCATCACCTGGCCTCATGGTAGGGCAAACCCTGCTGAATACCACTAGCTGGAATTTTATGGGAATTTTATTTTGGAGTAAATGAAATGGGCAAGTCTTGGTGGCAAATTACAGCTAATTAACAAGGTTCTGGTCACATGTCTGGTTACTGTGGAATAAAATTCCCATAAGATTCTGGCCATTGTTTGATAATATCTACAGATATAAGTGTTGTTAAAGGTACAACTACATAAGCTTCAATACGAATCCAAGGCAGACCTTTCAACATCACAGTAATCCAAGTTTATGCACCAACCACCAATGCTGAAGAGGCTGAAACTGATCAATACTGTGAAGCTACCAACATGAATTTGACCCAACTCTGGGAGGCAGTGGAAGACAGGAGGGCCTGGCATGCTCTGGTCCACGGGGTCACGAAGAGTCGGACATGACTTAACGACTAAGCACAACATAAGCAGGTGAAAAATCTGGCAACTGTACCTCTCATCCTTCGATCAGAAACCTCAGCCTCTGAATGTATGTAGAAAATACCTTATCTATTTTTTTTGGGGGGGGGGAGACATTTCCAGCACACATTTCCTGCCCCCTGAGTGATTTTAACTGCATGTTAGTAATACTTGTCCTTGAAGGTCCACTGCCACTCTGGAGAGCTGCTTCTTACAGTGAAAGACGGGCATGAGGAACACCTGGCTCCTTGCTCCCACTTGTTCTCTGGCAATAGGAGGGGGCAGTTCTGGAGGCAAGAGTGCCGTCACTGTTCACTGCTGCAATGTGGGCAGTGTTTGTGCTCTTTCTGCCTCCTACTCTTGCAACCCTCACTCCCCGATTCTACCCTGGCTTCTCTTCTTCCCCTGCTTGACTAACGTTCCTCTCCTCCTCCTCCTCCTCCTCAGGGCACTATTCAGTCACATGCACCTCAGCCATGCAAAATAAGCAGGTGATCAAGGGAGGAAAGACAAAGTGTTGCAGATTTGTCAGTTACGATTTTTTTCATTCTGTTTCCAGAAGCAGAAGCCAGTTGTGGAATTACTTCGGAAGATCATGGGTTAGCTATGGAAGTGTCCTCTTCTGCCATCGACAGCTAGACTAGTCATCCAGTCAGCTAGAGAAACCTGAGTGTTGATAGATTTGGCCTCTTGTAATTCATCTCCAATTCAAACTTAAAATAATCTCTCTGCTTACTACCACTTTGTGCAGATTTGTTTTGTTCCTACAAGGGGAAAAAAATCTATACTCGTTTCAATTCTGTTTCATTCTAGGCTTTTAAAAACAAGCAGCCAAAACAAACCTTGTGTCACTCAGCCTGACATGTAACCAAAGCCAGGGGTTTCCTCTTTCATCTGCTGGTCATATCATCCTCCCCTCCACCATTTCTGCTATGCCACTCATAGTAGGCTTGAATCCTCACCAAAGGCATGGACCTTCAGAGCAGCCACATACCTCGTGTGCATGTACAGTTTATGCTGGTTTCCTTGGTCCACTTGATTTGCAGAGCGTGGATATTTTTGGAACATAAATGAGTGGGATGATTTCTTCACAAAACTTGCAAGCTTCGTTATATCTGAACTATGCCACACAGGTAGAGGAAAAGGAAGCCTACGTCTCAAGGAAAGGTGTTTTTAGGCGCCAGACAAGGGCTTGCCATTTTCTTTGGATTCCAGAACCAATCGGATTGAATCAAGTCAATGATTTCCATATGCCTTAATGCTTGAGGAGGGGAAAGAGAAAGAGATCAAACTGGGGAGCACTAAATATGCTGCTAATGCTGGGCTAACCCTGGAGTTAAGCAGTATAAGGAAACCCACTTCAAGCAACAGGCTTTGGGCTGCCATTAAATTAAGGTAGCCAATGACCTGTTATTTAATTTGATGTTTTTATTTGAAATGGATCACTGGAGGATGGCTAATATGCTTAGGAAAAGAAAGTTTCTAGAGGCAGACAAGTAATTCTGGGAATGTTTCAGAGATTAATATAATGAATCTGTAATCGTACACGTGTGTTTCACAGTTCAAGACTTTAAAATGGAGGCATATGATGCTTTGCACAGATACCAAGGGAACATGCGGGCATGCATCTTGGGGTTATTTTATTTTTGAAAGTAGATCAATTAATTAATTCAAACTAATTTATTGCCTGCAGCATCAAGTTGAGTCAATAGGTGGCAGGCACCAGTCTCCTCTGTAGTTAGAGAGCTTCTGGAAATAATAAGGCTCCTCAAGAGTAGAGGTTTCATTAAGAGCAGGAAGATTTGGTCAGCTGTTTACAGTACCTTTCAGGTGGCACTCTGGAAAAATAACACTACTAGAACAATGTTTTCACTTCTTACATTACCACTGCTGTAACAACGCCAGTCATACTTCTTTGTAACCCATTTCCCGCTGAACCTTTTTTGTTTCTTATTCCAAGTATGTGTATAAATGGGTATGCAGACAGATAGAAAATGCAAGGGTGTACCTATTTACACATATACAAAGAGTGAAAAATCTCTTTAGAGATTTAGAATTGAAGGGTGACCTGCTGAACTCTGTGTGGGCACAGACATATGTTTTGTGTAGTCACATTAACTGGCACCCCTATAAATGGGTTAAGCTTTAAATAACAGTTCTCAGCTGTGAATGCTGGAACAGCCCAAGCTCTGGTTAAGGGCAGATGGTAAAGGTTGCTTTACGTCTTCCCTTTCTTGGATAAAGAGCAGCTTTTTGTGTGTTCTAGCAGCATTTTGAAATTTCGGGAGTTCAAGGGCATATATGTGTGTGTATGTGCCTATGTCCAAGAGAGAGACCAAGACCAAATACTGTGGGGGTTAAATGTTCTTTTATAGGCCATGTTGTTTTTCAGGCTCTTGATACATCCCAGCCTAGGAGTAAGATTTATTGACCTCACTGCTAATTGAATTCCTCTTCCCCTAATTGTTGAATTGAATTATTAACTGACTTGAATTGTTAACTGGCTTTAAAAAGAAAGCAACTTTATGCATAGTTTGGAAAGCGTTGGGAGAGGGAAAGAAATTCCTCATACCTGACCGTGGTGGGGAACAGAGCTAGGAAGAGAAAGGTGAAAGAAAAGCCAAAGAAGTCCGGAATAAGAACGCCTGGGGCCAATTCATTCTTCAAATAACCAGCCAGGAAGCATTCAAAATAAGTGTGTGGGGGAGAAGGTGCCCCCGCAGTGAGTGTTGCAGGGGCCATACACAGTGGCCCTTTTCTTCCCACCTCAGGCAGTGGGGTAGCTTGTGCCAGCACTGCCCATACACTCATACTTTTATTTATTGCTCCCGCGATAAGCTTTCAAGTTGTCCAAATCAATAATGTGATCTGGCATCCAGCAAACTTGGATTGTTGCCTGGAGGAAACATGATCTATCAGCAGCCTTTACTATCACAAAAGTAATTAAGAGGTGGTGCCAGTGGGAGTCATTAACTCGCTTCAGGATGGTTGCAGTGGGCACACTAAAGAAGCAGTTGTGATTATAAGCCACGTATTACATTATCCTGTAAGGGTGTTCTCATGGCAAGAAGCAATCAGCATTCTTTAAGGGCTTGACATTACTTTGGTTTCTTGGGGATATTTTAACCACATTAAATCATCCGGCAGAGAGGATGGAAATTACCACACATCACATATCTGAAACAGCAGCTTCTTTCTTGACACATCTCATCACACTCATCAATCAGTCTTCTCTCAACTGCAGAAATGGCTCTCCCGCTCCAGGCAGAGGAGTGTGCTCTTTCCATGATTGCAGGCCCATGTATTGATTTCAAACAAATCCTCAAAGGCAAAGAAAAGAGTGGATTTTTAATTAGCAGGGCAGAATATCAGGTAGCCAAGATACAATGTCAGGTTTAGTTCAGGAATCCAGCGAGAGCAGACGTCTCTGAGGACTGCTCTGGGAACCCTGATGAATGAAAATTGATTAATTAATTCACCAGAAGTAGATGCATTAGAACTGGATGAAGCAATGTATGAATCGATAATGTGTTGATGAACAAAAGCTGAGTGCTGCAGCAAAGGAAGGCTCTGAAGAGTGGGTAGACTTTATGCTAATGCAGGTCAGATGGCACCAGATGCTGAGCTCATAAGAAGCTGACAGTGCACTTTCCTTCTAGTGACATGATTCCCTCAGAGCTTTGTGCCTGAATGATCCATTTTGCAAATGAAACCTGTGTTTACCTCCCCAATGATCAAACCTAAGATAAAGCAAGCGAATTGACAAGGTGCAGAGCTGAGAGACTTTGCTGTAGGACAGTGACGCCGAAACCTTTTGGGCCTAAGTGCCCAAAATGAAAGAAAAAACAAAACCCAGCAGGTGGTGGGCCGCAGAGGCGGTGGCGGCGGAACTGGAAGTGGCGACAGAAGGGGGAATCCCGGGCACGGCGATGCCTCGAGACCCCACTCCGGATCTGCCGCCAGGGCCAGCTGCACTGGATCCTGGCCCACTGCTTGTCAAAGCACCAGCACAGCTGCTGCAGCCACCTCTGCAGGTTTGGCTGTGGGGGGGAGTAGCGATCCAGCAACTTATGGCTTATATGCCCGCAGAAAGGGCTCTGCGTGCCAGCTGTGGCACGCGTGCCATAGGTTCGCCATCACTGCTCTAGGACAATCAAACTTCTTTTATCACTAAGAGACTATTATTAAAAGGCAGCGGTGTCTCCTGTTGGTTGAGAGCAGTGGGAGTACTGGGAATAATACCTTTTGCTGCGCTGTGTAAACAAGTCAAAGCAAAGCAAAGCATGCTGCTTATATTCTGCCCCATAATGCTTAAAGCTCTGTCTGGGCAGTTTATAATTTAATTATGCAGGTGACACAAACCCCATCTCCTCAGCAAGCTGGGTAGTCAATTTACCAACCTCAGGAGGATGGAAGGTTGAGCAACCTCAAGCCAGCTACCTGAACTCAGGATCAAACTCAAGTCATGCAGAGTCTTCACTGCAGTACAGCAGTTTATCCACTGCACCACAAGGCTCCTTTGTTCTGTACCAATACAGAAACAGGATGTGTAAAGATGTGAAAGAACCGGGAGTCGGTAACAGGAAACTGGAATCAGAGGACAGGCTGTGAACTAGAGATAATCACGAAAACTATTTCTGAGGTAGAAAAGCCTCATGCTAAACTAGTGTCCTTCTGAGACCCTGGCTGGAGCGCTGTGCTACCTATAACAAGGGGCAAGCAACTTCAATGGGGCACAAATTGCCCTCTTGGGGGCCAAAGCCCCACTGGAAATGCTCCCTCCCCCATTCCTATCTTACTGGAAGAGACTGGAGTTCACTTTCAGTTTGGCCAGCATGGGGGGAGGGCAAAACAATAAAGCAAGACCCTATACCTCACTACAGAGGAGGGGCACTGTTCCTGGAATCGTCCAGATGGATAATTATCTTTTTCTGTGTTAAAGAAAAGACTCTTTATAAAACCAGCAGTAGAGGTCTGATGCAATGGTCTAGTGACTACAAAAAATGTGTGTGTGTGTGTGTCACATGCAGGCCATGCTGAATTCAAGTGACATCACCAACATGTCCCGTCCTTAGCTTAGAGGGATTCTTCATCCTGCAGTATTAGAGACACCCCCCCCCACCCCAGAAGGACAGCTGTGTGGAGCTACGAGTTTCCTGTTTCTAGTACTGCCAACCATCAGTTCGAGTAGGTAACAAATGTACAAGCAGAGGTACAAGGAGTACAGCTTCATCTAGTCCCCGAAGAGAGACAGAACACGGTGAGCCTACGTCAGCTATTGCAATTCTCTCTGGATGTCTAACTGAAATGGCCAAACTAACTCCCTCTGCCTCACCCACCTACCCACCCCAGCCAAGTGGAGGGGCATGTTCCAAAGGCTAGGAACATCAAAGGTCTTTTGTCAAATCCCCGATGCCCATAAAAAACAACTACCCCCTTTTGCCCAAATAATTCACTGTAATAAATAGACCAAAGTTGTTATCATGGATGTTCTGAGAAAGAGGAAAGTATTTTGTATTTGACGGTGCCTGCTTAATATAAAACGTTGTGGCAACTGTGCTAAACACAATGAGGCAAGTGAGCCATTCAAGTGGCCGTCTTCCACATCCATCTTGTCCTTGAGCCTTATATTATTCATCTTGCTTAGTACAGACGGGGTGAACTGAAAGGGCTGCTTCCTTTCTCCAGGTGTTTTCCCTAGAGGTTAAATAATGTTTCCTCCCCCCCCCAAGATTACCTGGGGGGAGGAATTATTCTCCAAGATATATGATAATCCAAACACTGATTTGTTGTTTGTGTGTGTTTTATGAGCTTCAATCAAAATCTCCTGTTGAAGCCAGGCAGGTTTTCATTACATCATCTGCTCCGTTCTTTCACTCTTGTGCTAAAGTTTCATGAACTCCCATGGAAACTTTTGGTGTTGCTGGAACTTTTCATGCTAAATCTTTTCAGCGGGGCATCTTATGTAAGATCAAGATGTTCTTTCTTTGCCATCACTCCCTCCACTCCTCCACGCAGTGCAGGAGCTGCTTGTTGGAAGCCAACCCACAGTCTTTGTGGCTTGTTAGGCACACACAGCTGTTCTATGGGTATGAGTTCCCATCAGGAAATGGTATCTGAAAAACAGATGTAGTTAATCAGTGATGGGAGAGAGCCAAATATTTTGCCTTTTGTCAATAATTGGCATGATCCCAGGCAAGCTACATTTTTACCAAGGAATCATGCAGCCACCAACTTTGTTTCATATTATTTTCTTGCCACCTTGTAAAGCTTTGTAGGAGGAATTGCCACCCCATGTAGTAAAGTGTGTTAAAATGATCTTTAAAATCCAAGACTAATTGCAAAATTTCATTCTAACGAGGAAACTCTGTAAGCAAGCGCTAAGCCCGCTCTTGTACAGATAATCCCTAACTTGTGTTGGCGGTGGAGGAATGAAATAGAGAGTTATTTCAGTAAGCTAACTCTCAGATGTTCTGGTTTCTTCCACATCAGTAGTTCAGTTCAGAATCCCAGTCTTCACTCACTTTTCATGCTGAATTCAAGTGACGTCACCAACATGTCCCAGGTCATTTTCTGTTATGGTATCTCTTTAAGAACAATTAAGACACAAGGAGCAGCTTTTTCACGGTGGTGCTGCAAAGACTTCCAGAGCCAGTGTGCCTCTAGTTATTTGTATCTTTGTTGCAGTCTCTGCCTTTTTATTATTCCTGGTTGGGCTCTCTACTTACTTACTCTTAAATCAACCAATCCCTATTTCTATCTATCCACAAATGGTCATCTGATGACCTGGCATGGAAGTGGGGAATGTCACTCAATCCTGTAAAATCTGGCTTGCAGGCCTAAGAAATTAAGTGGAGTCTTTAGCAATGTCACAGGAAAAAGATGATAGCAGATTGCCCTGTTTTCTTTTTTGAACTATCTATACAATAATGAAGCCATCTAATCCTGCAGAGCAAAGGGGATTTGCTTTCAAGATATCACAGACCGTTCTAATTCCCAAGGCACAAGAGCAAAATCTGAGAGTTTGCCTATTAGAAATGTTTAAATGAAGACATGCTCTCTCCATTAGAATATCACTGTGCTCTTTCTCCCTCCTTCCCTTATCTGCACAAGGCTAGCATTTGTTTAACATTTTTTTATTGCTTTAATGTGGTTGAGCCCAAGTACAAGTTCAGAAATCTAATTTCAGGCAGCAGCGGAGAAGGAACCAAAGAAACTTTGGGATTACAGAAGAAATATCTGCCCTTACAAGGTCATGTAAATTTTAGACTTGACATAAGAAAGGAAAAGTTCATCAAGTTGAAAACAATGACATATAGAAAATATAATGAGAGGGATGATTCTGCACAGAAAAGATGGGTCACTTGCTTTTCCAAGGTTTGATCAAAGTATGGAGAAGTTACTTGTTCTTAACTACAACTCCCAGAAACTCCCAGCTATCATGGAAGTTCTGATTTTAAAAATTAAGTTTCTTGAATTCTAGGCGTGATTAAGCACCATGGTTCCAAAAGTTTTAGTCATCCATGAGAAATTTTGTATAGACTAAAATTTGAAGACAAGCTGCACTTACTTTCATATCGCTCCTTTGGCTGAAGTGCTGTGAAATATTATGGCCAGTCACTGTCATCATTAAAATCCAAAACATTGCTTGGCATCCAAATTGGCAGAACCTGGCAGTCTCTCTGTCGTAGTTTGATCCTGGACTAAAATCTACTTTGCAGCCTTGCAGATGAGTTTGTACAACAGCATGCAGTTGGAAGGGAACCATCATGTTACCTAAATCAAACATTCTTCTCCTGTTTGGCAAGAGAAGATTTCTAGTCTAACTTTTCATTCAGTTTGCTGGTTCGGTAAGGGTAGGGTTTTGTTTTGTTTTTTGCCCATGTCAAGCCATGCATCCACTGAGACTTAGGCTCTATTTTCAGTAGCATTTTTCCATACAATCTGCTTCTGAAATTCATGTAAAGAACCAGTGCTGATTTGAGGGTTTTTTTTTTCAAACAAAACATTGGGCCTCGTTAAAGAAAAGCAAGCATAATACACAATTGGTTAAAATGCAGCCTTATTATTGTGTGAATGCACTGTATGTCCAAGCAGCATGAATTTTCAGGGGCTCAGCACTTGCCCAGAACAACTAGCTTTGTATCAAGCAAATTGCTAAGCACTTACAGAATTTCTGTGACATTTAAGGTGTATTTACATACATATATACAGCCAGGGCATAACAAAAGGATTCACAATAATAACACTCCAGCAGATTCCTGTGCCTCATGAGCTTCCCAGGGAAATATGCCTCAAATCCTTCCCAAGATATCCTACCAGGAGCAAAAGCAATGCTCTACCTCCTTGAAGTATGCTTTCCAGTCTTGAAGCTTCAGGCCGTAGATTTTCCTTCTGTTCTCAGCAGAGTCTCAAGTAGCACATTTCTTTGAAGAGAGGAAGGGGAGAACTGTGCCTCATTTTCACTTATCACCGGTGACTTCTTCAGCTATTCTCCAGCCCAGTGTAACACATTACAACAGGGGTCAGGGAACTTTTTAATCTTTTACCCCCTAAAATATTTATATACACCAACATACAGTAACCCCTTGATTTGAAAGGAAGGATCGTGGTTACATGCGGCCAGTTGAGCGCCGCCCCCACCTCATGGCCTGTGCCTGGGCCACCACTGCCTCCTCCTCTTCCACCTGGCAGGGCTCAGTCTTTGGCCCCACAGGGGCGGCTCCCTTTCTCCGCTGGCGGGCGGTTCCTGGGCAGCCGTCGAAGAGCAGCAGGTGGTTCACCCGCCAGGGGCACCCAATGCCACCTCCCGCTCCAGCACCGGCTCCGGCTGCTGCTCACTGGGGCGGCCACATCAGGCCTTGGCATCAGGGCTCCCCCGGGTCTTGCCGTCAAAGCACCAAAACAGCTGCCACACGGAGGGCGAGAAGCTCTGCCAGGCCTGGCCGGCCAGCATAGAGGTGCCACCACAGGAGGCCACATGGCCGGGCAAGCACCGCCGCCATCCAACAGGCTCCTCCAGGAACGGGGATGGGGCGTGGGGCAGTGGTAACATCCCAGAGCCAGGAGGCTGAGCCTGGCCTGGGCCGTTGTCACAGCCACAACTGCCCCCCTCTGCCACTATCCACCTCTCCAGGCACTGGAAGGAGAGGCTCCTCCTGGCTGGGGCGCTCTGACCACTCCCCCCAACCTTGCCCTACCACCGCTGCTTCGGCTGCCATATGCCGCCAACCTGGGCCCATTGCCAGCCACCATCCGCCATAGCTCGGTTGCAGCCAGGCTGGGGAAAGGGGTGGGAAGGGGGCAATCGGGCAGTCGGGGACCCCTGCCCTCTGGGCAGAAGAGGAGGAGGAGAAGGAGGAGGAGGAAAGGGGGTTAGGGTCACATCCTCATTACCCCCAGGATTTTCATTTTTACCCCATTTGGAGTAATTTACCCCTGTTGCCTGACCACTGCATTAGAAGGTTACCCTCCATCAGCTGTCTATTACTGCATCTTTGGGAGATATGTTGTCTATGGTTACAGCTCTACTTAGCGTTTGTCCACGTACAGGCAAAAGAGTTCATTGCTCTTTCAGTTGTGCCTTTCCCATATCTTTCACACTTTTTCATACTCTCCAAATGACTTGGAGTGCAAAAAACGGCCTGAAACTCAACATCAAAAAAACTAAGATCATGGCCACTGGTCCCATCACTTCCTGCGAAATAGAAGGGGAAGATATGGAGGCAGTGACAGATTTTATTTTCTTGGGCTCCATGATCACTGCAGATGGAGACAGCAGCCATGAAATTAAAAGATGCCTGCTTCTTGGGAGGAAAGCGATGACAAACCTTGACAGCATCTTGAAAAGCAGAGACATCACCTTGCCTATAAAAGTCTGAATAGTCAAAGCTATGGTTTTTCCTGCAGTGATGTATGGAAGTGAGAGCTGGACCATAAAGAAAGCTGACTGCCGAAAAATTGATGCCTTTGAATTGTGGTGCTGGAGGAGGCTCTTGAGAGTCCCCTGGACTGCAAGGAGAACAAACCTATCAATTCTAAAGGAAATCAAACCAGAGTGCTCACTGGAAGGACAGATCCTGAACCTGAGGCTCCAGTACTTTGGCCATCTCATGAGAAGAGAAGACTCCCTGGAAAAGACCCTGATGTTGGGAGAGTATGAAGGCAAGAGGAGAAGGGGACGACAGAGGATGAGATGGTTGAACGGTGTCATCGAAGCTACCAACACGAATTTGACCCAACTCCGGGAAGCAGTGGAAGACAGGAGGGCCTGGCGTGCTCTGGTCCATGGGGGTCACGAAGAGTTGGACACGACTAAACGACTAAATGACGACGTGGCTTTGGAATTGCGCTGGCTTACCGCGCTCCCCATGATCTTGCGCAGTCCCTGCTGGAGCTGGTGGATTTCATCTCTGCTGCATTGTTGAGGTCCCCCAGACTATTGGTTCTCAGGGACTTCAACATTCACACGGAGGCTGAGGTTTCCGGCCCAGCTCATGAGTTCCTGGAAACCTTGGCTTCCTTGGACGTGACAAAGCAAGTTAACGGTTCCACCCATGTGGGCAGCCATATGCTGGATTTGATCTTTGCTGTTGAGCAGAGAGAGTGTGCTCCAACGGTGGCCGACTTGGTATCACCCCCCTTGTCATGGTCAGATCACCATCTAATTAAATGCAGCTTTTCAGTAGCACTTCCCTCCCACGGGGAGCTTGGACCCATTAAAATGGCCCACCCCCGCAGGTTACTGGACCCTGACAGATTCCAAGATACCATGCAGGGGATTCTGGCTGACTTGGTTTGTGCTCCTGTCAATGCTCTGGTGGATGGCTGGTATTCCACTGCCACCAGGGTGGCTGCCATGATCGCACCTAAACCCCCTCTCCACTGCTGAGCCTGACCGGCTCCCTGGTTTAACCAGCAGGTGAGGGCCATGAAGTGTAATCGGAGAAGGCTAGAGAGCATTTGGAGAACGGCCCTGACAGAAACTAATTTAAAAACCACCAGGATCACGTCTAATCCTTACCTAGCTAGAGTAAAGGTTGCTAGAAGAGCATTCTTTGCTGACTGGATAAGTGAAGCTCACAACCAGCAGACTGAACTTTTTCATATAGTACACGATCTATCCGGAGTTGGCCACAGTGAAAGGCTTCCCTCTAGTATCTCTTGTGACTAATTTGTGGCATTTTTAAAATCTAAAGTGGAGGCCACCCACCAGGACCTTGATCCATTTTTATAGACAGTAAATCGAACTGAGATGTCCAGTGCATCATCTTGCCCAGTGCATCATCTTGCCCAGTGAAATGTCCAATGAGGTGGGCAGGGTGCTTGTGCACTGTCATGCCACCACCTCCTCCTTAGACCCTTGTCCAGCCTCACTCATCAAAGCAGCCAAACCAGTAACAACAGAATGCCCTACCGCAATAATTAATGGGTCTCTCCAGGAGGGCATGGCCCCCTGCCCTCAAGGAGACACTCATTAGGCCCATTAGAAAGAAACCTAATTTGGTGGCGGATGAAATTGGGAATTATAGGCCCATCGCCAATGTTTCTTTCATGAGTAAAGTGGTCAAGAGGGTGGCAGCTGATCAGCTCCAGGCCCTCCTGGAGGAAACTGATGCCCTTGATGGTACAGAAACAGCATTGGTCGCCCTGCAGGATGACCTCCTGAGGGAGGCTGGCAGGGGCAATATATCCTTGTTGGTCCTCCTCGTTATCTCAGCCGCTTTTGATACCATCGGCCACGGTATCGTCCTGGGGTGGCTCTCTGAGTTGGGAATCAGTGATCTCGCTTTGGTGTGGCTCCGTTCCTTCTTGGAGGACCATCCCCAGAGAGTACAGTTTGGCAAGATGACTTCCACCTCGTGGATCCTCAATTGTGAGGTTCCGCAGGGGTTGATAATCTCACCAATGCCATTTAATATCTATATGAGGCCACTGGGTCAGGTCATCAGGGGGTGTGGGGCTTTGTGTCATCAGTATGCTGATGGCACCCAGCTCTACATCTCTTTTTTCCCAACAACAGTGGATGCTGTCGAACCCTTGAACGCTGCTTGTGGACTGTTCTGGAGTGGATGAGGGCAAACGGACTGAGGTTGAATCAGGACAAGATGGAAATCCTGTGCGTGGGTGGCCCTGGAATCAGTGGGTTAGGAAACTCCCTCTCCTTTGGGGGAGTGACTCTTCCCACAAAGAGTGAAGTTTGCAGCTTGGGCATCTGTCTGGACCTGGATCTCACCATGGAAACCCAGGTGGCATCTGTGGTTTGGGCAACCCATTTTTATCTTTGGATGATTGCCCAGCTGCATCCCTATCTAGACGTGGGGGCACTCACAACGCTGATTCATGCCCTTATAATCTCAAGAATAGACTACTGCAGTGCTCTCTACGTGGGGCTACCTTTGAGGCTGATGCAGAGATTTCAACTGGTCCGGAATTCAGAGGCCAGATTAATAGCTGAGGTGAAGAAATTCCAGCACATCTCTCCTACTCTGGCCGCCCTTCATCGGTTACTGGTTTGTTTCTGCATCGACTTCAAGGTTATGATGATGACATTCAAAGCCCTAAATGGTGTAATGGTTTGGTGCATGAAGGGCCCGGATGATATTTGCTACATGGGTACATTTGAACCTTATTGTTCTTGGTATCAAATGAAGCATCATTCTCTAATTTTTGTCTTATAGAAGCAGCTTTTCCCACTGATATGATTTTACTTTTGAGAAATGATTTCATCCTAGCTTCAGCACTTCTCTTGAAAATTTTTTTTTGGAAAAATGCAAACTACTATTTTGCTTTCATACTAAGAAAAATAAGCAGAGGGTAACATTCCATCAGAGAAATGTTTTGGCTTCATTTTAGGATGAAACCACACAGAAATTCAGCTTCAGGCTGAGAGAAAGTTTAACTTCTGGTGGGGGTGAGGATGTAGTGAAGCACTCTGTGTTCTTTCACAGAGTGTAGCTAAGGAAGTAGGTGTTTGGGGATAAAGTTTTTAAATTTACAAATTTACAATTTACAGTTTGTGTTGAAGAGATTGATAAAATGAGTACCCAGCGTGCTGGGGGGCAATGTGTAGCCTGCATAATTATCTTGTAAATTGCCCAAAGAGTGCTTTAAGTCCCATTGAGCAATATTTAAGCAGCATGCTTTGCTTTGCATGAAGAGGCTTTAAAAAAATGTCCATTTCTGCTGAGGTAAGCATTGTGAACAGTATTAACAGTTTAAAGTGTGCTAGATAACAAGACCTATAGTTCTTACTGAGGTAGAAGGTTGTGTGTCTCAACTGGACCACTTAAGGACTACTAGTGAGAAGAAATATGATTGAATGTTACTCCAGTGTTAATATTAATACCACATACATAGAAAACAAGAAATATTAAGTGAATGCCTAGCCGTCTGTCCGTCCGTCCGTCCGTCCGTCCGTCCGTATCTATCTATCTATCTATCTATCTATCTATCTATCTATCTATCTATCTATCTATCTATCTATCTATCTATCTATCTATCTATCTATCTATCTATCTATCTATCTATCTATCTATCTATCTATCTATCTATCTATCTATCTATCTATCTATCTGCTAAAGAATGAATCTTCTACCCTCTTTTACCTTCGCAATAACCCTGTAAGGTAACATATCTGGCTAAAACAAAATAAACATTTTAAATAAAGAAGGAAAAATGTTGTGACTTCTTAAAGACCAACTGCTATATTTTAATTTGAGCTTCCTCAGACATGTAAGGTACTGTATGTTAGACTGAGACAGTGACTGGCCCAAGGTGAACTTAATGGATCCATGGAGACTAGAATCTGGATTTCTCAAGATTCCCAACTCAATGTTCTGGCCGCTGTATTACACTAGCTAGAGCAGAACTCTTCTCTATGGTGTGTAATTTTCGATGTATATACACTTCATTGTGTACGTAGAACCCAACCTTGGGTCTCCAAAAATCCTGGCCAGCACAGCTAGTGCTTAAAGCTTTGGGGAATTTCAGTCCAAGAACATTTGGAGAACCAAAGTTGGGAACCATGTTCTCAAGAATCCCCATTAGAGATGGGGGTATTCATATTTGTATACGAATACTCCCCCACAGGTGGAGATAACGAGGGTCCACCCCCCTGGGGCCAGACCGACCACTCACCATTCCGCTGTTGCCGTGGGCTCTGCGCTCCCTTCCTATCACTCTGTAGCTCATGGTGGATTAGCCACTCTTTGACCTGGCAGAGATGCTCGTCATCCTGCCTCCTGCCAGGAGTGGCTAATCCACCGCAAGCTCTGGAGTGATAGGAAGGGAGTGCGGAGCCCGAGGCAGCAGTAGAACTGTGAGTGGACGCTCTGGCTCCAGGGGGCTGGACCCTTGTTATCTCCACCTGTGTGTGTGTGTGTGGGGGGGGTATTCATATTCGTATAGAAATATGAATACCCCCATCTCTGCACCTGCAAGTGATAAGCCTAGACAGAATTTCACCACTTCAATGGACACAAAGCCTCTTCTGAAGCATGCTATTATCCTGAAGCATTATCCAATATGGGGGATTTTTTTAAAAGTTACAGAATAATTCTTTTGTAATAAAAGTATTGGGGCAGGCCTTAAAAAGAGAAAGTGATTCTTACAATTGTGGTTCCCACATAGAGTCATAGACATATAGGACAGGCACAGTTCAGATAGCAACAAAGATGGAAATAGGTATTCCCCCCTCACTTTGTCAGAAAACTACTGAATTATTCAAAGGAAAGCCTGGCTGAACAACTTTTAGGGAAAACAAATACATCATAATTCTGTATAGGATGTACTTGGAAGCAAGCTCAACAGTGTTCTGTGACTCTTATAGAAAGTAGATTTAAAACTTTTGGAGAAGCCACAATGCCTACATAACTTGTAAACATTACTTTTTGAATGACATTTCATAGAATCCCCACCTGCACTTCTGCCATCGCTTGCAGGTCCAAGGCTGTGGGGGGGAATAACTACCTGAAAGGCAAAAAAGCTCTTAAAAAGCTGGCAGCCCTGCTTTCCATTTGGTGTGCCCCATCTTTGATGTCTTGATATGTTGCCTGTTTTTGAATGAAAGTTATTTTTCAGCTTTCCTTGGGTATGGACCATGTAGCAGTCTCTGGATAGGGAGAGGCAGGCATCTTGCATCTCATGATCGGAGTGGATCTTGTTGGTTGCAAAACTGGCACCTTTAGTTAAGATGTATCTTTGTGATGCATGGGATCAATAACATGTGAGGGGAGCGGGGAATGTACACCAGGGAATAAATAAAGCCTAGCTTCACATTTACTGTAGAGATTCCTGATCACTCTAACAGCTTATGACTGACTCCATTCCAGAAACTAGCTGTCTTGGCCAAACACATTCTGGCAGTTTCACATAAGCCACACAGTTCCTGAGACTTCCTAGTTGTGGCTGAGGTTCATTCTCCTCTGGATAGATTTATTGTCAATTTGAGGATTTTTTTAAACACACACACACACACACACACACACACACACAAACTTTTCTGTGTTGTGTCTCTGCCATACCATAGGATACATTCCTAAAGCAAACGCCATGCCATAAAATTCCCTCCTGCTGAATCACTTTAATTCATGCTTCCTTAGATATACAACTGAATCATATTGCTAAACGAAAGACAAGTGCCTGCAAGTTAAGGTTGTAGCAGCAGGAAATATGAATAGTATAATAACTATGTAGTTCCCTTGTGGGGAAAAAAGAAGTTTCACATCCATCTCTTCTTGATTACAACTTTCCGGATCTGTCTGAAGTGCCAACGGCTATCATGTAAGCTATAGGAATGCGCCTTCAAAATGCTCTTCAAAAGCTAGCCTAGATCATCACAGACACACATTCTAGCAAACACAACCCTTTCTTAAGGCAGTTGTTGTATTAAGATGGCCAATACCATTTATTTTGTAGGTGGTACTGTTTTTTCAGCTTATGAAACATTGTATCTGTCTGCATAGCTACATTTCATTGCGTTTAACAGTACTGTATCTGCACTAGTTTTGCTTCTTCACCACGCTAATGTTCTGTTTGGTGGAGTAGATTTCATCGTTAATATAATAATCATTCATTGGTCACTTGCTCTCGTCAACAAATTCATTCATCTTTTTGGTGGCACAAGCCAGCAACACCATCATGAATCGCCTTGATGGTATGCCTCCCTCCCTCCCTCTCATTCTGTTCCCAGAACCCAACGTTTAATGAAGCCTCTGGGTTAATCCTTCTTCTTTTTGTTGTCGCCTACAGCCATGACGTCTAAAGAGAGGTAGACATAAAAATATTAATTGTGTGCCGACAATTCAATTCTGACTTATGGCAACCCTTTCCAGTTTTTTTCTAAGTAAAGAGTACTCAGAAACGGTTTACCATTCCCTTCCTCTGAGGGCTTGCACAAAGCCACACAGGCTGGCTCGGTGAGGGAACTGAAGTCTTAGCCTCTCACTCTGCAGCCAGATACCTGAACTACTGAGAGAAATTCACACATATTTGTGGAACAGAAAGCAAATGCCACAGAATGCAGTGAACCTGTGAGTTTTTAGGTACCTGCTCACAATTTAGAATATCTAAGCTAATGTGGTGGTACCCAGTATGATGCAGTGAACAGAGTGACAGAGTAGGACTCAAGAAACCTAGGCCCAGATTCCTGATCGGCCATGAAAACTCACTTGTGGGAGGGGAATGGTCCCAGAAAAACCACTCCTTGAGTCTCATTTACCTTGAATGCCATATAAGAGTTGCCATAAGTCAGGCCCTGGTCACACAAGAGAAATGTTATGTAGTTATCCACCACTTATGTGGGCATTTTCCCCCCGGTCACATGACACAGAGTCAAGACCAAGACATTTCCCCAGCTAGCGGTGTAACTGCAGAACATTTCCCCATCATCCGGAGGGTTGTTTTATTTTGTATCTTTGTTGTACTGGTGCATTTCTTACTGGGGTTGCCTGTGTGCATGACCTGGCCTGCTTCTTTTCTGAATCAAAGCCAGGAAGGTGGCTGCCATTACTTTGGTGCACATGTGATTTAAACTTCACAGGAGAGGAGGGGAGCTCTGAGGAGCGGGGGAGGGAGGAGAAGTCAAGCATGCTTGCACACTCTAGAGGGAGACTTGTTCCTGATATATTGATGTATCAATAAATATTATTTAAAATAATATTTTATGATTAAAATAATAAAAACTGCTGTCCAGTGACTCTGTGTTAAATACTGTAAGTGACTACTTTCAAGCCTTAGTAGTGCCACCCCTATGTTGCCCTTGAGTCAGTCATGATCCTTGATAGCTATAGGATCAGGATCAGTCTGAAAAGGTGTGCTTCCATGCACATTGAGTTTCCTCTTTGAAGACAGAACTCTTTGTGTTGGCTGGGGATGTGGCCAATATTTGGGGTTTCATCAAGGGACGGGTGTCTGCATGTTTCCAAAATACATGCCCTGTAAAAACTTGAATATGAGAGAGAGGGGGGGGGGGAGTATCATATGTGGGAAAACAATAGTAGAAATGTATGCTAGATAAAGGCTGAAATTTTATTTGTTATTTTAAGAGGCCTTTTCAATCAGAGCCACAAAGCAAAAAGACCACATCCATATGAATTATACAACATTATGCTTACTCATAAGGGACGTGGTGGCGCTGTGGGCTAAACCGCAGAAGCCTGTGCTGCAGGGTCAGAAGACCAGCAGTCGTAAGATCGAATCCACGCGACGGAGTGAGCGCCTGTTGCTTGTCCCAGCTCCTGCTAACCTAGCGGTTCGAAAGCATGCAAATGTGAGTAGATAAATAGGGACCACCTCGGTGGGAAGGCAACAGCTTTCCGTGTCTAAGTCACACTGGCCATGTGACCACGGAAGATTGTCTTCGGACAAAACGCTGGCTCTATGGCTTGGAAACGGGGATGAGCACCGCCCCCTAGAGTCAAACACGACTGGACAAAAATTGTCAAGGGGAACCTTTACCTTTACCTTTTATGCTTACTCATAAGAAGTCTTAATCCTTGATTGCTGATGCTCACATAAATGTACCAAGGCAGGTAGGTTCATAAAAAACAACACATGCAGTTTTTGGGCATTGTGATATCATCTCAATTGCAAGGTATTTTGAAAATTGCACCCTGGCAAAACAGATGTGGAGTGGATGCATGGCAAGGTCTGGTGTGGGCATATAAGGCTCAAGCGAGTAAGGGAACCACTGCATAAATGGTTCTCCTTGTTCAAAGAACATTTATATTCCAGAATGTTCAAATGGAGCATCACTGACTTGTGTTGTATTCAGGTGAACAATTTTCTCTCCAAAATCAAGCTTAAAGAAAACTGTTTCAGTGAACTTGCAAAATGAACTTTGCACAGTCCTGATTACCAAGTGCCTGTGATATCAAACCTCTCTTCCTACCCAGTCTCTGGAACAGGTTTGTAACTCTAAAAAACAATTTTTTTACTTGAAAATGAAGTGACAAATGATTGCTTATGTTAACAATATAGCACTTACAAAAATAGACAACCGAGGAAGTGTAAAACCAGCAGCTGAACTGGGGTTCAAATTACTAGTGCATATATAAAACTGTCTTGAGCACGATGAAGGAAGAAGAAGCTGGACTTACTCTATGAGAGAAAGAAAAAAAAGCATAATCACAAATGTCACATTTCTGCCAAGGGCTATTAAATTCCATTGAAATAAAAGAAATGTACATGCAATAAATCATTCTTGAGAACTCCAATAGTCAACTCTATTATAAAAATAGATTCAAAGCTGTTATTTGTGTTATTTTTGAAACATATTAATGAAATATTGGAAAGACTACCTGTATCTGAAGCTTCTTAGTCCTAGTAGATAGATTTATCTCAGGCCAAAGATCCACTTCAGATTAGGAAGGCGTTCAGAAATTGTCCAGAATTTGTGTCTGTTTTTGTTTTTTGCTTTAAAAAGATGTTCTGCATTATTATCAGAGCTGTGATGACATGCAAGGATCGAAATCTTTCAGGGATAGTATTTTACATCGCTTTCATAAAATTTCTACCTTCATTATAAGAAATAAAATGGAAGCAGGGAAAAATCATAGCAGCCAGGCCTACAACAACTGAATGGGCCATGGCAAGGAGACACTCATTAGGCCCATAAGGAAGAAACCAAGTTTGGTGGCGGACAACATTGGCAATTATAGGCCCGTCACGAATGTTTCTTTCCTTAGCAAAATGGTAGAAAGGGTTGTGGCTGACTGGCTCCAGGCTCTTTTGGATGAAACCAATGCCCTGGATCCATTCCAGTCGGGCTTCAGTCCGTGCCATGTTACAGAAACGCCATTGGTCGCCCTGTTGATGACCTGCTGAGAGAGGCTGACAGGGGCAAAATGTCTTTGTTGGTCCTCCTTGATATGTCAGCCGCCTTTGATATCGTTGTAGCGGAATCCAAAAAGGTGACGTCATTCCTGCCTGCCCATCACAGCAGCTAAGGGGAGGAGCCAAGGATAGAGGGACTTGAAGTGGTATTAGAAGAATACCTGGTGGCAGCGAAAAGGGCGTGTGCTCCTTTGTGAGGCCCAAAGAAATAGGGGCAAGAAACGTGTGATCGCCACAAGTGGTGGCAGCGGTGGGATCGAAAAATAATCCAGTAAGCCAAAAAGAATCCAGTAAACCAAAGAAAAACTTGAATTTCCTGAGCTTAGGGAACCTAGTAGTCTGGTGCTATAAGGGCAGGAGTGGGACCCTTGAAAGTAGCTTGGAGAAAAGCTTAAAAAGGGACTCCTGAGTGCAGACCAGGGAAGGACTACAGAAAGGGGAAGCTCTGAGGAAAATTCAACAACCGTCAACCATGGTATCCTCCTGGGGAGGCTCTCCAAGCTGGTGCTTGCCTGGCTCTGATCCTTCTTGGAGGACTGTCCTCAGAGAGTACAGCTTTGGGAGAGTGTTTTGGCCCCGTGGAGCCTCAATTGTGGGGTTCCACAGGGCTCGATTATCTCCCCCAATGATGTTTAATATCTATATGAGGCTGCTGGGTGAGGTCATCAGGGGGTGTGGGGCCCTGTGCCATGAGTACGCTGATGACACCCAGCTCTACATCTCCTTTTCTCCAACCACAGTGGATGCCGTTCCGTCCCTTCAGCGCTGCTGGGAGGCAGTAATGCAATGGATGCAGGAGAATGGACTGAGGCTGAACACAGACAAGACGGAGGTCCTGAGGGTGGGTGGCCGTGGTTTGGGAAACTCCCTGTCTTTTGGGGGAGTGACTCTCACCACGAAGAGTGAGGTTCACAGCTTGGGGGTCCACCTGGATCTGGCGCTCACCATGGAAACCCAGGTAGCGTCCATGGTCTGCTCTGTGGTGGATTGCCCAGGTGTGTCCCTATCTTGATGTTGGGGCACTCACCACTCTGGTTCATGCGCTTGTAATCTTGCGATTAGACTACTGTAATGCATTCTAGGTGGGGCTACCTTTGAGATTGATGCGGAAGCTTCAAATGGTGCAAAATGCAGCAGCCAGACTTCTCACTGGGGTGCAAAAATATCACCATATTTCCCCCACTCTGGCTGCCTTGCATTGGCTGCGCATTCATTTCTGCATTGATTTCCAAGTGTTAATGATAACATATAAAGCCCTAAACAGTTTAGGACCTCGATATCTAGCGGAATGCCTCCTCCCTCCTAGATCTACCCAAACCACTCATTCTAGCCACGAAGGGCGGCTGAGGGGGCCTAACGCCGAGGGAGGCCTGAAGAGAAAGAACAAGAAACCGGGCCTTCTCGGCAGTGGCGCCTCGCCTTTGGAACAGTCTGCCCCCAGAGATCTGTCTGGCTCCCTCGCTGGGTGTTTTTAAGAACAGATTTAAGACCTGGCTGTTTAGGCAGGCTTTCCATCCTGTCATTACTTTAGAATTCCCCCCCCCCATCTTGAACTATATAACTATTGTTGTTTTTTATTTTATTACAGTATATTGTTTTTATTCCATTTTTTATTGTTAGCCGCCCAGAGCAGACTTCGGTCTAGATGGATGAGGTATAAATAATAAATAAGTAAATAAGTAAGTAAGTAAGTAAGTAAGTAAATAAATAAATAAATGAATAAATAAATAAATAAATAAAACAAATAAAATAAAAAAAATAAAAAATACCACAACCATTCTCTTAGGAAAGGTGTGAGGAAAAAAAGGTAGGCAGGTATTATTCTATCTCACTAGCCAGTAAAATGTAAACCTTCTGCCATCTCTTGTTTTTTTTTTCCTGGTCAGTATAGCTTGCTAGATATCTCAGTGGATATCTGGATGCCAGATTCCAGGAGTGTGTGTCCTGTTCCACTTTCTGGGAGACAAGCAAAGCTACTGGTTAATAGTCTTAGATTCAGGAAAAGATGAAGCAGGGACTGTAAAACTCACCATAGCAAAAGACCAGATAGAGCAATTATATAAAATAATTGAGTTGGACGGGGCCTGTAAAGCCATTGAGTCCAACCCCTTACTCAATGTAGGACAAATGGTTGTCTTAATTTTCTCCTGAATGCCTCCAGCATTGGAGCGCTCACCACCACCGAGGTAATTGGTTCCATTGTCATACTGCTCTAACATTTATGAGGTTTTTCCTGATATTCAGCCTAAATCTGGCTTCCTGTCACTTGAGTCCATTATTACATATTCTGCACTCTAGAATGATCAGTAACAGACTATACTCCACCTCTGCATGGCAGCCTTTCAAGTATTTGAAGAGTACTAATATATCTTCTATATAGACATATGCCAAGTTCTTTCATTCTTTGCTTATAGCCTTCTTAAAGTGTGGTGTTCAGAACTGGACATGGTACTCAAGATGAGGCCTAACCAGTGCTGAATAGAGGGGAAGTATACTTCTGTTAATGAGTCCTAAAATTGCATTTGCTTTTTTTGCAGTCACATCACACTGTTGGCTCATATTCAGCTTTTGATCAAGAACAATTTCAAGATCATAAAAACATAAGAAGAGCTCTGCTGCATCAGGCCAAGGGCCCATCTCATCCAGCCTCCTGTATCTCACAGTGGCCCCAGATGCCTCTGGGAGCACACGAGACAACTAGATTAGATACCTGTCTCCTGATACCCCTCCCTTGCATCTGCCATTTTGAGGTACCTTCCTTCTAAGCCTGGAGATTATACATCCCTATCATGACTTGTAACCTGCGATGGACTTTTCCTCCGGAAATCTGTCCAATCCCCTTTTAAAGGCATCTAGGCCAGATGTCATCACCACATCCTGTGGCAAAGGGTTTGACAGACTAACAACACGCTGGGTAGAGAAATTTTTTCTTTTGCCTGTTCTCACTCTCCTAACATTCAATTTGAGTCGATGTCCCCTGGTTCTAGTATTGTGTGAGAGGGGAAAGAACTTCCCTCTATCCACTTTATCCAACCCCTGCATAATTTTATACGTCTCAATCATGTCCCCCCTCAGGCACCTTTTCTCTAGACTAAAGATCTTCAAACACTGGAGCTTTTCCTCATAAGCGAGGTGCCTCAGCCCACTCATCATTAGTCACTGTCTTCTGCATCTTTTCCAGTTCCACTATATTTTTGAGATGTGGTGACCAGAACTGTACACAGTACTCTAGGTGTGGCCTTCCAAGTCTTTTGTACAATGGCATTATAATGTTGGCTGTTTTATTTTCAATCCCCTTTTTAATGATTCCCAGCATGGAATTAGACTTCTTCACCGCTGCTGCACGCTGGGTTAACACTTTCATTGAGCTGTCCATCAGCACACCAAGATCTCTTTCCTAAACCGTCACAGACAGCTCAGAACCCTTTAACTGGCAACTAAAGTTTTGATTTTTTTGCCGTAATGTGCATAACTTTACATTTTCTTATACTGAAACGCATTTGCCATTTTGCTGCCCATTCTCCCAGTTTGGAGAGATCCTTCTGGAGCTCTTCACAATCCCTTCTGGTCTTCACCACTCAGAAAAAATGTGTGTCATCTGCAAACTTGGCCACCTCACTGCTTATCCCTGTCCCCAGGTCATTTATGAACAGGTTGAAAAGCACTGGTCCCAGGACAGATCCCTGGGGCACACCAGGGATCTGCTCTTCACCTCTCTCCATCGAGAAAATTGCCCATTGACACCTACTCTCTGTTTCCTGGTTCTCAAGCAATTCTCAGTTCATAAGAGGGCCTTCCCTCTTATTCCCTGACTGTGGAGTTTTCTCAGCAGCCTTTGGCGAGGGACCGTGTGAAACAGTCACTCATAGTATTCTTCTCACTCATAGCATTAATGAGCCAAGTATCCTACATTTTGTAACTGTGTGTTGGGTTTCCTCTGCCTCCCATGTAGAGAAGTTTTTACTTATCCCTATTAAATTTCATTCTGCTGTTTTCAGCCCAGTGCTCAAGGCTACCAAGATCTTTTTAAATTTTGTTCCCATCTTCCAGGATGTTGGCTCTTCCACCCAGTTTTGTGTCATCTGCAGATCTGATAAGTATTCCCTGCACTCATCCAAGTCATTAATAAAAATGCTGAGGAGCATTGTAGTCTGAGAAGCAAACAGTCAAACAATGATTAGGTAATCCAGAGCAAATGGTTCAGGAACAAGGCAGAGCCTAGCAGACCAGGCTGTTTTCTCGCTCTGTTGCTGGAGCTCCACCATGGGTTCAGGCAGCAAAGGAAGAACCCAGCTGCAGTGCTTGGCTCCTGAATCTCCCTTGGAGAAGGAACCACTCATGAGAACATAACTCACAAGGAGACCTCTGCTGCACAACAACACTCTATCTGGGGACTTCATGCCTTCAGACTCCTTTGCTCCTGAGGGCTGGAAGGTTGTCCTACCTTCTCCTCAGATTTAGCCCTGGAGCCGCCATTCCCCGTTAGCCCCTGATCCTGGGTCCCTAAGGGTCCAGGATCTCTGGACTCTGGACTCTAAGTTTCCAGCATCTCCGAGCTCAAGCAATTCCTTTACCCCATCAGGCTTCGGAGTCTCCATTTCCTCAGGCTTGCCTTGAAGCTTGAGGGCTTCTCAGTTGAGGTCATGAGACGGTGTCTCCTGTGTAGATCTGGGCTAACTGCACAGTGCCAGAGAAACCCCAGAAGGAATGAAGTATTTCTGAGTACTGTATACTTAAGTGGACAAGGATTTATTTGGGCCCAGGCTTTGTCTTCAGGAAAGCCTTCTCTCATTAACTAGCTACCTGTGTGTTTTTAGATGGATTGCTATGCATTATTCTTTTGATGAGATTTTCAGTACCACCTGCGTTTTCCATTTTTGTGTTTTTCATTTCTCAGAGTAGCATTTTAAAAAATATTTGTATACGTACTCTTCTTAGCTTTAATATTGCCTTTTAATGATGTAAGATGCCTCTTCACACTCATTGTTCTTAGTTTTAAATATTGTCTTTTAATGATGTTAACCACTGTTGTATACTCATTGTTTTCCACCTTAGATATTGTCTTTCAATGTTGTAAGCTGCCCTGGGGTCCTTTTCAAGGAGAAAGGCAGGGTAACAATATTTTAAATAAAATAAAAAAACATGTCCATGCTGACCCTTTCCTAAACATTACAATGCTCCAGTTAGGAAAAAAGTGTTTTGAATACATATTTATATTGAGTTAAGTGTGGCCATACCTTTCTATATTACTGAAAACACACAAAAGACATTATATTATGAAAACTGCATGCAAAAATGTGTACTTGAGATGACATGAGAATATATATAAAACTTTATTAGAATTTAAAACAAGCCAGAAGTGGAGCAAAAACTCTCAGAATGAACTTACGTAGGTAAAGGTAAAGGTTCCCCTTTACATTTTAGTCAGTCGTGTTCGACTCTAGGGGATGGTGATCATCCCCGTTTCCAAACCGTAGAGCCAGCATTTGTCCAAAGACAGTTTCTGTTGTCATGTGGCCAGCGTGGCTATACACGGAACACTGTTTACCTTCCCACCGAGATGGTACCTATCTACTTGCATTTATATGCTTTCGAACTGCTAGGTTGGTGAGGAGCTGGGACAAAGCGACGGGAGCTCACTCCGTCACGTGGATTCGATCTTACAACTGCTGGTCTTCTGACCCTGCAGCATACAAAGGCTTCTGCGGTTTTGCCTGCAGCGCCACCATGTCCCCCTTTTTTTGAATTTAGGTTGATATTAATCAGAAGCTGAGGAAAATCTGTGCAACCAATGGCATGCTTCAGTCCTGCTAAAATTTTACTTTTTCCTAGGTACCTCTGAGATGTTTCTAGTGTGTCAAAAAACCATTCTGCTGTTAACTGTTATCTGACTCTTACAATCCAATTTACATCCCTTTTGAAATATGATGCTTCTACTTTTTGCCATCATGATTAACCATCATTGATTTTTTAAAAATGGGTTAGCTAAGTGTCCATCTCTATAATTTTTTGAAGCTAAATTCTTATGAGTAATGAACATAGGCCAGCTGGAAATTGAATAAAGCAAGGCTTCTTTGCCTATTTCATACATTATAGGCCTTTTTTGTATACGTCTATGCTTGAGTACCTAAGAAATCAAAACTAAAGTAGCAGAAAGGAATGAGTAGCTACATTCTTAGACTCCCTTTCCACTGTTATAAAATCACTCTCATTGATTAAAACTGGCTGACAGTTTATTCAATTCAAGGGCATCGTCCTATGTGCAGTTACTCAGAAGCATTTCTTTTTATGGAATATAACTCCTGGAAACCCACAGTCACCCTGGCTGCTGGCTGTGGTGGATAGGTGATTATAGGAGCTGTACTTTAGACAGGCAACTTTTTCAAACCCTACTTGGAAATAAAGCTATCTCAAATTAATTTAACCCTGGGTAAATTCAGTCCTGCATAGAATTCTGCAGTATGTCAACTTTATCAATTTTGTGATTAAATTGATTTAAGCTTGCAGCTTGATTGCATGGGCAATTCATGACGAGCAGACAGCTCACCATTTGATATTTGTCTGAGTGCAGGGGCAGCTTCCTGCAGCATCTGGTTGTAGGCCTCATGAAAGGCACAAACACATTATGCATTAAATGTATTGTAGCTTTTACCACCAGAGAAGGGGGAAAAAAACCATGTGTGACTTTTTTGCCTTGGCAAAATAACATAACCAGTTTGGGATATGATGCTTCTTAAGATGGTGCTAGATGTGCAATTTCCTGCTCTCCCACAGATGGGGCAAAGCAATGTTGTACTCCAGAACCACTGTGCCTTCAGAAACAGAACCAGCTTCACAGCAGTTCCAGAGTGCCTGCCGTCCAAGAGAGTGGAAACAAGATACAATTTTTTGATTCCCAAAGTAACCATTGACTCCCAAACCGTAATTAGGAGAGAAAACATGGGATAATAACTAAAATCCCAAGCATGTGGCTGCTGGCTCAAGAGATAGAAAAATAACTACGGTATTGCTCAAAATGCCATACTCTGATATATTACTGTATCTATTGGGTTTAGTTGAAAACGGTTAAAACTGGACACCCTAAAATCACCTTGAACATTAGTGAACATATTAATACTGATGTTCTATTGATTCCAACTTATGGTGACCTTCCCAGGGTTTTCTAAGTACCTAGAACTCAGAAGTTGTTTATCAATCCCTGCTTCTGGTGGTACCCTAGGCTGCCTACATGGCTGGGAATATAAACCTACTGGCCATACATTTCTGGTGATCTCAGCTGGCCCCTCTCTAGCAGGCACAGTGGGGAGTCCAACTCCTAACTCCCAGCTGCTCCAACTCACTGAACTTTACAATGCATAGCAAGGCCCAAACCTTCTGGAGAGTTATCGCTAGTTCAGATATCTACAGGGAGGCAAGAATCACAATGTTTGGAAATTACTTTATTGGAATACAACTTCCAGAATTGCTGTCAGTCTAAAAAGCAACATTTCCGAGGCTTGAATTTCCCAACATTTTGGCTTTTCTGGCAGTTTTTTTTTTTTATACCAGGGTCAAGATGGCAGAATTTGCAGCACAGAAGCCTTGGGCATTTAGCCCTACCACCCAATAATTGGCCCCAAACCTGATTTTCTAAACACAAATGGTAGGGGGGAAGGGGAAGTGTTTGACTGTCTTGGTTACCTGACACTAGGTAGGAGCTGACAAGCAGCAAAAGTCTAAGCACTGTTCTCTTGCCCAAAGCAAAGTTGCTTGTCCAAGTTGCACCGATTTACTTAGAAGCAAATGGCTGAGCTATGGGAAGACATAAAACTGAGACAGAATGCATAACACTGTTGTTATGTGCCATCAAGTCAGAACCAACTTATAATGCCTTATAGTTCTACCTTGCACAAAATCACATAACTGTCTAAACTTCAGGGAATGAAGTTGTCCATCGAACATTAGAACCAGCAACTTGACTTGATGCAGGACTTTTTGGTGGTGGTCCTCCTTTCTTGGGAATTCCCTCTTAGGACTTAGCAGCAACATTTAGTTGGTGATTTTCCATGTTAAGCGAGCCCATCTCCATTTCTTGGAGCCCTTGAAGTTCAGAATTATTAGATTGAATAACTAGCTTGAAAAGCTGTTTCCTTTTCCCTATTTTTTTTAATAAGATGACTTTCTTTGTGTAATGTTGTAAGCCACTTTTGAAGGCTTTGATTGGTAGAACAGCAGGGAAATAAATGTAATGAACAAACTGACCTATGTTTGGTTGTTGTGGGTTTTTCGGGCTCTTTGGCCGTGTTCTGAAGGTAGTTCTTCCTAACGTTTCGCCAGTCTCTGTGGCCGGCATCTTCAGAGGACAGCACTCTGTGCTCTAGTGTAGTTTGCTTGGGAGTGGAGTATTTATAGCTGTGATATAGGCTTTTGTCCTATTCAGGAGATGGGTGATTAGTGTATCTTTTGTTTTCTCATGCATAGGTCACAACCTAGTGTGACCTATGTTTTCTCATGCATACACATAACAAAATTAAAGTATCTTGGATTAGAGTGATTTAATTGGATTTATTGGAGGAAAACCATTCTCAATACTCCCTTAAATTATCATTATGATAGAAATCTTGATATGTATACATGATTGTCAAGGCAGAGAATAATTTGCAACTGAGCCCCATTAACAATTTGCAGCATTGTGAATTCCATATGCAGGTTAAACATTTTGCAATGTCTTATTACATGCATTGATTAAATATACAGTTTTCCTTCTCCTGGAACAAGGATGGTGTTATGGAACTGAATCAATCACAAGACTTATAATATTAGGCATACCAACATTCCTGGCATTCCTGGATTAAATTTGTAACATTTTCCCATTTTACATTTATATTATAAAACGTGCTTGCATCATTGAGTTTTTATGTGTGTGTTTTTTTTTCTAAAAAAAATAAAAAACAATAAAGAGATGTTTTGCAATAAGAATCATATTAGGGTTTAGTTTTCCATCCCCTTTATAAACAGATTTTAAAAATCTGAAATGAATGCCTATGTACAAGAAATGCTGAGTCCTGGTTAGGAATTGAAATCCCAGTTGAACTTCAGTCACAAGCAGTCAGTCACGCATAACAAAGGATGACTTTTTATGCAGTTTGTGCACCTGAAGAAGGACCCAGCTAGTTTAGCAGGGCTCCAATGGGCATCCTGAAAGAGATAGGGATGTACAACTCCATTGTTTCCATACTTATACCTCTCTGGCTGGATTAGGGCAAAAGTGATATTGATCCAAGACAATCCAACAAATGTAAAGACACAATACATACCCTTCTCCAGGAGAAAGACCTATTGAAAAATGAGTGTGAAGAAATGGTTTGCAGCAAATGCTATTTTAAGAATCCTTAAATAGTAAGCCTTTTTCATGTATAAAAACATAGGCCCATGTCATCTTGAGGGAAAATGCAATGGAAGGACATTCATCTAAGCATTTCCCTTGCTTTTGCAGGCCCTCTAGCATGTGACTGGTTGGTATGCCCAAGCACATAAGTGCACATGGCTGGGAGCCTGCTGGAGCAGGGTGAATGCAACTGCCTTTCCACTCTGTGTAATAGTCACATTATATTTTGAACATAAGGACACTTACTTCTGAGTAACAATGCAAAGGCTTGGGGTGAAGGTTTATTTAAAGGAGAGGGTAAGTATACATCATCACTCATTGTTCGATTGTGGCTCAAGTCTATGGATGCTGGGCATCAGGAGACCAAACTGAAGTATTTTTTCACAACTATGTCTTTCAGTGGAGTTTTAAAGTACATCATCATCTCTCTACCAATGAAATGAAGACGGCTTGAAAATGCTCAGTTGTGATTGGATCATGCCAACTTTATTTCCTACAAAAATAGATCCTATAAGGATGTGTGTAATAAGAGCTGCAGGGGCAGGTTCCAAAATAAAATAAAATGTCAAAATCTATTCTTGTTGCCCTTTTAAAAGGACTGGATGGATGACTTTCTATGCTCCATAAGAGCATAATCAACATTCATATTACTGTATTTACCAGCCAGCACTAGCACTGTACTGTACATCAAGTTTCGTTAAACCATAATGCTGTTGCAATAACACTAAAAGTTGGGACCTTCCTGAAAATCTTCCATTTAGCACTGAAGAAGTTTATACTGTTGATTTAAGTTTATTATATGTGAGTGTGTACAGATGCAGATGTTACTCTATCACAATGGACTATATTATGCATGTGGAGATTTCTGCTGCTTGAAATGTTTCTTGCAAACTCAAAGCTCCTGTTCCCAACATATCTTCCTAAGGAAATAAAATGAGCATATAGAATGAAATCTGGCATTGTCTTGTCTGACAACAGAATGGCCAGTATTGGTGGAATAGCCTCCCATTCCCACTATAGCACCGTTAGTGCACCCAACACTTGCTCTACACGGTTGAGTAACCATATGGGGTGTAACCAGTATTCAGATACAGATGGGAGAAGATCCCACTGCATGAGAAGACACTTGCCCAGCCAACATTGGCAGTCATACTGAAATTTTGTTCCATTTTCACCAGATTGCAACACACTGCCATTCTGTATGGGAATCTACAATGGTTAACCTAGCTAGAAATTGGTTATCCACATATTTAAACAGCAATCCCACCTTGGTTGTATGGTTGCACTGTTGGAAATTGTATGGCTTGGATGGAAGTTACACAGGTTTAAACAGTGATACAATGTTTAATATGCATTTTCTATTACACACCTTATATTAAATCTGAGGACAGAAACCAAAGGGTTAATGCAAATAATACTCTTAATAATCACAGATGCTCAGTGAGATTCCACAAGATCCTCATTCACTTCCAGCTGCTTTGGAAAGGAGGAGAAAAATGAGAGCAAACTGATGAACAGAAATGTCCAGTGGTCAAAGATGTAGCTCGGAAATAAGGAGGAGAATCTTTTGTTGATGAACAAGAACATGATGTTGTGAAGTACCACAGAAATCAATTAATTGAAAACACATTCATATGTTTACTGCTTTGCAAAATACTCCAGCCCTTGATTTCACTGTGCGTAATTGTTTCGTGCATGCAAATTATTATTCTGGCTTGATTGTACAGATATAGAACATTCTCTTAGCTAAGTGCCAACCCTGAAGGCTGGCTGCACCCTGGAGAAAGGATTAAAAACATGCATGGCTTGAGTCAACATCCCAGTCTTAAATAGTGGCTTTCAAACTTCCTACCCTGAGGGTACTCTTTCCAAATAGTTTAATCGGCCCAGAAATGCCTTTGCATTGGTCATAAAGTCGGCACATGGCATAGGATTCTGGAGTTTACTCTAGGGCATACAATGTAGTTGTTCTCCAAACCTGGCCTTTTTGTATGAGGGTCTGACCTAGCCTTGCCTGTTACACCTAGGGGTTGCTTTACACAAACTGAGGGAAGAATCCTAGAATGCTCCCTAATGGTTTTCTGAACATGGGAAGAGTTGTAACACTAGACAACCTCTCTGATGTCTGCTCTGACTGATATTCTAATCAAAGCACCCCAGCTCATAAATGGGCCAGACTATACCTTTACAGACTCCTGTTAGAAGAGGGAATTCTCTAACTACTAAAGAAATCTGATTTACTCAGCGGGAGCTTTTAGTACCTCCCATAGTTTGCAAATTCTTTTGCTTTGTTTATGATTGATCTTCTGGACATATAGGTGGGCTCCTTCTTTCTTTGGGAGATTGACTGATGCCTTGAGGCTAACCACTTGTGCTAGAGTATCTCTGGCAGGTTAGAGTTAGATGGGCTGGCTTGGGATGCATTGTTCCGGAACATGCCACCCCCCCCCCTTTAGTACTTCTGTGTAGATGCTACAAATCTTAAGATAAGGCTGCTTGCCGGAACATCTGATTTCCTTAGTCTTCCTTAATCTTAAACTCAAAAAAGTCTTTTAAAAAGTAGATTTCATAGAGCCCCCCCCCCCCCCCCGCCGCCCTTCTCTATTCTCTGGGCTAATGCACAGACAGAAGCCTCTGTAGATAGCTAATGTTTCTTTAGTAACCACAATACTCCAAAATGAGGGGGAAAGGGGAGAAAACTCTTTATCAACCATTGCCGTGTTTTGCTCATATCAGCTTTTGTATTCAGCTACAGTAAGAGACAGATCACAAGTTATGGAACCAGACTATCTTTACAAAATCCAATTCAGGACATAGAAGAAAGCCTAGAGGGTTAGGATGTGCAAACACAGTGGCAAAGCCAAGGAAGGTAAGTATAGAATCAGCATACAATTAAAAACATGCATAATAGTTGCATGCATTCATTGGACATTCTGTTGTCACTGTTAGTCCTGCAGTGATTCCTGCCCCACAGCCCACATTTGGGGTTCAAATGCCTAGTCTTCACCATCTCTTATATCAAATAATAAATAAAATCTTAATCCTATTAAGAACAGCCTCTGCTATTTCTCTTTTTCTTTTGGCTGAAGACAGATGTAACAAAACTAGAGATAATTTGCTACTGTTTTCTCTGCCACAAAAGAGCACATATTTTTTACTTTCTTGTTGTGGGTCTTGGCCAAATTGTCTTCCAGTTCCAGAAATGTATGGCTGCACTTTTTGGCTGGTGACCATGGCATAAACAAAGACAAGAATCATATTTACTCCTTGACTATCCATTGCAAATAACTTTTGAAAGTATGTTTTTGACACAAATTCTGGGAGATGAAGGAGAAAATCCCTTTGGATGTTAGACTTTTCTGGATCCTAACATAAAGCAAACAGATGGCGTGTATTTCATTTATCTGGATTCTGAACCTTATAATAATTACCACTAAGACTGTCAACCATGAAAAGATATCTAACATAAAGAACTGAGAGAGAAAAAACGGAGACAATTATAAGATTTCTCTCCAGGTAGAAAGAACTAAGCAGGTCACTTAGCTGCCACAGGTTTCAAATCATAAGAAAAATTATCAGATGAAAGTGCTGTTTACATTATGCAGAAAATAAGAAAACAAGAGGGACATATTTTGTACTGTAATATCTTAGAATAAAGGAAAAGGAGAAGCAGTGAAAGGTAGAAAGAGAAGCTATCAGAACTTTGTTCCTGACACAGAATATGAATCAGTCAAAATTAAGTACTTTCCAGATCCAATGATTATAATGGGAGGTACTTGAAAAGTACGCTACTTTTCCACTGACATGCACGGGCTTCTGTGTGCTTAAATTTGGATGGATGATTACCTGATATTGGTGTGTCACCTATTTTTTAAATCAGTCACGCACCTCCAGCATTAGGCACCTTCCCCAGGTGTCCTCTTCATTTCGAGGTGCACTAGAACAGAGGTTGATCTAGGCTGGTCTTTCACAAGCTGGTACCGTCACAGGTTGGTGAAAGGTACTAGGCTGGGAACATCTGATGTAGGTATACCTTGGGAGGAAGGTTCCGAACCTTGGGTCCCCAGACTTTTTTTTGGGATAAAACTCCTAGAAGCCTTCACTACAAGCTGTGTTGACCAGGAGTTCTGGGAGCTGTAGTCCAAGAACAACTGGGGACCAAAACTGGGAAGTACTGCTCTAAAGACTAGCCTAAAAACCTTCTCTGTGACATTTGTAAGTGCAAGAAACACTTTATGTGGGGGAGCTTTTGGACATTTGACCCTCCCATAGATCTAAAATGCCACAGCACCAGCAACAGATTATCATATGGGGCATCTGTTTCAAATAAGCCTTAGTGTGGTAAAAGACAAATAAACCAGAACAAAGGAGAGAAATTGGAAATATATTTATTTAGCTGACATTTATCTATTTTATGGAATAATCATTAATCAGTGGGGCTGTTTTATGTTATCAAAAGAGCGTTAAGGGAATGCTATTGCAATTTTCTGTTGTTTGTTCCCCTAAATCATAACCTTGTTCTTTGGCAGAATATTATAAAACAGACTCCAACAAAACTATAGTTTTTGCAAGAAGCTGTTTGGCAGCGGGTGTTAGAAGCTGCAGGATTTACAAAGGGATATACTTGTGAATTATGTAGGCACAATGGAAAAAACAGGTGCTCATCCGTGTATTTCAGGAAACTCCTGTTATGTCACGAGAAATCACATTGTTCTACAAGGTAGAATATCATACAGTGGTTGTGGAAACTGGAGAAAACTAATTCCATAATGGTTCCAGGCCTCACTATACATCATGAACAGGTCAGTACTGGGATCTCTCTAGGGTAATATCTTTGTCATGGTGCAACTGATTTTAAATCTGCTAGGTGCTTCTGCTTAGGGGGCTTGATCTAAAACAACAGCTTCAAAGCCTCTTAAAATGATAAATATGTTGAAGCCTTTTACAGCATATTTGCTGGCTCTTGTATACATCTGAAAGAGTTTTATTGAACTTCAGTGTGGATACAATATACCTCTAAGTAGCAGATCCTGGGGACACAGAACAGTGGAAGGACATTACCTTTATGCCTTGCTTTGGAGCAGCCAGAGTTGTCTGGGAAAAAGCATGCTAAATTAGATGGGCAGGTGCTGTAAGCAAAAACACAGCTCTCACTATTCTATATCATACAGGACAGGAGACTTATGAAGGATACATGAAGTTGCCTTATATTAAAACAGATTATTGACCCATCTAATCAAGACATTGGAGAAATTACTTTTTGGACTACAATTCCCAGAACTGACTCTCAGTGTTGCCAATAACTATGGTATTATGGGACTTATAGTTTTTTTAAAAAAACAACAACCAAGTCTTCCATACTGTGTTTAATATCCTTGTGACAGGGAAAGCATTATGCAAGGGAGTCCAACAACTCCTTGCAAGAGCAGAACACCCCCGTTTAAAGCAAGGGGCAACCACAGCTTATATAACTACAAGACAACAAGGCTTAGGAATAGTGCTCTGCCTGCAGAAGGCCTGCACAAAACAACAGGATTCCAACCTATTTAGGCTAGTAACTGTCTCTACAGTAAACAGCAGCAGTCGTCCAAAAGCCCCCAACAGAAGCCGTACCTGGCCCTGTTATCTTTTAATCTAGGTGTGCACAACATTCCACTCTTCATATATAGTTGTCCTGCAACTGGTTATGCTTTCTGGGACTGATGGAAATTACAGTCCTACAGCATCTGGTGGGCCACAGGTTGCACCACCTTGCTTTAAGCAGATGGCAACACTGAATCTGAAACTTCTGGCATCAAGAGCTCATGTTTTGCTGAAGAGCTCTGGCAGAAGTGGGCAAAGGGCAGCCTTCTAGATAGAGGCCTAGCCAGCAGAGGAATGCTGGAAGGTGGAGCCCAACAAGATCAGGAGGGCCATGAGCTGTTCAAATGAATGTGAGTCAAAGAGTGTCATCAAAGAAGCATGGCTCTGTACCATCTAGAGATCATGTACACTGATCAGATGCAATTTTTAGTGAGTGGGATAGGGTGGGTGATCACCTACAGTAGCGCCTCTCATGAGTCTTTTATCAGCCTTGCTCACAAAGCTCAGCCTTTTCCTCCTTGCTAGAACAACATACTACAGCCCTTGGTGTAGTAAGCATTAATAATAATTGTACTTACATATGGAGCCCTTCCTTTCAGAGGTTAATGGTGTATTTTGCAAAACATGCTAACTATAGAAATGTAAAAAGAAGATCTTTCAAAGGGAATTTCTGGTATTCCGTTTGTTTTTAAAATATTGCTTGGGATACTGGAGAAAGACAGTGAGTGAAGACGTACACATGATTTGTATTGTGCTCTAGGTTTTGGCTTTCGACCAAAGGAAGGAGATGCATGTTCTCAATGTTGGGAGAAAATATCACAATCTCTCTGAAGAGAAAAGGTCCTTCTCTCCCCTTTAGGACAAGGCCTGAAATCCTGGGGAGAGGAAGGAGAGGCCCAACACACTTCCACTCCTGTCCCTTCTCTGGAGTGCTCCCCCAACCACCAGAAGTGGACGGCTTGTAAACCACCAGCAAAGCGCAACACAGGATGACAACAGACTACAAATGAGCACCAACACATTAAGTGAGAAATGCAGATGCTCAGTGCTGTTATGCCATGATAATAAACTGGAAGTTCTTTCCCTCAGAAGATTCAAATATGGCTAGCCTGATCTGTGACAAAGTATGGCGAGTTGGTGACTCAATGTCCTCCCCAGGATTTGAAGTCTCAGAAGCTCCAGCCAGCACAGTAAATGATCCTTGTTCACAGAATTTGTACCTGAAATCACCAGGAGGGAACAGACTGCTTACTTTAGCAAATATAACTTACATAAACTTTCTGACACTCTAAGGCCACCACATGATGATTAATGTGCAGTGGCTAGTCCTGCACATATTCCAGCATGGATCAAAAACTGAAGTTCACCTTCTCCTAAGTAAGACTTTTCAGGAGACATTGAGCCCAGATCTAAACTCTAGTCCATGTGCCACAGAAGTATCAGTGTGTTTAAGAGACCACTCACAACACCATGAGGATAATCAGGTGATGCCCTCATACAGTCAATGTGGTTGCATAAATACCTCCTAACAAATTACAGGTAAGATCCAGTTTACCAGTCCTCCTCAATGAATCCCACTTCACACCTATGTATGTATACATGGATAGAGGCAAACAAAAGTGTGCCTTTGTGTGAAGTATTTTGTGATGATCACCCATTTAGCTTGATGGATCAAGTTCTTTCTGAAAGAAGGCACTGCCTTGAATGGTGTGGGCATATTTCATTGATACAGAGAGATAAGCTTAAGGAAGGAAGAATGCAACAGGAACAACTGGGATGGAGCTTATATATGATGTACAGAGTACGATGGAAAGTGACAGGCTAAAGAAACTATCAGCCATAGCTTTCCTATCATCTCAGATTGCAGAATGCCACTACTGTTATCCTTTATACTCAAAGGCCATCCTTTCCTGTGGGTACAGAGCATCTACTCAGAATTAGGCCGCTGCAGAGTAAATCTTCATGTGACTGGTAGGGAACGAAACCTTGTTCTTGCCTCATGTTCCACAACAAGAGAGCGGAGGAAATCTGCTAATTTTCACCCTCACTATAAGATCCAGACAAGTTTGCAACCCACAGTTAGGAACTAAGGAATAATATATATAACAAACATTTGCAATCATCTCGGTTTGAAAGGTTAATGCAAAATTCTACGTACTCTCTAGCCCTGAACAAAATAAACACAGCTAAAAATATGAAAAATGAAAACAAAAAGTAATAATGCTTGGAAATTAACGCTAATTAAATAATCCAGTTGAAACCTTTAGTTAATGAAACAAAGCATGTACTGTTACCTACAGTGAGAACAGAATAAATCACTGAGGAACTAACATGAGTGTCCTTCAGTTAGAACATTTCTAGATTTGCTGACCCAGCACCAGATATTGTTAGATCTGTTCCCCAGCCCCTAGCCCTCCCCTGAAGTTTGTGACAAATGCAAACATTTCAGAATTGCAGTATAAAATATGGCCATTTTAAAAAAAGCTTCATTCCTTTTAGTCCTTCGCCGACTTTGTAATGCAGGATGAAATCACCCAGGAGAAGGTTAGCTTGCCTGCCTCCTTGCCCACCTGGGCACCTTCCCCCATCTCTGACGTCTTCCTGAGGTTGGGGGAAGGGTCTGGATTACTTGCTCCCCGTGTGCACTGTTGTGACTGTGGTCTGCCTTGGTCTCCTCTCTCCTACAGCTGAGATGCCAGTTGATGCTGATGATGCAAAACTACAGAGAGTGGATGGGGACATACCTGAAAGGGAAGAAACAGAAAACAAGAGTTATCACGGAGTAAACAGAGAGACTGTATAGTGAAATTGTTAACAGCTAGGACTTGGATCAATTGCATTCGTAATTAAATCTCCACTTAACAAAGAACTAAACTTTAGGATAAACTTGGGAGTACTGCCAAAAATGGCACTCCTGTATTAAGCTCCTTTCTTATACTATAATCCCCTTCTACTGTACCCTACCTCATCCTCTGAAGAAATTACTGAACCAGTGTTGTGGACTGGGGATACGGAAATGGAACATACAATGATGTCAGGACGTTGGGCAATGTAGCGAACAGCCCTGCCCTCACCTGTCCGTCACAGCTGAGCAGTGGAGAAAGAGCCAATGAGTGGACGGAAGGTGGTGCCAAGGGGGGAGGGGGCAGGATATAAAGGCTGGTGTATGGAGCCTGTGTGAGAGATTCTGTGAGTGACAGTGTGAAACTTAAAAGTGTACTAAGAGTGAGTTAGAGATCTGTAAGAATGCTGAATGGAACAGAGAGTTGACAGAGCTTTAAAGTTAAAGTAGAATTGATTCTAATAAAAGTGATTAGCAACCTGTGATTTACCTCCTGTATATTAATCAGATGTTAACCTCCCTGATCAAATAAATGAGTTAAGTTTCAAAAGTACACATGTCTCCTTGAGTGACTGGTATTGAGACAGCAATACCTGGTGGCAGTGAAGAAAGAAGAGTGAGAACCTCATGAAGGCCTGAGGGAATAGGGGCTTCAGAGGAGATCGCCACAGGCAAGTTCTACTCGAAGTTACCAGTGCAGACAAGGAGGCTGATATCACACAGACCCACCATTTTTTGATGGCACTTCCATAGATATATCTCTGCCCTCATTCAGGAAGCTGACTGGGCCAGAAATTGCCTCAGTCTACTTTATCCAATAGGGTCACATTGTAGCTGAACTGGGGTATCTCAGGGTAACCTATCTTGTTTCTTGGAGGAAAGGTGGCATAAGACTGTGATCTTATGAATTCTACAATTATGGCAACATTCCTATTATCTCAAAGAGTCAAGAGAAGAATGGAAAGAAAAGTCTGGTTTCCAGCCAAACCATTCCTCACAAGCACTGTCTCTCAAACGAATGTAAGAAAGAATTGGAATGACAGTCCGCATGTCTTGCTCATTCTCTCAGCAGCTGTGGATTCAGTGGGGCATATTCTCCCCACCTGCGCCACAACCAGCTTCCCTGCAGAGACTCAGGCAATGCGTACATTCCTCACAAAGCAAACCAATTAGTGCATAAAACACTGTGTTTTCTTGCATGATGGCAGTGCTGCAGCTTGCTCTGGAAGAGAGCGTGATCTCACATTTTATCATAAATACACTCAATACACTGTTTGCTTTTTTAAAAAAACTTTTGCTAACTGTATTCATGAAAGAAACCTTCATTTTGTGCAACAAATGGAAAGTCTTTTAACTTTTGCACCATGAGATTCAGAATCTTTGGCATTGAGGTGGCCAAAATCTGGCAGTATTTGCTTTTGTTTTAAAATCTGTAAACTGCTCTATATACTTCGCTAATTTATGGCATATAATTTTTTATACAACAAATAAAATATTTTAGATAGCTGGATTTGAGTATTACATATGGCTCAAATTAAGATGTCCAAGGACACTTCCACACAGAATACTCTTCAAGGGCTTAACCATACTCCTTAATTTGAGGATCTGATTTGTGTGTCCGGTGTTCCTTATCCCTGCCATCCACGTTTTCTTCAGGCTTCAACCTTGTTTTTTGTCATTCACCTTAACAATGTCATTTATCTGCAGGACCAACTTATGGGAGTACAGTGTATATGGAACACTCACTATACCCACCAGAAAAAGACAAGTAGAACTGATTTCAAACTGAGTAGGAAGTATCTGAAGAATCTACATGTAAAGTACAATCCTTTGTGTATCTACGTATAAGCCCCATTCAGTTGGATGTTCAACTGGTGTGAAGCATACTTGAGCAAATTTAAGCAAGGTCCATTGTCCTCCTTGAATTCAGAATATTCTCTAAAATGCACACTGTACTTTGCTGCATCTGTACAGTAAATGTCAGGGGCATATCAGAAGTGGGGGAAAAAGCAGGCTCTTGCTTGCTCTTTGTCATAAATCGTCTCATTGAGAAATTCTGATGAGCTTCCCAGAAGACCTGATTCAGATAATAGTTTGAGGGCTTCTGAGTAATAGCAAACATGGAGAAAAAGAATTCAACCATCTCAAAACCCAATTTATTTGGGCTCCCTCATGCAATGTTCATTTCAAATAATTTTGGCAGTGAGGAGCTTACTGAAGATGATGAGCAGAGCAATGTTTTAATATGAAATGTTTTGGAGTCTTTGCAGTTCTTAGTGAAACTGTTCATCCTTACATTATAGTCAGAGATAATGTACAGGCTTGAACAATTAGTCATACCTCAGCCTTCTGCTATCAAGCTCCATTAGTGTACCTGGGCACTGGCAACATTTTAAATTATATTTGCTTTTGTCCTCATTCTCCCCTACTGTATCTTTTGGCAAACACTATTATCCTCATTTTAGCATAGTGCAATTATTCCAGAGGAGGGGAAAGAAGCACTTTCCCTTACAGTTACAGTGATGGCTAGGATTCTCTCCTGGGGTTTTATTTAGATGCTGCATTCCAAATTGGAATAAATCTTCAGGTATCTATGGCAGAAGCTCCCTACAGGACTGAGTTGTTGACAACATACCAGCACTGAATGTTTCAAGCTCCAAAGAGCAAGGAGCATTTGCAGATAAGAAGCATCCCATCATTCAGATACAAGTGGCAGCTGTGTGGTCCAAGTAGACCACCAGGGAGACACGTTGTGTTTTTTGTGAACAAAACAATTTGGCACTAGGTTGATTCACTCTGTTCTTGGAAACACAGGCCCTATAATACCTTTAAAAATATCATGGGAGAATAGAATATCACTCAGTCCTAGGGCACATGCTTTGAATGCAGAAAGCTGTGTTTCACTTGAATAGATCAGGTGAAAGCTGAAATGAAAAAACTCTTTCTCACACCCTAGGGCAGTGGTCCCCAACCCTGGGTCTCCAGATGTTCTTGGACTACAACTCCCAGAAGACTTCACCATCTCCTCTGCTGGCCAGGATTTCTGTGAGCTGGTCCAAGAACATCTGGAGGCCCAAGGTTGGGGACCACTGCCCTAGGGAACAGCCCCAAGCCAAGCACTGCCATGCCATTCTTAACTCAAGCAATCTTGTCTGATTTCAGAATCCAAGCAGAACTGGGCCTGCTTCACACTTGTCTAGGAGGCATACTAGGGATCTCCAGGTAGGATTAGGACACAATCTTGCTTCAAACCCACAAAATCAACACTGACAGAGTTGATAATACTTGGCTAGAAAGATCAATGGTCTGACTCAATATAAAGCAGCTTCCTGTGTCACTGTAGACATAGATGAGCTGAGATGGGCATACCGTCTTATAAGTCAAAGCGAAGTGTGGTGCTAATATGCTGCCCAATGGTGCTTACAGCTCTCTCTGGGCAGTTTACAATTTAATTATATAGGCTCCACATTGCCCCCAAGCCAGCTGGGCATTCAATTTACTGCCCTTGAAAGGATGGAGAGCTGAGCCAACTTTGAGCCAGTTGCCTAAGCTCAGGATTGAACCCAGGTCATGAGCAGAGTCTTCACTGCAGTACTGCAGTGTAACCACTACATCACAAGGCTCCTTGTCAGCATCCCATGCTCGTCAACATCTCAGCTATTGTCTTGAATGCTCTGACCACTGCAACTGGTCCTATACTATGGAACTGGCACCCTCATGGTGACAATGTTTGCTTGTTGCACTCTTCAGCTACCTTTCCTACTTAATCACTATCTCCCAGTTATTACAGCTAGACCCAATGGGAAAATCCCTGGCCAAGCCAGTAGGCAGAGAGGAAGTTACACACACTGAGAGGCAACACATGGGTGTATACAGTACCTTCCACTCTGTTCACATGATGCATGCTGGTACTCTTTCATTTTAGCCTTGGAGCAAGCAGTGAGCAAGAACAAGGTGGAATAGCAATTGTTAGGTGTCACAGCACAGACTTGTGTGTGGCCCATGATTACTCCAGCACCCTCTAAGCTAGCCTTGGCGCTCAGGTGTACCCAAGGATCTAGTCTGAAGTAAGATTCAGTCCAGTTACTTGTGTATGAGGACTGGGTAATGTTGGTGCTTTTTGTACTTTGTCTTTGTGATAAACCCTATCTTTCTTTCTCTTTTCTAGAAATATATCTGAACAAAGAACAACTCTGTGTATGGCCAAACATCTTAAAAATACATGAAAGCTGTTCATCTGCATATGCAGGGCTCATGGCCCTTTCACAGTTACGTAGAAGATTGGGTTGAATTAGGCCTAACTTGCATGACAAACTTCTTCGCACAATGATCAAATGTTCAGCAGCTCTATCCTCTTCTGCACCTGGCTGTCTGGATATTCATAGATTGCATTAGGCTTGGTGGTGGTTTATCAGACATGCAGGGTAGTGCTAATATGAAGCATGGAACTTTTCCTTTTCTTGATCCTGTCCCATCAGAGGCTGAACATCATCACTGCTATTTTGACTTTGGATGTGATAGCAGTAAATAATGTTCTGTTGCATCTAAACCATTAAGGAACTTATTAACGTGTTCCTTAGCCAATAAGCTCACTTCCTTCCAGCACATCTTTCCTTATTTAATTTACCCTGAATTATCAATCTGTACCTTCTGTTTCATACTATACAACTAAATTATTCCAGATTTTTCCATTTTATATGTTATGTGATTTGTCTCTATACTCTTGCTTTAGTAGTTTATTAGTCACCCTCGCAATCCAAGAGATTCTTACCATCCTGCAATAAATCCATGGCCGAAATTAATTAGCAGTGAATTGGGAAAAATTAAGAAATCTCTGTCCGCATATGTTGCATGCCAAGCCTTGTGAGTCTGTATGCAGCAGATAATGTCTACAGAGATTTCTTAACGTATGACAGTTTGCCACTAAAAACTATGCTTTTTGCATAAATTTGGGTAGTGTGGGTGGCATATAAGTTAAGTTAAATAAAATAAAATAAAATAAAATAAATAAACAACGGTGCAACAGGATTTTGCCCTTATTTCAAATGCTTTCATTTTTTATGGTTGCCTGTGTTAAAGTCTGTGATTCCATGCCATGTTATAGAACTGAGAATTATTAGAACCATGCAGTTTGCATCCTCAAGCCAAATGATGTTGTATTCTCCATTTTATGGAAGCTGCTCCAGGCCATCTCTATTCTGACTTCTATCACATATGATCCCACTGTTTCTTCAACAAAATTTCAAGGTACAAAATTTCTTTAAGTACTTCAATGCATTTGATTGATGCACTCCACAGTTTCATTTTGAATTACTAATTGCAATCTTGGGCCTGCTTTCTTTTTAAGTATTACCTTGAATTTGATTTTCTCAGCTATAACTTTTAGCCTGTACTGATTTTATCAAGTAATTTTTATAGACCATCTACATTATCATCTAGTAATAGTGTGTTGTTTTTATACTGGATGCTGTTGAGAACCTTTCCACTGAGAATAATATTATTATTAAAATCATAAAGGGTTCTTAAATTACAAAGTGAACAACAAGAGTGAGAGTATATATAATTATTATTGTACTCCTTTTTTTGTATCTCTTGTCCTCTGTCATCTAATCTTCAGCTTTCATGCAGCTTTTAACTGCCAATTATATGAATATATCTGGTATAAAAGGCCTTTGATTACCAACAACATCATCAACGTGTGTGCTGGATTTTATCACAGAGTTTCTTGTACCCAATAAAATAACCAACTTCCCCTTGTATGTTTACTTGCCTAGTTTAAACTGAATGGTATAGGACGGAGTATTTTATTCATAGTTGGCTATAAGAAGGACTTCATTCACTACTGACCTACATTCTTGCCAGCTTGAGCCCTTTTTGAAGGAGACTATGAAACGTTAGATTCAAAATCAAATATGTTACATCATCCTATCAAGTTTGATTAGCAAAATTCTGACAGGAGGAAGACTGGATGGGAAAGTTTTAACCTAAGTAGACTGCTGTTGATAGGGAATTTGTTTGTAAGAGCACATAACTGACAGACAAGGCTTCCAAATAAATCTTGATGGCCAGATGGCAGTTATTTACTCACAGTCTTTCCTGGCTGTTCCGTCAGGTAAAGGTTTGGCCAAACTGAGGGAGCTTGATACGCTTACATTTGAACTGTCCAAACTGCTGCCAAGATGTAACCTTCTCATGTGTCTCACAACTGCTGTAGCATTAAAAGCTTGCTGAAAAAGGAAATAGAAAAAGAAAGAAATGGCTGTTGGAGATTTGCATTGCCTTTGACATTTGAAGAAAGAAAATGAGTGGTACTTCTACAAAGCATTACAGTCATCAAACTAAATGAACTCCTTCATCAGCTCTAACATCTTGCTTCCTACCAAGTCATTCGGAGACAACCATTTCTCTTTCTTTCTTTCTTTCTTTCTTTCTTTCTTTCTTTCTTTCTTTCTTTCTTTCTTTCTTTCTTTCTTTCTTTCTTTCTTTCTTTCTTTCTTTCTTTCTTTCTTTCTTTCTTTCTTTCTTTCTTTCTTTCTTTCTTTCTTTAAGGATAGGATAGACTGCTAATTTCCACACTATTGTCTCATTTTGAGAACATTACACTTTTGTACATATGTTTTATCAAATATTTCACACTGAAATGCTAAACAGCTGAGGGTTTAAGATGAGGTGAGCCACATTCAGCCACCAAGAGGCCCAAATGTTCCTCTCCAGATCCCTGGAGCCATCCAGGGTTCCACACCTCAAAATACCTCCTCCTGCTAAGATTCCGTGGAAATCAAGGGGATTGGTTCTTTTCAATTGAATGAAGTGACTTTGCTTTTATTACTGCATGGTTTAAACTTCACTTACTTAAACTGGGTTATGGGTAATGTCAAATATTTGCTTTAGCAATTAAATCGACACAATTGGAGGATATAACTTTTGGATTTACAGAACTGGAATTATGCTTCAATAGGAGGAAGGGAAAGAGTAGAAGATCCTTTCCCCTCTCCCCCAGCAGCAAAGCAGAAACAAGAAGGAGAGGATGGAAAACCATTATCAGTCCCTTATCTCTGAAAACTGGTTCTGGGGACCTGTTCAACAGCATTTTTTCACAGAAGAATAGCATCATTCTGCAAAGCTAAACTTTGCAATTGAAAAAAAAACCACATTCATTTAAGAAGGCTGGGGAAGTCTTCATATTCAGCTCCATAACACATACTTCCTTAGAAAGGTAAAAGCCAGCTCTTGCAACCAACTGAGAATATGATAACTTACCCTCCATTTGCTTTTTGCAAAATTCTTGCGTATCTGAGCACTGACAGATTCATGGATATTTTTATTGAGGGCGGTGTCTCCAGCAATCCTAAAAGAAGGAAAAAGAAGGCCAAGGAGATATTTGACTGGTGATTCATTTATAGAGATCTCATTTTCCCTGTCCTTCATTCTACATGCAGGATAGGCAACTGTAGCCCAACAGAAGTTGTTACCAGTGCTTGGAACATGAGATCTGAAAAACTGATGTGTTAGCATGAAACATTGGAAACTAGGAAATTAACTTGTGCTAGTAATGATTAAATTCAGAATGCTGAATTAATGTTGATGTTAATGTTACCAATGTGATAATTAAAATGTTAGTTCTATGTGCTCTCTGCAGGGCTGTGTCACACCACACAACCCCTTCTCAAAGGAAAAGGCTGCAGTTGAAAAACATACAAAGAAGGGCACCATTCCCCCCCTGAGAAATTAGTTCAAGTTTTAAACACTGACTTCCTAGAATGATAGAATGCCAATAATTATTACCAAAGAAACATGAACGTAAACCTTATTTCCTTTTTTTTACTTGGAAAATGTATCTCTTCTTCCTAATAGTTTGAGCTCAACAAAGCTCTGTGCAGACCCTGGCGTTCAGCAAGTTGGTGCTGCTGACTAAGCTAAAAAATGCCCCTTGAACCTGATGAAACCATTCACTTCTGTTCTAAGGCCAATGGTATTTGCCACCCAAAGACAGTAGAATTTACTTCCCCTCCCTCTCCTGTTGCAGCCCAGTTTTTTGCTGAAAAGCCTGCTCCAGAGGGGTTTACTAAGAGTCCCTCACTGTTGGCTCATATTCACCTTGCAATCTACAACAATTATAACATCCTTCTCACTCATGATATTACTGAGCCAAGTATCCCACATCTTGTAACTGTGTGTTTGGTTCCCCCACCCGTAGAACTTTGAACTCATCCACGTTAATTTTCACTCAGTTTTTTTCAACCCAGTGCTTTAGCTTATTAAGATATTTTTGAATTTCGTTTGTCTTCTAGGGTATTATCTATCCCACCCACTGTTTTACTGTTTCTAACTGCTATTATCCACCTTGGATACAATGAATAACTCTTGAACAAATGCAGATATTCTTACTGTTTTCATTTTGGATGGGGCCCCATGTCCTCAGCTTATTTACTTGCTATTTTCTTTTCCTTTCATAAGAAGTGGAATCAATGCTTCCTGCTGGATTAAAAAGATGGCTGGTGGAAGCTTTCCCATCTCTGTTTCTAAACTGAGGAAAGTCTCCACCTGCTCATTTTCTCCTAGTCATCTTTCTGTTAAAAGCATTGGAATTCTGTCAAGAAAATGGATTTCAAGGCCCTTTTTGAAATTCAAATATATATATTTTTGACCTAACTTTTAAGCTCAACTGGCTGGCTTGCAATTCATCTTCCTGCCTCAAGACATACAATCATTTCAAGACCACTCAAGGGCTGTTTGTGTTGGAGAGGCTCTTTCAGCACAGCAGGGAACTAACCATGCATAGCTTTTACTCAAAACTAGTAATGGACATTTGCTGTTTTACCAGAGAAGCACAGGCTGCACAAGATAACTCAGCCTGAACAGAATGTTCTCTTACCACATTCCAGCATGCATTATATCAATGGTATAATCCATGCAAATAGACAAATTGAAGCCTTGTGTGTGATTGTTATGACATTCTAGATCAATGAAATTGAGACGCACACATTCAAATCTGGGAAAAATAGCTGCGAAATGGGAATGAGGAAGATGGGAGACTGTTCTATCAGTCAACACACTAATGTAGCTCACAGTATTGTTGTCAGAAGCTTATCTATCTCTTCCTCAAAGCTTGGGACGTGATGTACGGGGGGGGGGAGTTCCTACTGCAATCAGTAAAACTCTCAGCAGGCCTGGCACTAAAAATGCCTTAGATTACTAAGATACCTCTTCCTTCTTCCTTCTCTAAAACTTAAATTAGGCAAGGGATATTTTTTTAAAATAAGGGGGGGAGGGAGGGAGGCAGGCCCCAACATTGTGGGTATCTCTCGTTTTCAAAGCCCTTCTTACTAAAATGCTTCTTGCACTTTAGCTCCTTTTGGGCTGATCTTCCAGAACTCTTGGGTTTTCCTTTTCACTGTATCTGAAACGGTATGGCTAAATACCAGTATTCTGACCCATGACTGTAATTTCTCAGGTCTGCTTCAAGCAGACACACTCAGAAGTAACACTTACATGAATACATCAAAACCAAATCTATGGCACTTATCAACTGTAAGCTTAGAGTGAAAATGGCCGGCCTTTGGTGGACAGTGGAATTGTCCCTCTCCTTGCTGAGTGGTTGAACTGGAGCCCTCTGTGCTTCAATACATAAGGAAGGGGGGAAATATGAAGCGACTGTGGGAGGAGAAGATGATATGGGCCATGGTCTTCCAGTTCTTGAGAGCTCGAAGTTGTATTGTAATAATTATATTTAGCATCTCTGGGTCACAACTTAACAAGCGGGGCTTTTGATTATTAATCCGTGTGCTCCTCCTTTGAACCAGGAATTTGAATGCCACTAGGAGCTTAAAATCCAAATGACAGATAAACTGACAGTTCACTGCCCAGAATCTACAAGCAGTGGTGGCTAAAACTTCACAGGCAGAGCTCCGATTCAGCACGGGTCTTCGTATATACACAGAGGGTCAATAAAGGACCTATCTGTGAGGGTTCAAGCTTTACCTCCCTGGTGTCCAACTGAGACTCTGGAGGCACATCTGTTGTAAAATCATAACTAGTTTTTATTGGAACATTTAACAATAAATCTTGCTGTGTGACCTCAGTTTCCATCTTTTCTCTCGTCGCCAATGGGTCCGGTGAGGGCATCCAAACATCTTTAACAAAGGGATTGTTGATCAGCTTGTCCCAGGGTCCTCTCATAAATGGGTTACTGTCCTCAAAGTCATGGACCATAGTCTGAGGGTTTAACAGTGGGATAGTCTCATCATCTCTGTTCTCTGCCCCATAGGCATCCTCCTCTCCTCGTAGAGGGGTCCAGGGTCCGGTAACCCCTTCTTCCGGGCTTCCTCTAAACACCATGCCCGTTGTTCCCTCTCCTCTCAGGATGCTGCTTCCTTTTCTTCCCTGAGGTGTCTGCGCCACTCCCAAGCCTCAGACTCTCCCCAATACAAAGGATGTTGCGGCAGACCCTTTCGCCTCTGGTAGTCTGCCTCCTCCCAAGGAACCTTCACTGTTTCCCATTTACTGGTCCATGGGTTTTCCAACCATATCATCTCCCAACCCCCTGGTATCCAGTCAACATGTCCTTTTATATCCCCCATTCCTGCCTCCACAGCAGGCCTCCCCTTTTCCTCTCTTCCCGCCAATTTCTGTTTGTGTGGCCACTGTCATTTTCAAAAGTTCCCGCTCCAACTCCCGGGTGTCAACTCCCCACTGTTTAGTTTTGATGGGCAGTGTAGGTGGGTTTGTCTATGCCTCCTGCTCTATTTTGAGCAAGGACAACACTCTAGCGAGAGCCTTTATACTCTCGTCTGGAGTCTCACACCATCCCATTCTGATTACTTAAAAGAAGAGGATAAGGGTTTGCAGATCTGTCTCTGGAATTAAATTTCCTCTGCAAATCACAAGAACATAGACAGGAGGGGCCCTGGGCACATGGTCACTTTGCCCAGGACAATAGAAAAGTCCAACAGAACCATGCAACATATGTAACACAGGCAGCACTTTATCTCCAAATATTCTTCTAAATCATTATTGATATATTGCAAGGAAAAATGTTAGAAATGTCTCTCAAAAGAGCATATCAGGTGTCTCGGCTCTTATCTTTATACCTTTGCACCTCTTTATTTTAATATACCTCTTTCAGGTATATTTGATTTTTTCCCCTTTATCCCTCTGTCTCCAGAGAGGAAAATAAATGCTGTTATTTCCCTGTAGTACACTACACAGTCGCATCGCAAGAACTGTCTGTTTTCCCTCTGTTCTTTTCATAGGTTGTCTTAGCTGAAATTTAATGTTAGTTGTTGGTTCTATCAGAATCCTAAAACCTTTCCATTTAGTGAGAGATGAACTGTTTAATATCTGGTGAAAGACATGAGATTTGGTTGATTCTAGACTCTGCTCTTTTTAGTTTTATTTTTTCCTAACAATATTTTATTCTGTTTTACTCCTGATTCTATGGAGCAGTCCTATGCTTGTTTACTCAGAAGTCACAATAAAATCAGTGGAACTTATTTTGTAGCAACTGGTTTTGTAGCAACTGGCAGTTCTGTGCAATTCTATGTAAGTTTCTGTGGAATTCATTCCCTCTGTGTTCGGTAAGAATTATTATTCACCAGCATGGTATAGTGGATAGAGTCACAAACTAGGATTCAGGAGGCCTAGGTCCAAATCCCTGCTCAGCCTTGGAATCTTACTCATGAAACCACTCCTTAAATATCTCACTTACCTTGAAAGCCCTATTAGGGTCGCTATAAAGCAGTTCAGACTTGAAAGACCATAACAACATCAGCAGCAGCGACAACAAATATGTTTAGGATTGAAGGTGTAAATGTAATCCTGTGCCAATTTATTTCAGAGTAAGCCCCCAGAACAAATGCAGTGTTAGTCATCTGATTAGTCATCCATAAGATCCTTCTGTTAACATTTAAAGTCCTTTGTAAACCTCTTTGCACACATGCCACACATGTCTGGAATCAAGAATATAATAAATGTCTTTATAAGACAAAACTGATGACATAAACAGAACAAAGTTGTTGGATTGCCTTTTGGTCTGTGACTGGAACCTTCTTCATTGCCGAGTCACTGACCTGCTGGGTTACTGACCTTAACCAACCTGGCTGTCCAGATGACAACCTCAGGATTAAAATGGGATCAAAAGTGTCTCTGGTAATGGGGAGGTGTGTACAAAACAAGTGACATTAAATGTCACCTCATCTGGCAATTCCAACAGAGCAAAATGGTCACAGAAGAGTTTTCTGTATTTACTGGATGGGTAGCATGCTGATGCTCATCTCAGATGCCTAAAGGTTTTCAGAAGAGTCATGTTCTGTGGGTCAAGCCGACTGCGTATAAGAGAGGATGTTACAGACATAGCCCCTGCTTAAAGCCCCATCTCCTTTGCAAACAATGCTTTATTTTTACAGCCCGAATTACAAAAAACAAAACAAAGACAAAAACCAACTCCTAGGGACTTTCTGCCGGCAAATTCTCCTTGGAATCATCACTGGGTTGATATGAAACATGAGTAATGGATAATGCAGCTGGAATATAACTGCTGAGATATAAATACGTCCGGTTCCAAAGAAACCCCCCAAAACAAACAAAGCACTACAATAGGGTTGTGTTAGCGTTTAAACTTATGGTATAAACATCTCTGCTACTCTTTAGAGAGCCATTTCACACGAAATAGGATTATCTGAGAAGCAAGTTCTTCTCTAAATCATCTTTTCCACAGAATGATATATAATCCTTTTCTATAAATAGTTGTAAAATGATGCAAATTTAATACTACGTGCCCTCCCATAGCAACAATTACTGGGACTATGAAAGAGATTAAATCAGACCCCAGTTTGCTCCTATATTCTCTCCTGAAAGATCTTTCAATTAAATTATAAATTTCCCCTTAGATCCCTTTTCCGCTTTTTGATCTCTTTTTCTTTCTTTCTTTCTTTCTTTCTTTCTTTCTTTCTTTCTTTCTTTCTTTCTTTCTTTCTTTCTTTCTTTCTTTCTTTCTACTTAATTTTTTAAAGAAATATCTTGAAAAATCCAAATAAATTTTCTGACTGGGAGCCGATGGTGTAGAAAGCATATTTGTGTTAAACTCATCCTCTTGAAACAGATCCCTGAGACAAATCAAAGTACCCTCAGCAATCCAAACCAAACCAAACCACAGAAAGGCAAAGAAAACGGCTTGGAAGACACAGGATCAATCTTTGAGTCATATTGATAGCAGAAAAAGTATTGAAAGTACTGAAACCAACAGCAGAGCAACCTGTATGGACTATTACTTTCACAGGTATTTCTTCCCCATCTTAATCAGGGAACGGGCCATTTGCTACCACAGATGTAGCAGAGAAAGAATACATTTAAAAGACTTATTAGGGCCAGCAAATCATCTCCCATATCTATTTGCACCAAATGTTCACATCAAATGTATTTTAAAAAGACCACATGAAAGCAGGAAAGCCTTAATGTGTAGTCTGCATAATTAACTTGTAAACCGCCCAGAGAGTGCTTGAAGCGCTATGGGGCGGTATATAAGCAGCACGCTTTGCTTTGCTTTTTTAAAGAAAGATGTATTTGACAAACAATCAAAAAATTGAACTACTGTTTACCAAAACTGCTAATATTTATAAACAAGCTATTAAGCAAACATAGAGCCTTGGGAGATAGATAGCCAAATATACCACTAAATATCTGCCCTTTCCTATCCTCCCCCTTGGATCTAAGCCTGACTAGAGTCAGCGGAAGGAAATTATAGTGGTGCTAAATACTGGGAGGTAAGTAGCCTTATGATTTTTTCCAGCTGAAAGCAATGGAACTGACTTATTAGTGAACCTGATCTGAGCTTGGAATATATAACACCACCACCACCACGATAGATTACAGGTCTTAGAATCTGCCCTTGCTCACTAGGAGAGTTTAGATATTTTTCCTCCAAAGTGTGAGAAAAGATAGGGAATGGCAAATTCATCCCAATGAAGTGACAATCTATTCAATATCATAGTTGTATGCTTAAGCACCTTTATGTGAAAGTAGGTTTAATTCACATTGTTCAGACTTTGGTCAACATACAGCATTAATTTCACCCTGACATTTGGCACAGTTAACTCGCTGTGTATCAAGACCACTGTTTGTGAGAAGCTGGAATTATAAACAACGGCCATAAAAATGAAAACCTATTTTGGTAATGAATAGTCTATGTTTTTTACCTGCCCTGACTAAAATATTGAGAGACAAATTTTGTTAGGCCTCCAGGAATAGTTAAAAATGCTGGTAGGGAGATGTCTGAGTTAAGTGAGAGAAAAAAAGCTTACAGTACTGTATTTTATGAAGACTTCAAAAGGGCATGTCAACTTTGCCACATTTTCTTTGTTTCTTATTTTATTCCAGTAACTAATAGAAATGATCTTCCAAGCCAGTAGTCAGCTGTGCACACTGTGTGTATGTTGGATAAAAAAATCTTTTTCCTTCAAAAACATTTAAAAGGTGACCTACTTTACTGTGAGGCATGTCCCTGATAATTTGATCTTTGTTTGAATTATCAATTTTATGACTTATTTAATTTCCTGAGACCCTTGAGTAAATTATGTCATTCAAATACACATTGTTTTTCCTCCTCTAGACATTTTTGAACAATGGTTGAAAGTTTTCCAACCTTCCAAAGTGTCTTTTTTGTTAGAAATAGTTCTGTGTGGACTTCAGGGATACTTCAGTGCTATATAATCTTAAATCTTAGAGCTGCAGGGCTGGAAGGAACACTATAGATCAGGGGTCTCAAACTCAATTTACCTGGGGGCTGCTGGAGACAGAGTCTGGGTGAGGCTGAGCCGCATCAGATTTTTTAAAAAAACCCTCACAGAATCACCTTGCCAAAGGAGAAAAGCCCCCATCGGTACTTGCAAAATGAAACAGAACGGGGCGGCCCCTCCACAGGTGTGCGCACGCACACACACAAACACACACACGGAGGTCCAGCAACCTTCCTCTGAGGGTCCCCCTCAAAAAAAAGGCACACTCAGCAGCAGCAGCTACCCCCACCACAACAGGGGAGCATACTTTGCAAGGCAAGCCCAGGCAGCCTCTGGAGCCGAGGCAGCTGAAGCAGGACGAGGAGGAGGAGGAGGAGGAGGAGGAGGAGGAGGAGGAAGCACCGCTGGGTGCTGAGGCAGCCACTGGCCGGGCTGGTGCTGGCGGTGCTGAGAAAGAAAGAGAGCTAGAGAGCCGTTTCCCTGGAAGAGACGGCAGCAGATGCTGTTGGCGGCGCTGTTGGAGGCACTCTTTGAGGACAGGCCGGGAGTGAGCTCCTCTCTCAGGCATCGCTCGGTGGTGGCTTGGATGCTTGGAGAAAAGAGCCAGTAGTGCGCCTCACTTGCCGGCTCTCCCCCAAGACAGTACCTCTTGTACCCTCCTGCCAGAACTGCAGCCTGCCAGCCAGCCAGCCTGTCTGCCAGCTGGCAGGCTGCAGTTCTGGATGGGGTGGTGGTGCAAGAGGCGCTGTCTTGGCAGAGAGCTGGCGAGCGAGGCTAGGCTTTTTTTGACTCTTGACAGCAGAGGATGTGTGGGTGCTTCAGAGGGGGGCAGGCAAGGCAGGGGCCACATGTTTGAGACCCCTGCTATAGATCATTGAGTCCAGCCCCTGTTTAGGAAGGGCAGAGGGGAATGAACTCCCAACCTCTGGTTCCACATACATCTTCATGTCTGCAAAAACTGCTTGCTTGTCGGTCTACCTTTTACTAGAAGTATTTACATACCATCTTTTGGCCACCAGTAAGTGCCACAAGACAGTTAAAGTTGGCTTTCCCCCATTGAAGAGGAAACTGGAGTAAGTTTATCTCGAAAGAAAGGCAGATGTTGGGTGAATTAAGGACGACAGCAGTGAAAGACCATTGCCCTCATCTTCTATTTGTGGGCTTGCTACAGGCATCTGCTTGGCTACTGTGAAAAGCAGGTCTGTGGGCCAATCCCAGCACAGCTCTTCTTATATTATCATGACATTAATGTATTAAATCAATAAATTATTTTTGCCATAAAGAGGTAAAGCAATAAAGAAAAATCTGTATCATTCATACCCAGTCCATATCCTATCACATCTATCTAACTGATAATGATTCGCAAATATTATTGAGATGTTTTATATTTTAGCATATATTTTATATTTGTATTATATACTTTGAAATACTTTTCAAAATGGCATGTGCTCTATAAAATGTATACTACACACACAAACATGTAGGCCTTTAACACATGTGAGAGTAGTTATAGTTTCAGTATAATATTTTATAGTTTGTATTATATGCTTTGAAATACTTTGGGATATGCTGTGCGCTCTATAAATGTATTTTACACACACTTATATAGGCTTTTAACACATATGGGAGTAGTTAATGGCACAGTGGGATCACAATGACTTGCTTACCCGTGCTTTGCCTTCAGTTGCTTGCTTGCTGTAACACTGGAATAGTGCATAAGTACATATACTTCAATATATATCAGGCCAATACAACTTATCTACATGTATTCAAACCTGATTTGTATACCTGAAGTTAAAATGCCATTATGTATATGCACTTTACAATGTACAAATGTATGCACTATACAAGTGTTATAGCATATGTATGGTTTGTGAAGAGAAATCACCATACCAATGTGAATACACACATTTCAACCTTCAGCGTACACAATTTGACATACCGTATTATTCCGAGTATAAGACACCCTATTTATAAGACATCCTCCTCCCTTTTTCTAACCCCAAATTAAGAAATCTTAACTTAGCTTTGAGAATTCAGCCTCTGGGCTCAGAGTCCCTATTGCATCTAAGCCTACAGGCTCCACCTCCAATGAAGTGTGTTCTAATTGGTTTGTTAACCATCAGCTGACACCAGTTTCATAAGGCTTGTGATTGGAGGAAGCAAAGTCTCCTGACTGTAGGAAGCTAAGCCTCCTGATTGGAGGCAGCCTGTTTGCAGAGGCAAGGTGCAGACAGTTTTGTTCTCTCCTCAGCTTACTTCCATGTATAAGACGCCCCTCAATTCTTAATGTAATGGTTTTAAGAAAAAAAGTAGTGTCTTATACATGGAAAAATACAGTGTATGGAATCAGGAATAGTTCTATGGCTCAGTTTTATTATGAGTGAAATAGAGTTCTATTTTCTTCTGCTTCTGCTCTCCATTGATCTTTCTTGCTTACAAAGACCAAGGCTTAAACCTGTTTATAATCTGCCATCTCAGTTTGGTGAGCACTTCAAATTGCCATCCTTTACCTCTTCCCTTGCTCCAGTATTTAATCTCATATGAAGATATTGCACTGCCACCATCACATATAGTAAGCAACCTTCCATGATCAGGTGCCCTTCAGGTACAGTATATAGGAGTGAAGCTGCCATCACCCTACTGGGGACATGAGGAACTATAGTCCAATACCTCTGGAGGATGCCCAGAATGGGGAATGCTGACATATAGGGCCATCTCCTGTTTTTTCAATTTATCTAGTGAGTCTAGGACATCACAATTAAATTAAAATTTGCAGGGTAATTACTCTTTGTTTCCTTGTTTGTTCCTTCCTTTTTTATACCTGGCTTTCTTTTCTGTCTAACCTGCTTGTACTCATTCCTTGCATCAAGGGTTTGATATCATCAATTAACTGTGGAGACAAATAGTGATGAAGATTTCAAGATATGGCATTTGCTTTTTGACCAAATAACTGCTTACCATGGATGCCGTGCTGCTTGCTCACATGTATATCTTTTATTGGGATCTTTTTCCATCAAATTCCGAATAAAATCTTTTGCTGTTTTGAGAGAGGGAGTGAGTGGGAAACATAGTTGATGTCTGAAGCAACAAAGATTCTCAGAAGTATTAAAGGTTCATATTAATCTAAAACCACATACATTTGATTCTTTGAAGCAATATAACATTATCCCACAATGAAGGATTAAAAAATAAAATACTAATTTTCTTGTGGTAGATTTATGTAAAAAGCATTACACAATGCAGTATTATAGCAGTAAAAAGGAATCAAGTAATCAAGTAATGATCTTATATAAAGTAATTCAATTCTACATTGTTTTCCAACAATCATTTTCATTCAAAAACCCATGTTTTCTCACATAAGATAGTAGATGGGTTTCTTGCTTTGTTGTTAAGACTCAGAACGACAATTCCATTAAATTACTCAAATACATTAAGTTCCATGGTATTACTGATTTGTATCCTAAGACTGCATATTCTAACTCTCCCTCCAACAAGGTTATCCAATTTCCACATCAAGAATACCTGGATTTATAGAGTATATATGATTTTTTCCCCAAAAAAAGCAAATATGCATGGTTCTTCTCATTTTGGATCATTTATTTGAGTTTTGCTGGTCATGGGGAGGACTGAAGTAACATGCGTAACAAGATAATCCAAATTCCACATAAAAAATAACTGGACTTGACAATGATAGACACTGAAGCCCTGACTTTATATACTGGAAAGTTTATTCAGCCAAGTCTCTTGATTTTGAGATTTAAGGAAAAAGATTCAAGTATTTTCTTCACAATCAGATAGCCAGGAGCTTGAGGAAGGACTACTGTGAAAATAGGGGGGGGAAAAGGAACTAAGACTCTCAGCTGAATTCTGTATTCTTTGCCACACTCTGAAAATGTTCCACATACTAGATGGGCAGAACCCACAAAACGTGGCAAAATATGGGTTACTGTGGCTTTGGGTCAATTTCAATCTTGAGGAATGGACAGGTGTGCCCTGTTGAGGTCCAGGAACGTGTGAAAGTGGTGGAAATGATTTATTGAGACCCTTGGTTGCTGCCCACTCCTTCTCTACGAGCTTGTATTACCCTTGCTCTCATAATACAAAAACATGCATGATACTATCAATGAAGGGATCTTAACTAATGCGTAAGTATCTAATTTGATTTGTCCCTTACCAGAGTCAGATATATCATCCCAATATGGAGAGTCAAATTCATATTCTGCCTTGAGAATTTGCTCAAAAAGCTTGGAGTCATTTTCATCATAGAAAGGTGGATAACCACAGAGCCTAAAAACCAAACCAAACAAAAAAAAAAAAATACACCTTCAGTCATAGAAGAACAAGCAACTTAGGAATGTCTTCAGTTTCTCACAATTACCGTAGAGGTCTGAAAAGGTATATGAAGCCTCTAAAACCTCTTGCCTATTCAGGAGTTTGAGCCTCCTATTTTTGCTGCCAGCACAGGACACAGAAAAGAGGATGCAGAGTCAGACAAACAAGACCCATGGAGACCTTAATACAGTGCTAATGAGCTATGTTTGTCTTAAGAGGTTGTAAATTGTGTGATCTGTCCTCATAATTATAACAGAGCAACATTCTTATTTTAGGAGTATGAGGTCTATGCTTGTGAACCACGAACACAGAACAATGAAAACCTTTCATAAAAGTTTTGAGGTGTAGGTTGTAATGGGCAACCTATCAAATGCCATTCCCATTCCAGGTCTGACATACAGTATCCAAGTGATACTTTCTCCCATATTGCAGCTGTGGGATTAGAAAATGCTGGTGCCTCATCTGTGGCCCCATGATTGCTTCTTCAAATCCAGAGTATTGTAGGTGCAATTTAAATTACTCTGAAAATGATTCGTACCTCTGCATGGGGAAGAAAGGACAGAGAATAAAGGGCCTCCTGTGGTTTCCTAGACTGTTTTTTTAAACCTACTTTGATCTATGCTGACCTTTTTTTCAATCTAGACTGACATCTTTAGGGTAGCTGATGTTCCTTCATTCCATAAACATGAAAAGGCTCAGTTAAATATGCATTATTTCAGTTATTTTCTTGGGGTGGGAGAGAGAGGCTATGGTCAGAAGACACCGAAACTGCAATTGCACATCTGTGCACCTGAGAATTAACCCACAGTCTGCTAAACCCCACTAAATATAGTAGGACTAAATTCTGCATAGATGTACACAGAATTAAATTGGCTCTGTTACATAAAATAGTGTACTCAGCTGCACATGTTGTCATTTATGTATTTTTGCAGCATTATCTGCATTTTGTCTAAAGACAACACATAGCAGAGATACGACGACTTCAAGTCAGTCTTTACAATGTTGTAGTCTTTACACATTTTTCTTTCACTGGAGAACCTCCAAATAAAAAATGTTTAATTACAGCAAGCCGTAGTCCCTCTACTAGCTCCTGTCCTATTCCTTTTTTCATAACAATAGATTCTGAGGAGCTTGAATTTGAATTACAGGATGGGTTTCAGATATTAGAAAACAAGCTGGTTCAGTGTTATATTAAGGGGTGTTTAAAAGCACTCCTGAAGCTAGAGAGATCCCCTAATGGGATCTTTAAAAATAATAGATAATTAAATAATGTACAAGTTGCCATTTGTTTACCATGACACCTGAGAGGTATGGACGTAATGGCAGGACTGAGTCTTACAACTCAAAATATTTGGTTTTGCTACTTCCACGATGTCCTTGCCATTTTCAAATTTGGAATTCAGCTTCAATTTCCTTCATCAGTATCGTTATCATTATTATGTGCCCCACCCCCAAACTTATAGATACGCTATTCATTATCATTTAACATGGATTAGTTGTCTCATGAAAATCTTCACACCTGTGACACAGTTTCTAAGAGCAGAAATGTCATCACTCTCTTTTCCTGGAAATAAATTTTCCCTAACGTGCTATGGAATTTTATTTTGCAGATTAAGGACTTCTGAAGGTTTAATAATAACAATTATTACTATCTATATGCTAGGTCAAGAAGAGGTGGCAAGAATACACAGAGGAATTATATCAGAAAGATTTGGATATCCCGGACAACCCAGACAATGTAGTTGCTGACCTTGAGCCAGACATCCTGGAGAGCGAAGTCAAGTGGGCCTTAGAAAGCCTGGCTAACAACAAGGCCAGTGGAGGTGATGGCATTCCAGTTGAACTATTTAAAATCTTGAAAGATGATGCTGTTAAGGTGCTACATTCAATATGCCAGCAAGTTTGGAAAACTCAACAGTGGCCAGAGGATTGGAAAAGATCAGTCTACACCCCAATCCCAAAGAAAGGCAGTGCCAAAGAATGCTCCAACTACCGCACAATTGCACTCATTTCACACACTAGCAAGGTTATGCTCAAAATCCTCCAAGGTAGGCTTCAGCAGTATGTGGACCGAGAACTCCCAGAAGTACAAGCTGGATTCCGAAGAGGCAGAGGAACTCGAGACCAAATGGCTAACTTGCGCTGGATTATGGAGAAAGCCAGAGAGTTCCAGAAAAATATCTACTTCTGCTTCATTGACTATGCGAAAGCCTTTGACTGTGTGGACCACAGCAAACTATGGCAAGTTCTTAAAGAAATGGGAGTGCCTGACCACTTTATCTGTCTCCTGAGAAACCTATATGTGGGACAGGAAGCAACAGTCAGAACTGGTCATGGAACAACTGAGTGTTTCAAAATTGGGAAAGGAGTACGGCAAGGCTGTATACTGTCCCCCAGCTTATTTAACTTGTATGCAGAATACATCATGCGGAAGGCTGGACTGGAAGAAGCCCAAGCCGGAATTAAGATTGCAGGAAGAAATATCAACAACCTCCGATATGCAGATGATACCACTCTGATGGCAGAAAGTGAGGAGGAATTGAAGAACCTTGTAATGAGAGTGAAAGAGGAGAGTGCAAAAAACGGTCTGAAACTCAACATCAAAAAAACTAAGATCATGGCCACTGGTCCCATCACCTCCTGGGAAATAGAAGGGGAAGATATGGAGGCAGTGTCAAATTTTATTTTCCTGGGCTCCATGATCACTGCAGATGGAGACAGCAGCCACGAAATTAAAAGACGCCTTCTTCTTGGGAGGAAAGTGATGACAAATCTTGACAGCATCTTGAAAAGCAGAGACATCACCTTGCCAACAAAAGTCCGAATAGTCAAAGCTATGGTTTTTCCTGTCGTGATGTATGGAAGTGAGAGCTGGACCATAAAGAAAGCAGACCGCCGAAGAATTGATGCCTTTGAATTGTGGTGCTGGAGGAGGCTCTTGAGAATCCCCTGGACTGCAAGGAGAACAAACCTATCAGTTCTAAAGGAAATCAACCCTGAGTGCTCACTGGAAGGACAGATCCTGAAGCTGAGGCTCCAGTACTTTGGCCATCTCATGAGAAGAAAAGAGTCCTTGGAAAAAACCTTGATGTTGGGAAGGTGTGATGGCAAGAGGAGAAGGGGACGACCGAGGATGAGATGGCTGGACAGTGTCTGCGAAGCAACCAACATGAACCTGACACAACTCCGGGAGGCAGTAGAAGACAGGAGGGCCTGGCGTGCTCTGGTCCATGGGGTCACGAAGAGTCGGACACGACTAAACGACTAAACACACACACACATATGCTAGGACAGAGCTAAATCTTAGTACCCAGAATATTTGCTCATACCCTTCTATTCTGTGTTGCCTGGGCATTTTTAATTTTTCCATCCTTGTTACATATCCATTAACTAAGGCTGCAATCCTATATCCACATACCTACAAGTAAACCCCAGTGATCACAGTGGAATAGAAGCTTTAAATGAATTTAATAAGAATGCAGTTTCAAAAGTGAAGGAACATCTCTCATTTTAACCACTGAGATATGAATGGAATCACTAAAAAGTGTATCCAGAGTGCTCATATCCTTTTCTCAAACAGCAAAAAGGCAATATTTGGGGGGGAGGGGATGAAAATATATTTAAAACACGTGTACTCCCCACAAACTATGGGAGCAAGACTGCAAGAACAGGATGACTAATCATAGAAGGAGATGCAAAGGAAGATGACAGAAGCCCTTGCACAGGGAGGCATGGCTAGATACCCAATTTTAGCTCCCAGTGGGGATCCACAAGCAGCTCAGATGCAGTGGCCAGAGTCCTCTTGGTGTAATGTAAGCCATGCAAGCCAGATGACATAACCATCCATTAATTTAAATTAATAGAAAAACTCCTACCCCCCCCCCCAAGTTTTTGAGGCTCCCTAGGATTCCCTTTTGGCCTCTGGAAACTTTTGGGAGCCTTGGGACAAGGAAGGGGAAACCTTTTAATAGCAAAAAAATTGGTACTGGATAGCTGGCAGTGGCCCTGATCCCAGCAGTTGGCAATTCAGCAGCAATCTTTTACTATTACAGCCTTCACTCCAAAGTTTCAAGGCTCCCAAAGGCTTCCCCAGAGCAAAAGGGAGCCGTTAGAAAGCTCAAAACTGTGTGTGAAAGTGTTTGTGTGTGTGTGTAAACGGGAATTTAAATTTAATATTCCCATTACTATTACTATTAATATTAAACATTAATATTAATAATAATCCCACAAGTAGGACATCAACCTACAGTACTTGTGCAGTGTAAAGAACTTCAGACACCATTTGGGGATCTTATCACTCTAACATGGGCTGTATTCATGAACAAACTGCTTTGAAGAGAGAGGGAGAAGCAGCTGTCTGCAAACTTTGCTCCTCAAACTCTGCCATCTTTGAGACAGGGGTGAGATGGAAAGGGATAGATAGCCTGTGGTCACTGCAGAAGAGGGAACTTAGCAACCTACAGTGCTGCCACTTAGATCTTTCTTCAGTCTAAGACACGGTTACTAATAACACTAAAAGGTTTCACTGAATTTTAAAACAGTCAAGTGGAGTTTAGTATAAGATGAAATTTAAATGGAGTTAACTTCTCATTGTGCAAAAAAATCATAGTTGCCTAACTCAATTTATTTGTCATTGTTATGACTGACCTCAGTGAATGACAAAGTTTTTAACTTGCTATCAGATGTTGACAGTTTTATTTTCATGTCAGTTTTGTTAAATTTCCAATCTTTTCTACAAACCCCAAACAGCTTATGGGATCAAGTTTTTTTTTTTAAAAAAAAACACATCTTTACGGAGACAAAACAAAGTAACCAAAAATTCAAATAGCTCCCCCCCCCCCCAGGGGTCATTCAGTAACCTCTCATAACTCAACAGGATTTCTTTGTGGCTTAGCATTTTTTTCCTCACAGGAGTCTCTCCTTAAAAAACAAAACATCTCTTTCCCTTCTTTAAATCCTTAATCTGAAAGAGTAAAAAAATAACAACACAGTTTCTATGTGTTCAATTATATCTCGTTTATTCAAGATACGTAATGAAAAGCTGACAATGATTTTGGCACCATCTGATTCATGTTTTCATTATTCTGCAGCAGATTCTGGGATGGTTCCTTGAGGCAGAATATGAATGTGGCTAAACAGACAAGGGAAGAAGAGAAATACTGAAAGAAAAAAGAGGCAGAGGTACTTGTTAGGAAATTACAACGATTGTAATAGGAGAAACTGACATCTTAGACTGAATGTGTAAAGGAAGTTGTTAATCAGTCATATTGTACAGCTGTGCATAAACTTGAGTCATAATGACTACACAGAAGGTTGTTGTAATTCATATAAAATCACCTGAGATGAGGTAATGTTACCTGCTTGGTCATATATACTATATATTGTACAGAGGAACACATATGTGGTGTGGAGGGTTTGGAGATTTGCTAGAGGGTATGCTGTTGAAGTATTTTGTAAAGAATGTACATATGCAATATAAGCTTTAAGGAAGAAGCTGTTGTCTCATGTTTTTCTTCTCTGAGAGGACCTTGGAGGCTTGTTGTACCCCTGCTTTGTTCAGCGCACCCTAATACTTCATTGACAAAGATTATGGGCCCAGCACGCTTCCGCTGTGCAAGTGAGCATATGAGTCACTGCTGAGCAATTTGTGGGTCCTGAGGGAGTCCAGAAGTACTGGGAGCTTTCAGAGGTCCAAAGAAGGTGGGCATCCTGCTTGTCAAGCCCAAGAGGGGTAAGAGGACGGCTAGAGACAGAAGGAACTAATTTAAAGTTCAAAGATGCAGTCTAACTCAGCAGCTATGGAAGGATTTCCTCTAGTGAAGTTAAATAACTACATGTCATGATCCTTTAAAACAGAGATGTTTTTGAAGACAGAGAAAAACATGGGACTGTAGTTGATACTCCACCTGACGAGCCTGATGAAGAAAAGAAGGAATTAACTGAGAAGGCGTTATCTAGTATTATTTTGTGCTTGGAGGACAGTCAGCTCATCCATGTCCGAGGACTAAACTTAGCTCATGATTGTTGGCGCCTCTGAAAAAGGTTTATGTCAGAGAGATGGCTGCCGGTATAGTTTACCTAACCTGACGTCTTTATCGTGCCAGATAAAAGCCAGGGCAGAATGTGGGCGAGCACGTGAAAGAAATGCTTTACACATTTATGGAATTGGAACAGAGGATTGCAGCATTCAGAGAGTCATAAGGTGTATGTTATCCTTTGATATGCTTGCTCCAGCTTGGAGTCCATGTCAGAGACTGGACATTTGCTGCAGGAACAGACCAAGTGGGAGGAGCATAGCCAGACAGAGGAAGAAGTTGATTTCCAATGTGTCTGTAAGCAGTCCAAGAGGAGAAATGCTGTGCCTAAGCAAGAGGGAGAACAGACTGAGAAAGTCTACTCCATTCATCGTTGCTTCTGAAGTGGCTCGGATAAACATTTCCTGAGAGACTACAAGGCTAAGAAGCAGCCTTTGAAGAGTAACATTTGAAAAACCCCACAACAGTGTCTGTTGCAATTAAGGCACTGGAGAAAGATTAAGAAAATTGGTGGATCCTGGACAGCAGTGCCAGCAACCGCATTTGTAGTAACTCTGAAAGTTTTTCTGTTTTAGGTGAAGCTCCAAGAGAGAGTGTCTCTCTGGCAGACGGGGGGAAAGTTTCTGTTAAAGGTCAACGAGAGTTGTTTGTCCCAAGTATGGGACAGAATTTAAAACATATATTATATGTGCCAATTTTAGATTATTCTTTCTTCATTGTATCAGTGCTGGACTCAGATGGGTACGATGTTGTTTTCTCTAAATGAATGTGTAAAGTAATGAGGGGGGAGAAAGTGTGCTCAAGGGAAAAAGATTGATGGGTTGTATGTTATGAAAAACAAGAGTGAAAAATCCAAAGCAAATTACAACTGCACATTACAACTGCATTCATTTGTGGCACAGAAGACTAGGTCATGCTAGTTTTAAAGCAATAGAAAAATGTCTGAGTTTGCAGAAGGAATGAATATGAAAAACTGTGATAATTACTGTACATTGATTTCTCAGTTTGTAAAATGACAAAGAACAAAATCAGCCCTATAAACAGAAAGCATTGTGAGAGAGCTGAGAAGCCATTTCAGCAGGTTCATGCAGACCTAGTTGGTTCAATGCAGCCCTCATTTGGGGGTGCAATATATATTTTAAATATAGTGGACAACTATAGCAAATTTTCATTCATTTATTTGATGAAAAAGAAGTTTTAGACTTTTATGAAATGTAAACAGTGGCTGACCTTTGTGGAGAGGATATATAATTGCAAACTACATCAGTTGCAAACTGATCGAGGCTCAGAATTTATAGCGGGGAAGTTCCAGCAATGGTTAAGAAACAGTCATTTACTCCCCATTCCAGAATGGGGTTGTGGAGAGAGAAAAAAATGCAATTATTCAGACCATATCTGATCCAATGCTTCAGGACTCAAGTTTGTCTGAGAAATTCTGGGACAAGTCCATTCAAATGGCTAATTACATCGCTAACCGACTCTGGTAATAAGAGGTTTGACTGATTGCTGATGACCAGAGTCCTTTCCTTCAGATACAGCTGCTTCCTGGAGGTCCATTCCCATCTCCTAGATCCTCTCCTCACTCAATTTCTTAATCGTCAGCCTTCTTGCCTACAAACCATTGTTCCACCAAACATTATGCAGCTAATTTTGTTTAGGGCTTGTTTCAAAAATATTTATCATTACAGTCTTTCCCTAGAACCTATATTGTTTATCAGCATTTTAGGTGAGTTTAGCATTAGCAATTAGAATTATCTTTTAGCATTTCACCATGTTACTGCATCTTAGCTAATGGCAACACAAACATCTGAAAAAGGAAGTAGCATACTATGTCTTAAATTTTGTGTATCTGTTAACTAACTAAAGGTTTGATCTAGTCTTGAACAGGTGCAACATTTTCACAGGGTCTAAAAGATCTTTTTTCCAATAACCCGGTGGAATGCACATATTTAGACATTCTATGGAAGCAGTTACAGTAAACATGTGATGGAAGGAAAGTGCCAGACCTGCTCTCTGCCTCTTAGCTTTTGGTCTGTGCAAAGCTAAACTTGAAGAGGACAGTCGTCTCTACCCAAGGAGCATCTCCTTTGTACTATGCCTAATTGGTGTACTGTGTCAGGGCATTACAGGGACTGGAAAGTATCTGGTCTTTGCTTTTCTTGTATTTTTAATACAAGGACTCAGCCAGCCACTGGACTCAGCCAGCTACTGGAAGTACTGGCTGATTATTAGGGCAGGGGAACTCCTTTATCTCTAGTCTGTGATCAGAGTTGTCAGCACCCTTTTATATTTTCTCCATTAGCCTGGAGAAGGGGGGCTTGGGAGGATATGCACCCTCTGCAGGCCAGATCTTGCTTCTCTCTACTCTGGCTCAGGTGCATGAGCTGAAGGTCCTCTCCTCCCAGCATAGGCATGAGTTACTGTTCCTTGACTGAGCGGACAGATGCAAGCTTCTTATTCTTTGCACAGTTCTGGAGAAGTGCTGGTGGTGCTAGTGGAAAGTTCATTTCTGGACAACAACTTATTTGCCATGCTGGCTGAGGTATTATTTGAACTGTGATTCAAAAACCAAACATTTCCATCTTTGGACAGAATAGGAGTGTTGGATTTGAAGCCCTTGTATTTTCTAATTTTGAAAAACAGAATGCAAAAATCTGGGATTTGTAGTCCAGTTGTTTTAAATAAAAGACAATAAAAGTAACATGTAGAATGACAAGAAGTTTCAAGCTGTTTCAAGTTGGTAAAATTAGTAATTATTTTTTCATAAAAATAGTTTTGTAGTTAAATACTCTGATCACAAGTTTACTGAGAACTGGATGCAATTAAAGTGAAGCTCTAAAGGCTGGTATTGAAGGTAAGTATTCTTTAACACATTCAATATGATGAGATTTTTTTTGCATTTTTGGTTGTATATATCTATGATTTATTCAATCATGTATTTGAAAACAGAATTAGGTTCTTTTCCCACTATTCTATAGCCAAATCGTTCAAAGGACAAGTGGGAGTACATTCTTTTCTTTTAAAAATATTATGCTGCTAAACTAGCCAATTCAGGCTTTTATGACAGCTTTCATTCAAGGAAAATTTATCATTATAATAGGTTTATCATAATTAAAACACTAAAATAAAGATCAGCTGCAGAACAATGTTGGACAGTTTTTTAAAATTTGCAAAGTCTTGGCCAAATTTGATGAAATGGGATTAGCGGTCAGTTTTAATGTCTCAAGGCGCCTAAACTGAACTAGGACCATTAAGTTGTGCAAGTGGAAGCTAACTCTTTTTGCATGTATTATGTTTTCAGTTAAAACCTCTTGCCCAGAAGCTGTTCTTTAGGAGGAGGAAAAAGAGAAGAAGAAGTTGGATCAGGGCCTGGAAGGTATTTTGTGCCTCCAAGCATTCCCTTTTGCCTCAGAAACATTCACAAACAATAATCCAGCATTTAAAGCAGGATGAAAAAGGATTAATGTGATGTAATCCATGCATTCACACATATAAGGGAAACACAAAGAAATGTGTTCAACAAGCAGTGATCTTAAGCAGGGTTGTGATCTGACAAACTTTGACAAGTGATCTTTATGTGGGCTGACTCTCCATCTAAAATGTGTCCTGATGCTTAAAGTTATTGACGCTTTGGAAAAATGTGTATAAAACTTTTTGGAGTGCTAGAATATCTGCTGTCATTCACCCACTCAGGCGTGTCACTCAAAGGCAAGGAGATGATATTTAACTATAAAATTAGTAACACAAACTCAGTTGATAATACTTACAGAATATATGCAATAACTCCAATGGACCAACAGTCCACTGCTTTGCTGTAGGGTTTCTGGGCAAGCACTTCAGGAGCTGTAATAAGGAATAGGGGGGAATCAGTAAATGAGGCAAAATCCGATGAAGGTGGCCAAAGTTCAAACAGAGGAGTTAAAGACTGTTCACTTAAATTCATGTACATTCAATTGATGCTGGAGCAGAATTTTAGAATTAGGAACCTCTAAAAAAAGAAGACTATTAGTAGGTACCAGATGTGTTACAAGGAACTATCAATATACATACTTGTTCACAGACAGACGTATACAAGAAACCTATAATGAAATTAAGGTAAATAATTCTCAGAGCACCTCAACACTAAGACCATATTCACAACAATCCATGGTTTGCTAATAGCTTGCTTCTTGTGTTCTACAAACACACCTCTATTAAAAAGCCATAGGCCAAAATCCTATCGGTGTTTGTGTACAGATGTGTAACTTGCCGTGGCTAACTGCAACTAATTGATGAGATGCTGGGGCAAATCATAGTTGCACAGTTCAGTACATGATCAGGCATGTAACTAAGGCACCTTGCCAGTCAGTCACAAATGGTTGCAGTATGTTGGCCAAACCTAACAAAAATATCAATAGGATTCTGGTTATGGTCACAATCTCATGATTTGTTGTTGGCTTCTGGACTCTTGGTTGTTTAAACTATGGCTTGTTGTGATACCAGCTTGCAACCATCACTTGTTTCCCCAGATGCTCGTCTGAAAAAAAGGAGCTGAGAAAGTACATGGGTGGGGGGACGAACAGAAAATGGGGAAAAGAAGTCATTGGACACTTTCTTGCTGAAGTACAGTATGTACTTAAGCAACAAAACATTTTTAACAGAAACCAGAGCTTACTGTGACTTTTGCATGCAGTACTGACTTGAAATGTTTGAATAGTCATTTCTTCTTCTCAAGGAAACTTAGGAATGATTGGTCCCCAAGGAGTAAAGAAACCCTAACCCAAGAGTTTTCAGCTGTATCACCAAACTGTAACTCATAAGCAGGGCTTGAAAAATGCACTCGTCCACTCGTCTGTGATGAGTGAAAAATGCTGCTTGATGAGTCACAGCTCCCTGCCTGCCTGCCTCCTTCCCTTCCACCTGTCTCTCTCTCTCTAATCCTGCAGTACTCCCCTCCCCTTCCCATTGCAAAAGGAAAACTGTCCTCTTCTCGCAAGAAGAGAGTTCTAGTGGCACATAGAGATATAGCTCTGCAGGAGAATGTATAGTAGTCCCATGCTGGAGAATATGGAGATTCCCTGTCGCCAATTTCAACCAAACGAGGACACATCCTGAGGTGGGAGGGAACCGTGGCTCCTTAAGAGGCCAGGCTCTTTTGCCTTCAGTTTTATTTTTGCTGGAGACATTCAAAAGAAAGGCATTCAAAATACAAGCTTCATAACCCCTCAGGCATGCAGCTGCTACAGATGGCATACTAACATCTATGACAATATTTGAGACTTTCACATGGCCAGAAACGTCCTTGGAAAGTTTTGGTAAAAACGAAGTAATCTTACTTTTATCTCATTACAAAGACTTTTTGCAACACAAGGGCAAAGAAGACAAAATTCAGAAAGTCCTGGATGAATGGTATAAATTCAAAATATGTGCAAAAGGTCTGTCATCAGTGGATTTACTGGGAAAGGCAATGAACTACCATGGGGGTAGGTTTCTTGTTCTTCTGTAGCTTCTTAAAACTGCCTCTGTTTTACTAGTTTCTACAGTTAGCTGTGAAAGGGGTTTCAGCCAGATGAATCTGATCAAAAATAAATTAAGATCATGTTTAGAGACTGATACTTAGATGACCTTATGATGGTGAATCTAAATGGACCTTCACTACCACAGTTTAACCCTCCTAAAGCCATTGATAAATGGTACTTCAGTGCTAAAATTACCAGGCATGTACAAGGACACAAGTGCAACACTTCTGACAGCAGTTCATTTTCTACTAAGTAGACATAGGCGAATACCATGTATGTAATACAATTTATTTTGGGTTTGCACGCATTGTTCAATAGAAATGAAAGTGAACAAGTGCCTAGTTTAAATTTGTTAACATAATTTGCTAGGCTATAGTCCGGTCATGCTGAATGGTGAAATTTTTGACTGACTGGTGAGACATTCTAAAATTTTTCAAGCCCTGCTCATAAGGGAAGGCAGGACAATCTGACAGAGGTTTGCAGTCTAAATTCTAGGACTTCCTCTTCAGCTTCAACACATTACTGCAGCTTGCTAACATTTGTTAGCAGCTAAAGAATGCACTCTTACAGTATCTCTTATTAGAAACAGAGGTAAGAGCAGTATCCTAGGAGCTAAATCAGGCCAAAGTTTCAGCTAGCTTATACCAACATGTGTGTATACAAAGTGCTCTACTTGTTCTACTCAGGTGGACAGTATTATCTTAGAGGGAGGAACATCCTGAAGATAACACCATCCAATCCATATGTAGAAAAACACCCGCCTTCTTTCTGGATGAGGAATTGTAAGCGAGCGAGCGAGCGAGCGAGTGAGTAAGTAAGTAAGTAAGTAAGTAAGTAAGTAAGTAAGTAAGTAAGTAAGTAAGTAAGTAAGTAAGTAAGTAAGTAAGTAAGTAAGTAAATCTTCCCTTCCCAACTGAGCACTCAGAAAATAGCTGTTTTCAAGAGCAAACAGATACCATATGAGGTTATTCACTGTTGTTTGGTAAATCCAGATAGAAATTATTCACTTTCTAATACCATTACTTCTGCAGGTCAGAGGAATACCTAAAGCAAATGTTAACATTGTAAGAATTTTGATCCATACACTACCATCATCCACTCTGCTTTTTCACAGAAGTATCACCTTGCATAAATAAGAATCTATTCACTGCATCTTCTTGTAAAAACTGTATAATACCTTCGCAAATCTTGTATATAGTTAGTTGCCAGAACTGCAGCTAAAATCTAAGTTACTAAATGCAGCATATATATATATGCTAAATTTAGTGACTTAGATTTTAGCTGCAGTTCTGGCAACTAGTTATATACAAGTTAGGCATCCTTCAGTCTCAAAAGACTATGGTACCGTGCTCTGTATGGAGGACTTGGAGCAGCGTCTAGTGTGGCTGAGGAGGCCGATTCGAGAGTGACAGTCTCTTCCACACTGAAGTCAAATCCAATCTGTCCCCTGTCCATCTCCCTGGCTTTGCTGCTTTTCTGACTTCCTCTTTGCCTCAGCCTGCTGGGCAAGGGTCTCTTCAAATTGGGAGAGGCCGTGATGCAATGTCTGCCTCCAGGCTGAACGCTCAGATGTCAGGGCTTCCCATCTGTTGAGGTCCATTCCTAAGGCCTTCAGATCTCGCTTGCAGATATCCTTGTATCGCAGCTGTGGTCTCCCTCTGGGGCAGTTTCCCTGCACTAATTCTCCATACAGGAGATCCTTTGGAATCCGACCATCAGCCATTCTCACGACATGCCCAAGCCAACGTAGACGTCGCTGTTTCAGTAATGTGTTCATGCTGAAAATTCCAGCTCGTTCTAGGACTACTCTGTTTGGAACTATGTCCTGCCAGGTGATACCAAAAATCCGTCGGAGGCAACGCATATGGAAGGTGTTCAGCTTCCTCTCCTGCCATGCACAAATGATCCAGGACTCACTACAGTACAGGAGTGTGCTTAGGACACAGGCTCTATAGACCTGGATCTTCGTATGTGTTGTCAGCTTCTTATTGAGCCATACTCTCTTTGTGAGTCTAGAGAACATGGTAGCTGCTTTGCCAATGTGTTTGTCCAGCTCGACATCCAGAGACAGGGTGTCAGAGATGGTTGAGCCCAGGTACACAAAGTCATGAACAACCTCCAGTTCTTGTGTGGAGATGGTAATAGAAGGAGGTGAGTCCACACCCTGGCCCATGACTTGTGTTTTCTTCAGGCTGATTGTTAGTCCAAAGTCTTGGCAGGCCTTGCTGAATCGATTTATGAGTTGTTGGAGGTCTTCAGCAGAGTGGGCAACAATGGCTGCATCATCTGCGAAGAGGAAGTCCCGCATGCATTTCAGTTGGACTTTGGTCTTCGCTCTCAATACAAGATTTGCAGCAGTATTATACAGTTTTTACCAAATACTGCTGCACTGAAGAAAAATCCTAAACGTATTTACTTAGTGTCAACCAAAATGAAATAGCTCACATTTAGAAGAGGATAGCACATTTGTTATCCAGTAATGGAATTTCCTTAGAGCTGCATGCCTGAGCACTCAGGATTCCAGATTAGTCCATGTTTACCTCACAATGACCAATCACAAGACAAAGCAAGCTAATTTGGAAGAGCTGGTGGTAAGAAAAGCTCATGGACACAAATATCTTTAACCATTTAGAGGAGCTTCTAATTGGAAGTTAAGTATTCCTTCTAGTTTCAATGTTCAGTGGACTTGTTTCCCTTACCATTTCTCACAGCTTGGTATCATACTAAGGAAGAGGAAAACATTCCTCTCCAGATTTTCAGACAGGAGTTTTCTACAGTTCTATCTAGAGATGCCAGGGATTGAAACCTCTGGACCCCTTCATACAAATTGTGCCTTCTGCCACTGAACTACAGCCCTTTCCTTAGTCTAGACCAGTCAAGACACTGGATTAGGACTTCAGTAAAAGATAGGAAAACCACTAAAGAAAATATAGATGTGGCTGGTGAAACTACTAGTATAAAAACATCATTGAAAGTACTAATATAAAAACATCATTGGCCACCCCGAGTAGACGTTGTCTAGAGGGGCGGGGTAAAAAATTGAATAAATAAATAAATAAATTGATAAACTGCAACTAGGTCTTCCTTTTCTTCCTTTGTTCATGTCAAGAATTGCCACAGTCCAATTATTAATTTCCACCCAGTAACAAAAAACATCAATAACATTTGGGGTAGCTAACATCAAGCTTTCCATAGTATATGTTGAGGGGCACAGAGCACATTGGCATTTACTGACTTCTCAGATAGGTGAAAGTAATTCAGTATGACAGTATTCAGACTAGGAAGAAAATGCTTAACCGATCTTGTTTCCATAGAAGAGGGGTGACAATGACAGAAGAGGGTGCTAAATTGTGTCCTTCTCACAGCCTGAAAGTTTTTTTTTTAAATTACAACAACCAGAATCTCTCAGCTAACCAACCAATTCAGGAGGTTGTATTTAAAGACATATATTTTCCTAGCTCTGCTCCTTCCTCTCCATCCCAAACGTACATGACTGAAAAGCCAACAGATGGATGAGGGGAGGCCTGCCATTCACCTGCTAATAGATATGATCCATTTCTGATTGCCCGCTTCCTGGCATGATCCCCCACATTCACAATTTGAAATGTTACAGTATTAAAGAGGTTTTATTTTAAAGCTGTGAATCGTATTGCTAACCAGCATCTGTCAAATCAGAGGACAGCAAATAAAAATATGAAGTGCGGTGGGGTGGGGGATGATGGAAGGCCATAAAATTCCTGCCAAGGGGAAAAACAAACACAGAACTTTTGGAAACTTGGAAAAGAAATATTTCACAACCACTTTAGCTCACATTGATCACTAAGAAGTCTTGACAGCTCCAAAGCAGCATGCTGCCAAACGAAAGATTCTGGGACAAGACAAGAATCTAGTGCAGTGTGTCACCCTGATATACTACCTCTCCTGCAATGGGATCCAAGAGAGACAGCTGTCACTGCCCCTCAGTTGCCCCTGCAAACTGATTAATGAAATGCCGTGGTTGTCACAGACCGGTCTAGCTGCCTGCCATTCTGTATCAACGACATTAGAATAAAAGAGTGATAAGAATGAATGCTTATGGGCAACTCTGCTTTCCTGTATGTTTGCATGGAACTTTCAAGACAATCTGACAGTTAACACTATTATTGTTGTTGTCATGCTCCATCAAGTCACATCCCATGTATGGTGACCCTAACAGGGTTTCCAAGGTATGTAAGATATTGAAGGAGTGGTTTTATCCTAAATGGTTTGGGACCTCAATATGTGGCAGATCGTCTTCTCCCACCCAGATCTACCCGAATCACCCGACATAGCCAGCAGGGACGGCTGAGGGGTCTGACGCCGAGAGAGGCCCGGAAGGAAAAAACAAGAAACCGGGCCTTCTCAGCTGGCACCCTCGCTGGGCATTTTCAAAAGCCAGTTGAAAACTTGGCTATTCAAGCAGGCCTTCCCTTCAGTCAACTAAGTGACTCTTATTTCTTATTTTTTTCTTTTGATCTATGCCATCTTGGAACTGTTTACTTTAAATTAATTAATTGTTAAAATTGTAAACTTATGAATTATTTTTTTGTATTGCTTTGTTTTTATCTATGTAAAACTGTGTATATTTTAAATTGTTTTTCTTGTATATGTTGTGAGCCGCCCAGAGTAGACTATGTCTAGATGGACGGCATATAAATGCAATTAAATAAATAAATAAATAAATAAATAAATAAATAAATAAATAAATAAATAAATAAATAAATAAACAAACAAACAAACAAACAAACAAACAAACAAACAAATAAATAAATATCAGCTTCCCCGCTGGTGGTTTTCCATGGCCAAGCAGGATTTTGAACCCCGGTTTCCTCAGTCCTGGTCCATCATCTTATCTACTGTACCACTCTGGCTCTCGTTATTACTACTACTGCTACTTCATATAATTCTAGGTATATACATGGTGCTTCACAAAATATGAGAGAAGCAGATCCTTGTCTTGCACAGTACGTGATGGGATCACTGCCAGTGCCCTGGATAGGCCATTGCTCCTGTGCCTTTAGCAGGCAAGGGGGAGGGAGAACAGGTTCCTGTGGGGGAGCAGCTGATGAAGACCCCCTGTGAGGAGAGAGGGCAAGGTGGGCACTGGGATAAAGGAAGAAGATTCTTCAGAGAAACAGAGGGAAAGATTGAGACTTTGGAGGAAGAGAAGACATGGGGAGAGGCCATGAAGGTTTGGGATCCTCAATTTTGTGTCTCAGTTGAGGTGGAGAGTGAGTGAGAAGAAGGACCCAGGCTAAAGTCCCCAAGCCCCACCTGTTCAGTAGAGGAAGAGGCCGCAGACAAGGTATCCTGGGCTCAGGACTCTAGAAGCCAACATGAGCAGCAATGTTCACTCCAAACCAATTGCAACGCTGAAGATGAAAGCACCAGTGCAAGAAGGAGTGGAGGCTCCAGGAGGAGCATAGGCTCCAATATCCCCCAGCTGGCTCTTCTGGCTGTCCTTGAAAAGTCTTCAACCAGGGCTGGGAGTCATCCTCCCCTCCTGCTTTCAGAGACCAGGATTCTCAGGACATCCTATGGCTTTAACAGTGAAGCTTTCAAAGGACATGGGGTATTTTTTTTGTACTTCAGGAAACTAAACTCTCCAGAAAGCTCCCAGAGGGAATTAAGGGCAGTGTTCCTATTTCTGTCAATTCCTTTGTTGCAAGCAAGCATGTTCTTGGTCGCTCTCACAACCTAGAGCCTAGGTAATTATTGCCAGGAGACCTAGCAGTGCCACATCACCAGAAGTGGGTCCAGTGGCGCTCACACAGGATACAACCTGGAGTCAAGATATTCAACAGTGGAAAAAGAGGAAAATCAGGCAAACTGGAAAGTAATATATAAAGATTTCACTTATTTATTATGTGTATTATGTATTAGATGTACTACCTTGTTTCATAGTTTAAAATGAGATACTCCTTTAACAATCAATTACATTGCTTCTAAACATTCCATTTCTATTTCTAAGCAGTGAAGAAATGCAACATGTGTAGTAAATATACTATTATCTCCACAGGTTATTAAATGGGCTGTAATACATAGGTTTTGGGCTTGTTTGTTAATAATTGCTTTGCTTGAATGGATGAAATTTACAATAGCTGCTATTTTGTTCCACATCTTTCATTTGCAAATGCTTAGCATTGGATTTTAAAGCCCCATGACTCCAATCCTTTCTAATGTAAAACAGCTATTGAATTTCAAAGCAAAAGGTTGGCTTATAGACTGAATATTCATAATAGTTGCCCTGTCAGCAATTATAGTTTTAAGTGCTAGAAGGAAACGCATTAAGCATAACAGACTTTTAAACTACATTTTCCAGGTTCAAGTGGGTCCAGGTGAGGTTTCCCCTTAATTCATGGCAAGGTGAATTAATTCATGGCAATGACCTTCTGTCTTTAGATTCTTAAAATATATTGGACAGATAAGCATTTCAAAACAACACAAACAAAACTCTGGGAGTGCAAGGCTTTGTTCTCTTCAAAAAGAGCTCATTTTACATTACAGTTACTAAGGGATATTTCATGTTCTGTTGACACTGGGCTAGCCCACCCATTCCAAAAGCCTATCTATAAGCAGCTCCGTTGGTATCTAGAATTTCAATTAAATAGCTAGCACTTTTCGTTTATATATGCGTGTTTGGTTTCAAAATGGATTTTCCCTCTGACATGTGGCACGTTTGTTGTCTCACAAGAATAGTAATGACCATGGAAATTCTATTCAATTTTCTAGAAAACATCAAAGTAATGGGAGCTAGAAGAATTGCTAGGCTTGCCATTGAAAATAGTGAAAAGACAAACAACAACAAACAGGCATATAAAACTACCATATTTTACTGTGTATACAACCCCCCAATGTATAAAACACCCCCCCCCCCCAATTTTGACCCTTGATGGAGGTGGAGGAGCAGATAATGTGAAACTGCTCCTCCACCTCCATCTCCTGCTGTCTCCGCTGCCTGCCTGATTACCTCCTCCAGTGCGACTGCCGGGGCTCACCTCCAGCTCACGTCACTGCCTTGTCCCCTGCCCTAAGGAGATCGTGGGAGGAGGTGATCTGGCGGTGGCAGCAGGAAAAGGTGCCCCAAAACACGCAAGTGCTTGTTTGCCTCCATCTCCTCCTGCCTCCACCACCTGAGGGGACAAGGCGGCGACGTGAGCTGAGCCTGTCAGTCCCAGTGGAGGTGGTGATCGGGCAGGCGGGGAAGGTAGCAGCAAGAGGTGCCGGAGCGTGTGTGAATGCTCCATCACCTCCGCCTCCTTCTGCTGCTGCCTCGGGGCAGAGGAGACAAGCCCTGAGCTCTGGAAGAGGCAATTGGGCAGCGGCAACAAGAGGCACACACGCGCGAGACTGCTTTCTTCCGTGTCTAAAACAACACTCTAGTACAGTTAAAATTTATACAGCCTTTTTAAACAAACCTGAAAGGAGAAGCAAAACTCTCTTTCCTCATGCACCACTGGATCTAATCTAGCAAGGCACAATTGTGACGCATATGCAGAATAATATCCAAATGAGATAGGGTGGGGATTGAAATGAATTTTCCTTTAATGATATCTTGCAAGGTTGCATTATCTAAGTCATCAGTAAATTTTTAACTGCTTTTGTTCTATATAGTAAGCTAAGTACAGATCAAACTCTCATCCATTTAGGCTAATAAAGATATATGGGTCCCAAAATAATGCTGGCATTTTGGAGGTATGACTAGTACACTTGTAACTTGGTGCCTAGCTGTGCCAGTACTAGAACTGAGGGAAGGAGAAAATTAGATAGATCACATATTTGAAGAGACCAAAACTGGGAAATAGCTTTGTGAAATTCAAGGTGTGATCAGATGGGCACTTATCTCACTTTTTGGTCCACTGTGGGGAGGGGCTTCTTCTACTGCCGATTGGGTAAAGTAACTGGCAAAGAGAACCAGCCTGTCCTCACAGTTCCTACCTGCACTTTTCTGGGTCCCTGTAAGGGGATGATTGGCTTTTTGTACATATTTCTGTTTTTGTACACCATCTCCATTTCGATTCACTTTCAGCAAATCAAAGAAGAGCTGGTTTGTTGTTGTTTATATTCCACAGTAAATAAGTAAACATTTGCATATTCAGACCAATTCCTTTCTTGACCAAAATGGTAGCTTTAACGCTGCCCAGAAACATGATGGAATAAAAGGAACAGAAATGTGTATAGCCAGCTATTGCTTATTACAGCATGTGAACTTTAACTGGATGCTCAGCTGGATTTTGTCTACTCAGGAAACTAGTGAAATTGCCTGTTGGAATGAAAGGCCAATTGCTCTGGAATAAGATAATTAAACATATATTTATCAAAGGCTCAGTAATATCCTACTGAAATAAAAAGCCACTGTATTCCATTTCAAGGAGAGTTGGATAAAATCCTAGAATAAGACAGCTAACCATTGGCATTCATTAATTTGGCATTCAAATTAATGAATGCCAACAGTAAATGCTCACAAACACTAATAAAGCTATAAAGTGGGAGATTTGGATGTGATGCGGTATACATACTATACAATACTACCCAGAATTGTTTAGATAACAGTTTTTGATATTACATTTATTGTGAAAAATGGAGAACCCTACAAAATAGATTATTGTGACTTTGTCAGTTCAAGCAATTAATATTGCCGGCATGGCCATTTTGAAAGAATAAAATATTGAGAATCACCATCTGGAACACATCTGGGTAACGGAGCAATTCCCTGGAGTTGTCTTCAGTCTGTTTTAACAATGGAAGTTGCATTATAAGGTAACACTACACTTTGATTCACACACCACATGCCACTTTAATGTACAGTGGTGCCCCGCATAGCGAGGTTAATCCGTTCCGGATTAACCTTCGCTATGTGAAATCTTCGCTAAGCGGGAAGTAAAAAGCCATTGGAACGCATTAAACTTCATTTAATGTGTTCCAAATCGGCCCTAAACTTCCCACTTACAGAAGTTTCCTGGCCCCGGGCAGCCATTTTCGTGCCCTCGGCAAGCGAGGGGAGGGCGCGAAAACGCCGCGCGGGGCCATTTCGGGTCGTCCGCGGCCGTTTTGAAGCCGCAAAACAGCTGTTTTGCGGCTTCAAAACGGACCCGAAATGGCCCCGCACCGCGTTTTCGCGCCCTCCCCTCGCTTGCCGAGGGCGCGAAAACACTGTGCGGGGCCATTTTGGGTCATCCGGCGCCCATTTTGGAGCCGCCGAACGTGGCTCCAAAATGGCCGCCGGACTCCCCAATCGTCGCAATGCGAGTGCGGCAATTGGGTGCTCCGTATAGCGATCCCGAAAAAGGGGATCGCTATATGGATTCGTTGTTATACGGTGCGCTCGCTAAGCGAGGCACCACTGTAGTTGTGTTTGGCTCCTCTCTTTCCTAAGACAAGGGTCCCCAACCTTTTTCATCCCGTGGATCGGCTGGGGAAGGTGGGGCACCCCCTGCGCTTTTGCACATGCATGAACGAACGCATGCACAAACAGCGGTGCGGCACTTGCGTGCATGTACAAACGGCAGTGTGGCACTTGTGTGGGCGCAAACGACATGGCGCTTGCATGTGCATGCACAAATCAGCTGTGTGGGGTGAGTGCGTGCGGGGGTGGGAGGTCTGTATCCGCAGCCCGGTCCGACTCAGCCCGGCACCTGGCCACAGACCGGGGGTTGGGGACCTCTGCCCTAAGACACAGAAGATTCTGGGGTAGATGCTACAGAAAGAAAACAATTGGCTGGAGGTAGATTTGAATTTACTGCCGGATCCTATTTCTTGCTCTTACAACATTTTAGATCCAGCATGAATATGTAGCCAGGCCCATGAGGGAAGCCTGTGTTTACCGTTCAGTGACTAATTATGTATATGCTGATGAAGTCCCAGTATCCCATGATCCATCTCTTCCTGTCCCTCTATCAACACCCATCTCTGTTGCTATACATAGAAACTCTTATTGCAACCATCTGTCCACCAGGAAGAAGGTCCTTTGTATTCCAGTGGAGTAGTCTGCCCATGAATGTGTATGTGTCTATGCGGGAAATGGAACACCCTCTGCAAAACACATTTTTATTATCTCTTGGAACCAATGGAAGAATTTTCTTTTTTAAAAAAACAACAATAAACAAAAGAAATACGGATGCTTGTCCTTACGCTTTCTGACTCTCTATTGTTTTCTCTGTAATGAGGAACTGAGGTCTAGGATTTTAGGCTCATTTTCCTGAAACAAAGCTGGGGAAATGCAAGATGTGTCGCTGGGAAGATTAATGTACTTCAACAGCTAGATGTTTCAGAACTTGAGAGAACACTGCTTTCTAGATGCAGGATTACCAGAACATCTCCTTTTGGCCTGTATTGGCAGGATTATTGATTTAAATGCTTGAATAACAGCTGCAAAAATATGCTCCTCATGCTGCTCTAACCGATACTGCAAAAATGAAAAGGATGTGAATAACCAATAACTGATTTTCATATGGAACAACTGTGAAATCTATTTAGTTCTGATACTCCAAAGAAATTTAGTGGTTCAGAATTTTTTAATTCTAAGCAGATATGTTTGCACTTCTACTGGTGGATCTTGGGCTTCTAGTAGGCAAAATAGGTAGATATGCAAGTCATATTTCCTTGTGAGAAGAACACAACTGAGCTTTAAGAGATTTTATGATTTCTCTCAATCCCTTTTACAAATATGAATGTTATGAGGGCACATAGCAAGTAAGCAATATATTGCATAATGTGTTTTCAGTTCCTCTAAGATAGGGTGGCCAATTTTTGGAGGTTTAAGGGCATTTTTTAAATTCTCTGGGGCACATTTGTGGATGTGCCAGCCCCTAACATGAACAATAATGTTTAAAGATTAAATGCTAAAACACACAGAAAAAAAGAATATGGTTGGAAGTCCAGACTGGGTTTCATTTTTGTGGGGTTTGAAGGTTTTGTGTGGTTTTTTGAAGGGTTTAGGTCTTGCTCCTCAAGCTTCCAGGAAGAGAAAATTATTACCCCCCCCCCCAGATTTTTCAGTTCACAGGGGGCATCATGGAGACCATTACTTCAAAAGGTCGCACTTGGCCCAGGTCCCTCTCTTGCCCATTATTATGGCTCCAACCTGCAATATTTTTGTCCTACTTTAACCTCCTGGCATTGTTCAAACATATTCAACTAGTTCTATAACATCAGAAGGGAGCAATATAATGATAGAAAATATAGCCCCTTCTTCATATAACATGCTGTGATAATACACTTGTCACTGCACTCTGGGGAAACCCAGGCAACAGATGAATCTGAAGAGGAAACCAAAGAGATTACAGGACTGCTCTGTCTGTGGACACTGAAGCATCCTCGTTTTGGGAATGCGTATGAACTTGTGCTTGGCTGAATCAAGTTCCTGTTCACACTATCCCTGGCAGAGAATTGTCCCCTGGGTAAACACAGTCCAGCATCAGGAATGCAGCAAAAACAAGGTTATTTGCTTAGGTCAGAATTCTACAATCCTTGTCACTTTTTCAAGGGAAAGAATGACAGTAATCGGATGGCTGCTGTATGCCCTGATTACACCTAGCCCAATGTCCAGGAGGCATGGACTCATTGTGCATACAGGAGTTGTAACTGACAACACTGTCAAATGGATAGCAGTAATGAAAGCTGCCAGTGAGCCATAATTTCCAAGGAGAATCCAGTTGCAATAGAGGCAGAGGTCTAAGGGCATAGCAAAAACAATTCAAATTAATGGGGTGGGGGTCCTCCAAGAACATTCTTCTGTCAAACTTATTTATTTGCTTAAGAAATATAGTGACAGTCACACAGTTCAAGAACTCCTACAGTGGCATGTAATAAAGTAAGGATCAAATCACCTACAGGAAAAACACACACACACACACACACACACACACACACACACACACACACACACACACACACTGATGACAATGCAAAAACTCAACAGAGTTAACAGCTTTTAAACAACAATAAAATAGTAACAGTAACACAAACAGGACTAGCTACTTTACTGGCACCAAAAAGTGCCAGTATTTGAGATTTGGCACTAAGTGACTTTCCTTCAAAACGGTCAGCTTAGTCCTAGCAAACATGCTAATATAGAAATACTAATAATAAATAACAAACCTTGAACCTTGGATTTCTTATTTTTCCAATTCTCCTGAGACAATTCTTTCTATTTTCATGAGCGATGAATGTAATGCCCTGACTGCTGCTGTTGCAGCAATTCTGAAATTGTCCCCTGCTTCTCGCTCCTAATTTGTGAAATCTGTGTAATTTTACTTTTCCTATTTTGCTTGTGTTGTTGTAACTTGTAAATGCCATTAAAGGTTTCAGAACAGAATAACAAAAATAAATATTTGCCACATTCTGGAACTGTAATTTTTACAGCTTTACTGTTGCTTTCCATTGATTCAAAATATCTCTGTATAATATACTGAGATAACTATTTAATAGTAGCACTGAATAATAATTAGAGGAGGTTGAAGTGTTATTTATTTTCTGTGTAGAGGAATAGGTTATTTTGCTTGACTAAATAGAGAGTAATAACTTAATGGTGTGTGTATGTGTGTGATGATTATGCATACTCTGATCTTTAATTTAAATATTTGATATAAATCAGGGATACTGCCAAAGAGCTGCTACTTCTACAACTTGAGTTCTGTACATGGTAACCCGCAACAGGATATCACCCTCTATTGTTTTTTGACTACCCAAAGGCCAAATCTAGTTCACACTCTACCAGCACAAAATAATCTGTCTTATGGCTGGGTTTTGTAGATGGAAAATGAATGATGGTTTTTGCTGTGCTTAATTTCAGTACAATTATTTGAATATATTCTGTTGTATACTGAGCCTCATATACACTACAGGTAATATGCATGTAAACTAACTTGCTTTGGGGAAAGGGAAGTAAAATTATGCATCTGGGAACACTAGGAAACTGTTGATAATAAGGGTGGCCCTGTGAGTTGGAATAGCCACCTAATGTACAAAAGAGTGGGGAAAATCTAGGAGTATTCCATCAGGTATAATAGTGCAGCAGAATTTGTGAAGGGTATAATCACACAGAATAACAGAGTCATTTTAGTGTGCTTGTCTCATGTTGCCTGGGCAACAAGCCAAAGAGAGAAGAGAGTAATGCAGAAAAGGATCTCGCATTCATCAGTAATAATAACGAACACAAAACACATTTCAGACACAAAATAATGTAAGATGTGTTAACACGGAGTACAATGGGGCTTACTCCAAGATACTGTACACAGGATTGTGGCCATAAACCTGAAAATCAACATAGATGTGTGACATTGGCTTTTCCCTCATGAATTTTTCCATAATGGTCCCAATCAGGGGCTCCTTCCATGCTGTTCTTTTTGTTAGTGGTACCTCATATCTTTCAGTTCACCCAGGATTTTTAAATAACTCATTTGTTCTGGGTCTCTGTTTTTCATTTCATTTCATTTTTTGGGGTTTCTGTGAGTCTTGTTTCTTGTTATATCTTATATGGCTGATGATTTTGCTGAGATGGCCTTTACAATCTGTTTCTTTTCTTTCCTTGCAAAGAGAGAGCAAGCTGCCCAAGATGGCTTTATGTTCCAGGATGGTATAAAAATGTTACAAATAGTGTCCAGAAAACCATTAACTTCCAGTTTTATTTTATTGATGGACTGATTCAATTTTGGAGGATTCACTGAAGCCACCAGTGAGTCTTGGGGCAGGTATCTGGACCTCAGACTTTGTCCACCCTTACTTTAAAAGTAAGCACTACCACTTTGAATTGAGCCTGGAAAAAGCATGGAATCAAGTTACAGTATTTTTCTGTTTATAAGACAGAAGATGTTGTCTTATACATAAGATGTACAAGACAACCCCTGCCTTTTTGTGTTCATAAATGGAAGCTCCGGTCGCAAGTCGAAGCAAAATTTTGTGGCCGGAGCTGGTCGTAAGTCGAAATGGTCATAAGTAGGGGTGTTCGTAAGTCGAGGCACCACTGTATATCTATTTTTAAAAACAGTTGCCTTCTTATATTAATTACAGCATTAGAAAGTATGATATTTTTTATGAAAAATAGAAATCAAAAACTCTGATCATCGGTCACTTTTCAATCAAAAGAAAGAAAGAAAGAAAGAAAGAAAGAAAGAAAGAAAGAAAGAAAGAAAGAAAGAAAGAAAGAAAGAAAGAAAGAAAGAAAGAAAGAAAGAAAGAAAGAAAGAAAGAAAGAAAAAGAAAGGCTTTTTAGAGACATACACCTTTCTGATTAATGATGAAAATTTAATTAAAAGAGGTAAGCAGGCAATATGAAGAATTTTTAAAATGAGCTTTTTTAGCATTCAAACAACTCAGGTTGAATATCCAAGTCCAATCTAATATAGGTAGTCTATTTTTTCAGCAAGTAAGAAAACAAATATAAGTATCATTTATGGAAGATGATGAGTACTTCATCATGTATCTTCCCCTTATTTCAATATTACAAAGGAAAATAGTCAAGTGATCTGTGCATGGCTCCATGTGTTCACACATTTCAAATGATGAATGATTCCTAGAACTCACCCAATGCTACAGTCATGGTCAAAAGTATTGTCACCCTTGCAATTCTGTGAGAAAATGCAAACCTTCTCTCAGAAAAATGTTGCAGTTCCAAATTTTTTGGTACTCACATGTTCATTTCTTTGGTTTGCATTGGAACAATACCAAAAAACAAACAAACAAACAGAGAAGAAAATGACCAGATAGGCGGGGTATAAATAAATAAATAAATAATAAAAGTCATATCTGATACAATCCCACAAAGAAACCAAAATGCTCTGGCAAAAATTATTGGCACCCTGTCTAAATTATAATTGCTTTTCAAGCATGTAGTGCTCCTTTAATTTGTATTTAGACACACCTGTTTCAAGCAAGAGGTGTGGGCAACATAGTAATCACACTTGCAACCAGTTAAGATGGAGAAAAGTTGACTCAACCTTTGTGTTGTGTGTGACACGGAGCATGGAGAAAAGAATGAAGTGCGAAGAGTTGTCTGTGGATCTGAGAGAAAAAAATTGTGGAAAAACATCAACAATCTCAAGAATACAAGTCCATCTCCAGAGATCTTAATGTTCCTGTGTCCACTGTGTGCAGTATCATCAAAAGGTTTACAGCTCATGGCACTGTAGCTAACCTCCCTGGAGGTCGACGGAAGAGCAAGATTACTGAAAAATTACAACAAAGGGTTGTTTGAATGGTGGATACAGAACCCAGATTAACTTCCAAACAAATTCAAGCTGATCTGCAGACACAGGGTACAACAGTGTCAACTGGCACTATCCATCACCATCTGAATGAAAAGGGTAGGAGACCCAGGAGGACACCACTGCTGACACAAAGGCATAAAAAGCAAGACTGGAGGATGCCAGAATTTATGTGACAAAACCACAATCCTTCTGGGAGTACGTACTGTGGACAGATGAGACAAAAGTAGAGCTTTTTGGTCAAGGACATCATGGCACTGTTTACAGAAAAAGAAATGAGGCATTCCAAGAAAAGAACAGAGTCAGAAAGCTGCGTCTCCACCAGAGGTCATGGGTCTTCCAGCAGGACAATGATCCAAAAAACACTTCAAAAAGAACTCAGAAATGGTTACAAACAAAGTGCTGGAGAGTTCTGAAATGGCCAGCAATGAGTCCAGATCTGAATCCCATAGAACAGTGGTCCCCAACCTTGGGCCTCCAGATGTTCTTGGACTTCAGCTCCCAGAAATCCTGGCCAGCAGAGGTGGTGGTGAAGGCTTCTGGGAGTTGTAGTCTAAGAACATCTGGAGGCCCAAGGTTGGGGACCACTGCCATAGAACACCTGTGGGGAGATCTCAAAACAGCAATTCAGAGAAGGCGTCTTTCAAATCTGAAGGCTCTGGGCCAGGTTGCAAAAGAAGAGTGGTCCAAAATTCCAGTAGAGAGGCATAAGAAACTCATCCATGGTTACAGGAAGCAACTGATTTCAGTTTTTTCCAAAGGGGGTGCTACCAAATATTAAGTTAAGGTGCCAATAATTTTGGCCAGTGCATTTTAGGGTTTCTGTGTGGGATTGTATCAGATCTGACTTTTCTTCTCCATTTGTTTTGTGTTGTTCCAATGCAAACCAAAGAAATGAACATGTGAGCACCAAAACATTTGGAACTGCAACAATTTTCTAAGAGAAGGGTTGCATTTTCTCACAGAATTGTAAGGGTGCCAATATTTTTGGCCATGACTGTATATATTTCCATATGTATATTTGTTTCAGTACAGATCTAAGTCATTTTGCTATCCCCAGAAGTTGCATAACATGATTGTAGAAGCTACTCCATGCTGTATTACTAGCGGATGCTGATGTGTAGCTGACAAGCTGCACCTAACATGTTCCGCGACGGTGCAACAGATCCTGGGATACACTTCTGAGGACATGCAGTACAATCTTGGTGTCAAACAGTCAAATGACTAGTCCTCTTAAACTTACTGCAATCTGAAGTCATGCTTGAGTTGGTTGTGTAGTTCCTTGGTCCTTTTGTATATAGTGGGTCAGACATGATGTGTGTTTAGAAAATGTATGGTAACCGAAGGGACATCCACATTGCAATATAGTTTTACCCTTGAGAAGGTGTTCTGTTCTACTACTATAAAATGTGTATTCTGAAGAATGGCTGTTACATGACTGCTACAGCCACAAATTAAGGAAGAAATTTTCTTCCTGCATGCGTACTCTTCCTTTCTTATGGTTATGACCAAGGACTCCATGCTCTGCCTGCCGTTAATGTGGTTTTACTGTTATTATTATTCTCATTGCTTCCATGCTATTCTGCTTATGCATTAAGATTTTTGCCACATGATTCTTTCCAATATCATATTTGTTTGCTTTTTACATTTACTGTATGCTTTGCCTTTTCACTGGAGAGAAGTGCTCAAGACACTGACAGTCTTCATAGAAGAATGTAAAATCCACTTTTAACAATAAAATAATAATATCAAGAAAAAGCACCACCATAAAAACTGTTAAAATCAACTATGTATTAAAACCACTGAAATCTGTGGAGTTAAAAAAATAGAGCAGGGTAGATTAAGCATCATGTGCCTGTTTAAAAATATGTATTTTTATACCCTTCTTATAATCAGTCACGGTGGAAACAGATCACAGTTATGAAGGCAGTGCATTCCAGACTCTGGAAGCCACACAGGAAATAGCCCTTTGCCACATGCCTGTTACGTAGGCCTCTGAAACTGTTGGTATTTTTAAAAAGGCCTCTCCCAAAAATCTGACCATTTAGACAGGCTGGTGAGACAACTCCCTTAGATAGCCAAGCCCTGAGCCATTTGGGGCTTTAAAAGTTAAAACCAATACCTTCAAGTGAACCTGACAAGCAGTTGGCAACCAGTGCAGGTCTTTCAGTATCGGGGTTTTATTAACATGATACTGTGCCTCAGTTAACAGCCTAGCTGCCACATACTACACCAATTGAGAATCCCGGACCTTCTTCAATGTCAGTTCCAACACAGATTTCATTGTGGTAATCAAGATATGATGTAACTAAGGCACGAATGACTGCTGGTATGTCAGATCAACACATCTCTTTAGTCCTCACTAAACTGTGAAATTAAGCCACCTGTTTACTCCTCCTCAGTTTCCTATCTCTCTCTCTCTCTCTCTCTCTCCTGCAGAAGTGAGTACAGTGGTGCCTCGCTAGACAGTTACCCCGCATGACAGGTTTTTTTTTTTTTTTTGCTAGACATTGACTTTTTGTGATCGCTGTAGCGATTTGCAAAACAGTGATTCCTATGAGGGAATTTCGCTGGACAATGTTTGGTCCCTGTTTTGCAAACTGATTTTCGCTAGACACCGATTTTGACAGCTCCCTCCGTGCTTGCAAAACGGGTGTTTTCGGGACCTAGGCTTCGCAAGACAGCTATTTAAACAGCTGATCGGCGGTTCGCAAAGTGGCTTTCCTATGGCCGATCTTCACTAGACAACGACGATACTTCCCCATTGGAACGCATTAAACAGGGTTCAATGCATTCCAATGGGGAAATGCTTTTCGCTAGACGATGATTTCGCTAAACAGCGATTTCAGTGGAATGGATTATCATCATCTAGCAAGACACCACTGTACAGTGTAGCCCTCCCAATGTTTCTGGGCCACAACTGTCATATGTTGGTTAGAGCTGATGGAAGCTCATCCCTGCTCTATTTATGATTCCCTTCCATTGAGTTTTAAACTGCAAACTTTTTAGGGCAGGGTACTGTCTTCTCACCACTATTTTGCACACTGACACTATTATATAAACAAATCAACAACAATAGTAAGACCTACCCACCTGGACTTTTTTTTTAAAAGAAAACTGGTACTGACTCTACTCTCAGTTCTCTGTTCTGTAGCTTTTCTGGGCTTCTCCTGCTGCCATCCAAGAATGTACTGTAACAATTCTTCAACTTTTAGCTTAGCCCTCTGTTTAAAAAAAAGGCTGCCCATCCCTGTTTTAGACAAAAGCAGTGAATTCAAAGACAAATGGCCTTTTAAGATGAATTTACTACAGTAGAGAAAGCCTAACTGGAAACCTCAACATAAATGCATCTCATATATCATAGCTGCTATCACTCCCCTTAGAGTTAGATGGTAAAAACAAAGAAAGAGAGAACCTGACCCTTTATAATTAATTAAAAATGTGACATAAGATATATGGACTGTATATATTTGCCTTCCAACCAAATGGCTTCCTGCCAATAGCACAAATAAACAGGATACAATTTACTTTTTTTCCAACCAGAAGCAAATGCTAGCCGCAAGCAAACCTGTCTCCTAATTATGATACTTCAGAATTCTGTCCCTTTGAATAAAGGACAGAAAGTTTAGACATAAGAGGAATCAAGTCTCAAATCCATCTCAAGCTTATATCTTCTCTGCCTGAAAGCTAAACTAGATGATACATTAGATCTGTGTATAAAATTAATGTGTTGGCTTTGAAAAAAAGCAGTTGTTAAGGAGAGGGTTTAGGATAAGGATCAACACCAGAACATGTGTGAAAGTATTTTTATTTTTTAAAACTTTCCCCACTGTCCTTTGAAGCCATCAAAAACTGCCCTATAGACACTGCCTTGATGTATGCACGTTTTGCCGAACCAGGCCAGCTGTAACTAATCAGCCATGAATTAAATACTTAATTTCCCAACTCACCATTTCTTTTTCCTGTCCTGGATAATAAAAACCTTTTCTAGTGAACTAAGATGGGCATGTTGGACTACATGTGAGCTGCTGAGTTGCCATTACCCCCAGAGCCCAGACAGGGGTTAGGGACTCAGTCCATCATTTTGGAATGAAATGCTCCCTTTGCTTGGATCACAGGCTCCTATTGTCATTAGCACTTGTTCAAGCTCAAGACTAGAGATGGGGGTATTCGTATTCGAATATCCCTGCGCAGGTGCCAATTACGAGGGTCCATGTCTGGCCCCATGGCTAGCCACTCCTGACAGGAGGCGGGAGGACAAGCCTCGCTGCAAGGTTGAAGAGTGGCTTGCAGATCGCAATCTGCAGAGCCATTGGAAGAATCGCGGCATCCGCGGCAGTGGCAGATCGGTGAATGGACCGTCTGGCCCCAGGGAGCTGGACCTTCGTTATGACCACCTGTGCAGGGATATAACCCCATCTCTACTCAAGACCAAAAGGGAAAAATTAATTAATTAATTAATTAAATGATTAATTAATTAATTAATTAATTAATTAAATAAATAAATAAATAAATAAATAAATAAATAAATAAATAAATAAATAAATATGGCAACTATCCTGCCAGAAACATCACATGAAGTTATTTGTGCACTTACCAACATATCCTGGGGTGCCACAAGCTGTGGACATGACATCACCTTTACCCTCCATTTTTGAAAGCCCAAAATCACTAATCATGATTTTGGATTCTTCATCCTGGCTGTAGTACAACAAGTTTTCAGGCTGTAGGAACAGTAAGAAAGTACAGTTGGTAATGTAAGAGATCATAAAAGTGAAAAGATCTGGCCATAATTCATCTACTTTATCTGCCACCCAATTTCTTAGTATAATAATCCTTTAACATCTCTGTTCAACAAATGTACAGTTTAGTACAGAAGCTATCATAATGTGCACACATGTAATAAGTAAGATACAGTACCCAGATACAATGCACCTTTAACAGGTGATAGAAGAGAGAATTTTGATAGGCACAACTTCTCAAAATTGCACCTGCAGTCGGGCTGTTCTATAGTTATATAAAAAGTTGCTGTTATATACAGTCATATAAAAAGTCATATACTGTTTCATGCTGGGGTCATCTTAGGTAAGTAGGATTGCCAACTTTTTTTAAAAAATAAGCTCCTATAGCTGGACATATTCCTAAGAACTGTTCCTCAAATCAAAAAGGAGTGTTATCAGTTGAATTTCTGCCTATCATGCAATGTGAATGATATAGGATCCCATAAAGAAATAACAATCCTACAGATTAGCAATAGTTAATCACTCTTTGCATGTATTCATCCTCAAGTAAAATATGTTTGGATCCTGGAGCAGCTTAATATCTGAGCAAAAAAAGGAGCCTCACCCTGAAATTCTGGAGTATGGTTTCCTCCCTGCTTGGACTATGGGCTGCTGACTATGGACACTTCCCTATCCATGTGTCTGTCTGTCTGTCTGTCTGTCTGTCTGTCTGTCTGTCTGTCTGTCTATCTATCTGTCTACAGTCATGTGAAAAAGAAAGTACACCTTCTTTGAAGTCTATGGTTTTACGTATCAGGTCATAATAAAAATCATCTGGTCTTTAGCAGGTCTGGAAATTAGATAAATACAACTTCAGATGAACAACAACATGACATATTGCACTGCCATGATTTATTTTACAAGAATGAAGCCAAAATTGAGAAGTTGTGTATGAAAAACTAAGTAGTGGCCAGGTGCTGCTAACCAAATGCCCTTGAGCAATTGATCATCAGCAAGTGCGACCACCTCTATACAAGCTGAAGCCTTAGCAGTTTGCTGGTCTGGAGCATTCAGGTGTGTGTTAGCACAATGCCAGGGAGAAAACATATCAGCAATGATTGGAGAGAAGCAATTATTGCTGCCCAACTATTGGCCATTTCCAGAACAAATTAAAGCCTGGAAACAGATCAGCTGCTGTAACAGGGGAGCTATATATTCCCTGTGACCAGCTCCAGTTAACAATGTGGCTGTGACATTTTGATCTGCTAGAGTTTCCAAACACTTTCCAAATGCAGTCCCACATAGAGAGCATTACAGTAATCCAGCCAAGCTGTAACTAGGACATGTTTCACCATGGCTAGATAAGGCCTCTCAAGAAACGGGCACAACTGGTGCACTGGCGTTAATTATACAATTATACTCCTGGCTGCTGCCAAAACCTGGACATCCAAGCTCAGAGATGAATCCACGAGTAACCTCAAGCTGTGTACCTGGTATTTTCAGAGGGAGTGTCACTTCTTCCAGCACTGGCTGAATCCTTATTCTTTGATCTGCCTTTTGACTGACCAAGAGCACCTCTGTCTTGTCTGGATTAAGTTGCATGTAGCAGAAACAATTAATATCACTGACAGCTTGTGACCAGGGCAGGCAGGGTGATCCTGCTAAAATTCTGGGGTGATGTGTCTCTCTGTCCCAATCCACAAGCTTGCTCATGATTCATGTATGTTTAAAGGTGGCTTTGGTTTTAGGAAAGAAAACAAAGAATTTTGTAACACCTTAGAAACTTGTAAGTTTTATTTGGCATTTGTTTTTGTGTGCTACAGCCCACTTCATCAAATGCACTTGAGTTTTGTCAGATATAAATCCTAAAGTGGGAAGAGGATGTGTGCGAATACAAAAGGTAGTAGATGTAAGACAAGAAAGACATCCTACCCCCATCAAACAAATTCACACATGTATTCATACAGTCATGTGAAAAAGAAAGTACACCTTCTTTGAAGTCTATGGTTTTACGTATCAGGTCATAATAAAAATCATCTGGTGTTATTGTGTTATTCATTTATTCATTATTGTGTTATTCATTTATTTATGCAATTTGTTATTAGCCAGTTGTTAAGATGCTGCAAAACTTTGTCCTACAAATCTCCTTTTTGTTGTTGTTGCTGGGTTGTTGTTTTTTTGCCACAGATTAACACAGCTAACTCCTGGAAATGTCAGTTTAGGAAACGGGAATAATCCATTTTCGTCAGCAGAATTAAATTTCACAATTCATTTGTGACTAAGTGAATGGGAAAGGATGGTAGGTAAAGGAACCTACTTTTGTATATATTACTAGTGTGATTCAAAACTTTCCATGATACTATCAGGGGGTTATAGTAATATGAATCTAGCTACAGATTAAACAGCCACAAGATGATCTGGTATAATATGGTTAATTTTTGACAGATGCTTTAATATTTTAGCAACCTACTAAAAGCACTTCTCAGAATTTAATTTCCTTCCAGTGGTAGTTACATCACCAGTGCTCCTGTTCAGGTTAGTAACTCATCTCTCTCTCTCTCTTTCTGGCCTGGCAGCTTAATTCAGAACATTCCTGGAAGCTGTGAGTTGTGCCTCACAGGATCAGTCCTTAGACATATCTAAATTCATACAAGAGGGGTGTGGCCAGCATTCCCAATAACAGAGGGAACAGGGTTGCCAAAAAGTGATACAAATTCCTACCATAATTTAACAAGTTCCTTTTATAAACTCAGCGTATGTTCCAGCCAGGAGTTTCCAAGAAATGACAAGAAACAGATGGGCTGATTTATGCCACTGCATTCCCTGGTTCCAACGCAAAGCTGATGTAGAAGGACACCCCCACCATTTAAGGCAGCAACATTGTTATGATACAATGCTCCCATAGTCCATATTGGACAGACATTCCCAGTGGGTATTTTATTTATGTGATGGCTACAGTTATTACATGATAGCTTATCACTTCTGCTTTCTAAAATTTCATTACTGTGGCTTTAGCAAAGACATTCTTTATTTCAAAACACATTCAATTGTGTAGGTCACACACACACACACTTTTCTCACATAATAAACACTGTATGTTTCACTGAAACCTTTGCCCATCTCCAAGGTTGTTCCATAGCAAGGTTAGAGCTTGGAAATATTACTGTTATGGACTAGAACTCTTAGGTCCGTCCTGAAGTCATACTACCTGAGAGATTCTGGGAACTGCAGTCCTACAAGATAACATTTTGAAGCTCTGGCCAAGGAGACTTCAAAGCTGCCATCCTCTCATTGGTTGATCCATGAAGGACAAGACTGCTAATTGTTGCTTAGGAATTTATTGGGTTTTTCCAGTTCTATTACTGGACAAGATGCGCTTTTTACTGCAGTTCATTCAAGGAATGGAACAGCATTTTGCTCACTGGTACGTGTCCCTTCTTTACCTTATCAGCCCTTGTGGAGTTAACGAATTTTCTCCATTACAGCAGCCTCATGCTTCTTGTTTAGATAGTCTGTGGCCCCTTATTGTCCAGATTGTTTAATGTCCCAAAGCTTGATCATGTCCCTTTACTACAGGGAAGCAGTTAGTGGAACGGGATAAGATCAGCTTCCTCACAATTCTACCTATGCGGAAAAGAGATGGCTAGACATTCCCTAGGAGTTTCAGGTAAGATGCTATAGGTGGAGGCAAAATTATTCCAGGGGTGGGAACAAGCCAGCGAGGTCACTACAGTTGGGTGTCTTAACCCAGGTTCACTAGGAAAACGGAAAGACGCAAGCCCCCTTTGCTGTGAATTTAGTAACTTCTTGTGGACTTCTTCAAAGTAAGAGCCCAGGTGAGGTGAGTCGCTCTTGTATCTCTTCTTTCCCCTCACATTCATGGAATGGAATACTTGCAAACACAGAAAATTCCTTTCTTCACTTCAAAGGCAGTCTTTGTGGGTTAACAAACTATTTCTCCAGTGGTTCAGCCTCATGCTTCTTGTTCAGTACACCCAAGCTTCCACCTTCTCTGTTATCCCAAACCTTGATAACATACTTTCACTATAAACACTCAGCTATTGGAAGCAAGTAGCTTCAGACTTCCCACAGCACCCCTAGCAAGTAAAGAGAAGTGGGATGGTTCCCTAGGGGCTGCAGGCAGTGGCTACAGCCAGGTCTCCTTTCACTGATATAGCAAGTTTATCCAGGAGGAGGAGGGCTCCTTTGGCTTGGGAGCCAGCCATCTCTTCTGGGCTCCTTCAAGTGGAGGGCTCTGCTGAAGCTCACCCTGCTTGTGGCTCTTCTTTTGCCTTGTATCCCTTCAGCTGTGGTGGGCAGGCAGCAAGTTGTCAATGCAAGCTCATATAGATGCATTATGCAAATATAATAACATAAAAAGAATTGCTCAAATTCAGCTAAAAGTTTATCTAGCCTGGAAACTTGTTTCCCCACAGTGGCCAATGAAATGCTTCCAGGAAACCCACAAGTGGGGCACTGACAACTTTCTACTGCAGCCTTCACCTAGCTCCTGCATGCTTCCTTCTGGTGACATTTGTATAGTGCACTGCCATCCCACTGCTTGACAGCTATGTTAATTGTCTTACTCGCTGAGTTGCAGAGCCGTCTCTACAAAGGTGCCTGAAGAATGCAGCCAAGGAATTCACAGACTTATAGGATCTATTTTCATTACTGAGTCCTTACATAAACTCTTAAGTAAGTTCCCTCAGCTCCCCCCATCCCAGTCACATTTCATATTTCTCTCTGGCATGTGTTGCTAATAAGATTAACTTGTTTAAAAAAAGTATAACTGAAGAATTCCTTTAGGTGCAAAGTGTAGAAGCATTAGCAGCTTATCCAAAGCATTGTCTGAATTACTTGAGTTTGCTCTTCAAAGCTTCTGTGTCAGGAATAAATCTTAAAAGCAATTTTGTGCCAATCATATTATTTCAGGACAAGGCTGTGTTAGCAAAAGATGATACTAGGCAACTAATTCCTAACAGACTAACAAACAGGACCACTACTATAACTAGAATTCAGCTTTGACTCTAAGTCAAAGTAAGGGGGAAAAGTTTTCAAAAGTCATGCCCTTGTACCCTTTCCGGCATAATGTTTCCAGGTCCTACTGCACATATGACTACAGTCATAAATAATCATGGGAGGACAAGGTGGAGGAAGGAAAAGTTTGCAGTTCAATGTTGTTTTCCCAAGAATATCCAGGGAGATGCATAATCCTGCTAAAGTTGAATCTGCAGTCACAGAGATACTGCTCCTCATGTATAAGCTGCACATTCAGATGAAAATAACTTGTGACAAAAACCTGTCTCTGAGGATAGGATTTGACATTATGAATGACATTGGGCTGTGCCAATTTCTCCCCCTTGTTGTTCTAGGTTTGTTTGTTTATTCATTCATTAATTCAGCCATTAACTTAGCACACTGTTTATCCTGTGTTGTAGCTGAAATAACTCCCAAAGTGGTTCATCTAAAAATGCTAATCCCAATTACACAATAAAATGAAACAACAAGGAAGCAGAGCAGACAGCATTCCCATCATTACAACTAATCAAAATGAATAGGTCTAAATCACCTTTACAAATCTATATATATATTTGTAAAGCAACTGAATAATAACAAGAAAAGCATTAATGGATTTGATGAGGTGAACTGTGGACCAGAAGAGCTTATGACATCGTAATATTTTTAGTTTATAAGGTGCCACAGGATTCTATGCTGTTGCCATTGTTGTTGTTGTTTAAAAGGTCACTTTGCATGAAAAGTAACACAGACTTGCCAGCCTAGCAGGATCCCTAGGAAGAGAGTGTCTTAGGAAGATACCATGAACTGGATCCAACAAAGATACCTGAAGTTCAGGGCCACTGTGGCACATGAATTGCTGCTGCAAAGCAACTAAATGTTCCCTGCTAGACAACAATGAGGTGTGGAGTAGAAAAGACTAATTTAGAAAATTAGGAAAACTAAACATAGGGCTTTTTTCTTTGGCAATAGCTCCATCTCTCTTATAATATCTCATTCCAACCATTGTTTCCTTAATCACCATCAAGTCAGAACTTATAGTGACCCAAATGGGTTATTTCAAGTGAGATATTTAAGGAGCGGTTTTACCACCCGCCCCCCAGTGAGTTTTCATGGCTGAATAGAAATTTGAACCCAGGTCTCCTCAGTTCTGGCCCATCACTCTATCCATTAGGAAATTTTTAAAACAATAATATGTAGGAAGCATAAGGATTATTTTAGCAAGCTATTTCTCCTAACTTAACACAAAAATGGGAATCTATGGCTCCCCAGCTGTTGCTGAATTACAACTCTCATCGGTTCTCATACTTGGCAACATTGTGGCTAGAACTGATGGGAATCGAAGTTCAACAATATGTGGAGGGTCATATATTCCCATTGCTGTTCTATAGTCGATCCATCATGACAGGAAATTATATTACCTTGAGGTCTCTATGAACAATGCCCATTCTGTGGAGATAATACACAGCATCCAAGACTTGCCGTATTAAAGTGCTTGCATCTTTCTCAGTGTAAAATCCCTTCTCCACAATGCGGTCAAATAGCTCACCTCCAGATACCCTAAAAGAAAAAACACAATAGGATACACCAGTGTTAAATATGTAATTAATATGTAACTAATAGCTCTCTAGAAAGGTGATTTATTAGGAGAGGGGAAAACAGCAAAGTTTAGAAAAGGCCCTTTTATTTTCTGTGCATTCATGTTTGCTCAGCACTACAAAACAGAAGTGAAAAACAGAACTTTAAATCAAGTCACACACACCCTAGAACTAAAACTGTTTTCACTCTTTCGTTCTAAATAGTTTTTATACTGATATGAAATATTGCTTCTGAATACAGTACGTCATATATTGTGCTCTGAGGTCAACTACATTTCCTAGAAAACACAGAACGTGAATTCAAATTGATAATTGTTTTTTAGTTAATTAAAATGGGAAAAGCAGTGAGAATCAAATATCAAAACACGGGTAAAAAGATAGGACAACAGAGCAATTTAAGAAAAGAACTGCCATTTTACATACTCTTTTAAAACATGGATTTTCTAGAAAAATGTTCATTTGAAAATTATCAGTAATGCTGCTAATTAAGAGAAAGCAAACATACTTCATATGGTTTTTGCCTACCCCAGTTACACAGAAAAAAAATATCAAAAATCCCACAGGTATTCACCAAGGTGAAGCTGCTCAGGTTTCCTCTTAAATTTAGTATATCTTGGGAAAACTGAAAGACTTCAGTGGGATTTTACAGGAAGGAAGTCAGTACTTTAGATACCATAAATTTCAAATTCTGCAAGGGAAAATGTATTAGCAGAGTGGAGATATATTAGGTCTGAGACATGTTACATGAGAAGAAAGATGAAATGCTGTCCCATTCCACAAACACGAACATCCTTGAATGACAGATGAATGTTACTTTAGAATTGTCCCACACATCTTAGGACATCAGGATAGGTTGGAGGCAGAAGACAAGCTGTACGTCACCCACTGCTCTATCCTCTAGCATACCATGGCTTCCACCCTGTTTCTCATGATCAGGCAACTGACTCACTTTGCCCAACTTTAGGATCAGCACTGGTATTAGAGCTGCTTCATACATGAAAATACACAATGCATCGTCCATATATGAGACTGAGCATAACAAGCGTCCCCTCTGTGTACTCACTGCATCCTTTCACAGGACAACTTACAGATGTGACATGATAGTCTGTGTATAGGCCTCACATGGTTTTCTGCATGAAAACAATAGACCTTGTGTTGCATAATGTGTAGGCCTCACTTTATAATAACATGACTGAATGTTGTGCTGCTTTGTGAACTGGGTTCCTAGACAGTACATAGGCACCGTGCTAATTTATTAGACATTTTACATAACTTCCTGACTCTCATTAGAAACCATTTTACATAACTTCCTGACTCTCATCAGAAACCTTAACTAGGCTTACTATAGCTTAAACCAGGCTTGTCCAACCTGCGGCCCGAGGGCCGCATGCGGCCCAGGTCAGCTCGTAATGTGGCCCAGTGCAAGTTTTTATTTTTAAAGAAATTCCAAAGTTTCAAGTTACACTGCCAGCGCACTGTGGCCAGGGCATGTCGCAACAGTAGAGGGGTAGAGAGGGAAGGAAGGAAGGAGTGGGAGGGGAGGGGACAGGGGCGCTGCATGACTGCATTGTGCCGTCCCCATCAATAGGTGGACCTCCCGGCCCCATAAAGCCGCTGGAGTCAAAGCTGGCAGCCTCTGCTGTCTGAGATCGCAGCTGCCGGTAAGCGCACTTGGAGCGGGGCTGCGGAGGATGGCTAAGGCTGCCCCCCCATGCGGCCCAAACCAAATGTATGTGTGGCCCAAACCAAATTTTCATCTTCTAATGTGGCCCCGGGAAGGTGAAAGGTTGGACACCCCTGGCTTAAACCTTCCATATTTTAGTGGCTTTTTAGTGGGTCATTCACATGGTGCGTTTTCCCCCATATGTACCTCACTGTGTCCTGATAACTCTAATATTTTCCAGCGGTCCAGATGACACAAGGCTTAAATAAGTGATGAAAACTGTGACCTAAAAAAACCCCCTTTAGAATGTGGTTTAGTTTTCATTTTATTTTGTTCCACAGCAGAACTCAGGTAGCAAGACGTTTTAGGTTGGAGGCACTCAATATTGGCAGTAATTTACAAACATGCACATACACAAATCCAGCACAGATGATCACTCTTTAATGGTTTTAAAGCGTACCTCGTTATTGAAAGAATTTTTTTGCAAAACAGTTGATTTCTAAACTTGATTAGTAGTAGAGTGAGCCTCTACTGAAAATAACACTAATTTACTTTTAAGCAAGCAAGCAAGCAGGCAAGCAGGCAAGCAAGCAAGCAAGCAAGCAAGCAAGCACAGGAGTGTTTTAAAAGCGTTTCTTCAAAACACTTGGATGAGCCAAAAATTTGTAATTCCCTCCAATCTGATCACTGCCCACACTGCCTATCTGTACGAACACGTTTCCCTGTTTGTTTATCACCTTCTCCCACCAGAACTTTAAAACCTTGCATTAAGTCATCAAGGGAAGAAGTTGTGCTAAAGTCTTGCTTCCCAAGAATATTAAGTTTTACTCTCTTGACCTTTTTATTTTACACACCCCTCTGTCACATAATGGACAAGTCCCTCTACCAAGCATCTACAAGAGTCTGCCAAAATTGCTAGGCATGCACAAAACTGCAAGAAATGGAGGGGATTCGATACATGTAACAAAGAGAGAGATGTGTGTGTGTGTCTGTGTGATGTGTTCCGTATAATGTTCAGTATTGTTATTTCAGTATTGTAATACTCAGCATTACGGAGTAAGTTAAGTACAGTACCACTCTGATGTAGAATTCAAGAGACACCTCGGCAGTAGTATATCAAGAAAAAGAGTTAATTAATCTCTGCTCTCCCAGGATCTGTTATTCCTTCTGCAGGGCAGTTACATTAGGTTTGCAGCACTCAAAAGACTAACCAGTGTAACTACAGTGGTGCCTCACTTGACGATGATAATCCGTTCCAGCAAAATCGCTGTAGAACGAAATTGTCATCAAGCGAAAGTAAAAAAACCCATTGAAATGCATTGAAAACCGGTTCAGTGCATTCCAATGGGTGAAATACCTCATAGTGCAGCGAAGATCCTCCATAGGGCGGCCATTTCAGGCGCCTGTTAAGCGAGGAATCCGTCCTAAACACAGCAGGGAGCCATTTTGCACAGCGGGCAGCCATTTTGAGAGCCACCGACTAGCTGTTTTAAAATCATCATTTAGCGAAGAATCGGTTCCCAAAGCAGGGAACCGATCATTGTAAAGTGAATGTTCCCCATTTAAACATCATTTTGCGATCACAAAAACCTCATCGTAAAAGATTCGTCGTGGAGCGGGGTAATCGTTAAGCGGGGCACCACTGTACAGTTATTTACAACCTGCCAGTTGGTGCGAAAAGGTCTCCAGCACAGAATCATTGCATAATGGAGCTGGAAGGGGCCTATAAGGCCATCGAGTCCAACTTCCTGCTAGATGTAGGAATTTAAATTAGAGATGGTGTTTATATTCATATACGAATATGAATACCCCCACACAGGTGGATATAACGAGGGTCCAACCCCCTGGGGCCAGACCGTCCATTCACCTTTTGCTGTTGCCGCGAGCTCCACAATCCTTTCCGATCGCTCCAGAGCTTGTGGTCTGCAAAGCCACTCCTGGCAGGAGGCAGGAGAACAAGCCTTGCTGCAAGGTCGAAGAGTGGTTCGCAGACTGCGAGCTCTGGAGCGACAGGAAAGGATTGTGGAGCTCATGGCAAATTGTGGAAGGTGAGTGGACGTTCTGGCCCCAGGGGGCTGAACCCTTGTTATGTCCACCTGTGTGGGGGTCTTCATATATGAATACCCCCATCTCTAATCTAAATCAAAGTATATCTGTCTGATGGTTGTCTAATTGTCTCTTAAACCCTTCAGTGTTGGAGCTGAAGGAAAGGGAATCAGACTTGGTTAATGTGCAACTCACAATATTACTTCCTGTTGCTCTGCTAGTACATGATATGCTAAGGATTTCCACATCTTAAAGGAAGAACAGTATATTTTGCAGCCCAGAAGCCAGCAGCACTTCTTGAAACAAAAGGGAGGAGGCAACCTTACTCATCCTTGTGAGGCTGTAAAACCATCAAGGGAAGAAATGTAATTGCCTCCAGTGGATTAAGTACAAGATTTCCTTATTTCAAACCGGAAATTTGAGAAGTCTTCCGCCACATCAAAAAATAACTTAAGCTTCCTTTAAGAAAAAGAATAATGATCGAGGAAGTATAATGAGCTACAAGAGTCATTAAAAGCTAACAGGCTGGTTGCTTGTCACTGCATGGTCAAATGGAAATTTTATCACAAACGCTCCAAGCCATTTTTTCATTTGAATAGCGACAAGGGTCACTTCCTAAGTCAAAATGGGGGACAGGAGAATGGAAGACATCCCTATATAATAAAGATAAAACAAATACAAGTTTAAATGTTAATAAACCCCCAAAGCACCATGAAGACTGTAGAACTGCAACTTTAAATGTTCCTTGCCTCTTTAGTTTCATCCAGTTGACTTGGAATGCATGCATGCCAGCTATCACTGCTGACCTGTCCAAGTCAGCTGTCTGTGGTCACATGTAGCTTTTGCTTTCCTTCTGTGCAGCTCATGGCACTTTCTATACCTTGTCACCAGTGCTACCCTCTCTGAAGAATGAGGAGGAACTGGGAAAGAAGAGCAGGCACTGCAAAATGAGAATAATCATCCAGCAGCCAGGGGCTCAGGCAACCCCCAGTATTCTGTTGGAGAGCTTGAAAAGTTAATTTTTGGGACCAAAACTCTCAGGTTCTGCTATGTTGGAGAAAGAAAGAACATAGCTCTGTGATCCAGATGCAAAGTAGGGGGCCTTTTGGAACTCTTATGGGCCAAATTGCATGGTTTGGTCTCCAAGCTCATGCTTCCGCCCGAAAGAAAGAGATAGGAGTTGGAGGAGAGCAAGAGATGAAGAATAAAAGCAGAGTAGGCAGCAGCTGGGGGGAAATCACATGTGGTGTTCCAAAAACAAGCCAAACTGGCAAGGAGCTGGCATCTTTGCAGGAGGTGGAAAGCTGTGGTGGGTGCTTGTATATGTGTGAATGAATGAATGAATGAATGACAGAGAAACTGAGAAAAAGAGAGAGAAAATAAGAGAAAAGCAGAGGAGGAACCGGAAGATAATGATGATGAATATAGGGAAGAAGGGTGAGTGCTTGTGCATGTGTGAACAGATGTTTGTGATGGTCATTGCTTCTGCAGTTATTTGTTTAGCAATATTCCCTCTCAGTCCTGGATAGGACAGTGCTTCTTGTTCCTGACATGCCTCATAAACTTAGCTGAGTGGTAAGCCATGCTCAGGTAGGATGGACAGTGGCAATTCACTCTGGCACTAAGACTGACACAGGTGCCGTCTCCAAGTTGGGCCTGCTGGGGAAGGGTGGAGAGCAGCTTACTTGGGCCTCTTCAGATCTGGTGGTGGCCATGCTCAAAGGGTAGCTGCAAATACAGACCCATATTATAACACAGCCTTGGGGACTTGATTGGCATAGGTGTTTAGCCTTCCTATACACTTTTTGGGCCCAGTATCATTAGAAACATTAAGATACTGTCCTGATCTGGAGACAACACCACCACAAATTTCAACATGTGCAAACTGTACACTCAGCTGTCTGCCAAACAACTCCCAAAATACCAGACCCAATGCAAAATAATGATCTAAATTCTGCCAATATTTCTGGAGCCTTTGAAAAGCAGTCCCTCTGTTCGGAGCATTTTTGGAAGGATGGGAAAAAGAATGAAAGCATTTGGGCATTGTGTATGTGTGTGTCTGATGGAGATGCAGCAAGACAAAGTGATACAATAAACCACATTTTTTCTTCCTCTCTGCCATTCAGAGGGAGGGTAGCGGCAGAGTTTCATTAGACTCCAGTGAGGCTACTACACACCAAAATCCAGTTAGCTGTGTGGTGTCCTCAAGCTCACATTCTGAACACTAGCTGGCAAGGATCACATGGGATAGAACAATTACCCCATGCTTTATATTACCAACGGGCCATTAGACAGGGGAAGCACAGTGTCTATTTCCATTTGGAACAGTTTGTGTCTCATTAGTAGACCTTTCTTCATACCTGAAATATTTGCAGCTAAAAACTCTGTATGGTCCTAATTCCATATCTTAATTAATTAACTACCATTCTTTAAATGATTTACAGGTAATTATTACATGCAAATGCTTTTGATTCTTTGTCTTCTGCCATTTAACATCTTAGTCCCAAGTACTTAAATCTTTTCACTTGATTAGAAGCCACTACCCACTCGCTCTCAGTTCCAGAGAGCTGGTTTTCTTTCAAGACACTCTATATATTTTTCAGCCTCTTGAGAAGTGAATTGAAAACAAAACTAGATGCAGCAATGACACAAAGTGAGTGTTCCTCAGACAGTTTCCTCTCTTTGATTCAGAGCATGAATATAAAAACAGTTACACCCCCCTGCAGGAGAGCCAGCAGCTTGCACAAGCTAATCCATTCTGCCTGTTTGAGACACCCAGGACTGAAACTTGTGATAACAGACTAAATACACTGGCCTCTAATTCACCCGTGTGAAGCATCAAGGCATGATACCAGGGAGAAGCAGAAAATGAGCTGTACTCTTGAACAGGATTATAGAACAAGGATAATAAACACAAATCATAAATCTTTGGAGTGACAGGATTCTCCAAACCTCTAAATGCCTGATCAAATGCTTCAATGCCATAATTGGGGCTTCAACACTTCATTCTTTGGTTTGTCTGCCTCTTTGTTTGTTTAAATCCTGCGACAATTCCAAATATCCAAAGGAAAGAAGCAGCTTTATGTTTTTTTTAAATGAAAAATATTTATTCCACTAAACTCCAAAGATTAAGATTACATCCAATGATAGTCCAACACAGACTCATTATAAACTGCTGTAAATCAACATCTTGCTATAAATCAACATATTTTGGGGGGGGAGAGGGAAGTTAGGTGGACAGCATACCATCTGACCCAGCAATACAATTAGTCAAATAAAGTTTTCTATTAAAATGCACAGAAAGATGAGCCTTCTAACAATTATGAAGCGTCCTTGTATATGAAATACATTTTATACATGTAGGGCAGCAAATCCCTATCCACCATTTTATAATGATAACTAGATGATATTGTAAGTGAGGGGTCTCCAGGTGTTCTCAAAGATCATGGTAAGACAACCTGAGGTTCAAACTGTGTTCTGCATACTTTAGGAGTAAAAGAAAGCCACTCATTTCTTACACTGGTTTTCACAATGCATTTCCCTCCTGTGCTGACAGAAGCCTTAGTGATTTAACTTCCCTGTGGGAAGTTTTTAGTCTAAAGTTCCATCTTGTGGCTATTAAGGGATACACCAGTGGTGTTTAGCATAATCAAGCTATTGTAGTATAAAGATGCATTGTTCTATGATTCTCTCTCTGCGCATGTGTGGAATGTGTAGACAAGATAAGTTTCTCGACACTCTTTGGCTAAATCTTTTCTTTATGTAAATGATGGTACTTAATAAAAAAAGACATGCCTCCGGAGAAGAAGGTAGACATTTTAGAGACATTTTGGAGACATTTTACAGGCAGACATCTTCTTCATCGGTGACATGCATCATAACTAAAGACTAGTTTGTCTTCATTTATCAGAGATCTCTCCCTGGTTTTCATGCAACTGCTGCTTGGACTGGCTTCCAAGCAGGGTTCCCTGGGGATTTCCCCACACTTGTCGAAGAAGAATTTACTTCAAAAGCATTACCATTAATTGTAGCAATGACTACCAGCCTAGATGACACAAGTTCATGGTGGACAGGAGCTTTTGTGGTTGTTCGTAAACACTTCAGCAGAACCTAGACAATGGAACAATTACTTTTTTTGGACTACAATTTCAGATTTGTCCAGCAAACATTTTTGTGGAGCAGCATTCAAAAGAAAGTTCTTGTAGATTCTGGAAACTGTAGCTCAAAAGGGTAATGTTGCCAAGTTCTGCTAAGAACATCCAAGTTCAGAGGTACAGTGGACCCTCGACTTACTTTTCGAGTTACAGACTTCTCTGGCCGCAAAATTTAGGTTCAACTTGCAGCTGGAGAATCGACTTACAGACTAGAAAAAAAAAGCCAAAATGGAACAAAAATGGAACAAAAATGGTCGGTTATGGATTAATCGGTTTTCAATGCATTGTAGGTAAATGGAGACTCGACCTACAGACTTTTCGACCTGTAGCCACCGTTCCAATATGGATTAATTCCGTAAGTAGAGGGTCCACTGTAGATCAGCAGATAGGTGAACAGCAAGGAATTCACCCACTACTTGTGAGTCTTTTGGAAATCACTAAAGGTGTCTGATCAACACTGTTAGTGACAGAATGCTGGATTACTATTGCAGTTTATTACATAAACCAGGGGTCCCCAACCCCCAGTCCGTAGCCTGGTGCCGGTCTGTGGCCTGGACCGGGCAGCAGAAACAGATCTCCCACTCACCCTGCACACACTCCCCCCCCCGCACAGCCCCTTTGTGTGCGTGTATATGTGCACACCCGTGCATGAGTGCCCCTGTCCTTTGCACATGCACACGAGTGTATGTGCAAAAAAAAACCAACCCACCAGTCCATGGTGTTAAAAAGATTGGGGACCACTGACATAAACTGTCCATTTGATCCAAGAAGACAGATATGTTGATGTTTATCCTTCTTGGAGGCTAACTACCTGGGCTTTTAAGCCTGCTGATTGGTCTGCTGCAGGAATGGCATGATCTGCTCCTAAACATGTCAATCAGGCAATGTTTTTGTTGCAGTGGACTAGCCTGCCCCCAGAGTGGTCTTATCCATACCTTTCTGACCCTTGTCAGGGCCTTCTACTTTTTTGGTGTGGTTTTGGATTGGTTCCAGTGCAAGCCTTCCAGTTTGAATTTGATAATATTGTAAAGTGACCTAATAAGTGACCCACTTCAAAATACTAATGAAATAATCACTTTCACTGCTCCTTGGCAGAGGCGCATGGGAAGAGGGAAAAAATTGACTGTAAAATGGACTGTCATTGATGCAGCACAAGCAAACGAAGCCAGCAGTGACAAAATGAAGTACAGGCAAGCTAGAAACAAAAGGAAAACAACTAGAGTGCTTTTAGGTGAGGGTAATGGAAAAATTCACAGCTGTTCCATCTCCTTGTATCCTGCTGCTTGAGTTGACCTCCACACCCACCTTGTAGTAGGGCTGGTCCAGTCCTTTAGGGAAGTCTTCACCTTCCATCTTTCTTTTTAATTAGCTGATGTCACACTAGAGCAATGTGATCCTTCAGTCTCGAGAGAATATAGTAACATGCTCTGAATAGAGATCTTGGTCTAGTGTGGCTCAGAAGGCCAATTCGAGAGTGACAATCCCTTCCAAACTGAAGACAAATGCAATCTGTCCCCTGCTCCAGCTCCCTGATTATGCTGGTTTCAGGACTGCCTCTTTGCCTCGGTCTGCTGAACAAATGTCTCTTCAAATTGGGAGAGGCCATGCTGCACTGCCTGGCTCCAGGCTGAATGGTCGGATGTCAAGGTTTCCCATCTGTCGAGGTCCATTCCTAAGGCCTTCAGACCCCGCTTGCAGATGTCCTTGTACCACATCTGTGGTCTCCCTCTGGGGAGCTTTCCATGCATACAGGAGCTCTTTTGGAATCTGACCATCAGCCATTTTCATGACATGCCCAAGCCATTCTAGACGTTAAACATTAGAAGTTTAAGAATTTAAAACTGAAATTTGTTTGCCATCACAATTAGTGCTCAGAATGGCCAAATTAACAGAACGTAGAATGGCCAAAATGAAAAGAAATTTTTTTTCTTGCTTTCACATGGCAGCAGACCTCTAAGACTGGAGAACTACAGATCAGATCCCTCCTCTATTCCACTGAAGAGGCTTAGCTGATTGTACCAGCAAATCTTTCAAATTTTTTTGCTGTAGGAAACTATAAACATGCTCTAGATAGGAAAATATTTTTGTTGCAAAGTAGAATGTGGTTTGAATGGGAGTTCAAAATAAATGAAATATTTTGTGAGAAACCTGCATAAGATAGCAGAACACATGCAGGCAGAGGAGAGGATGAGTTCATCAGAGACAGTCGAGGGCTTGACTAAGAGCCACTCTCAGTGAGGCTGCAGATCATGAGTTCTTTCTAATATTAAAAGTATTCAAAAATTTAAGTACCAAGAGCTGTAGAAACATAATGCTGCTATGCACACAAAATGCACACAGGCACACACAAGTGCATAAGCTAATCAGTCAAGCTAGAGCCCTCAATGGTTATGTTTTTGTTCTCTCAGATGAACAAGAAAAACAAAACAATGTCCTAATGAACTGCATATGGGAAGGATTTGGTTTGTCCATATCTTTTCAACAATGTCCTGCTGCAGAAGCTAGAAAAAAGAATGCAGATCAAGAGTCAGAGTTTTTGAAGTATGCAGAGTTACAACTAGCCGTCAAAGGGAGTGGGCTTTGAGTGGCTGCTTGTAAGCTGAAATGCAGTTGCCATTACCTCTGCTTCATTAAAGTGATGTGATACACGTAATAATGGGCTCAAGTTACAAGAAGCCAGATTTAGGCTGGATATCAGGAAAAATGTCTTAAACGTTAGTGACGTACGACAATGGAACCAATTACCTAGGGAGATGGTGAATACTCCAATGCTGGAGGCATTCAAGGGAAAATTGGATAACCATCTGTCAAATCTGCTTTGATTTGAATTCTTGCACTGAGCATGGAGTTGGACTCAATGCCCTTACAGGCCCCTTCCAACTCAGTTATTCTGTGATCAACCACAATGAGTTCAAGGTGAAGAAAATGAACTTCAGTGCTCTTTTCTTAAAGATAAAAAAATGTGATTTTCTGGGCAAACATTTCTCATTATTATGGTGATCAGTGTACAGTGGTGCCTCGCTTAACGTTTGCTTCGTTTAACGTTTTTTTCGCTTAACGTTTATTTTTTCAGAGGCAGATTGTGCTTCGTATAACGTTTTTCCCTATGGGCGATTTTCGCATAGCGTTTTTGGGACCATGCTTCGCTTAACGTTTTTGGTTTTAGGTCCCCTGCTTCGCTTAACGTTTTTTTTGTTTTCAATTTAAAAAGTGTCTTAGAAGGGTCCAAAACGGTTCTAAATGCTTGGATTCGTTAGAGGACCCCTTAAGTCATGTGCAAACCTGATTTGGCTTTGATCTGACTTTTCGTTAATTTTTTGTGAATTTTTGTTTTTTGGCCCATAGGAACCAATGGACCTGTCAAAATCTGACAGCTCCATGCTTTCCTATGGGGGAGAAAACAATTTACAAAAAATTAACGAAAGTTCAGATCAAAGCCAAATCAGGTTTGCACACAACTTAGGGGGTCCTCTAACGAACCCAAGAATTTAGAACAGTTGCTGAGTCTTCATTAATTTTTTGTGAATTTTTTCTTCCCCCATAGGAAATAATGGAGCTGTCAGATTTTGACAGCTGTCAAAAGTTGGGGGAAAAAAATTCACCATTAATTAACGAAAAGTCAGATCAAAGCCAAATTAACTTTTGCATCCGTTTTAGAGGGTGCAGAAGCTAATCCAAGCATTTAAAACCATTTTTGACCCTTTTATGACACACTTAATTTTGCAAAAATTGACTTCGCAAAGCCATTGAAACCTACTGAGTCAGCTACAATACATTCCAATGGAGGATACATTGTATCGTTTAACGATGTTTCCTATGGGTTTTTTCGCTTAAGGACGGCAATCCGTGCCTATTGGAACGGATTAACCGGTTTCCAATGCATCTCTATGGGAAATGGTGTTTCGCATAAAGTTTTTTCGCATAAGGTTTTTTTTTTGGAACCAATTAAAAACGTTATGCGAGGCACCACTGTATCTTGCTGCAGACTGTTTTTGTCTTGCAGCTGTTTCTGCCATCTAATCTCAATGGATATATGCTTCCTAATATCTGCACAGTTTAGGCTTGTAGCAGTGGGAGTTTTCCTTTCCCTCTGAATTGTCAGTATTTCTCATTATAAGGTAAACCAGAAGATCAGATGAAAATGCTTCTCTGAAGGGAGTTTAACCTGCTAATGACTCTGGTGCTAGATTGTTTCCTGGAACAATGTTTGCATAGCTAATAATTTTGGATTTATGCTACACACAGAACAAGATACGTTTTGGGTTATACATTTTCTCTCCTTATGATTTGGAATGTTTGCATTCTGTGAGTCCCTCTCAATGAAGTTATAACCTAGCTGAGTAAATCTAAAGTCTGTGCTGCTGTGTTTCAGGTATAAGACTGTTTTAGCTGCCATGGTTCTGGTTGCTTGCGATGGGAGATGTCAAGCTAATTAAGGGAAGTGGATTATGGCAGTCAAGTCTCCATGTAACATAGCATGTGTCAATGTCAGTTTCCCCCCAAATTTCTGCCAGGCAAAGGACATTTGAGCCAAAGCTGTCATCTAGACATCATGTTGAAAGGTCAGTTCCAGGAAGACATCCATCTTGCCGACTTATTTTAAAGGGAAATAAGAACTTACTGAAACATTGTGTCAGACGAAGCTATCTATTTCTGCTCAGAGCACCTCTGTTTTATGTGAATTAAGTTTCTGTAATATGTTTGTCTTCATCCAACCCATTACTCTCTCCATGTACAGTGGTGCCCCGCATAACGACGATAATACGTTCCGGATAAATCGTTGCTATCCAGAAACGTCGCTATATGGGGCAAAAACCCCATAGGAACGCATAAAACCCTGTTTAATGCGTTCCTATGGGGGCAAAACTCACTGTTATGCGAAGATTCCCCATATGGCTGCCATTTTCGCCGCCTTGGTAAGCGAGGGCAGGAAGTGAAAACGCTGCAGGTGGCCATTTTCTTCATGCGGCGGCCATTTTGGAACCACCGATCAGCTGTTCTGCAAACATCGCAATGCAAAGATCGGTAAGCGAAACGCTTACCGATCGTCGCAATGCAATTTTCGCCCACTGGAATCATCGCAATGCGATCACTTTGCGATCGCTAAATCTGCATCGCTATGTGGATTCGTCGTTAAACGAGGCGCTCGCTATGCGAGGCACCACTGTACTGTATTTCAGGACTTCAGCAGCCTCCCTGGAATCCATGGAGAGAAAGAGAAGTGTGTGTATGTCATTTGCATACTGAAGACAACACCTTATATCTTCAGAGACTATGCCGCTACCCCTCCACTCCACAGTTTCATATTCATGTAAAATAACACAGGGAAGAGTGAATGTCTTAGGACATTAATAAACTTGCATCATGGAATGGAAACAATTATCTACTTCCCTTTGTCACTCATTGAAATGACCTAAACTGAATTTTGATCAGATCAGGAAATTAACTAGTTACTTAAAATTAATTTTTCTAGTCTCAACAATAGAGCTACTTTACACTACAATCAGTGTTGGAGGAGACTCTTGAGAGTCCCTTGGGCTGCAAAGAGAACAAACCTATCTGTTCTAAAGGAGATCAACCCTGGGTGCTCACTGGAAGGACAGATCCTGAAGCTGAGGCTCCAATACTTTGGCCATCTCATGAGAAGAGAAGACTCCCTGGAAAAGACCCTGAAGTTGGGAAAGTGTGAAGGCAAGAGGAGAAGGGGATGACAGAGGATGAGATGGTTGGACAGTGTCACTGAAGCTACCAACATGAATTTGACCCAACTTCGGGAGGCAGTGGAAGACAGGAGGGCCTGGCGTGCTCTGGTCCATGGGGTCACGAAGAGTCGGACATGACTTAATGACTAAACAGCAACAGCACTACAATCAAAATCCTTATTTCTTCTCTTCCTACCTTTGTTCTTCTTGAACTGCTTAAATTTTGATTGTAAGCCTCTCAATGAATAGGCACATTTTTGTCTACTTCTAATTAATGTTATTCTTTCCAGATCCACTATAATTCAGTCAAGGAAACTCAGCTTCATGGGGTCTCAGCAGTGAACAGTGATTTGATGGCAGACTGTGCAAGAAGACTGAGGTAGAACTGCCCTTGCAGCATCTAGCACTTTTCTAACCCTAAAACAGCCCATTATTAGTTTCTCTTGAAGCAGAATATATAAAAATATTTCTATATCAGGCCTTAGTCATTATTTGACACAGTCCACTCAATCTTGTGATTACTCAAATGCACTGTATTTGCTAGAGCCCAAAAAAGGTCAGAGAAACCCTAGTCAACATAACCAGTGAACATACATTGGCTGGAGATTCTGGAAATTACAGTCTTCAAACTTCCTTAAACTCTGGTGTTCACCAGTCTGTGGTTTCCTTACTTCTCACCATAATACTACGTGGCTCCTCTTTTTGACAGAAATGAAACAAAGCTACCCCAGCAGTAGACAAGGCAGTAAGTGGGCCCCACTTAAAAGAGGCCCTCCTGAAAAATTTATGTCCCTGGAGTCTGCTATTTCTTTTCTGATATCCTGGTTAATTTCAAACCCAGCTCTAATTAGCTGCCTTGTTGATCCGACTGCATTTTAAAATAATGTCCTCGCTTTTAAAATACAAATATTTGTGCTTGCTTTAAAAGCAAATCTGACATTAATCTGCTTTCAAAATAAATTGGGGGGAAAATACATTCCATACAAATTTCTCCTCCTCTTGGTATGGCAATCTGGCACAATTCATTTTTATCCCTAAAATATTATAAGGCATGTTGTCCTTTTTGTGGTATTATAATGGGAAGCCGAATAAAGGGCATTTACTCACTTACCTAATATATCCCACTCATTCAGAGTTTTTGTATTTTTCCAGTGTAAAAGCCTCTTGTGCTTTAAGTTTCAGAGCATTTAAAAACTGCCTCTGTGATGTGTCTGTAGACCTTTATCCAAGAGCAAAAAACTAATAATATGCAGAGCCCCTGTGGCTGCGCAATAGAACTGCATACAAAAAAGGGAGCATAGAGGGTTTCCAATTCAGCCTGACCCAAAGCATTCCTTTGCAGAAAAAATCTCCCTTTTTGGCTTTAGATCCCTTTCATTAAACAAACAAAAAAACCTAATTTAATTTTTATTTGTCTGAGCATTAGCTATTCCTCTTCAATGTGTTATGTATGGACATACAGTATGACTGTAATGTGAAAGGTTTGAAACTCTTAATAAATTGATAAGCAATCACTCTGTTTTCCAGCTTCTATCAACAACCATGGAAATGGCTCTCTGATAGCTGCAAGTCACATTATAAATTTTCTCTGCAAAGTTGCAGGCTCATGGAGGAACGCAGCAGCATGGACCAGTGTCTACAGTCTTGCCTTCTACCAATCCTAACCATTCCAGAGATTTTCTCCCTTTGTGGAAAGGATGGAGCAGACTGGCTTAATGTTTTCTGTTCATTGTGAAAATGAAACTACCCTTCTCCTACTCGGCTTTCATCCTCTGCATGCCACTGAAACTGTCCTCACAGAAAACACTGATAATCTCCTCACACCAAATCCACGGGCCCTTTACTCAGTCCTTCTTCTGCTTCACCCTTCTGCCATCTTTGATACAGCTGACCACATTTAACTCCCAGACTCTGTTTATCAATAATGCCTCCATAATCCTCTCCTTAGCTTGTTCTCTTTCTATTTGACTAACTTCTCTTTCAGTGACTCCACAAAGAATATTCTTCTCTCCCTCTCTGCAATGGGGCCCCTCAGACCCTGCATCAGGCCCTCTACAATTCTTTCTCTATACTTTGTCCTTAGGTAACCTCTTTGATTCCCATGGCTTTCAGTACCACCTCTATGCTGATGGCAGTTAACTCTACTTCTCCAAGAGTCCAAGTGTTTTGCCTTCTACCTTACCCTGCTTCTCCAACTCCTTCTCGCATACTCTCTTCAGATGTATCATCATAATCTCAAACTCAACCTATCTGGACCACATTTCTCATATTTCCTGCCAAGTCTTCATCTCCTTGTACATCCCGCTTAATCTAATGACTGTCGCCATCCACCCTGTTAATCAAGCGCAAAGCCTTTGTTCTCTCTTTTTTTACCCGTCTCTCTCTTTTGACTTCCAATTTCAGTCTGTTGCCAAAACATGTTTTCTTTTGTAAAATTACAATAATTCACCCTTTGTCTCTGTCTTTTCAGCAAAACGTTTTGTCTACGCCTGATCATCTGTCACCTCGTCTACTGCAAGCTCTTATTTAGTTTTCACTATCTTGCCTTTGGCTACTTACATGCACCCAGCACTTTGCTGCCACAATTATTAATCTCTTATCTGTCTGACTATATGACTCTGCTTCTTAAATTCTGTCACTCCCTTCCTATCCATTCTGAGACTCTACATAAGCTTCTTGAACACATCTCAAAATTGGTCTTGACCTTCCTTATGTCTTACATTTATATCTCAACACACCCATTTATGCGATCTTTATTACTTCTACCACATTTTCAGTTATCCAGCTTCCTGAAATAACTTTGCCTATGTGGCTAGTTGCCCTTTAGATCTGGAGCTCTCTCCCATACTTCTTTAAACTTCTCCTCAAACCCCATCTGTTTGAGGGAGGCTTTGGAACATTCCCCCAGTCTCTGTACCTCAATATAACAAAGACAAAAGAAGAGTAAATGAAATAATCACATAATCTCCCCTTGCTTCCTCCTCCCACCAACACACTTCCTCGACAATTCCCCAGGTCCATTTAGATGTACTCACCTTGGACAAAGGATCTTTTTAACCTGTTCTTTGTAATGTACCAGGAAGAGGAGGAGGTGACACCTCTATAGAAGACCACTAAATAAATAGTACAATTTGCTAGCTTTCATCGATAAAGATGTCCACTTCATCCGTCTTGGTGTCTTGTCATTAGTACAAAAAACGTAAGAACCTCAAAAGTTCTTGACAGTTTTAGCCAGGTGTTTATCTTAGATGTAAGTTAAGCAATATGTAGGCTGCACTGGAACTGTGTCTTTAAAATTAAAGCTAAGGCTATCACACTCTAGTTCTTCAAAAGAAGAAGCACAGGCATTATGCATACAACTTCCCATTTGGCTTACATCCAAGATAAACACCTGGCAAAAGCCATCTGCCATGTACTTTTAGGACACTAAGTTTTTTGCACTAAAAACAAGACGCCGGTGCAAGTTTGATGGAGTGGGCATCCTGATGCACAAAATTGAACAGACTGTATGATTTCTTTAGTGGTCCATAAAGGTATCACCTACTCTTTTATTTGCATTGTGCTGTGATCACATCTCTTTTTAGTTTCAGTATATAGTTATGGTGCTGTGCCTCCACTACGCTATATAGTTCGTTATATATTTAATAGCTTGGTAAACTTCAAAAAGATTTCATATTTTACCCATTTGATCTTTGTGAAGGCAACTGATAGTGCTCTAGTGGGATGGTGTAAGTTAAAAAACAACATCACAGAAACCTCGCAAGTACTAAAACACACCCAGATTGTAAATCACCACAAGAAACTGTGTGTCCACTGAATGCCTCAGGTATATTTCTGAGTCAAATGGGGCAATTTGCATAAATCATTTGTTGCAATTCAGTCAGAAGAATTGTTGGAAGGGGGTTGGAATTATTATTTATGAAGTGTTTGCAGAGATCCCTCAGGCCATGTATTGTAGAAAATGTCTATGCATTTACAGATGATGGAAATAGTCTGCTGCTCCTGCATATTATTTATGCTGCCCTGATTCTTAGTACCAAAGTCTACAGTCCCTGCCATTACTTGAAAACCAAGAATTAATCGGTTTTAAATGCTACTTCACCCCAGATGTCTGGTTTCTGTTTGGCCCTGTTATTCCCCATGTAACATTAAAAATGTCACCAGTCCAGTTTTACAGGCAAAGTACAGGCTTAGTCAACAACTGAAAAGGCTAAGGAAAACATATGGCAAATGAATATCCCCATTTATTACATTAGCAGTTTAAGAGCTCAATTAAGAGGAATCCTTTCTGGTTGAGTTTCAAGATGTTACGAAAACAGAAATACCAAATACCAAATGTTTCTTCATTCCCAGTTAATGTTTATCACCAGATTTAAAATCCCTTATAATGCAATCTTAGGCATTTTCCCTAAGGAACTGTGTTGCATTAATAGTACTCAATGCTCAGCAAACTTGCATAGGATTGCAGCTTTAATTTCTCCAATCCTTTTGTAATCTCACAACACACGCACCAGCAAAGCATTTCCATACAGTCACCGTGACCTTATTAGCATTATTTCTTATTTGGAAAATATTCCACTTAATGCTTTATTATGCATTTTCTCTGCTACACTATTTTTTAAAGGAAAAGTACATGTGCAAGAATCAAATGTATTGCTTTCATGAAGCCTTGTGAATACTTGTTTCTTTCATCTGATAATTCATATTATAAATAACAAATACTGTACCTCTTTATTACAGTCCCTTGGCATATATAGAAAGGTTGGGACCATGTTCACTCTTACGGAGAAAAAAAACTCTGGCCATTGTTTCCCAAAATGGACATCCTATAAATAATGGCACTGATCACTAAATAATTCTGCATCAATGAATCTATACAAATAATCATTATACAAATACAGGTTGAATGCACATTTAGATTATGAATATAGTTTGAATATATATCTAGAGGCATATAAATATATCATGATGGTCAATTATGATAACATTTTTTGTTCTCTAAATGACATGAGCAAATCACTTACTATTACTGCCCAAAGTAGGTTATGTCTGCAACAATGCTGCTTTGTCTGGAATTTAATTTTAAAACTATGCTTGAAGTCTTGATTACTTCACCCACCTAGTTAATCTATCCATGTTGTTGGTTCTACATGAAAAAGATCATAGTTTGCACAAACCAAAGTCTTTTAAAAAAACAATCTGCCAGTATTATAAGATAACGAATTAACATTTCAGGAGGTCTGAGTGTTAGATGTACAACTAAGTGAAGCTGTTGTTCTCTTCTGTTTTTATTAGTTCCCTCCATTGTTTCAAACAGTTCCTCAAAAGCATTTTCAAGGAAAAATCAATTAATTTAACTGAAGTAGAGATCTATAACATCAGGGAGCCATCTGGTGGCTTGGTTCTCTTTTAATTAAAATCTGTCTCTTGGGCTCCCAGTTCCCTGTATGTATGTGCTCTGTGCTGTCGCTGGTACACTGAACATCACAAAGCATATAAAGGATGGAATTATGTATTGTTATATAGCATAAGTAAATATGAAGTCTTGGAACTTCGGAATTTAGGACATTAAAAACAAATTGGATTTTGTTGTCAGCTCCTAATTAAAGCTTGAAGACCTCCATGTAAAATACTAAAACAGTTGGACAAGCACAGAAACAGAGGTTAGCTGTTGCTGGGTTCAAAGTTGGACTCCAGTGTTCTTTACTTCCTGTATCATGGAGGTGGGATATGGGTCAGTGGAGGAAACTTTGGTCAAGATGCTAATCCAATACCCCAGAATCATTTTAATCAATAATATAAATTATGTAATACCAGAAAACAAAACCAAATAGAATTGCTTCCTACAAACTTTCAGGATCCCAGCTTTATTCACTTAGCCTAAGCAACATGTCCCTCTCCTTCTGGCCTCCAGATATCCTTTCTGCCTGCCATTCCCAAACATTCATTAACACACTAATTTGAACATAAGAACATACTGTATCCTTGTGTTTTCGTAGAGATCATCCATCAGAAAGCTAATGGATCTATGGATATCTCAGCTCCTAGATTATCAAGGTTTGGTCCTATGGACATTTTACACAAGATTGGTATGACTATACTTCACTAGGTGAGACTGGCTCTTTCCCCTATAAGGTAATAAAGGTGACCTGTAGAATTTGGAACAGAACAGGAAACTCAAGTTTTTTGTTTTGTTTTGTTGGTCAGGTTTCTGAAAGTTTGCCAGATTTTTTTCTAAGTAAGCACATTCTGTTACCTCCTTTGTAGCACTCCAAAGAGACTCATATCACCCCCCCCCAAATCTCTTTAACAGACATCCACAACTTGGTGCATTTTTCTTATTGTATAGTGTGGGGCAGGTTTGACATGCAAGTAATTAAAGCTGGTGAGAAAACCAGTTCCATCCCACTGAGAATGTTATAGTTATATGCCATTCAGGTAGAATAAGGAGCCACCCACAGAGATGGAAACTATCAAAGCAGAATGCTTGTGGGTAAAAAGGCAAGTGCTGTTATAGCTGCCACTATGATTATTATTCATTCAAAGTAACCTTTGAAAGATTTAGCTGACCTATTGTATTCTATTCCCTCTTCTCTACAGTTTTCCTTTTAATTATTCTGTTATTAAGAAATCCTTTTTTACTTCCCAATATTTTCCCATAGGAGGAGCCAGTGTACCACTGCCTTCTCTGCTTGGTAGCAGAGATCTTTAAGCAAAATACCTGCTTTGTGATCACTGTCTTTTTCTGCTGCAAGACAATAAACAATAGCTACAAGTTCTGCTCTAAAAGGCAGCGCTTCCCAATGAAAAACAAAACAAAACAAACCCATTTCTAGGGAATGTTAGTGTTTATTGAGATCTTTTAATATTTTCATTCTCTGAATGCATGAACTTGTGATTTGAGATGATTGTTTTTGAACCAGGTGCCTGTCTATCTTATCATATCTATACAGTGAATGGCATTTTTTCATCTGAAAGTGTTTATCCTTTAATGAACACTTAATATACAACCCACAATTTGTGTGTCTACTCAGAGGTATGCCCCACTGATTTCAAACTGTATACACTTTCAAGTAAGTGTGTCTAGGACTTCACCCTATAACTTTTGCATCTTTAAAAGTGTACCAATCACAAACATAAGAAATATTGCATTAATATTCAAAATAAAGGTCTGGAATTTAGAATGATTATGGTAGTGCTGGCACAGTGGCTTAAGTTTGCAAAGTTGCATGTGGACAAACCACAAGACTTCTGGAACAATGTCCTTTGGACAGATGAGACTAAAGTGGAGATATCTGGCCATAATGCACAGCAGCACATTTGGTGAAAACCAAACACAACATATGAGCACAAACACTTCATATTAACTGTCAAGCACGGTGGTGGAGGGGTAATTACATGGGCTTGTTTTACAGCTGCAGGACTTAGGCACCTTGCAGTCATTGAGTCAACCATGAACTCCTCTGTTTACCAAAGTATTCTAGACTCCATCTGTCTGACAGCCAAATGTGAGGCCATCTGTCTGACAGCCAAATCTGTCAGGACAATGATCTCAAGCACATAAGCAAATCTACAATATAATGGCTGGGGGGAAAGAGAATCAAGGTGTTGCAATGGTCCAGTTAAAAGTCCAGATTCAGTCAAATCAGAATCCTGTGGTGGGACCTTTAGAGAGCTGTCCAGAAACAAATGTCGGCAGACCTCAGTGAACTGAAGCAACGTTGTAAAGAAGACTGGGCCGAAATTCCTCCACAATGATGTGAGCGTCGAAGTCATACAGAAAATGATTACTTCGAGTTATTGCTGCTAAAGGTGGTTCTACAAGCGATTGAATTATAAGATGTACTTAGTTTTTAACACATGGTTTCTCCATTTTGGCTTCATTTTCATTAAATAAATCATGATGCAGTGCAATATATCATGTGTTGTTGTTCATCTAAAGTTGTATTTACCTACTGTTCACATATTTCTAAGGACCAGATGATTTTTTTATTATGTCCTGATACGTAAAACCATAGACTTCAAAGAGGGTGTACTTTCTCTTTCACATGACTATAGACAGACAGACAGATACATGGATAGGGAAGTGTCCATAAATAATCAGCAGCCCATGGTCCAAGCAAGAGGATACCAAACTCCAGAATTTTGGGGTGAGGTTCCTTTTTTGCTCAGATCTTGAGCTGTTCCAGGATCCACTGAATTCAAAGAGGGCACACTTTCTTTTTCACATGACTGTGTAGACTCGCGATTCCAAAACTTGGGTTCCCAGATGTTCTTCCCAGGAGTCTTCACCACTACCTGTACTGGCCAGGATTTTTGGGAATTGTAGTCAAAGAACATTTGGGGACCCAAGGTTGGAAACCACTGGTGTAGACCACTGATGAGTTCCAATGTATATAAGCTGTACCATGGGGAAGAACTTGAGCATCCTTGAAAACACTGTGCAGTTGGAGCTGCTTGGTGCATGTGAAAAATGTGTACTATACTTTTGCAAATGTCCAGAAGAAAGAAGCATCTGCATCCATAGCTATATCAGCATACTTCTACGTCTCTGGAAATTAAAGGAACTAGAAGAACCTTTACTTTGGCGAGGTGTTTGGCCCGCCCCTCTGCTGTACTAGAAGGAAAGTATAAAAATACTCCTTTTGCTGAAAGGTTATGCTCCTGACACCTGAGGGAGACTGAGACCATACAGCATATGTTCTTCACCTGTCCATTGTATGAAGTAGTGCGCAAAGAGACTATTACCCCCTTAATAGAAAGAATCCGAGGATGTCAAGTTGCGAAATTATGTGAAGCAATACTTGGATTGCGGAAGTCAAATTCCAACTAGATAGTAGATCCCAGCTGTATGTATGCCAACATGTTTTAATAGAATATTGAATGTTAGAAATTATAAGGTTTTATAAGGTTTTATACACATCTGACTGGTCTAAGGACTGTAAATAAACTATTCTATTCTATTCAACATACTTCTACATCGTCAGTGAAGCCAGGGCTATCTTGACAAACAGGAGTTGGCAGCAAAGAGTGAAAGAACAAGCAGTAAGGAGACAGGGTAGCAATAATCAGAAAATCAGTAATTGGATTTGTAGAAGAAAGAAGAGTTCTTACATAACAAAAAGGGATATGTCTGGATATACTTAATGTTCTTGTGGTGTGCACTATGGAAGCACACTCATTGCACTTTGGTCAAATGTCCAATATTTCCTCCCAAATCAAGTTTGAGTGAATTGAATTGTCAGTGAAGTGAAAAAAGAAACACTCACAAATCTTCCTTCCACTCCTCCTACAATCAGTTTTTCAGCATAAAACATTTTTTTAAAAAAAGGAAGGAGATAGTATTTAATTGAATAAATGCCATACAGCTCTTGGGTGAAAAAGGCAGACAGTCTGCCTAAGACATGGGAAGAAAGGCAAGTCACACTTCTGAACTAGGGCTTGATTCACCATTCATTATGGGTGTCACATGGAGAATGGAAGTGAAGGAAAGCTGGATTTGAAAGAAGAGTTAGACAATGCAGGGATTCCTGATTTCTATACCTGTTGTTGCCTTGGAGGGGAGTCAAAGGCTAAACTGAGAATCAGAATAACCCTGGTTTCTACGAAATGTCTTTACTTCCCCTGTGAGCTAGAAGGAATCTTAAAGGGCACAAGTCCTTGATAACAGTCTCATGCTCATGTCTCAAAGTGAGCTTTACAAGAAAGTCTCCTTCCATTACAGATGATTATTTGGGGGACTTTAGGCAGAGGGGAACAGAGATGTCACATTTTCTGTCCCATGAACATGTAGCTCTCTCAGAGACAGACAGGGGTGAGGCCCTTACCTCAACTCTCATAAACCAATTATCACCTGGACCCTCCCTTCTACAATCCAACAGAAGGAGAGAGAGAGAGAACCAGGCTCAGTCCATCAACCTATTTAGACAGTTGACACCCAGCTTCTCTTCCTGTAGACCAGGGGTCTCAAACTCAATTTACCTGGGGGCTACTGGAGGCAGAGTCTGAGTGAGGCTGGACCACATCAGATTTTCTGCCAAGCGGAGCAAGAGCCCTAGGAAGCCGCCCAGGAGTTTCCTTAGCCTGGCTGGGGCTCCGAGGAGAAGGGGCGCGTGAGCCCTTGTCGCCGGCCATGACCTCCCTCCGGCTCCTTCTTCACTACCACCACCACCACCAGCAGGATGAAGAAGCGGAGAAGGGAGGGAGCGCCGGTGACCGCCTAGCGGGGGGGGGGAGGGCACGATTTTTTTAATAGAAAACCTCTCACAGAATCACCTTGCCAAAGGAGAAAAGCCCCAATAGGTACCCACGAAATTAAACAGAATGGGGTGGGCTCCCCCACAGGTGCATGTGTGTGCACGCACACACACAAACGCGCACACACATGGAGGTCCGGCAACCTTCCTCTGAGGGCCCCCCTCCAAAAAGGCGCACTCAGCAGCAGCAGCAGCTACCCCCACCACGACAGAGGAGCAAACTCTGCAAGGTGAGCACAGGCAGCCTCCGAGGCAGCTGAAGCAAGACAACGAGGAGGAAGCACTGCCAGGTGCTGAAGCGTCTGCTGGCCGGGCTGGTGCTGGGGGTGCTGGGAGAGAAAGAGAGCCAGAGAACCACTTCCCTGGAAGAGGTGGCGGCGGCAGCTGCTGTTGGCGGCTTGGAGGCACTCCAGGAGCGAGCTCTGCTCTCAGGCATCGCTTGGCAGCGGCTCGGGCGCTTGGGGAAAAGGGCCGGCAGTGCACCTCGCTGGCCGGCTCTCCCCAAAGAGAGTGTCTTTTTGCACCCTCCATCTGGAACTGCAGCCTGCCAGGTGGCAGACAGGCGGGCTGGCTGCAGTTCCGGATGGAGGGTGCAAGAGTCACTGTCTTGGGAGAGAGCTGGCGAATGAGGCAAGGCTTTTTTTGACTCTTGACAGCAGATGCAGGGCGCTTCGGGGGGGACAGGCAAGGCGGGGCCAAACTATTATCCGGTGGGCCACAAATGGCCCCCGGGCTGCATGTTTGAGACCCCTGCTATAGACTCTGGCACCAGCCATTCTCCTGAGTAATTGAGAAAGAGATACTCTGCTTTAAAGGCTAGTCGCCCATCCTATTGCTGCTTGATTCTCAGTTGAGGCACATCATAAACAGTCAAAGAAAACAACATAAAAGTGTATCATGCATGAGCTGAAAAGTGTGGTGCCCAAGATAGTTTCTCTCTTTTTCAGAGTTGTAGTCTGTGGGGCAGGTTGTAATGATCAATTCAAGGAAGTCTTCTATCATTCTGAAATTTGCAGCTATACACAGCTGGTGCTCTTTAGAGGCATACAGCATCCTTCAGAATGGAACTGCAACTTTTTTACAGTGTCATTGGGGAATTCTTTGCCATTCCAACGTTATGGAACTGAAAATTATATACATTCATTTCCAGGTTAAAAAACACCCACTGGTTGTACAAATAGATACAACAAAACTGTCATCTGTGTTCTGGTGCTGGTTAATTAGAGATCTTTAGACTGACTAGAAGATAAATTGCAGGAGGAGAAACAAATCTATGCCTCAGCTGTTTAATTATTAATGTGACTAATGAGATGGAAAACTGAAGCAGCAGAAAATGGACAAGGAAAAACAGTTCTAAATCTTTCATGGATGAAGCAGCAAGTTCATATAAAATCTGGAATGTGCTCATTTAGCTGGTTATTAAGTTTTTAGAGTAAATGGGTCCTGAGGTTATTCATCACAACAAATGAATAACCTATAATACAATATTGTACATTTAATTTAGGTGTGTGTATATACGCACATACATACACATACTAAATATACAATATTGTGTGTGTGAGAGAGAGCATGTGCACGTGTGTGCGTGCGCTATGTTTAAAAATTAAAGTCTATTTAAATTTGTCTTGTAAAACTATTTCTCCCATCTGTTAGAGTCTTAGGTTTTCTGAGCGGGATCCTAGCAAGGATGTAGCAAGTCCTCAGCAATCTCCTTCTGCAACTGTTAGATGATACAGGGTGCTCTACATTATTTTTTCCCCTTCTTTATTCCTGCAAAGCCCTAGATATTCAAGCGCAGAAGAGGGGAAACAGATGTCTAGCAAAGAAATCTTCACACCTCTCCAGGATACCACTCTAGGATCCTTTGGGATATGGTATGACATTTAAAGAAATAAGAAGCCAGCATAGGTTTATAGTAGATACGTCCAGTAGCACAGGAAACCAAGGGTGTCTGTTTGCTCCAGCAGCACATTTCGTATATGAGGAGTAATCCCTACCCACATAAGCATGTGCAATCACTTGCTCATGAATGATCTTGTATTCAATTGAAAGTCCCCATGTATACAAAATTTACATAATTACTATGACTGTTCCAACACTTCTGGGGGAGAAAAGGCATGTAGAAAGCAGGGCACATCATACACACATTTATGTGCTGAATTAGCACTGCTAAATTGCCTTGTGTTTTGTAGTCTCTGCCATTTTTCTCCAACACATCTCACTGAGCAATTTCTTAAAGTATTCAGAACCGGAGTCCTATTTTGACAGACCACACTTTCAATCTTAGAATTGTCACTCTTTGCCTTACATGTATGTGTGACATATGCAGTATTTATTTTATTTATTTATTTATTTATTTGATTTATATCCCGCCCATCTGGTATAACATACCACTCTGGGTGGCTAACAACAACATATATACATTTAAAATAATATAAATCCATAAACATCAATTACTGACAAACATACCAAGAAATAATAAATGATAGATAGACAAAGAGAGAAAATTAAATTAAGTATTTTGTTTTTAATGTTTAAACAGCTCTAGCCACAAAAAGCACTGGTGTGTCACTGACCCCCCCCCCCCCATCAGCTCTTAGGACTGTATATGGCACTGAAACGGTCATCTGGGCTGCTTCTCCCACTGCCTTCTACTCCTCCCCCCTACCACCACAATGCAACTCTTCATACTTCCCATGATGTGTTATATGTGGTCTTTTGCAGCAACACCTACTTATCAGCTGCTGCTAGAATCTGCCCAAGACTGAAAAGTAACCAGTCAAAAATGATATTAAGTAAACAAAGAAATCTACTATTGCTGGAATTATTCTAGATACACGACAAGATTATGGAGTTTTTTTTTTTCATCGATACAAATGCATGATATGTACCTACTTCAACTAGAATATGTTGATGTGACACCTTCACTTACATATTTTAAATAGAGGACATCAGTGTGCCTCTATCATGTAAGTACATTACATATTTCTCATATGAAATTTGTTGAGTGTTTTTGATAAGAAAAAAAACCCTGCATTTCAATGAATATGATATAATTGGTCAAAATCAGAAGCAGGGTGGATTTGGTTCAAATCAAATCAATTTAAATATGATTTAAATTTTAAAATGTTTTGATGATTTAAATCAAAAATCTGATTTTTAAAAATTTAAGTTGTGATTTAAATCATTGCTTTTTATCCACCCTGACCAGAAGTCGCTAACAGTAACCATGCCAAACATTACTGAGACCTGAGATCCAAGATACTCCCTCATAGCAACTTCTCTGACAGTGGATCTTCTGACCTAGTAGCTTTGCATCCACCTAGACAGCTATAGTGAGAATGAAAAGAATTCACCACAAACTTATTTTACAAGGCCATATCACCCCAGCTTGATTTTTGACAGTAGATGCACAAACCTTCAGTCCATGAAGAAAGCATGATCTGACAACACATCAAGACAGAGTGCCCTTTTATATTCCCTGAAACCTGTTTCTTGAGTGACTCTGGCTTGTGCAATCACACATTTGATCAATTTCCTCTTGTCCCAGGGAGCTGTCCCAGGTCCTATAGTTCTCTAAGCAGTTTACTGTAGTTGCCTTATCTGCTCCAGTCTGCAGATGGTCAATAGGCTTCTGTCCCCAGATTCCTCTCCTCAGACATTGCTCGTCATCTGATTAGCTCCACACTGGGCTGGAACTCGACAACAGGGAATCTGTGCTTACACGTTTCTCATTTTGTGCAGCCCCATTCATTTTATTTTCCACTCTTGTTGTTTCACTTATTTTGTTCCTCTTTCTATATCATTTCCTTTTAACCTAATTTGCTGTTATTGTTTGCTTTTAATTTCCCATTTGTTTCTGCTACAATTAACACGAGTGCTTTTTATATAAATGACATTCAATCTTTATATGTTGTACTAGTCCTCTGAGGCACTGGACTTAACAAACAATAAGCCAATTAGACAAAGATTCTCCTTTGATAAAGCAATTAAAAGGGAGTGAGTGGAAATGAAACCCCCTTAGCTTGACACTAGTATTAAGCTTCAGACTGGTCATGTTCTTCAGCTTCATACTTTCAGAGCACACTATCATTTTACATGCATGTATCCATTTGCTAAGCACAATTCCACAACCCCACATACCCATCATCTCTCCTGATGCAATACACATTTTGTGACATCACTTCTAGTCCACTTAGCGTTTGCATTGCAAGGTCCATTGCTTCAATTTAGCAGCTAATCTCTGGAACTGCCTATTGTATCTAAGAGCATGGAACTTCAATCTGGGAAGGGAAATGATGTAGAAATAATAAGCAAATTGAAAGAAAGAGTTCATTAATATCATTAACTGCAGGTCCACATGAAAAGAGTCTATTCATCTTATGAAGAAAATGAGTTGAAAACACGCATAGTGTGCTACTAATAAGGTATACTAAAAAAGCTTACAAAAGCTATTTTCCTATTTTGAAACTGTCAAGATAAGTGAAGTCAAAGAGAATTACCAAGCTCTCTGAGTGTTTCCGCTTCATTTATGAGTAAATTAGTTTCCATAATCTGTTCATTCCATGGGGTCATTCTTTCTGTAGATCCAAATATGTGTCTTTTAAAATGTGTGGCCAGGCAATTAAAAAGATACCTGCTGAATTGGTGTCACATTGGTTCAAAAATAAGGAAAAATGTGAGTGTTAGAATGTTGTAGTCAACGGTCTACTGCTGGGGGCACTTTGGGAACAAGTCATAAAGAATCAAAAGATTATGAACATTTACTTGAGAGTGATACACAGTTAACTCAGTGGGACTGGGTTCTAAGAATGCATACATAGGAATTTGTATGCAATGGATTCTGTCCTTAATGCTAGTTTCTACAGAAACTATTGGCCTATCCCCTTCTCTTGTGTTTTATATTGTGCATGTATTTCAGATTCACAGCTGTTCTCCCCATTGTCAACCAACTTTCTTAGCTTTGGTTTCAAGATACAAATATATAAATGCAGTTTAGCAAATGAACTCTTAAAGTGGAGACAAAGCAAGAGGGCAGAAACTGATGCTTCTATTTCATACCATTTTGTCATGGATGCCAACCATGTTCCTTTACAAGAGACATATGAAGGGCAAATAGCAAGCGGACGTGCACCCAAGGGCAACCATGGTCCAGTCAAGGGTATTCAAAAATGCAGGTCTGTTGCTTGCATTTTCAAATGTATCAATGTAACTCTGCTGTTCATGCGGCAGTTATACATGAAATATAAAGTATGGTGCTGATCTATAGCATTATGCATATACCATAGCTTTGTAACTGATTTTTCCCCATTAATTCCATCAGCTTTAGCAGCGCTGCCATAACCAGAGCCATTCATTCAGAGTTACAGTTGCACCGTGAAGGTCTAAACTATTTAGATGGATGAAGGACACACACATTATTGAAAATGCTTCTGTGTGCTAAGGTTAAATGTAATCATTTCATCTAGACAGCAGTGTAGTAAAGTGCACTGTGCTAATAGTTACTCAGAATCATTTACGAGGACATTAACTGTCATGAATGTGATTTACTATGTGTAAAAAAAAACACCGCATACAACAACACTCAGTTTGCTAGAGGAATATATAATATTGCACTATTTGGTAGGTGGATTGCATTCCATATGACCTGCACTGATTCAAAATGGTGGAAATTACACTGCAAAATATATAGTACTACAGGTGGAATCTGTGGAAGAATCTGAAAATTTCCTGATCCTTTGTAGTATGCCAGTAGCCTTGCTGCCCAGGATTACTTTGTCAGGTAAAATGGACAGTCTAACTAGAATCCTGAAATTTAATGGCTGAAATTTTTCATATTATTTGCAGTGAAAGTGGTACTAATATGTGGAAATATTTTCTTTCTTACAGAAACATTTAACACTCCCCACAGCTGCTTTGTACACGCACATGCGTATCAGTGCCAGCATGACCGCTCCCCCCGTCATACATGCACCCAAGCGCCTGAGCGTAGGGGTGGGTGGGTGTGCGGGCATGCATGCAGGTGCTCCTGCGCATGTGCAAAGGGGTGGGGGAGCACTTGCGCTGATGCTGGCATGGGTGCTCCCCCACCGCTTTGCACATCCGCCCAAGAGCATGCGTGCCCACGCAAGAATGAGGGGTGCCCCGCCTTCCTCATAGGCTCAGCCGGTCCGGGGTCCCAAAAAGGTTGGGGACCGCTGGCCTATAGTATAAGGCACCCTGACTATCTGTTGTTGTAGCTGCCAAACCCCACTCCCCATTACTATTTGGTTAATCATGCCCCAGGAAACACAGTTTTTATATAAACTAAATAGCTGCCTTATCTAAACATCCAGCTGCCACACACCTTGTTTTGCCTTTTTAAAAAAGTAAACAAATTAACATTTCTTGAAATTAAAAGTGGATTACAAGGTTGATCAGGAAGGGATGATGCGATCCAAGCCACCTAAGGGGTTTGGGGAAACCTTATGAAGCTTTACCCTCTTGTTGACATGTTCAATGCATTGAATGGGGAAAAGGGAATCCTTCCCTTCTGTGAGATTTTATATTTCTGTGTATATGAATTATTCACTTTGTCAGAGTTGAGTGAAATAAAAATACATGTCCTTTTCGGCCAGCGTAAATTGGGGACAATGACGTTATTGACCCAAAGAATGAACTGTGGGAATGTTTGTATGTGTTGGGTAGCTTCACACCTAAGAAATGTAAAAGCAGGAGGTTTCTTCTAGGGTCAACTCTTGCCAGAGTGGTTTGTTTACTAGTAACGCAGTAAAGGTATCTCTTGCCTTTGGATGGTCTGTCAAAGGTTCCAATCCATGCAAGATATAGGGAGAAGTGTTAATTAATGTATATAATGACATGATAAATCCTCACTGATATTGATTCCCTTTTAGATATCCTGGAATTTGTTGGTGAATCTGATTTCTCTCTTTGTAATCTTGTTTTGTAGTTTTGTGTTTTTTTCTCCAACAGTAACTTAATATTATATTGGGAATTCTGGCTTTTAACTTGCAGGTTTTAAAATGTTTTTCAATTGTTTTGATGCTTAATTGTTTTAATCTTAATGTATGTTTAGTTCTTTTTAAATGTTATATTGGTATAATATTTTCAAATTTCTTATTTTATCTGCTGTCACCCACCTTGGGTCTCCTATGGGGAGAAAGGCAGCATAAAAATAGTTTAAATAAATAAAAAAAATTATGGTGGGTCTAGGAATTTAGAGCATCCCTGCTCTAATCCATGTTGTTGTCAAATAAGCCTCAGATTGACAAAACATCCAATGGGGCCTCTTGCAATGATTTCATGGAATTACAATTTGTCTATTGCATTTTTGGGGGAATGGGAAGGCCTGTCACACGATCCAGGCCAAGATATGCAGTCCTGAGTTACCTTCATTTTTGTGGATACTTAATGTGCTCCAAACTTCATGCAATTCTTTTCTGGCTGAATATGCCCATAAAGCTTAAGTTTCACCAGAAAGGTGATGCAGAAAGCATCATAGAGAAACTACTTTAATTATGTATAATTAGGAAATAGAGCCTTCTCGGCTATTGCCCCCTCCACAGAGATCCGTCTGGCTCCAATACTTTTGGCTTTTTGGCGCCAAGCAAAGACCTTTCTGTTTAGGCAGCATTTTAATTAAATAGTATCCTTTAGCTAGCCATATGAGCGGCAGGATTTATTGATATTAATGTTTTAAAAACTGTTTTAATATATGGTATTATTATAACATTGCCTATGTTTAATGGTTTTAATGTTTTTGAAGTTTTAATATTGTTGTACGCCGCTCAGAGACCATTGGTAAAAAATCTTGTAAGTAAATATATCAATCAATCAATCAATCAATCAATCAATCAATCAATCAATCAATCAATCAATCAATCAATCAATCAATCAATCAATCAATCAATGTACTGGTGGAGAATACTGAACATGAGCCTTTATATATTTAGGCAATTAGCCTAGAGAGACTATGCATGCTGTCAAAGAGGATGAATGCATTATTTCTCTCATTGTGTGTTGAATACCCATATACACCACAAATATTAAATAACTGCAACAAGAGGTCACAATCCCAATGCAGTCTTCTTGGCACATCCACACACCATTGAAATGCCAATCAACAGTCACACTATGTAGATGTGGGGGTAGAGTGTGAATTCTCTCAATTTATATCCTGGACCTATCACTCAAATGCAGCCTTTCAACTGCTATCAAAATTTAATTGGGTCGCTGTGCTCTCTGTCCCCAATTTTTTAAGCTCAGCAACATGGAGAGGAAAGACATACCAATTACTGTATATACTATGGCTGCTTTGGAAAGTATATCATAAGTAGGCATAGAGCTTGCAAAATTGTGCTGTTCAACAGGCGATTCACTACATTCTTGACTATGTCATTTGTTCTTCCTCTCTTAATTGTAGTTCCATTCAGGCACAGGGTTCTCTGAACACATTGAATTTCTGAATTTATATCTCTCATATAATGCATAATATTTTATTAACAAAAAACTGAAGTGCATATAGGTCAAAATCCAGCTGAGTTTGGAAAAGTTACTTTGTAGGACTATAACTCCCAGAATCCCACTCCTAGCTATGAAATTCTGCAGCTGTGAAAATGAGTTTTTCCAAGCTCTGGAGCCTAGTTAAGACTATAAAAGGGCACTGTCATGCAAAGAAAGACCAAGGCAGGAAAATCACATAGATCTGGTAGAAAGACAAAGCCTATTCAAGGACAAGGTCTGACAAACTTGTTCTCCAAGTTTGCAACAAAAAATAAACATTCTGCATAACAATAGTAGTTAAAATATTGGGCTCCCAGTCTATTGTAATTTTATTTGTGATTATTGTAATTTTTTTGTATTTTATGCACCTTGTATTTATGGCTACTTTTAATTGTTGTTAGTAACCCTGACAGGTGTGAACGGTAAATAAGTACAGCACAATTCTTTGAGTCTGTGTCCCATTCTTCTGCTGGAACTATTGGAAATTAGAAGTGGATAGTTAATGGTGCCAATTACCTAGTATTTGTGAGATCACCAAGACATTTCCTTTGACTGCCCAGTGAATTTTGTAACTGTTTCAACAGACAGACAAAATGTACAAACTGGGCAATCCTGTGAAGTAGAGGGAAAAGGCAAGAGAGATGACTGAGGGTACGACTAGACAAGGGAAATTGGAGCTATCAGGGTTTTTGATATTATTTGCATAAGAGAAAATGTGTAAGCAATAGGATTATGTCTAGTGTCAGCCGATAGGTGCTTAGTGGGTTTACTGTTAGATATAAGAAAAAGTGTGAGGCTTGCTTGTTGATAAATTGATTTTTCAGTTAGGTCTGTTTGCTGCTAGGTTGTCTGCTGTTAGTATGTCTATTATTAGTCTATAACAGTTAGGTAAGGAAGATGTTAGGAAACTATTAAGTGCCTCTTACAAAACTGTTTTAAAAAGGCTGTCAAGCACAAATCAAATCTATACCAAGTCAAATATTCAATTATTGTTAGCTCATTTTTCAACATACTATATTTTCAAGTATATATTCTTAAAGTTTACGATGACTGAATGATTATTCTTTTATCTCCCGGCACACACACATACATCAAAGGAAAATATTATTCAAAATCTGTGTTTGTGGTTTTTTTAAAAAACACACTTAATTTGCTGTCTGCAAACTCACAAAAACTCAACATCTATCACCAAGAGGAGAACTTGGGCTGACATTAAGCAGTTCTCTACCTTCATCCAGTACATTTAAATCATCCAGACCTATTATCAGCAAAATGAAACTAATCTCCAAAAACAAGACAGGAATTATTAGGGAAAAACAGCACTATCTCTGTATCGTTGTCTAGTCGTTTAGTCGTGTCCAACTCTTCGTGACCCCATGGACCACAGCACGCCAGGCCCTCCTATCTTCCACTGCCTCCCGTAGTTGTGTCAAATTCATCTTGGTTGCTTCAATGACACTGTCCAACCATCTCATCCTCTGTCGTCCCCTTCTGCTCTTGCCTTCACACTTTCCCAACATCAAGGTCTTTTCCAAGGAGTCTTCTCTTCTCATGAGATGGCCAAAGTACTGGAGCTTCAGCTTCAGGATCTGTCCTTCCAGTGAGCGCTCAGGGTTGATTTCCTTTAGAATGGATAGGTTTGTTCTCTTTGCAGTCCAGGGGACTCTCAAGAGTCTCCTTCAGCACCACAATTCAAAAGCATCAAAAGCTTTCTTTATGGTCCAGCTCTCACTTCCATACATCACTGCAGGAAAAACCATAGCTTTGACTATTCGGACTTTTGTTGGCAAGGTGATGTCTCTGCTTTTTAAGATGCTGTCAAGGTTTGTCATCGCTTTCCTCCCAAGAAGCAGGCGTCTTTGAATTTCGTGGCTGCTGTCTCCATCTGCAGTGATCATGGAGCCCAAGAAAGTAAAATCTGTCACTGCCTCCATATCGTCCCCTTCTATTTCCCAGGAAGTGATGGGACCAGTGGCCATGATCTTAGTTTTTTTGATGTTGAATTTCAGACCGTTTTTTGCACTCTCCTCTTTCACCCTCATTACAAGGTTCTTTAATTCCTCCTCACTTTCTGCCATCAGAGTGGTATCATCTGCATATTGGAGGTTGTTGATATTTCTTCCTGCAATCTTAATTCCAGCTTGGGATTCCTCCAGTCCAGCCTTCCGCATGATGTATTCTGCATATGTTAAATAAGCAGGGAGACAATATACAGCCTTGTCATACTTCTTTCCCAATTTTGAACCAATCAGTTGTTCCATATCCAGTTCTAACTGTTGCTTCCTGTCAGACATACAGTATAGGTTTCTCTGGAGATAGACAAGGTGGTCAGGCACTCCCATTTCTTTAAGGACTTGCCATAGTTTGCTGTGGTCCATACAGTCAAAGGCTTTTGTGTAGTCAATGAAGCAGAAGTAGATGTTTTTCTGGAACTCTCTGGCTTTCTCCATAATCCAGTGCATGTTAGCAATTTGGTCTCTAGTTCCTTTGCCCCTTCGAAATCCAGCTTGTACTTCTGGGAGTTCTCGGTCCACATACTGCTGAAGCCTACCTTGTAGGATTTTGAGCATAACCTTGCTAGCGTGTGAAATAAGTTCAATTCTACGGTAATTGAAACAATCTTTGGCACTGCCCTTCTTCGGGATTGGGATGTAGACTGATCTTTTCCAGTCCTCTGGTCACTGTTGAGTTTTCCAAACTTGCTGGCATATTGAATATAGCACATTAACAGCATCATCTTTTAAGATTTTAAATAGTTCAACTGGAATGCCATCACCTCTACCGGCCTTGTTGTTAGCCTGGCTTTCTAAGGCCCACTTGACTTCACTCTCCAGGATGTCTGGCTCAAGGTCAGCAACTACATTGTCTGGGTTGTTCGGGATATCCAAATCTTTCTGATATAATTCCTCTGTGTATTCTTGCCACCTCTTCTTGATGTCTTCTGCTTCTGTTAGGTCCCTCCTATTTTTTGTCCTTTATCATGTCCATCTTTGCACAAAATGTTCCTCTAATATCTCCAGTTTTCTTGAACAGATCTCTGGATTTTCCTTTTTTGTTATTTTCCTCTATTTCTTTGCATTGTTCATTTAAGAAGGTCCTCTTGTCTCTCCTTGCTATTCTTTGGAAGTCTGCATTCAATTTTCTGTAACATTCCCTATCTCCCTTGCATTTTGTTTCCCTTCTCCTCTCTGCTATTTCTAAGGCCTCGTTGGACAGCCACTTTGCTTTCTTGAATTTCCTTTTCTTTGGGACATTTAGCAGTTCTCTACCTTCATCCAGTACATTTAAATCATCCAGACCTATTATCAGCAAAATGAAACTAATCTCCAAAAACAAGACAGTAATTACTAGGGCAAAACAGCACCATCTACAGTATGTATAGCAAAAGCATATTAACAAAAAAACGCAAAAAGAATGAGAAAGAGCAGACTAATTAGAGATCTAAAAGAACTCATCCAGACACAGCTCCTTATTATTTCAGGATCCTCTCCCAGTGAGATTATATAATAAAATGTTTTTAAAGTAAGGCCATGTCAGAGGAAATCTGTACCCGAATTCTAGGTACACTATAAGAAGATAGGACATCACAGTGAAAAGGCACTCAACATATGCTCAGAAGCACCTGTGATGAAAGAATTAGTCTGTGATGAGAAAGCTTTATTGGGGGGGAAAACAGGGGGAGTACTGTTTCTCTTCCCCGTTCCAAATCTGCAGCTCCTTTTCCAATGGTTAGCACTGACAGCTGGTGCTTCCACTTACAGAGCAAGGTTTTGGGAAGCAACTTGAAAATTAAATTTTCCAAGCTCTACTGAAAAGAAAGGATGTTTAAGGTTTGAAATTATCATCCCCATAGTATCGGGAACTGAGCGATGCTCTCTGCCCAGTTCAGTCCAATCTGCAGTATTTTAAGACACAAGCATTTACTATGTGGCTACCTGGAAAAAAAAGACTTTCCTATAGAAAGCTTTTTTGACTGTTTGATGGTGTTGCATGGATGCTATTGTGTGATTTAAAAAAAACAACAACTGTATTTTTGCACAGCTGTTTTTAAATTTTCATTTGGTTTTCATCCACTAACTCAGTGATGGCGAACCTATGGCATGCGTGCCACAGCTGGCACATGGAGCCCTTTCTGCCAGCACGCCAGCCATAAGTCACCGGATCGCTACTCCCCCCCCCGCAAGCAGCCAAACCTGAGCAGGTGGCTGCAACTGTGGTGCTGGTCCCCGGACAGGTGGCAGGTCAGGATCCAGAGCAGCTGGCACTGGCGGCAGATCCAGAGTGGGGTCTCGAGGCACCTGCGTGCTCGGGATTCCCCCTTCTGCCACCACTTCTGGGTCCACCACCCCCTGTTTTTGTTTTAGTTTTCTCCAGTTTGGGCATGTGATCCCAAAAAGGTTTGCCACCACTGCACTAACTGAAAGCTTTCAGGGATTGAACAGTTGAAAACAGCTTATTTAAGCTGCTCTGACCTATGGGATAGAGTGGGACATCAAGAACACTGAATTATCTGACAAATGGTTACCCCTTGCACCTATTTAATTAAGGCCTGAGCATATGTAACTGCATCTGCTTATATTCTTCCTTCCAAATTTTAGACAAGCTAAAATGGTGCCAGTTTTAAAATGCAAGGTCTTTGACGAGCCATCATCTATCTCCCCTCTCCATCTTGCTGATAGCTTCAGCTAAATGGATGGTACTTTCAGCAAATCTTACTCTAAATGCAAAGGAAAAAGTGTGACCCTTCTATTCTTCTTCTGACTGCCATTCATGGCATTGAATGGTTGGTCGGGCTGCTGCTTTTACTACCATCTCCAGTAAGTCATGCCTAGCAGGATGCAGCCATGAATGAATGAGGACAGGGAAAACGGAACACTGAGTACCCAGAACTACAGTAACAGGAGATTCACAGGGTATAAACACATTTGCTGCAAATCAGGCACAGAGTATCCTTAAAATTATAGCAATGAGTGCAACTCTACGTTCTATAGGATCATTCAAAGACTCATGCAAATTAATTCACCCCTTTCTTGGTATGAGAAAAAGAACAAAAGCTGAAATATTTTCACTGGGACATTCTGGTAGTGTGAATGGGTTTGTTGATTTAGATGGAATCAAATTTAGGTTTGCTAAATTTTGTTTATTACCAATACTATACAGTCCCTTAACTACTACTACAACAAAAACAACAATTCAATTCCAGGGGATGCCAGAGTTGAAAATAAAGAATTGGAAAAACTAAGAAAATACAGAGAACTGGCAATCGAAACATCTCGCTTGTGGATGAAACACACTTCAGTGGTCCCCATAGTCAACGGGGCTTTGGGAACAATATCAAGAAATTCCACACAGTACTATAAACAGTTGCAGATCTCAGAAATAACAATATCAGAGCTATAAAAAACCCGGCAATATTAGGAACAGCATACATACTGCGTCAATATTTACACACCAATATTTTTGGTTAAAACTTGTATCTGTTACATAACACCAGTCAAAGACATGGGATATTCGTATTTTTCTCCCAGGAAAGATGGATATGAATATCAGCACCACATGTGCCTGGGCCATTTGGACCCTCCCCAAAACCAGGCAGTCCACTTACTGTTCGCCATGTGACATGCACAGCTGTCGTCTTTTGTGACACACCAATCATGGAAGTAGCCCAGCCTGCACTTCCCTGCAAAGCCGACCAGTCTGGTAAGGCAGGTGGGATTATGAGTCTCCCCACTCAGCTACTGTGGGGAAACATGAGGAGGGCTACTTCCACAATTGGCATGTGATGAATAATGATGGCTGCACAGGCTGTGCATTGAGCAGTAAGTGGACTGGCCAGTTCTGGGGGGAGGTTCCAAACGGCCCAGGCACCTGTGGTGGCGATATTCAGGAGATGAATACAAATATCCCATGTCTAGTTTGGAGCCAAAATGATAACCAAGTAGGTATCAGGCAAATCTCTCTGGGGAGATCACTCCACACTGAGACATCACCACTGAGAAAGGCCTTTCCTCTGCAATCAATGGCAATACTGTGGATAGCAGTGGTACCCATAGAAAATTATTTACTAAAGTTTTGAATATATGACTAGGGACATACACAGCTAGTCCTTCAGTAACAGGCCATGAAGTGATTTAAAACCAGGCTGAGCTGAATGAAAAAAGTGAAAGGAGCTTATGCACCTAATGCAGAATACGTATGATATCATTAGAGTCCCAAATTCTGAATTAATGGTAGTTTTCAAGTCATATACAAGGGCATCCCACATACACTGAATTGCAGCAGTCTAAACTGAGTAGCTCTCACAATGTTTTCTAAGAGTTCAGTCCCTAAAAGGCTCAAATATGTGTGAAAAAAATATTCTTAAAAGAAATGTACATCTGGCAACCGTATTCAGTGACAAATTACAAGGTGTATGCCTGGTTGAGGTTGCCTGGACACTTTAAGTGTCTGATTTTTTTATTTTTTATAAGAATCAGAATTTGGCCTACTATTCTTTTTTAAAGAACTGTTGCATTACTTCTTATTTTTTGATGGCAAAGTAAGTTAATTTTTCTTGGTACTCTGTTCACAAAAGTAATTTATTGTGTTATGGGTTATTGTGTTGTTACCAGCATGATAAATATAGGAAATACTTTTCGGTGGGTAGCTTCCATATTGCTCCATGAAAAGATAAACCAAAAATAGAAAAGACAAAACAGATGTCACTGATGAAACATTGCATAAAACTAGTAAAAAAATAGAATAAAATCATAAAAGTCTTTTCAAATGACACTAGTAACTTTTGAAAGTGACCAGAAAAGAAAGGTTACCTACCTGTAACCATGGCTCTTCTAGTGGACCTCTGTGAATTCACACAAATGGGTTTCTGCTGCGCCTGTGCAGGATGTTTTGGAAGATTCCAGAGCTTAAAAAGGAGTAACAATTAAGATCCCCCCCAGGGCGCAAGCTCCACCTCCTCAACCTTCCCCTCAGTTCCTGCAGTCCGCCGTTGCCAAGTAGAACAGGTCTAATAAGAGACAATGTGATGGATAGAGGGGAGGAAGGGAGGGATGTGTGAGTCTTAGAAGAGACAGTGACTGATTTAGAAGATTTTTGTGATTCTTTGGACTTGGTAGGTATCTACGTCATGCTAATCAGAGACTAGGTAGCTGGGCTGGATATGGTTTTGGCAGCCTCTGGCCACGGAAGGTTAGACAAAGGAGGGGTCTCCACTTCCATAGCTGGATTCAAAGTCTTTTCGTACAAAAAAGATCTTAGGTGCTGAAGCCTCAGTTTGATTGCCGGTTTAGAGAGGCTTTTGCACACGGCACACAACTGACTTTGGTGGGATTCTCCCAAGCAAAATAGACATTTGTCGTGTCTGTCGGTCAATAGGATCTTTCGGAGACAAACGGAGCACCTCTTAAATACCCAAGGGGCCATAAAACGTAGGAGAAAGAGGAAAAAGCCCCGGGGTGGGATGGGGTGGGGGGGAAGGCGGAAAGCGAAAAGAATGATATCATATAGGGAAAAAAGGGTTCTAATCGCTGAGGGAAACAACTAATATTGATTTCAAAAGGAAATAGCTAGAATAAAAATAAAAATTAGGTGAAAAAGGCTATACACTGTTCACTTTCCTTATACTGTATACTGTTCCTCGCGTCCTAACCAAATGGCGGAAAAAAGGAACTGAAGGGAAGGTTGAGGAGGCAGAGCTTGTGCCCTGGGGGGGGGATCTTAATTGTTACTCTTTTTTAAGCTCTAGAATCTTCTGAAACGTCCTGCGTAGACGCAGAGAAAATCCATTTGTGTGCATTCACAGAGGCCATTACGAAGAAATATTACTTCTTAACATTCCAAAATAACACTGCAATGACTTATGGTATTACTTTTTCAATATAATGTATTCAGTCTTGTTACTCAAAAGTAACTACATCACTTGTAACTAATTATTTCCAAGCTCTGATAAAAACATAGGGGATTGTCATGGGATGGTGTCTACCAACCCAGGGGCTACAGAATAAAATCATGCCAAAATGCTTTAAATAGTTCTTAGGGCTCCCAAAGCCAATTATACCCCAGAGCAAAAGAGAGAAATTGGTCTGACTAATATGTTTTTCTGCAGATGTTTGTGATGCCTGCTGACGTTTAAATGTATTGTTTATATCGTTGGTTATGTATGTGATGGGACTGAATGAGTGACGGTGGTTTTGGAGTCTGGGGTTTTGGGTGGGAAAGAGATAATAGAATAAAGGATTATGCTTTTAAATATTGTTATTTTTATAATAACTTATTTGTTCTATTCACAGTGCATGAAAATTTGTTCAATACCTGAGTGCTGGCAACGGGGAGGGTATTACAAGTGCCTGTGTGAAGGGTTAAATAGATACACATATACGTACAGCCAAAAGGTGGTGACAGGGAAAGACGAGGAGAGGTAATAAGTGAAGATTATCAAATAAAACATGTTTATTTCTGTGGTGATATAAAGAGGCCAGTGCCTCAATAATCAAGTGACAAAACAAAGCGAGGTTTGACATTGGTATCAGAAAGAAGCGTTGTTACAATGTCCTCTATTGTTATTTGTGTTAGAGTAAAATTGTTTTCAAGCACTACGATATATTGTAAATAGCGTATAAAAGCCAGCATGAATGTATGCAGGGATTTATATCTTAATTCCCTTGTTCTTCGGGACTGTAATGTACAATGTAATTACAATATGTAAAAAATAATTCCCAAGTTTATTTATTTTTAAAGCTTGTCTCCTGTCATCTGCTCAGTATCTTCTCAAGTGCCTCCTAAAAGTTCAAGGGCAAAAAATCTTGCCTTTCTATAGTTAGATAATAAAATGCCAACATGAGTCAAACACTTTAAAATAGCAAACATAGCTGTAAAAACATTACAGCTATGGGAGAAAAAGAGGGAGGGAAGACCCACCATCACCATCACAATTAATGCTTGGCAGACAATTTCCTACACCAGAAGACAGCTTGACAAAAAAGCTGTTTGTCAAAATGATAACTTTGCAACAAGTAGCATCCGTCAAAAATGTCTTAAAGACTATTTTTTTCTCAGACACCACAGACATATGCAGATAAGAACGGAACGGAATGTAGGCAATTTCTTTCCTAAAATCTTTAGTGACACCTTCACCATATCTGCTGTTTTTCTTCCTCTGTTTCCTTCCAGCTTGCATTATTTTGTAGCAAACGCACAGCCAATACTGGCTCTGGGGACAGTAGGTTGTGGGGAGACACATTCAGCAGGCGGAAGGCAACCAGCTGGAGCTGAGGCATGTCACACAAATCTTGCATGCTGGACATCAGGAGCCCCAAAGCAGAAAGAGACTTCAGAAAGGTAGTAAGAAAAGATGGCAGGAGGAACAGCTCTTACTCCCTCTACTGTATTAGATGCTAAAGGAGCACCCCCCTTGCAGATGGGTTGGGGCAGGACCAGCTCCACAGGAGCAAACTGAAGATCCCACCCTAGAACCAGCTGGTGTTACCCATCTTTCCCTGCTTGGAAACAAAACCTAGCTGTCCCTATACTTTTCCAATTTCCTGAAGTGGTTGCTTGTGAGGGTGGGGCAATTACTTGCCTATTGCTTTGTACTGCTCAGTGTATGACAGTGCAGGCTGATGAATGGAAGCAGTGAACTTGCTCCAGGTTTCGGTCCAAATTCACAGCAATGTCACCAAAACAGGTTCAGCACTTTGAACAGTTGAGTTTAGACTGAAAAACAGAGTGTATTCACTGTCCTTGTGAATCTAGAATCATCAGCGTTCACTGATAAACAGGAAAGATGGGTAGACAAGAATAGCAGCAAGACAGGTGGGCTGGATAAGGAGGTGAGAACAGCCAGGATGATTGGGGAAAGTGTGCAGAGAGCCAAACTGGGTAGGTGAAAGTAATGTGGGAGGGTAAGGACATGTTTGTGTCAGTAAAATTGATGGGGTGGGTGAAGGAAGGTTTGGGGCTTAGTAGCAGCTGTGGTGTGTGAAATTGTATGAGGGATTGAAAAAGAGAGAGTGAAAGAGAGAGAGAGAGAGAGAGAGAGAGAGAGAGAGAGAGAGAGAGAGAGAGAGAGAGAATGAAAGTGGGGGGAGAGCAGTGCATAGCAAGCAAGAGCATCAATACAGGGGTTAATCCTTCCTGCCAAGAGAGTTAGACTAATAAAGCACTGGCTTCCTCCTTCCAATCATTCAATGGTTTGAAAATCAGAACCCCCAAAATTCTTATCCAAATTAGCCAGACTGTGAGTATGGGGCTAAGGGTTAAAAATTTAGGACAGATTAACAGGGAATATCAGTGTGGTTTTGGAATCGTTGTGCAAAGAGCAACTACAGAGTACGAAAGAGGTAAAGATAAAGGTCAAAATGGTTACTATCTTCTCATGATGTGACCAAAGCATGATAGCCTCAGTTTAGTCATTTTTTTGTTTGGTTTTTAGAAAAGAGTCCAGGCTTGATTTGATTTAACATCCACTTACAGTGGTGCCCCACTTAACATTACCCTGCTCCACGATGAATCCGCTTCACGATGATGTTTTTGCGATCGCTTTTGCAATCACAAAACGATGTTTAAATAGGAAAAAACCACTTGACGATGATCGGTTCCTTGCTTCGGGAACCGATTTTTCGCTTCACGACGATCTAAAAACAGCTGATCGTCGGGTTTCAAAATGGCCACCCACTGTGTAAAATGGCTCCCCCCTGTTTTCAGGACTGACTTTTCGCTTTACAGGCACCAGAAAATGGCCGTCCTATGGAGGATCTTCGCTGGACGATGAGGTATTTCACCCACTGGAACACATTAGCCGGTTTTTAATGCATTTCAAACACAAAATCCCAGAATCCTCTGGGATAATATAAACCATTCTAAAGTATATTCTGAGTTTACAGTCTGAGTAATAATAATAAGTACATGCCATCAAGATGATTCTGACTTATGGCAACCCTTTCCAGGGTTTTTTAAGTATACAGTACTCAGAAGTGAGTTATCATACCCCTTTTTAAGGGCTGCTCTGCAACTGTGCAGCTTGTTCAAGGCTACATAGGCTGCCTCTTCCACCAGGAAGTCCAGCACTTGGCTCTGCAGCCAACTCACTGAACTATCCAGTTGGCTCAGTCTGTAAAAGTAGTAAAAGGCTTGATTCTCTAAGTATGGCTACTTAGGCCATGTTTCAAAAAGCAATAGGTATTTCACTGCAATTTGGAAGCTGCCCACAGGTTCATTGCCATTACTGGTCTTCCATTGTGTGAAGAGTCGTGTTGATGCCTTGGGCAGCAGATTTCGTGTGTCATGAAAGAAAACACAGCCTTTTAAAAATTAAGTGATGTGAGGGGTGCTTGTTGTATTTTCTGTCTGGCCTGTGCCAAAATAACCTCATTGGCTTGTGAGGGGTACCATACGTTGTTCTGTCCCAGACAGGGAAATGCCTTGGGCTAGCCCTGGGCCTTGTTTAGATGTACATATTCAGACACACCTAATTGTTAGTTATAGGTGGGGGATTTATTCTGGCATATCTGAAATTCATTTTGGTACTCATTGTTCTGCCCTCATTAATTTGTATCTGAAGAATTTACTTACTCACCCACAATCACTTTATGGGGTTTTAATCCCTTTCTGATAGGTTCTTATGTTTCATTTAAACAGAAAAATAAAAGAGTAGCTTCCACATATGGAAATAAGAAAAGACACCTCACTTAATGTAGACTTCCTTCTTTTTTTCTTTCAAAGAAAGGAAACCAAAGAAAATTGTGAGTAACTAATACTGTATAGATAAAATTGTGATGGCCCACTGATAGTAAACGATACTCCCTAGCAATGCCTTAGCCTTCATTTTTCCTAGCCTAGAATGTTCTCAGAGTGTTAGGTACTGAACTCTTCTGGCTTAGATGGCTGTCTCACAGAATGGTATCAATATACCTTTGTAAAGCATATTGAACTGCAATGTTTGTCTACTTCTCAATTCATTTCTTGAAGGAAAAAAAACTTACAACACCATAAACAAGATTCTGATTTTATTGAACAAGTCTATGATGGGAGCAAGTCATACTCTCTAGGATTATTTCACACACTGTGTATAGGCCAAGAGATTTATTCTTCTAATGTTTAGAAACACATTCCAATGTATACAAGTAATAAAGACATTAGGAGTTCAAAATTATCCATGATCAGAAATGCCATAAATGACACTGAATACATATTTTCAATTTTATATTCATCACAGAAAAAAAACCACATTCAAATCTTCATTCATTTTTATCTAACTGTATCCATACTGTACTTCTGTCTCTTAAATTCTTTCTCTAGTTCTTGGAAAAAATTATTTCTTTTTCCTATATTTTGGCTGTTGTAAATTAGTTCCAAGCAAATTTCTGAGGTCCATTTAACATATTAGAAACTAACATAACATATAACAAACTAACAATGTCCATTTAACATCTCACAAGCTAACAACAGTGACTGCCAACTTAGTACAGCTCTATCATATATGGTAAACATGTATACCCTGTTTCCCCAAAAATAAGACCTAATCTGATAATAATCCCTCATATGATTTTTCAGAATGCTCATAATATAAGCCCTACCCCCCAAATAAGCCCCAGTTAAGTGAAACCCCACCCTCAACATTGTGCAGCAACCAGAAGAACATGACAGTATTTGAATAAATGTAGATTGTTGTACATGAAAAATACAAAAACATCCCCTGAAAATAAGCCCTAATGCATTTTTTTGGACCAAAAATCAATTTAAGACCGTGTCTTATTTTCAGGGAAACACTGGTATTTCTACTGAACAGCACCAACAGTGGCCTGTTCTTGGCATACAAATCTTAAACTGATATACATTAGAATGAACCAAGCATGTAAAATTGTATGTTGATTGTCTTGTATACTGCAGCACTGGAATAAAATAACTCTTCTAGCAAACATGTACAGCAATATTCGTTGTGATATCTTATTTTCATTTCATTATTTCCTAAAGTATTTATAAGTTTTAGCTAAATTAGGGAACTCTCATTTGATGTACTGAAAAATGAATATAGAAGTGGAAAGGAGAGGGTTTTTTTCAGTCTTTTCAGAATAGGATTCTCATTTTCATATTTCATATCACCATCCACACCCAGTGATTGAGTTTAGACCCTGAATTTGGATTTTGAATCAAGTAATCTCATTGCCATACAGTGTTAAGTATCCTTAAGGCCACTATAATCCATAAAATTAAGTACTTTTGACTTTTCTTTGGACTGTGGCCTGTAGAGCCTGTGAGTTATACCCTATTGTTAGTTCTAAACAGAGAAGATCCATTAAATCAGTGGAACTTAAATAACTGTTGAGATTTTAATGTCAGATTCATTCAACTGGTCTATTCTAGTCGAGATTAGCTCATTGATTTAGCTTTATAAGACTATTGCCAGAGTACAGTTTCTAACCTGCAGAGTATTTAAATTGTATAGATCCAAGAAATTAATAATTACAGTATAAGAAGATTGGATAACTGAAGCAAACCATGTGTTACAACAATTATGTTTGGTGGAACACTGCTCTTCTCCAGATCTTAAACATACTCAAGACTGAGAGCTGAGAGAAAAAAACAAACCCCTTAAGTATTTTGTCATATGTCTCCATTCTCAGCATGTAGCCTGTTGCTATGTTTTTAATGTTATTACCAGTATATGTGAACGTTATGAACACAGCAGTACCTGTTCTTTTCTTCTTTTTTCAGCTTCTAAAACATTTGTATTCACAGGGAAAGTAAACACTGGATTTTAATAGTACTGGGAAAACTCAATGTTCTATGGTGCTTTTGCTAGAATATGTTTCCATTGTGTGATCTTAGTAATATGTTAACATAAACCACAAAGGGAGTTACAACATAAACTGCCTTCTATAGCACACATATACACATAGAGAGATCATCTTTTTAACAATAAAAACTGCTCTCTTGAGAGTATTGGACAGATTGTTCTAACACGATATGGATGAACCTGCACCTTGTGGTGTAATTTTAAAAAGTGTCCATGCATGTCTTATCAGCATCACATTGCATTTTGGGGGAATCTGATATGATGCAGTGGTGTAGCATGGGGGCCCAACAGGGGCGATTGCCCTGGGTGGAAAGTTTTTAGGGTATGCAAAGGAATCCAAGCCTCTGTGGCAAGATGTGTTGGGTTTCTCTCCCTACCCCATCTTCTCCCATGCATTAAGTGTGTGTGTGTGTGTGTGTGTGTGTGTGTGTGTGTGTGTGTGTGTGTGTGTGTGTGTGTGTGTGTGTGTGTGTGTGTGTGTGTGTGTGTGTGTGTGAGAGAGAGAAAGAGAGAGAGAGAGAGAGAGTGAGTGAGTGAGTGAGTGAGTGAGTGAGAGACTGAGTCAAAACTCTGAAAATGAACAGGCAAGCAAAATAAAAGGCTTGAATTAAGGCGGGGGGAAGGGTGGCTTTTTAAGATGCTGTCTAGGTTTGTCATTGCTTTCCTCCCAAGAAGCAGGCGTCTTTGAATTTCGTGGCTGCTGTCACCATCTGCAGTGATCATGGAGCCAAAGAAAGTAAACTCTGTCACTGCCTCCATATCTTCCCCTTCTATTTGCCAGGAGGTGATGGGACCAGTGGCCATGATCTTGTTTTTTTTTATGTTCAGCTTCAGACCATTTTTTGCACTCTTCTCTCTCGCCCTCATTAAGAGGTTCTTTAATTCCTCCTCACTTTCTGCCATACTTTTGCATAGTCAATGAAGCAGAAGTAGATGTTTTTCTGGAACTCTTTGGCTTTCTCCATAATCCAGCGCTTGTTAGCAATTTGGTCTCTAGTTCCTCTGCCCCTTCGAAATCCAGCTTGTACTTCTGGGAGTTCTCAGTCCACATCCTGCTGAAGCCTGCCTTGGAGAATTTTGAGGATAACCTTGCTAGCGTGTGAAATGAGTGCAATTGTATGGTAGTTGGAGCATTCTTTGGCACTGCCCTTCTTTGGCATTGAGATATAGGGAAAGCCCCCCCCCCATTCTGTGTTTGCTGTCTCTAGCAAGCACGTCATTGCTAGTGCCACTCTGGGAGCCATTGATGATGATTAAATCCTCTGTGAGCTAGCAAAAAGTTAATGCAACTTGCTAGGCACATTGGGCACCTTACTAGTCCCTATACCACCCCATGGCTTGTGTGTAATGTGTTCCAGCAAAAATAGTTCAAATCTTTATTAAATTTGTGCATCCTGCTAGTTCGGTACACAGCCTGTGTAGATTCAATAAGATTTTGAATTCAAATAATGTAAGATTTCCTTCCTTTCAAATCAAGGGGGTAATGTTGCCATATATAAAATTTTTAGGGGGTAAAAGGTAAAAAAAAGTTCCCTGATCCCTGAATTAAAGGATCTCATGCTGAGAAAATTCTCTGCACAGTCAGCACAAGGCTAGTGTGGGCTCATAGCTAGACATAAAGTACTTTGTTAGACTACAACTCCCAAGACACTCCAGTCAGCATAATTGTGTTTGGACCTTGTAATCCTTAAAGCCTTATATTTCTGATGCTCATGTCAGAGAAAATATGTGAATCAGCCCTGAGTATAAAGACACAAAGATTCCAGGTTCCCATCCAAACAAATCTACCAGCAGTAAGCATGTTTTTAAAAAACAGAAAAAGTAGCCCTGTATTATGTGGACTTCTTTTAAAAAGATACTTGTGCAGATGAAAATATATCTGTGCAAAGGAAAATGACAAATATAATGTGTTAACTATGACAAAGCAAAGGGATTGTAGGAGTAAACTGGGCAGCGAAGCAATAAAATAGGTGGCAATAAAATAGAAGTCAACTCTTTTGACTTCTGTATCCAAGGAAACAAGAAATTATCCATCAACATTTGTCCTAGTCTGAATTTAAGAAATTGATTGTGTTCAATTGATCACAGTTATTAAGTTGACAGTGGTTTTTTCCCCTAAAAACAAAACTTTTGTAGTGGTTTTGAAACATACGGTAAGCTTCATTCATTTCTTAGCTATGTGAAGGAGCCTGTTATTCCATACTAGTTTGCACTAGTATTTTATTATTCTAAAATATGTAGCTACAATTTTTCCAAATACACTCAGACTGATGTTGATCATATATAAAAGAATTAATATGAAAAAGACAAAGAAGAAAAAGTTCAACATCAACAATGTACAATTAAAATGTACTTTAAAACAGTCTAACATTCCACAAGCCATTCAGTTGCAAAACATGAACAGAGAAAGAATCTTGCCTTCAAAGGGAAGAAATTACAGAGAAGACACAGTGATTTCCAAAATTCTGTGAGGCATTTATACATAGATACAATAGTCCTATCCAGGCATTACAGTACAGTGGTGCCTTGCATTACGTTAATTAGTTCCAGCGAAATCGCTGTAGAACGAAAACGTAATGCAAAAATAAAAAGCCCATTGAAACGCATTGAAACCCCTTCAATGCGTTCCAATGGGCTGGAAACTCACCGTCCAGTGAAGATCCTCCATAGGGCGGCCATTTTCGGTGCCTGTGCAGCGAGGAATCCGTCCCAGAAAACAGTGGGGAGCCATTTTATTTACCCGGTGGCCATTTTGAAACTGCCGATCAGCTGTCCGAAAATCGTCATTTTGCGAAGAATCGGTTCCCAAAGCAGGGAACCGATCATCGCAAAGCGAAAAACCCCTATTCAGACCATCGTTTTGCGATCGCAAAAAGATCGTCATAATGCAAATTTGTCATAATGCGGAGCACATTTAAGAGGTAGGGTCTATGTAGGCTCATCATCCTTCTGTTGTCTCCAGCCCCACTGTCCCAGTTCACAATCCTGCTGAGTTCAGTGACAAAGTCTGAAAGGAAGTTCAGATTCACCAGAACATACTGTAAGCACACTCCTTTGTATACTCTGAGATCCTATGGGGTTTCCAATCATATGAATTGTTTCATTAATATTCAAGTGAATAAAATCCTCCTTCAGACTTCCATGCTTAACCTGGGAATGCTGAGGACTCTGAGGGGAGGGTCATGATGCCTAGCCTTGTTGCTTTTCATGAATGTATAGACTCTGTCCAGGTATGATAACCTAAACACAGCTTGTAAGATTACAACATGGTGGTAACCATCGCTTCATTCCATCCTTTGATCTTATATTTTGGGGACTATCTCCTCTTGTTTATAATAAATTAGCCACTGAATATAAAGCATTATTAATTATTATTGCAATAATTATTAATCAGAAGAAGTACTTACAGTTGCATGACGAGATACAAGTGGCTTGGACTCTCATAGATGTCTTCAAGCGCAACAATATTTTCATGCTTGATCCTGAAAATTTTTATCAAAAGTAATACCATAAAGTTAAGTTCAGCAGCCTCTGGAAACACATTCATACAAAAATAGCACAATTGATTTACACAAACTATCAAAGTCTTGACAATACAGTTAGTTCAAAAGGAATCTGTGTGAGACCTCTTGCTGTAGTGACATTTAAACGGTTCAGTGCCTCTAGTTCTGCCAATCCTTCTAGGTATGTTATGATAAACTACATGCAATAGTTTACAAGCTTCATCTATACTGCATAATGCAAACATCTGGTCACCTTGGTGGTTGGGCCGGTAGCGGTCTTGGTTGTAATTTTCTTCAACTGTGCATTTTCTATGCATGGGGCTCTAAACCTTAGTTATTCATGAATATCACAGTCTCATTTTCCATGTGGAGAAAAAAAAGGGCCACAATCTATGACAGTTTTATGTTCAAAGTACTGAAGCAAAGGAGAAGAACCAGACCTAAGTGTTTTTATCAGCAGAAAAGCTAAGATCTATTTAACCTAAGCAAGTTGATGTTTAACTGAATGGCTACTTTGGTTTACCTATCATCACAGGATGTATAATTATATTGTGAAATTCTTGGCAATCAGATTGAATGGGAGACAGTACTGTAACCAAATTCTACAACAGACTTCATGAATATGAATAATTCATCCAAAGAAGACAGAATGTCAACAAATAATTTTTCCATGTGTGGGGAAATGTAGCTGTCACTTATGAGGCAGAATCATGCACTGGTGAAGTTAACTATTCAAGGAGCTGATTTCAGAATTACTTAGTTACAACTACAAGCCAGCCTTTTAAAAACAAGAATAACACAAAAGCAACAGATTGGGTGCCATAAAGGAGGTGCTATCTATAATCAGCTAATGGAACAGGTTCACATTTCCCTGTGGTTGCACAGTATTTCCTAATCTGGTTGATGTGGTGACTGTACCAGCTGCTTCCTTATTGCACACATTGAGGCACAGCATTTTGCCGCATGGATGATGTTTTGCTTGAGGAGTCAGAAAGGAACAAGAAGGTATAAAATTGGTGCAGACCTACTAGGAAACTTTTTAGAAATTGGTGTGATATATCAATAACAAAACGTCCTTATAATATGAGCAGTACAGAAAAACAAGGTCAACAGCTGCCACAATGCCAGACTGGCAGGAGAAAAGACATTACTTGCAGGGGACATGCAAGTATCTTCCTTTTGAGATTGCTGAAAGGAGTGCTTTGAACCTAGCTAGGGTGAAAGCTTTGTGATATTTCTGATTTTTAAATGGTGATGGTAGTCTGCTAGACTAAAGATTTTACAACGGTTTATTCAAGTGGCCAGTACTAGTCAGTACTGTATTCAGCAAAGGGCCATATAATACAGTGTTCGTTTCTATATGCCAGTGGTTCCCAACTTTGGGTCCCCAGATTTTCTTGAACTAAATCCCCCAGCCATCTTGGCTATCACTGCTAGTAGTGAAGGCTTCTTAAGAGTTGCAGTCCAAGAATATCTGGGTACCCAAGTTTGGGAACCACTGCTATATGCCACTATACTGGATACAACAGTATGAAAGGATTATATAAAATAACAATTTTCTTCTGTAAACATGAACTATTTATTACCTGGATCATGCAAATGCATGTGGAAGAAACTGAACATTTGTTATAAATATAATTTAAATTACCTAGCAAATATTCCCACTGTTTTAACACAAATATTGCATTTTAATAGCAGGAACAAACACATAGCCACCAACTGATCAATGGCACAGACCTACACATTTCAGAGTCTTTGCTGTTTAGGTTATGATTTTTTATAAGAGAGATACAGAAACTGCCATCTAATTAGTTCCTCAAGGGCAAATTCTCTCTGGGATTATTGCTTAAAGCAGTTCCAAACAATATGCAGTGCATAATTAATTTTCATTAACCCCAAATCGAGAAATCATTTAGCTGTAAGGAAAGGAATATTAATTAAGGCAAACTCGCAAAATAGCTTAAGAGAAGGGAGGACATCACACAGCAAACTGTAAAAAGTTATGAACGATAGATTCTGCAGTAAATAGGCAAAAACCAGTAAAGAGGAAATTCTGAAATTGTTTAGCTGAGCTTCTCTAACTAGCGAGCTGAAAGCTAAATAAATATATAGAAAAAGATGATCTGGTCATTTTGTGGCAATCATTCTCATTATGTGATCAGGGAGACAGGCACAAAAATAAATAGGGAGAAATGAAGAACTACATAATAAACTATATTACCATATTTTTCCATGTATAAGATGCACCCCACTTTTTTAACCCAAAATTTCTTTCCTCCCAAGAAAGTGGAGGGAGAAAGCAGGGATCAAAGCACTTTGATCCCTCCCCCCTCCTTACTACCGTGTATAAAACGACCCTCAATTTTTTCTCTAATTATTTTAGGAAAAAGTGTCATTTTATGCACATGAAAATACAGTATATGCCCAGATGTATTATAGGGCCTGATCACACGAGCCAAAAAGAACCCATTTTATCAATTCTTTTTATACCACTGCTGTATTAAATTGCAGTCATGTGATATATATACCAGCGGTAATGTTCCTATTTAACATTACCAGTTCACTTCTTTCTATTTAAGCCATTATAGCAGGCTGCACTGCTCTTAATTTTGTATGGATTAATTTTCTCTACTGTTTCTTGGGGCAATCAGGCCCCACTTTTTTTTAATAACAAAAGTGATACATCAACAGTGCCATAAAAGAGAGGTCCCAGCTTTCTCTCCTCCCCTTTTCCCTTCCCTCCTTTACTGTACTCACTTTATCTGACCCCTTTGCAACAGTTAAAAAAAGAGAGAGGAAAAACAGGAAATGCCTCTGTTCAAGCCCTCTTTCAAAGGAGGATGCTGAGACTGTCTCCTTCAAGCTGTCTCCTGCTGTTTTTGCCAGAAGTTGTTACTTGCCTATCTAAGGGATCACCTGTCTCCTTATAAGTGAACCTGCTCACCCCAAGAGCAGTCCTACCTGCACCATTTTGGGTCCCTTTCAGTAGCTACTCTTTTTGAGGGGTTGGTAAGGTAAAGGTAAAGGTTCCCCTTGACAATTTTTTGTCCAGTTGTGTCCGACCCTAGGGGGCGGCGCTCATCCCGCTCTTCAAGCCACAGAGCCAGCGTTTGTCCGAAGACAATCTTTCCGTGGTCACATGGCCAGTGTGATTTAGACACGGAACGCTGTTTACCTTCCCACCGAGATGGTACCTATTTATCTACTCGCATTTGCATGCTTTCGAACCGCTAGGTTGGCGGGAGCTGGGACAAGCGACAGGCGCTCACTCCGTCGCGTGGATTCGATCTTACAACTGCTTGGTCTTCTGACCCTGCACCACAGGCTTCTGCGGTTTAGCCCACAGCGCCACCACGTCCCTGAGGGGTAGGTAGAAACATTCAATTTTTGTTTAATTCAAGCATGTGTGATTTCTGCCATCGAACCAAAGCAGCTGTCTGGCTGTGCCTTGAAGAAGCTGCTTAACTAAAAACTTTTTTAAGCTCTCCTTTTCTACTATTTGTTTTCCGTTTTGTTGGATTTTGTTTATTGTTCACTATGTAATAATTTTATATTTATCTGTGTATTTTATGTGTATTTTATTAATGTTGTAAGCCACCTAGAGTGGTCATGACTGACCAGATAGGTGGGATATATAGAAATAAATGAATAAATGAATAAATGAATAATAATAATAATAATAATAATAATAATAATAATAATAATAATAATAATAATAATAATAATAATAATAATAATAATAATAATAATAATAATAATAATAATATTATTATTATTATTATTATTATTATTATTATTATTATTATTATTATTATTATTATTATTATTATTATTATTATTATAGAGGGCAAGGGAGGGATGATGTTCTGGATTTCTTTTTAAATGCTGACATCAGTGATGCTTTGAAGAAAATTAAAGTGCTGTTAAAGCACTGCTGTCTCACTGCACCAGTTAGCAACCATTAGAAACAAATGGGATTTTTTTTTTTTTTTGGTTTCCTTTTCCCTTCAAAGGCAAGGGAGATTTAAAGGGAAAGCTTCCCACTTCTCAAGCGAAGCAATGCACATATAGTGACTCATTTTTTTCTAGAATGTTGTATCTCATTAGTTTAAGATATTCAGAATGAAAGGAAACTATTAAACAAACATTACAATAAACAAGGGCATTGCATGCAACACTGGAATCAATGCACACTGGGCCCTTTGGTAAAATCATCTTTTTTCTCTCTGATATGCCAGAAACCTTGTAGGCAGTTATGCCTGGACCAATATATTTTATATTTACCAGACTTCTATTAATGACATTTGACAAACTGCAACAGGGATGTAAGTTATTAATTTAGCAATAGCATACAAAGAAGTGATAATCCTAAACTGCACAGCTAAGGATATTGTAGCTGGCTGGATACCTCAGTGTTTTAGATATTTGACTGTGGAGCCAGATGTTGGGAGTTCAATTCCCCACTATGCCTCCTGGGAGTAGAGTCAGCCTGTGTGGCCTTGGGCAAGCTGTACAGTCCAAGGACACCCTCAGAAGAAGGGAATGGTAAACCACTTCTGAGTATTCCCTACCTGGAAAACCTGAAAAGGGTCACCATAAGTCAGAATTGACGTGATAGCACAGGATTATTATTATTAAGGATATAGTAAAAGAGAAAGAAGTATTTCAGTCTCTTGATCACAACATGCTCAGATCTAAGGTTGTGTTGTTCACCTATTAAGGCTCTAAAAAGTTTTCCATTAGTGGTTGGCTGCCTTGGTGGGGGTCTTAAACAGATTGTTGTGCCTTACTGCTTTGAATGTGTTTTGATGTTGTTTTCTTTACATTTCTTTTAGTGTGGCATTTGTTTGACCCTTTTTAGTATAATTAATATTTTTAATTTTAAATATTGTTTTTTAATTATGTATGTCACTTTGGGTCCTTTTTAAGGGGAAAGGCTGGGCAAAGTATTTTAAATATATAAATATAGAAATACAGTATATAGAAATATTTGAAAAATGAACTTGTGCTTTGCAACATATCATGTTAGTAGCCAGCCAAGTATCTATATTAATTTCCCTGGAATGTATTGGTTTCTTTCTTTTTAAAGAAGTGGCATCTCACATAAAAATGAGCTACTGGGGAGGAGATAGCAATTTCAATTACAGTATGTTTGTTTTTTAATTGGCATGGAGAAGGCTTAGTGTTAGTGTTCTACAGTCACTACTGTGAAATTGCAGTTTATTTTTAAAATTTTATCTCTATGATCTTTTCCTGTTGACTATTTTCTTTAAAATTAAATATATAAAAAGCATGTTTGTTTGTTCAAAGCAGAGGCATCACCACTGAAAACAAACTTATAGAAAGCACATTTCTAGGGGGGAAAAGTCTAAACAGAAACTATCTAATGTGAAACAAACATCACCACCGTTACTATGACAACCAGTTGAAAACTTTAAAACAATGCATTCACAATTACTTAAAATATTAAACACAATGCATATCCATTGATTTCCTTTATCCTAAGAGATGCTAAAGTCATATTTTCACAAGTTTTGCATTTTGTCTTCTGCAACAGCAAAGAATGAGAAGTATTATCAGTCTAATTTGCCAAAATTATTCACATGAGCTTTTACAAGTATTTATGTGACAAAAAAGATTCAAGGCAAGGGAGAATCATATTGAAACAGAAATTAATGCCCAATATCTAGCGTGCTGCTTTAGATATGGCCAAAGCTATAGTAGGACTTCCAAGTGAGATTTTGGCTTTGTTTTCTTTGCACAGCAGCCTGCTGTGCCTTCTTCTAAAAGAGTCTTTGAAATATCTCATCTTCAAAAGAGATGGTGATGCTTGGGGATATTGTTCAGTCCATGGATTGTTTAGACTGGGGTTCCATAGGAGAAGTGTTTATGCTCCAGGCTGTTCAGCAGCTACATGAAATCTCTTTGTGTGGTCATCTAGACTGAGTCCTGGAGCACGTGGCCAGGAGTATACCAATGACATGGGACTCTGTTTTTCATTTTCATCTTTGGCAGGGGAGCTAGTAGATGTGGTGCATAAAAGCAAATAAACTGGGGCTCATTTAAATCATGCTGATGTTCTATTTGTCAGTGGTTCTCCTGATCAACTGAGTGGCATTCAAACTGTTCTGGACAAGGTTGCACTCCCCCAAAAGAAAAGGCTCAAAGCTAGGGGAGGGGGGATCTCCTGCACTACCACCATTTGCGGCACAAATGGCCTCAGGATTATACAAAGTAACCTAAGTGCTTGTTGGTCCAGTTTTAGTGGGTCTATGCTCTAGTAACCTTCATATCCATTTACTGCAGTGCACTATACATGGCGCTGCCTTTGAAGATAAGTTTGGAACATGCACCCAGTGAGAATGCATCAGCCATAGTAATGTTAGAGACTAAAACATCTGATCATATAACACCTCTTATAGTTCTGCTCCTCCAGATAGTGGTATGTTTCTAGGCCAAATTCTAAGTGCTGGTTTTAACCTCTAAAATTTTATGTGGCTCAGGAGCCCAATGCTTCACAGAATGCCTCTTCTATTGGTACTACACCTGCATTCTAAGATGAACATCTGATATTGTCCTTTAAGTGCCTTCTCCTCCAACTCGGACTCAGAAAGCAGTGGCAAGACAGAGGGCTCTTTTGGTTACAGCCTCTTATCTATGAAATATTTTCCCCCAGTCGGTGCCAGGTTAATATATTCCATTACTCTCAGGCATCTGATGGCATGTGACTAGCAATTTTTTAAAAAAAATTGACATTATGCCAACCAACCAATTCTTCTTTATGTTTTTTTTATTATTCTCAGGGAGAGGTATTATATTTTTTGGACACCTATCTGTATGTCTATTTATCTGGCTTTCTGTTTCAGACTTTTTAATGTTTCAATGTTATAAAACAACATGGCCTTTTTGTTTTTTGTTTTTTTAAGAAAAAAGCATTCTGACTAACGTTTTGCTGGCCATAATAAACCTAAGTTCAGTTGAAAATGAAACTATTCTACATTCAAATAGATGTATGAATAAATTTGCAAAGTTTTATGTTTATATAACCCACCCTCCATCCACAAGGCATTTCCCATAGAACTGAACTCTGATTTCCAGGACAGCTGCTGGCTGGGATTGGACAGAGGCTCTAAAATATTTAATTTCAGCAGAGTCAAATTATATTCATATTCCTACCAAAGTAAACCCTGCCTCTGCAGCAGCATACCAGTCAAGCATATGATTAATACAAATGCCATTCAGCTTTATTGCTTTGATTGAAAACAAAGCTACAGAACTATGATTTATAGATTCTACACACAACTGAGGTAGTGGAGGCGGTTGTTGATTTCGAGCCATTATTTTTCTCTGTGACAGATATGAGTATACTTCTAAGCAGATAACGAGACTCTTAGGACCTGGCAGCATTTAATTTTTCAATATCAGCTGTTAAAATACTTTAAAGTAGATAAATCCTGCACTAATCCTCTATTTATGACTCAGCCAATTTCACTTCGTTCGCTACTATGAAGGGTGGATATTTCTGTTTTTTGAATTATGGTTGCAGATTTCTTTCGCTGCATGAGCTGGCTGTAGTTAAATTTTCTCTACCACTTACGTAGTGGAAGGCTGTTCTCTTGCTGCCTGACAGAATCCCCAGAGAGACACGCATGTAACCTCCAAAGCTCTTATTTTGTTCCACCTCTGTAACTGCAGCAGCAACTAGAAAACTTGCAAATGCAAGTCTGTCCTTCCATTTCTTAGTGAGGGGTTTGAACAGGGGAGGGGATGGTGTGCATTGGACCCTGAAATATTAAGCACATGAATTAAATGGAAAAACAAAAGAGGTCTTGCTGGGATGATGCATTGACCAAAATCTGAGAGCAAGGCAAGAGAATGCTTACTGAGCCCCTGTCTTTCAAAGCACTCTCTGTTCTGCCTTTGTTTGCTTGCTTGCAATTTGAATTCATGTTATTAGATGCAGGCCCCTTCACGGATTGCTGCCTTGTCATGGTGAAAGGGCTTGAGTAATCCAGAGAAGCGATGGGCTATGCTGTGCAGGGACACCCAAGACGGACAGGTCACAGTGGAGAGTTCTTACTAAACGTGATCCACCTGGAGCAGGAACTGGCAAGTCACTCCAGTATCTTTGCCAAGAAAACTCCATGAACAGAAACAAAAGGCTAAAAGATATGATGCTGCAAGATGAGCCACTCAGGCCGGAAGTCGTTCAATATGCTATTGAGGAAGAGCAGAGGACAAGTACAAGTAGCTCCAGAGCTAATGAAGTGGTTGGGCCAAAGCCGAAAGGACGCTCAACTGCGGACATGTGTGGAAGTGAAAGGAAAGTCCGATGCTGCAAAGAAAAATACTGCATAGGAACCTGGAATGTAAGGTCTATGAACCTTGATAAGCTGGGTGTGGTCAAACCGGAGATGGCAAGAATAAACATTGTCATCCTGGGCGGACAGAGTGCCTGAAGAACTATGGATGGAGGCTCATAACATTGTACAGGAGGCAGCAATAAAAACCAACCCAAAGAAAAGGAAATGCAAGAAATCAAAGTGGCTGTCCAACGAGGCCTTAGAAATAACAGAGAGGAGAAGGGAAACAAAATGCAAGGGAGATAGGGAAAGTTACAGAAAATTGAATGCAGACTTCCAAAGAATAGCAAGGAGAGACAAGAGGGCCTTCTTAAATAAACAGTGCAAAGATATAGAGGAAAATAATAGAAAAGGAAAAAGCAGAGATCTGTTCAAGAAAATTGGAGCTACTAAAGGAACATTTTGTGCAAAGATGGACACAATAAAGGACAAAAATGTTAGGGACCTCACAAAAGCAGAAGATATCAAGAAGAGGTAGCAACAATACACAGAGGAATTATACCAGAAAGATTTGGATGTTCCGGACAACCCAGATAGTGTGGCTGCTGACCTTGAGCCAGACATCCTGGAGAGTGAAGTCAAGTGGGCCTTAGAAAGTATGACTAACAACAAGGCCAGTAGAGGTGATGGCATTCCAGTGGAAATATTTAAAATCTTAAAAGATGATACTGTTAAGGTGCTACACTCAATATGCCAGCAAGTTTGGAAAACTCAACAGTGGCCAGAGGATTGGAAAAGATCAGTCTACAACCTGATCCTGAAGAAGGGCAGTGCCAAAGAATGTTCCAATTACTGTAGAATTGCACTTATTTCACACGCTAGCAAGGTTATGCTCAAAATCCTACAAGGTAGGCTTCAGCAGTATGTGGACCGAGAACTCACAGAAGTACAAGCTGGATTTCGAAGGGGCAGAGGAATTAGAGACCAAAATTCTAACATGCACTGGATTATGGAGAAAGCCAGAGTGTTCCAGAAAAATATCTACTTCTGCTTCATTGACTACGCAAAAGCCTTTGACTGTATGGACCACAGCAAACTATGGCAAGTTCTTAAAGAAATGGGAGTGTCTGATCACCTTATCTATCTCCTGAAATCTCTATGTGGGACAGGAAGCAACAGTTAGAACTGGATATGGAACAATTGATTGTTTCAAAACTGGGAAAGGAGTATGACAAGGCTGTATATTATCTCCCTGCTTATTTAACTTATAATCAGAATACATCATGCGAAAGGCGGGACTAAATGAATCCCAAGCTGGAATTAAGATTGCCGGACGAAATATCAACAACTTCCCATATGCAGATGATACAACTCTGATGGCAGAAAGTGGGGATGAATTAAAGAACCTCTTAATAACGGTGAAAGAGGAGAGCGCAAAAAATAAAACTAAGATCATGGCCACTGGTCCCATCACCTCCTGGGAAATAGAAGGGGAAGATATGGAGGCAGTGACAGATTATATCTTCCTGGGCTCCATGATAACTGCAGATGGTGACAGCAGCCATGAAATTAAAAGACGCCTGCTTCTTGGAGGAAAGCAATGACAAACCTTGACAGCATCTTAAAAAGCAGGGACATCACCTTGTAAACAAAAGTCAGCATAGTCAAAGCTATGGTTTTTCCTGTAGTGATGTATGGAAGCGAGAGCTGGACCATAAAGAAAGCTGACTGCCAAAAAATTGATGCTTTTGAATTGTGGTGCTGGAGGAGACTCTTGACAGTCCCTTGGACTGCAAGGAAAACAAACCTATCCATTCATAAGGAAATTAACCCTGAGTGCTCGCTGGAAGGACAGATCCTGAAGCTGAGGCTCCAATACTTTGGCCATCTCATGAGAAGACTCCCTGGAAAAGACCATGATGTTGGGAAAGAGTCAAGGCAAAAAGAGAAGAGGATAACAGAGGACGAGTTGGACAGTGTCACCGAAGCTACCAATATGAATTTGACCAAACTCCGGGAGGCAGTGGAAGACAGGAGGGCCTGGCGTGCTCTGGTCCATGGGGTCACGAAGAGTCGAACACGACTTAATGACTAAACAACAATAACAACAAAAATATTCAGAACTTGAAAATATTTGCTTTTTAGAATAACATTTCCCAAATCCCCCAGCAAGCATGGCCAGTTGTATTCCAGCTGTTGTGCATTATTGGAGCTGTAGTCCAAAAGGGTGACTTTTCCAGGCTTCGATTAGCAATGCAGAGAAGTCAGACTAAATAAATCCACTTGGCTTTTTTCCTGCTGAGGAGGAATGTGGAAGGAAGATGTGCCCACAACAAAGACTCTACTGTATTTACAAGTGGCACCTACAATGAAACTTGCAGCACAGAGTGTTTCTATTCACTGCCTAAATCAACCGTGCCCTTTCCCACAATAACCCATCCCAATCCCCCCTTCACTTGATATTCTATTCCTACCCCAGCAAAGGGTATTTTGTGGCCACCAAACTTACACAAGCGTTGTCCAGGGGCATTGGGGGAGGGACTGCCATTCCTTTCAGGGAGGGTTTGCCCCTGATTATGTACATTTTTAAAACCCTTAGGCTTTATCCCAGTCTGCAGATACATCCCCTTCTTAAAAGCAGATAGTATTCCAGCATGGGTAATGCATAAGCGGTGACACCTCTGAGCTGTGAAAACAGAGGGAATGGCAGGAACCCACCCCCCATTCCCCAAAAAAGGTTGGAATGCATCCCAGATATGTATGCGTCACCCGAGCTTGTGATTGAGCAAGCTGATAGAAACAGAAGGCATCATCAAAGACTTAAATTACTGTCATAACCTGGGCCTCACTTTGAGTGCAATTTTTATGTGTTTATATATTCATTTTTGAATATCTGAAAGTGCAACCACCCTGTATGCAAATCAATAGAAACAAGGCTTCTGCATTCCACTAAGTGCTTGGTTTCAACTGGAAGGTGGTCTGCTGGAGCAATTCACTCAGCCCCATTTCCAGCTTTTAATATAAGCAACCGGTTGAACTACAGGGCAGCAAAATCTCTCCAACTAACAATAAAGACACAGGAAACATTATTCTTCATGGTTCTTATATGCTATTCACCGAGCTCAGACTACAAAGCTTAGACTAAAATAATGGACAACGATGCATGGTTCTTGGAGGTTACATTTCAGTGCCACCTGAAACAGGAAACTTGCAGGGACAATAAACTGTATATACTTTGGCAGTAATGTTAGCAGGATTTCTGGTTTGTTTGTTTTTTATTTTCTGGTGTTTTTTTTTTTTGGTGTTTTTTTTTTTGAAAAAGCTTTAAATATTTCATCCTGAAAAGGCTGAGAAAGAAAGAGCAGGAACAGCTGCTACTTTTGAGGAGTTGGGAGTGAAGAGCCTGAAGAGGGACACACTCATGCCCAATCCCAGCTATATGAAATATTTTAATCTCTCTGGACAAAACTAACTTCCATCCCTGTGAACATTAATTAACACATAACTTCCTGATATGTAATACTATCCCTAGCTAATAAATTGAAATTTGTAATTTTATGATTTTATATATTTTTATACTGTTTCGTTTTATTTTGTAAGCCGCCCCGAGTAGACATGGTCTAGAGGGGCGGGGTAAAAATCAAATAAATAAATAAATAAATAAATAAATAAATAAATAAATAAATAAATAAATAAATTCACTTGGGGAAAAGTGCCAGACTGGGGAGGCCAATTTTATAGACTCATCATCATCATCATAGAGTTACAGAACTGAAAGTGATTCTTTGGATCACTGAGTCCAGATCCTATCAAGAATGAATATTGGAGAATTGAATTCCCAAACTCTAGCTCCTCAACCAGATACCTAAAACACCGAGCTATCCAGCAGTTCTTTTATAAAAAGAGCACTTTTGAAGGAGCCAATAACAGATGTGCCACTAGGAGGTCAGGGTGAGAACCCACATGGCATTCTTTATAAGTTCTATTACGTATTGAAAAAAATATATTTAAAAAAAAAATTTTAAGTATATGTGCCCACAGCTTCTACCTGACTGCAAGATCTTGGGATGTTGCAACTTTGAAGTACTGTAATTTTCAGGTACAGGTACAGAAACCTTTATTGGCATGCTGCATAAATAAAACAATAAGACAATAAAATACCGGGAAAGGATTCATTACTGGGGGGAGGAGGAACCAGGAAATCATGATTGGAGCCCCTCGTTTTGGGGGAGCAAGCAATGTAAATAAACAAAGTATTTCTGTTATGTAAAATTGTTTATACGTATACTTATTGTATTATCTTTTAATTGTTGTTAGCCGCCTAGAGTGGTCCTGACACGACCAGATAGGTGGGATATTAATTAATTAATTAATTAATTAATTAATTAATTAATTAATTAATTAATTAATTAAATAAATAAATAAATAATTAAATAAATAAATAAATAAATAAATAAATAAATAAATAAATAAATAAATAAATAAATAAATAAATAAATAAGCTTGATAGATAAACAAGATAGATAGGTTTCTAAACTGAGCCCCATCATAGTGGTAAGATGCCAAACACATCAAGACAAAGACAACAGGACACCTTGATATCACAAAACAATTTGGTCCCAGAAAATTTCCCATTCATGTTTTACATAGACCTGCACCCAACTACCTCCACATGCATATTACTAGTTGTTCACAACAAAATATAAGCAGATGACATAGCATGGAAATATATTCTTTAAATTGGCAGGGAGTAACAATTCCAAATAAATTAAATAACTGGTAAGAAAAACATTCTCATGCAATCAAACACAAGAGACAGGTTATTACATGACAAATCAGGAAGTATTTTCTTATGTACTACACCCAATACTGTACAGTATTTGCTTTTGAGTCCTTTCATGTGAAATCATTACTCAAGGAACAATTAGCAACATGTTTGTTTTTGTGTATGCAGTAGAGACAACCTTGATCTTTCTCAGCCTGTTTATAATATGAAGCTGGCATACTGTTTTGTTTTATTTTGTAAGCCGCCCCGAGTAGACATGGTCTAGAGGGGCGGGGTAAAAATCAAATAAATAAATAAATAAATAAATAAATAAAGCCACCCCTGGCATTTCCTTATCAAAAGGAAAAGAAACAAATTACAGTGATGGTAGTGTGCATGCAACACATCCAATTGCCTACAGTTTGAGGTGTGTTTAAAACAGCAACAATGGACAATACAAAGGCTTAAGAACTAGTATATGGCCCAACTCTGCCTTAGTGTTTTATTGTTCATTAACAACAATTAAAAAACAAAACAAAACCGATAGTATCACTTTACCTATACCGAGAATCTGCAGATACAGTAGGGAAGATGAAACAACACAAGGTGAGAGACAAGAAATGTCTCTCCTATGTAACTTTGTGGAAATGAAATAGGGTACTTTTGCACTGACTGATCACATGTGACGAGCAGTAGCTCTTCAGCTTCTCAAGACCGAGGTCTTTTCAACGGGAGATGGTGGCAAAGGACCATTTGCCCAGAGAGAATGTGAGAGAACCCCATCAGCAATTGGCTTTTCCTAAGTTATCTTACTGGACAAAATATATTGTTCTCCCGCTGCTATGGCACCTAATACAGTATACAGAATCCACCTAAGCCTCCCACAGCCTCACTGCATAACCACACACGAACATTCATCACTTGTGGTGACTTGTCTGTGTAAGTGACACTTTACATTGATCTCCTTCATTAAAACTATCTCAGAATAGTTTCTGCATCTGCATTTAGTTTCTAGTTCTCACAGCACAAAAGTAGGGACTTTTAATGCTTCAGTTGTAATTCCCTGAGCAACTAGACAAGCATTTGTCCTGCTGCTAGTGTCAGGTTCCCCACTGTTCAATAGTTGCTCTCTCAACTATACAATGTTGGCACTAATCACAAGTAGATTTGATCTTTCAGCATCAGTATGCAGTATATTTTAATCAGGCAGCAGGGCTTGTGGTTTGTTTGTTTGTTTGCAGAGTTTTCAGCTGCATAAATTAGTCTTCCTTTTGGCTTGTGTGAACATTGATATTGGTCTTTTGGGGCAGTTGCTGGGGTTGTCCCATTGACATCACTGATGATGTGCAGAGTGGGGAGTTGTATGAGTGAATCCTATTCATTTTGACTGCCTTCTGCTTCTACTGGTAAGGACTACAAATGCAATGCAACTTATACATTGCATTCTAAGAATACAGTACTGTAGGATTCTTTTATCCACACGGGATTAGTTTCAAGCCCCCCTGTGGATGCTGAGAAATGTGGATTATAGTGAACACTCTCCTGCTCTCATTGATTATGTGGAAAGTGAAGGCAAATGAGCCCACGGAAGCCCCAGCCCTCTCTTTGATCCATGCAAACCCAATACAGTGGGCCCTCGACTTACGAACGGCCCTAGTTACGAACATTTCGGGTTATGAACCCGATCTCATCGCAAGTAGTAAACCCTACTTGCGAACTCAGATCAGGTTACAAACCCAAAAGGCAGGGAGAAAGGGTGGGAAATTCGAATTTCCTGCCCTTCCTCCCTGCCTTTGGAGCTTTCAAAGGGCTTCCTCCGACATCGAAGGAAGCCTTCTGAAAGCTCTATGAAGCCAAAAAGGCAGGGAGAAAGTGCGGGAAGTTCGAACTTCTCCCGCTTTCTCCCTGCCTTTTTGGCCTCGGAAGCAAGCCGGCCGGCCAGGGAGAAATCGGCTCCCTCCTTCCACCAGGTAAATCAGCAGGCAGCAGGAGGAGCTGCCACTGCCACTTCCCTGGAGAAAGCTTGCAAGACAAGAGGCCTTAAGCAGCCAGAAGCCATGTTATGTATTCTTCATAGCATGCTCTCTGGCTCCCTCTATGGCATGTGAAAATAATTTTTTCTGGATTTTTTCTTTCAATATTTTAAATATTTTCAGCCCACAGATTAATGAAACAGCAGATACTGATTCCACAGATAAGGGGTCCTACTGTATATTTTTTTTCCCTCCTGGTTTAGTGCTAGAGCACTAAACTGATATAGCACTAATTAAAATGCTCACCATGTCCTGTCCGTTCAGTGCTATTTCACTTACCTTTTTTTTTTTTTTTTTTTTTTTTTTGAAAAAGAAGGCATTTGAATTCTGGTAAAAGAATGGGTAAAGGCTGATGATATTGGCAGTGAAGGATATGGGGTAAGTAAGGCTGTGTGACTTATAGACACTTGAAACACACCTTTCTGGGATAATTAAATGTTACTGTGAGAACTGTGACAGCAATTTAAATGGCAGCGTGCAGTATAGAGGAGATCTGTAAAGAGCTTCCTTTCAGATTTATTCACATGGGTGATTATTCCTTGACACAGGGCTCTCCTTCCTTATATTTTATATTGCAGAGTGCTATGGACTTGGTGTTTATTTTCCCTCCGATTTCCATTATTAAGTTTTTATAAAGAAATATTAAACACCATAGATAAAGCTTTCTGGTAACTAACAAAAAACTACCTTCCCCACCCCCTGATTTAGACAGTTCAACACCATTAACTGACTGAATAATATTTGATAGATAATAGTATAGTAGTATAATGAATTAGGGCATTCATAATTAGGGAAGTCCAAAAGAACAGAGCATTTTGAACAAGCGGTAAGTATTTTTATCTACACCACAGGAGCAGGTTGTTTGTAAAGCTAATGAGTCCTAAATGCCCATTCAGGACAAAGTCACCCTCCAATATACAGTATGTTGGATTAAAAAAAGATAGCTCAGAACCATATATTGTTGTTGGGAAACAGAATTTAATCTCTCTACTCCCATGAGGGCAGCATCTAAGCTTAATGGGTAGGAGGAAATCTAAGCAGATGGCAGATGATATCACCATCTTGACTAATAAAGAACAGAAGCAGATCAACTTTGCAAGGACTAGTACCACAACAACACTGTTAGTGGCAGATCAAACGTAACTGATAGGATTGTTCTGATAATAATGGTGCATATGTGTGTTTGTGTCTGTGCATTTGTATGTAGAACTTTTAGAAAATGGGTATCAATATGATGTATTTAAAACACATTAAGGTTAGACTCAAAACTATGTACTGTTTTAAAATATCTAAAGTTTTCAGATTTAAATTATGTAATTCATAAATGCAGCTAGGAATACCTTGTTTCCCCGAAAATAAGACCTAACCTGAAAATAAGACCTAGTATGATTTTTCAGGATACTCATAATATAAGCCCTACCCCAAAAATAAGCCCCAGTGAAGTGAAACCCCGCCCTCCGTCACTGTGCAGCAACCAGAAGAAGATGACATGACTGTATTTGAATCAATGTAGACTGTTGTACATGAAAAAAAATAAAACATCCCCTGAAAATAAGCCCTATGGCACTTTGGAGCAAAACTTAATATAAGACCCTGTCTTTCAGGGAAACATGGTAGTTTTACAAAGTGTTGGAGATCTTTCAGCAGATTCGAAAAATTAGGAAGGTGAAAGAAAATGTGGGCTATCTCAATATTAATTTGTCAAAATAATGGCAGAAATTATCAACAAATTTGTGAAATACAGAAAACTAGGGACAAATTATATTTAGAATACACCTGCTAATGATGACCAAATAAGCTAGCAGACTGATGAATACTTTTTTTTTTGAACTACACTGCTTAAAAAACTGTAATAATGAACAGTTTTTACCTTTAGAGGGAAATGTTCTATAAATTTTTGAATTATGAAAGGTGGTAATGTATATAACCTTTTTATTACAATTTACTATATTTGTTTATGTTTCATAGAAAGATGTGCTTGTGGTGTTTGGGTGAAGAATTGGGGGGGGGGATATATTTCTAATTAAATAAATAAGAAAAGTTCAAATTATCCAAACACAACTTGATATAACACACACAAGAAACCTCCACAAAAGCTCACATTAAAATATTTTTCCTTGGGTTTTGCCTGAAGAGCCGGCACAGACTAACACGATTACCTCTTCTAAATCTACAAGAAATTGATGATTATAGGTTAATTTTAATATGTTTGGATATTTGTGTGCTACTTTGTGTTATAATGTAACTAGCAGAAAACAAGGATGTTCAAGAGCATCTTTATGGATTCATATTTATAGCAGACACGTGCAGAACTGAAAGACAAACTCTTAAAGAGCCTCGTGGCGCAGTGGTTAAGCTGCTGTACTGCAGCCAAAACTGTGCTCACGACCTGGGGTTCAATCCCAGGTAGCCGGCTCAAGGCTGACTCAGCCCTCCATCCTTCCGAGGTCGGTAAAATGAGTACCCAGCTTGCTTGGGGGAGCGATGTGTAGCCTGCATAATTAACTTGTAAACCGCCCAGAGAGTGCTTTAAGCACTATGGGGCGGTATATAAACAGCACGCTTTGCTTTGCTTTAATGCTTAACATGAGTTAACTGCCTTTCTGTATAAAAATAAAAAACGGTGACTCTTTTGGGCTGACTGGTGGGTTCTTTAGGCAATTTGAAAATGCAGCTCTATCAGAGAGAATATTGACTTGTCAGTCTCCACTGAAAGAGATGGAAATGCACAGAGGAGATCCAAAGCAGGATCTGGCCTTGTGGTCTTTAAGCACTTGAAGTTCATGTCAGCAGTCCTGCTTTATCCTGTCAAAACTGAACAGCTCCAGATTTTCATAAATTAGAAACAACAAGTGAAAATCTACAGAAATAAGAAAAAAAATCAATAGATCAGCAATTTTTGCACAGATTCTATCAAAGTAGACTTTACTGCTATTAAAGTTCAACACAGTTGAAAGATAAACACATTTTTATTAATTCTACACCATTTCTTTTCAAGGAAAAACAACTACATGGAGAATTTGTCTATTTATGAAAATTATTTTGATCTGCCTGAACTAGATTTTACTTTCACTTAACTACCAAGAAGTAAATACTAAGTTTCCATGCATAATTTCCTGGAACTGAGTGCATTTGGAATTACTGAGACTTAATACCAATAATAGTAATTTCATTTTATCAAGCTGATGTCAATTTATGGGGACTCCTTTTAGGGTTTTCTAGGTTTACCATTCCCTTTTTTGGTTTGTGTGCATGTGTATGCTTTCTGACTGTGCAACTTGCCCAAGGCCACACAAGACTATCTCATCTCCTACAAGGCAAAGTGGGGAAACAAACTCATGACCTCTGGAGATGCCACATCTCACTGAGCTATCAAGTCAGTTCCCAGTAAATCTGAATAGGGCTGGGATGAACATTATATTGACTCTGTTGCAGGTAAAAAACTGAGCTTGTAGTAAAAAGCAAGCAGAATGACAAAATCAAGTTAGAAACATAATTGTTTTTCTTTGCATATTAATGGATTTAATGTTACTTTGAAACCTTGGAATTTTAATTATCTTTTATTAATATCACATACATTCCAACTAGAAATTTATGTGGTACATTTGTCTTTTCAAGAAGCCACTATGGATTTGAGGTTTCTGGACGAGGAACAATAGTTGCAGAAGCTGTCAAGAAAGAAGTGAACAGTCAAGGAGTAAGTTCTAACCAAATACTGACCTCCACAGTATCTGTAGTGGATGACATCCCTGATGTTTAGTGCAATGGGAGGAAGTGGAGAAATAGATGAATTGGAGGAATAGAGGGAGATTCTCTCATGTTTCACTGATTGGAGAGGCAGATGGCAGCAGGAAGAGTTCTGTTACTATCCAATTTGTTGGCTTGATGGCTTTTGTTTCTTTTGTTGTTATGTGCCTTCACGTCCGGACTGACTTATAGAGACCCTAACAGAACTTTTAAGAGAAATGAGATATGTAAGGAGTGGTTTTACCAGTTCTAGTGGGCTTCCATGGCTGAGTGAGGATTCAAACCCAGGCCTCCTGTGTCCTAGTACAACAACACCACGGGTATCCAGTGTTTAATTTCTTACAATAGGCATAAAAATAATAAATGTAATGTCAATGCAATGTGCTATTAAGCATGCATTGCTAAATATTCCTATCCTAGAATAAGTAATTCCTGATGCGAGGCTTTAAAACTTTCAATCTTTCACACCCAAATTTCTCATATTTATGTAAAACTTAGTTTTTCTAAGGTTAAAGTGATGATACACATCTCCATCAAGACTGTCTACAAAAGTCTCTCCCCCTTGTGAGTGCTGGTATATCAAAAGAAGAGGCAAATGGCCCCAATGAAAAGAAAAACCACCTTTAAATGTCATATGAGTCAAAGCTTGGAAATTTTTCTGGTTTTGGACTACACCCCAGAGTTCCTCACCCAACCTAACCAGTGGTCACCATGCTTGCTGTTACACTGTGGGAGCAATACTCCAAAATAAAAAGAAAAATCCCCAAGTTCTATCCTAGAGCAGCACTGATGCTGCTACTTTGCGAGTTTCTTGCACTCCTGATAATGGATTTTTCTAGCAATGTGCTCGGGAATCCCTTAATGTTCTTGTCAAATATATGCTCTGTTAAAACTGTTGTTTTCAACTGTGTTTTAGTATTGATTTTACTTACTGTTTTTAATATTATACTTGTTTAATTCTTTCTTAAACTGGTATACATTTGTATACTTACTGTCTTAGCTTTTAAATATTGTCTTTTTAATTATGTAAGCTGCCTTGGGTCCTTTTAAAGGAGAAAGGTGGAATATAAATAAATAAATAAATAAATAAATAAATAAATAAATAAATAAACAAACAAACAAACAAATAAACAAATAAACAAATAAATAAATAAATAAATAAATAAATAAATAAATAAATAAATAAATAAAAGTACTCCACAGTTCTGGTTAAGCCTTCTAATATGAGCTGGGGGGGGGGAATGAACTCTTCATGCCTGAGTCAGTTGACCAGTCAGACCCCTTTCTTCTTTCCCCTGCAGGCATTTCCTTTGTGTTGGCTGACTCCCCCACTGAACTCCTAACTCAGCATGCTGGACATCAGAAGTAAAGGGAGGCGGGAAGGGAGGAAGGGAAATCTTGTACTGTGGAGAAGCAGACAGATTGCAAGTTCGTACAAATTCCTGGAGGCATATTGATGCAATTGCACAGATCAGATCCTGTTCTATTTCTGATATTAGTGGGGTCTGTTTGGCCCATATTTGGGATCAATTAAAAAAATACACTTTCCAAATTTCAAAGGGAAGCAAAGTTTTTAAAAGCTCACTTATGAGCCTAACTGGGTGGGGCTGTACTGTCTCATCTACAGCGCCACTCATCAAAATTAGTGTTTTCAAGGTATAGTATAGCAATATGGATTCTGCCCCAACCAACCACAGACAGAATACAGGTGGATAATACTAAGCCCCTTCTTCACAGCAGCCCCAGGAAGTTCTCATCCATTGGAGGAACACATACCTTAAAAATAAATAAATATATAAATAAGCTGTCTTGCACTGAAGACCTCTTGTTTGTATTTGCTGCAAAAGAGAATTTGCTCAGTCATGTGGAAGTACATTCACAGTGCTAGAAAGAGCAATTAAGCACCTGTGGAGGCTGAGAAAAGCTACAATGAAATGAGAGTAGAAAATAATGTGTGCTTCTTTCTCTTCCCAATCCTCTATTTCAGTTTTTTCTCATGGCAACAGCCCTGCTGCTACTGGGTTCATACCAGAGTGCTGGCCTTGGGCACTGTAACCCAAACAGCAATACTGGCCACCCCTGGAATGTGTGCACATGAGTGTACATTTTGAACTGTAGAGGCTCAGAAATAGAAGTTGCTCTGCAATCCTGCAACTGCATGTCCCAAAAGGCTTCTGCACCAGGAGACTGAAGAGGTGCCCAGTAAAATACAGTGGTGCCTCGCTAGATGATTGCCTCACAAAATGAGGAATTCGCTAGACGATGACTTTTTGAGCGATGTTGTGCTTCACAAAATGATTGTTCCTATGGGCAATTTTCGCTGGACGATGTTTGGGTCCTTGCCTCACAAGATAGGTTTTTTAAAAAACACTGTTTCGCAAGACAGTCCCCCCCCCCAATTGGAACACATTAATTACATAAGACCTACATTTTTATCCCAAAAAAGTGGGGGAGAAAGTGTATGCTGATGGCTTTCCAGGGTCTGCCTCCTAGAAAAACAGCAGCATACACTTTCTCCCCCACCTTTTTTAGGATAAAAAAGTAGATCTTATGTAATCAATGTGTTTCAATGGGGGGTACCATCTTGCAAAGCCTCACCAATGGGGCTATGGCTGCAAATTTAAATTGTAGAGGATGGTGAAGACAGCCAGGAACCAAAGGGTAAAGAGATTGTAAAAAACAACAACAGAGAAATCACAAACATAATGCCCCCATTAACACAAATTATGCAGTTGAGTTCCCCACATTTGGGGAAATCACAGGGATCAGCAGCACACCCAAAGTTCAACAGATGAGCCTCCCCCTGGGAAAAACATTTTTACAACATGGTATAATACCTGTGCACTAGAGGATTGTGGGAGGAACACCTAGCCCCTGACGGGGGTCCTGCAGGGCACCCCAAAACACTGAGGAGCTCTCTTGGCCTCTGGCAGGACTGGGGCTATGCAGCCCTGTACTGAGTGGGAGGTGCAAACAGGGGGTATCCATGACTTGGGGGGTTAGGGGAAAGAAGGGGGTAGGAGATGCAAGAGCCATTCCAACTCATACCTTGCAGGGGAAATGGCATGCCATAAAAGTGGTTTTCCCAGGGGGAGGCTCATCCATTGCACTTTGGGTGTGCTGCTGATCCCTGTGTTTTCCCCAAATGTGAGGAACTCAACTGCATAATTTGTGCTAATGGGAGATGACACTTGTGATTTCCCTGTTTTTTCTAGATTCCTTTTCACCTCTCTTTCTCCTCATCAGAACCTACTGCAAAGGCAGCAAGTCCTGGTGATGTCTTGTATTACATTCTTTTTCTTTTTCTCCCCTGTGGTAAAGGATCAGGGCAAAAAAGTCATCATTATCAGGAGCCGGGGGGGGGGCTGCTTGACTCCTTTTACCCTCTTTCTTTGTTGCTGGAAAGAAAAAGAGGGGGAAGGCTATCTGAGACCCATTGAATTTCCAAAGGCAGTGCAGGTAAGGGGATTGCTTTTCCCCAATATAGTATGGGGAAATGTGTTTTGCAAGACGATGTTTTCTATGGACAATTTTCGCAAGACAGTAATTTCCCCCCCAATTGGAACGCATTAAATGGGTTTCAATGCATTCCAATGGAGAACTGGGTTTCACAAGACAATGTTTTCACAAGACAGCAATTTCCATGGAACGAATTAAAATTGTCTTGCAAGGCATCATTGTAATGCCTCTTAACCTCTTTTTGAAGGTTGTCTTCCTCCAGAGACTGAGAAACACAATGGTCATTGCACAGAAACTTACAATACCAACATCGCTATTGTTTTCTAGTTCAAGACTGACACCAAAACACAGACACGCTAATTTTTTTAAAAATAAGAACTCCCAGTGGCCGTGCTAGCTGGGGATTCTGGGAGTCTTGATCTAAAAAAGTAACTTTTCCAACCTCTAGCTACCATCACAAACCTTTCTGTCCCTTCCTTCTGTCAGGCACAGAAACAGGAGAAATGAGGAACATGATCAACAGGCACTGCAAAAAGCGTAAAAGAAAATAAGGAAAGTTTGTTTCCTTCTAGCTGTTTTCACCCAGCTTTGCCCAAAGGGAGGACAACCCAAGAGAGCATTTTGTGCCACCTCTGTGAATAACTGAAACTTTCAGGGGAGGTCTTAAGGGCTCATTCTTTTTGAGGATAAAAATACTGTAGACTTCTAGTGAGTTTATATTATCTGCTTTATTTACAAAGACACAAATTTAGCAGGTGGAATGCAAACAAGCAACCAAATGCAGAACATTAGTCTTAATTCAATATCAGTTTAGCATGGCAGCATCTTTTATCTTGAAGCTTCTTCGAAAAGCCTAAATAATATTTTCCTCTTTTAACTCAAAGCCATTCTTTACCATTCTCTACTCCAATTAACGATTAAAAACCAACCAACCCAATTACTTACATTTCTCAAAGGAGTACAAGTTCATGGGTATGACACAAGTTCCAGTAGCTTGAGGAAGTCAGAAACTACCAAGTCCTTATCATCCACATCAAGGGGTCATGAGGAAAGGGGGGGGGAACCCCATGAGAAGAAAGCTGCCAAAGTTTTAAAACTGTCCTTAACAGCAGCTGGACAGCAGAAATTTAGCAAGTGAATGTTTTATGATTGCTTGATCACTATGACAAGATGGCCGTTTAATCAAAAGGGGAGAAAATGTCACTAGCATGCTTGATCCTCTGTCTTTCTTTTTAGTATAGTTAGTGATTTATCAGATTTGGAGGAAGAACAGCAAGAAAGAGAGAGGGCAAGTGTTCTTCCCCCATTTTATTTTTAGCTATGTACTCAAGATCAGCTTCCACCATCTGAAGGAAACTCCTGTCCAGATGATATAAACTTCTATCATTTATAGCTAGCACCACCATTTTCCCTTCTGACTGTGAGTGGTGAACTATAGTGCTTCAGACCTGGACAGCAAGCACCAGGCTGAGAATGCTGACTTAGTTGTAACTTTACCCTAGAATCACAAAACACTATTGAGCATTCCTTCTAGTCTTATCAAATCCAGGTGAGCAACTCCCTTTTTTTTTAATTATCAGCCTGCCACTATTTTTTATTATTGTTTCTGTTGTTGCTGCTGCTGCTGTTTTGTGTCGACGATTATTCATTTTTAGATTTTATCTTCTACCCTTCCTGTGAGATGACAATCCAGGGTGACTAAAATTGTGCATTATTAAATGCAGAATCTACAAATCACAAATCAATTCAATGTAACAACAATAACCAGAACAACAGCAATAATGTTTGACAGGAATTAAAGCAGTTGGAAATAACTGGGCTGTTCTTCTAACAGTGATCATCAAAGCTGGCCCTGCAGCACACAGAGCTGCTTATCAAGCTGAAAACAACTCAACCAGCCAGTAAAACAGCAGCACATACAACAATAAAACCTACTAGTTTGGCAATGGAAACACTGCATTTTGGTTTCTAGAAAATCTGGATGGATCCCAAATTTTCAAACTATGTTTTCATTTTCTGTTCTTATCTGTTTCCTTGGATAAATATCTCAGAGCGAGGTTTCAATATTCACATTATGGTTCTTTCCACTACAGAGAATATGGATTCCTGCAAGGAGGCAAAGCAAAAAAAAATCTAGGGTAGCACTACTTAAAATCTCTCTCTCTCTCTCTCTCTCTAATTTATTAACTGCTTTCTTGCCCACTAGGGCCTCCAAACCAATGTACGTACAATGTATTCAATTAAAAAATTGATTAAAACAATGGTAATGCCAGTTTTAAAAACCAAAGGCCAGACAGAAAGTTAAACTCTTTGTCAGAAGATCACCAGGGATGGAGGAAGCCTGGTTTCCTTTGCATGGAAGTTCCATGACAGAGGACTTGCTACAGTAAACAAGAAAAACATGATGCACATATGGAAGCAACATTTGAAGATCAAGTTCAAACAAAGGTTTTAGCTTTGGATCTTAGTTCATAAATGTGCATTCTGTGTGGTATTCATTGGTAGGCAAGAAAGCAATTAATAAATTTGATGGCTGGCTGGATGGACAGACAGATAATGCTAATAGGCTTAGTCATATTTTGCTAAACAACCATTGTGACTTTTAAGCCACTAGATGGCAACAAACATGAAACATTCAGAATACTGCAGTGATGCAGTACTGTCTTGATGCAGGGAATAACACCATGTCCCCTGTTGTCAGAGAGGTGTTTGACAAGTACAGAAATAAAGCAGAGCCTAGGTGAATTCTATATATTATTTACATGAAAATGAGGATTCGTCAAAAGATACAAGCTTTGCAACATGACACAAACAAAATTATAACCTGTTTCTTCTGCCACCAGATATCTTTTGAAGCTCTTACTTCTTCTGCTATGAAAACTGATGCCTGAAATTTGACTTTTTTCTAGTCCATTACACCTTACTATATAATTTCCTAAGTTATATTTTTGTCTATTAAAGTAAACTGCCCCAAAGACTGAATATGTCTTGCTAAATCTGCATCCAGTTCAGATCTCCTACAAACCATTGAAATTTTGTAGCCTGTTCCTGTTACTTGCACAATTCTTACTAGCCGGAATCCAACATCTGAAATGATCAAACTCACCCACCTACTTAGGTATGGTGAAGCTACATAACATTTAATTATCTCCTTCATTAAATCTAAAGCTATGTAAATCACATTTTGCTATCATGGTTGAACAATGTTTCAATCTGCTACCAAACTGTAAAATATTAAATTCTGTGGCAATGTGGTTTTTGTCCATGATGATAGCTATAATTTAGACTATTGATACATTCGAAAAGACATACCAGGAGAATTCTATCAAAATATATTTACAAAGAGGTTGACTCAGACTAATAACTTACCCGTATTTTTCGCACCATAAGACACACTTTTTCCCCACAAAACGGGTGTGTGTGGAAAGTCTGTGCGTCTTATGGAGCGAAGAAAACAGATTATATTTTCCTGTTTTCTTCTCCTAAAAAAATTTGTGCGTCTTATGAAAAGGTGCGTCTTATGGAGCGAAAAATACGGTATTTCTTAAATCTCCAATACTGTGAAGCTAAACATCCTAATATCGGGCTAATCACCACACAAACAAGGTGTATTGCTACAACAAGCAACAGCATGGCATCTAAAGATGGGGACTAGCCAGCTAGTGGCTTCCAGGCCAGTTTCAGACTGAGTAATTTTGTCTGCCCCTGCCAAACTGTAAAGAACTGTATTCATATATGTATGGTGCCTGTATCCTGAAACATCCCAATGCATCAATAGAATGTAGCCACTACATCTGTCACGATTTCTCCACCAGCTCTTCACTGCAAGGTCGAATTAATTCTGTGCTAGCCAAAAAGGAAAGGCATGTGATCTTGTGGCCCTACTGGGTGCATTCTCTCCTAGGTCTTCAGACCACTGATATAGATCATGGATGGGAAATCTTTTTCCTAATGTCCATCCTTCATTTTGTGCAAATATATGTGCAGCTAGCAACAAAATAGGCCATTTCCACCACTATATGTGTATTCTGAATGTCTCTCCATCACTCCCATCCTTCTTCTCCCTCTCTCATACACAAAAAGTAGAAAGCAAGAGAGGACTTGAAACAGTGAAGGCTGCATGAAACTGGGCCACTGGCACTTAAAGCTCCATGAGCTGCAGGTTCCTCCCTCCAACATACACAATTGCCACTTAAACATATTTTATTTTTTTTTATTTTTTTTATTTATATCCCGCCTATCTGGTCGGATCAGGACCACTCTAGGAGGCTAGAGGTCAAACAGCTTAAGAGCACTTAGATCATTGTTGATCTGTAGTCACTGTTTTCTAGATTAAGGTTTGCTACCCTTGTAACTATCTCATTAGTGCCAGGTGATTATTCAGTTTCCTGAAAATCTACTAACAATAAAGGCAAAGACACAAAGTCTGTGTCTCATAGCTTAGAAAAATAAACTGTGCTCCACTCACTTCTAGTAAGTGATTTGATTACTTTAAATATTCCATCAGTTTTCCCAAGCTCACCAACTTCTTGTGACATAAATTCCCATGGAAGCTGTTTTATTTACTTTCATTGAGATGGGAGAAAGGGCACAAGCTTCCCCATCAGCTTAACAAAAGAACGGGGCAAAAGAACACATTTTCTACCTCTAAGAGGCCTTTGATAGCAGCCTCACATGAATTTGCCACTAGCCCTGCCCACCCTTATCATGGGCTAATGTTCACAGTGTCTTTGTTATGTGATGCTCAAGTTGATTTGATTTGTTCTTTTATTTTATCATTGTTATTGCTTGAGTTATTGTCACTTCTGTTTGATTTTTTCCATTCTTAACCGCCCAGATTAGTGATTTACACTAAAGGGGTGGTATGTATGTATGTATGTATGTATGTATGTATGTATGTATGTATGTATGTATGTATGTATGTATGTATGTATGTATGTATGTATGTATGTATGTATGTATGTATGTATGTATGTATGTATGTATGTATGTATGTATGTATGTATGTATGAATGAATGAATGAATGAATGATAGATAGATAGATAGATAGATAGATAGATAAATAAATAAATAAATAAATAAATAAATAAATAAATAAATAAATAAATAACTTTGGAAAGGTACAGCAGTATTGACCACCTTCCCTTGCTAAAACTGCTTGCCAATTCTTTGCTGAACCCATGAGACTTTCTTTCACAGAACTACAGATATGAATCTTTATTCAGTTCTACTGAGTTAGTAAAATACAACAGATGTTACCATGGAGACTTAAAACTTAAGATGCTCAGACATCTGGAATGCTGCACTATGTTTAGAGATCCTACAAGTTATGCAAAACATCTGGAATGATGAAACCCACACAAACCTTGCTTGTTAAATTTTCCTAGCTAATAAAATGAGTATACTACAAACACATCTACATTAACAATTTATTTCTCCTAGCATGAATAAGTTAAGGCCTACTATTAGACAGAGTGAAGGAGCTGCCTTAGGTACCAGATGCTGGGATACAGAAGTGTATTGGAAGACACACCTGTATGCTTGCTTTGTGTTCTCAAGCTATCTTGGTACTTTCAGTGAAAGATGCCCAAATTAATGAGAGATTCCACTGTCAGTTCAGCAGACTTTGTAGCCTAGTTAGGAGGATGGGATCATCTTATTCTCTGCCTTGAACAGCAAAATATGTTGGGCCAGCCCTAACATTTATCTGAGAAGATGAGAGTGTATAACTAAGCACAGCTATTGAGAACAGTATTTCTTCAAAAAAAGGTATACATAAATCCTGAAACTCATTAAAACAATATGCGTGGGTGGTCAAAGGCTTTGCAGGTGAACCACCAAAACTAAACACACTCATCGTATTTGGAATGTATTGGGCTGTAGAGCAAGACGTAATGTGTTTGAATGGTCCCATTTTTAAAACAAAAGCAACATCCAAAAGCCTCCTACCCTTTAAAAAGTATTTGGGAGAAAGATGGGCTGTAAAATTTCTGTTCTAAACAGGTGAAAATTTCAAGCCTATCAGCCAAGTGTTATGGACACATACATTCCAACATGTGAGCCTGCTGCTTACATTTTTAACCTCTTCAGCAGTTTTTAAAAAATTTGCACAAAATGTAAACATACCGTTTATACTCAAGTATAAGCCGAGTTTTTCAGCACAATTTTTTGGCTGAAAAAGCATCCCCTTGGCTTATACTTGAGTCAGTGTCAAAATTAGAGGTTACTTAAGGCACTTTCCCCTCTAAGACTGCCCTCTTCTTTTCAGGCATTCAAGTGAGAAGGAGAATGGCTGCATGGCTGTAATTTCCAACCGGGTCGAAGGGCGATTGAGCTTCTAGGATGGGAAGGCAGCAACGGCTCCCTCCCTGGGCTAAGTCTAATCGTTTTCCTTTCCTACATCTATATTTATCAACCGTTTAAGTAATTGTTGTATTTCTTATATATTTTGCATTAGCTTGAGTTGTTAGAGTCCCGAGCATAGGGGAAACCAGCGGGGAAGGTATTCCCATTGCCGTGCCTAGGCGTGAGAGGTTTTAAAAACAAACAAATAAAACCAAAAAAAATATAAAAAGGGGAAACAGTAATGTTACAGCAGTTTACACTAAAAATAATAAGATTATACAGACGGGTTGGGGGTGATTGTGGTTTACTTCCGTTTCCCTACGGGTGGATTGGCTTTGTTTGTGTGGCTTCTTATTTCTCTCCATTTGTTGCTGCTTCCAGCTCCCATCCTTTCTGGCGTTACTTGGGTTTGGCGCCATTTTAGTTTCGCCATCTGTTGCCGCAAACACACACACACACCCAATTTTTTCTTGGATTTGACGGCGTTTCTGTTTACCTCTGTTGTTGTTGCATACACACACCACCTTTCCAGCTTGGCTTTGCTTCGGTGGCAAGTTAGTTTTTGTCTTTTGTTGCCGCATTTTCCTCTGTCCTTGTTTGTTGGACGGCACTTTAGTTCATGCTCAGAAGGGCAGTATGTTCAAAAAGATTTAACTTACTGATGCCTCAATTAATGTAATTTTATTGGTATCTATTTTTATTTTTGAAATTTACCAGTAGCTGCTGTATTTTCCACCCTTGGCTTATAGTTGAGTCAATAAGTTTTCCCAATTTTTTGTGGTAAAATTGGGTGCCTCGGCTTATATTTGGGTTGGCTTATACTTGAGTATATATGGTACACTCAATATATAAAAGTAGAAAAAATAGAATTTCCTTCTTCTCTGACAGTATACCTCTGATAGTGCACTCCTTCACATGTCTACTAAAAAGTAACTCAGGTTCAACAGGGTCTTCTTCCAAGTAAATATGCCTAATATTGCAGCATGAGTCCATAAGCTAGAAGAAAAAAATGCAGAATGTCTGTCTTAATTTTTTTACCAGTGTCTGTGACTGTGTGCACACATGCATGCACACACAGGAGAAGGGGTTGGCAAGGGAAGATCTGAGCACCCCTTCCTTACCATTCACCAGTGCAAGAGCAACTCTGCCCCACCCATTTTCCATTTTTAGGGAATCACAGAGTAAGTAAGCTCATGCTTTCTTCATAACACACAGTTTCTTTGACTATTTCTTGCCCACTATCCTACATTTTATTTGAACCTGGTCTAATTAGCAATCTAGTTTCCACATTTGGTGTAATTTTTTAAATGTTGTGTACAAAATATTTGTTTAAATACTAGCTGCATATATAAATGATTCTTGACATTGTTTTTCAGGAATTTTATCCAATTAAGCTTACCAAAATTTACCCAAAGCAAAGATACTGCTATTGTGTTTAATTCACTTAGACTATAAAAGAGTATTGTAAATAAGCAAATGTGTATAACCTACATTTTAGTGCCTCAATTTTATAGTTTTAAAACATTATTTGTGGTTTTTAAATTTCCTTAAACAAAACCTTTAAAAACTGGGGAAATAGTATGGAAATGTATGTTTAAGTAATTTTTCGATGAAACATCAATTTAGTTGATGAGTATCTTCTGATAAAGCACTGATTCTTCAATTAAACACATACACCTATCATAGATTAATAAATTAATTAATGAACAATATACATGCACATAGTACGGTTTATGTGACACATACTGTACACAGCATGATTCTGCCACATATAAAACATGTTTAACCCTCCCACTAAAACCAGTAGCACTTGATAATTATAGCATAAGGTGAAGCTGGCTATAAAGCAATGCTCTAGAGCAGTGGTCCCTAACCTTGGCCCTCCAGATGTTCTTGGACTTCAACTCCCAGAAATCCTGACCAGCAGAGTTGGTGGTGAAGGCTTCTGGGAGTTGTAGTTCAAGAACATCTGGAGGCTGAAGGTTGGGGATCACTGCTCTAGAGAACAGGTGAGAAAGACAAAGACCATGATAACATTGAAGTTCTCTCCCTGTCTCTTGTTTGGTGGCTTGACAATGAACACGCCAAGAAGAAATTCATTAGATCATGAAGTTCCATTTGTATCAAATTTTCACAGACAAGAGTTATAAATGTTTTCAGTGTAATAGTTAACTAGAGTGTTTTCTTTTGTTGTGATTTCATGATGTAAGCCCACAGACTCTGATGCCGCACACATCAAACAGAGGTGATACAGAAAGTATAGAGTCAAATTGATAAGGGGAGTGGAAAATGTGGGTGCCACTGTTGATGCACAGCAGCCAAGGAGAGGGCCAATGTATAATTCTTGGTATCAGCTAGTGTCTAATTCTAAAATATGACTGGGTAAAAGAGGACCCTACAAATGTTAAGAGCACAGCGTCCATCTTTTCTCACAACTGCCCATGCTGGCAAGGGGTGCTGCAATCCAACAGCATCTGGAGGTCCACAGATTATCCACCCCTTTTCCAAGTTATTTGAATCCTGGATATGTGAACAAGCATCTCCTCTCATTTGCAACTTGAGATTTTTAAAAGAGGACCTGTTATGAGAGCCTCCGCCTTCTGAGATGTCACAAACAGTTAGTTCTCCATTGGAGATCTTCTCCATTATGCCATCCCCCCTGGGGAATTTGCCAAGAGACATCTGGCTGAAAACAATCCTCTCAGCATTTAGAACAAAGACTTAAAGAAGGCTTACAGCTAAGGAAGCTTTAGGCCTCCACAGAAGATGGGAGCCTGTTTGATAAAGGATTGGCTGCTCTCAGGGAAGAACTTGAAAAAGTCACCTCCTGTGGACTTACAAGCTCTTAAAATCTCCATAGCCAGAGAGGACCACAGTCCCCAGCAATGGCCACAGTGATCATGGGGGTTTGGGTTAGGGGAGCACAAAATAGGAACTTTTTCAAGCTCTTGCACTGTGTCGTAAAAGCATATATAAGACAAAAAGAAAAAAACAACAACCAAGAGACAAGACCATTATGACACCTTAAAGACTAACTGTTATATTTTAATGTCAGCTTTTGTGGATCAAGTCTACTTCTTTGAACCCTCCCAAAAATTATTTGCCATTGTTTGTTGAAGAACGTATACTTGTTGATGGAAAGAAAGAACTTAGATGCAAACAGCAGCAGCAGACACAAGTATGAAAAGAGAACCTGGCAAACGTACCCTATGGGGAATAAGATATTACCACAGATGTTTATGTGGGTAAACACTAAGTATAATTGTAGTTGCTAAATTTTGGTGAACTCATTAAGATTAATATTTTATTCTACTGAGTTATGACACCATTTGCTCATGCTACTGGATTGATTTGCTGAGATTGCTTGGAGGACTTCAGTACAGTATTATGGAATTAGACTGTGCCTCTGCTGACGAACAGTTAGCAGTACTTATCTAAGCAAGAACTTTCCAACACAGACAGCTCTAGATCTGTTGATTTATGATGAGGTGACACTCAGGTTTTCAACAGACAGTACTAGATCGATCAGTTCCATGATGGTAGGCACTGTTCCATCTCCAAAGCATTGCCTACCACGGGACAGAAAAGGTTCGGGCCCTCTTTTTACATGAAAGTTGAAGGGACTGCCCATCTTCCTCTACTGAAGATGCTGAAGTAGTGCAGGAGCTCAATTGTGGTTGTAACCTCATGTTTATTGTAGTTGGAGCCTTGTACTAAGTACTAAGTGGATGAGACAGACAGGCAGGCAGGCAGGCAGACAGATATATATTTTTCTCTTTTGTATTCACCTTCTCAATTATACAGTCTGGTTAACTCTTTAACTGATGTGCATCAGGGTTTATAATCTGACTGCTTTACTGGAGCATGATTTTGCTTTGTGCCCCTGTTTCACTGCATTCATTCTTCCTTTATTAATTTATTTTTATAGTTTTGCTTATTTATGTCTTGGGTGAGATCTTTTTTTTTTTTTAAACCAGGAGACAAAGACGAACCTTTCCTCCACCTGTTGCTTTCTTCCAGAATTCACCTCCTTGCTACCTCATCTTGCCAAACAACTGTCTAGGGATGGTGTTAAAAAATAAAGCAGAGAGATAGGCAGCAGCCACAAGAACCACTGTTGTCTTGCAAATTATGCCAGCATATTGCACTGCACTCTGGCAATTCCAGCAAAAGTCCAAAGCCTTAGGCGAAGGGATATAGTTAGGTATGACCCCCACCCCGCCACATCACAACTCATACAGGGTTTGAAAACTATAACTTTAAAATGGCATAGCTATTTCAAAAGCCGTTATTTCTGTACTATCTTGTCAGTTCCACAGCTCTGATTTACTATAACTCTGAGTTACAGTAGTTTCCACAACTATACATAAACAGCTCCCACATTTGTCTGAAATTCAGTTATTAGAACATTTTGAGATATTGTTCTTGAGATATTTTTGAGCTGCTTCATACTTACTACTCACATTAAATAAAAACATGAGACCACCATAACCAGCATCATGTTTGAATCATTGCAAGCAGAACAGCAGTTGCACAAGCAGCAAGGAACGAGGCCTATGCTGGGTACATGCCAGATACATACCTAGTCCTGTTGTTGGCATGTAACTGACACCTCACCAAGCAGATCAATATCTGAACAGGATACTGGCCAATGGTAATAAAAATAAATACACAAATTAGAATTATTATGGATTTATATTTTCAGTTGCTAAGAAGCAAATCATACTGCTTGTTCTGAATTAACTTACATTACAGCAGTCTGAGCACACAGCATCTTCTGCACAGCGCACATATTTCTCAGGTCTCCAATATTAAGTATCAAGCATGTCTCTGTTGCCTGAAACATGGTTTATTTATTACTCCTGTCTGGTTTCATAATGGACTGAGGGTGTCTGAAGCTGCTTTCTATTACTTTATGTGAAAATGCCCCATGTAATTTTAACAGATTCACTTTACTTTATGTATGGAAATGAGTAAACCATGTTATTCACACTGTAACAAGATTCAGAAAAGTAATACTGTACTAGGTAGAGGGCTGTTTAAGTCTCCTAAAAACTGAAAATGAATGAACACTTTAAAATAATAACAATGATACCTCATGGCTCCAGTATTTCAGCTAAGATATCATGACTACTGGTAAAATGTAAATAAAAACAATCAAGAAACATCTATTTAAACTGGGAACAGTTAATGAAGATACAACTACTGCATTTGGATATCACAATAAACTACAGCTTTGCCAGAAAAGGAAGAGGCTACCTTTTTCCCAGGCCCAAATGTTTCCATCTTCCTTCTTTGCCACTTGCATGGCCAAGAATGGCAGGTTACTCACCTGTAACTGTAGTTCTTCGAGTGGACCTCTGTGATTCACACTGTGGGTGATCCGCACCTGCACTGAGCTTCTTCAGAATATTCTAGAGCTTTTGTGGTAGCAAAAAATACATTAGAATAGATCCCTCCCCCTCAGTATAAGTACCTTGGCACCAGGACTCCCTTCATTTGTGTCAACCGCCACAAGGAGAAAAATATTGCATGGCGTGACAGATGGAAGGTTGGGTGGGATGTATGAATCACAGAATTCCACTTGAAGAACTACAATTACAGGTGAGTAACTTGCCGTTCTTCTTTGTGGCCTCTGTGAATCACACTGTGGGTGACTAGCAAGCTGTCTTACCTGGAGGCAGGGTGTCACGCCAAGGCGGAAGCCCAAACAGCATGTCCAACTGCCGCATCAGACTTGTGTTGAACATCCAGTCTATAATGCTGGGTGAAGGTAGATGGTTGTGCCCATGTAGCCGAGGCACAGATGTCAGGGAGAGGCACACCACGTAGTAATGCTGTAGATGTCCCCAATGCTCTGGTGGAATGAGCGCGAATAGCTCGAGGGAGCGGCTGTCGAGCAAGCTGGTATGCAAGCCGAATAGTAGAGGCAACCCAGTGAGAAATTGTCTGAGAAGTGACTTCTAGGCCTTTGTTAGGAAGTTGATGACTGACAAAAAGGCATGGGGAATGTCGAAAAGGTTGTGCATGCGACAAATAAAAGGAGAGGGCCCTCCTGACATCCAAAGTATGAAGAAGTTGTTCATGGGTTGTGGATGGTGACAGAAAGAAAGATGGGAGGACTAGTGGTTGAGAGAGATGAAACTGAAACACCATTTTAGGAAGGAAGGAGATATCAAGAAATAGCTTTACTTTATCAGGAGAGAATTGTATATAGATGATCATGGCATAGGGCCGCAAGGTTGCTTGCTCAGCGAGCTGAAGTAATTGCAATGAGAAAGGCCATTTTGAAGGTAAGTAAATGGAGATTCGCTGAGGCTAGCGGTTCAAAGGGAGGCTTAGTGAGGTGTTGCAAGACTAGGGTCAGGGACCATTATGGAGAAGGCAGGTGAACATCTTGGTAAGCGTGTGACAATCCCTTAAGAAAGTGCTTGAGCGTGGGATGTCTGAAAAATCGAGTCGTTGGAGAGGTTGGTGGTTGGTAAGAGACGATTGCCGAGAGATAGACTCTAATAGACGAAAGAGAAAGGGCAGAAGATTTCAGATGGAGCAAATATCAGAGGACCGTGGAGAGAGATGGGTTGACGGCAGGAAAGGAAAGAGCTGTAGTAAAATATTGAATTTTTTTCCCATTTATACAGGTAAGCCTTTCTAGTTGAGGGCTCCTTTGCTTGATGGGGGACATCCATCAAGGAGGGAGAATCCTGCATGCTGCCAGGTGCAGAACAGGGAAGTTGGGATGAAGGACCCGGGAGTTGTTTTGCATGAGGTGTGGTAGGCGGGGGAGGTGATAGATGTTGGAGGACAGGTGGTGTAGCACTGGGTACCAAGGCTGTCTTGGCCACCAAGGAGCAACGAGGATGATGTTGGGTTTGTCCTGCACCAAATTTGGCGACTTGTCTCATAATATAAGGGGTATTGTCAGAAAGTAGCATCTGTACATAATCCTCCTCTGATCTCCCGGGAGATTTACAGATAATAGGTAGTAAAAGTTCCATATGTAGTTCCTGATAGCAAGTACATAAAAGGAGAACATGACCAACTGATTCAACTTTATCACTACTACAAGGGCAGAGACAATCTTTTTTTTTTTTCCAATAAATTTTATTGAGTTTTTTAACATACAAAAAGCCACAAGATACCAAAAAAAGAAAAAGAAAACCAAAACGAAGAGACGAAAAGAAAAGAGAAAAAAGAAAGAAAAAGAAAATCATATAGCAAAGGAAAAAAAGCAAACCTAATTTAACCCCTCTATCTGAAGTGCCCCCCCCTTGGAGTCAAAGATTCCAGCCTCATTAGTCCTCTATTCTCCCTACATCTGTTTACAGCATATACTAATAAGTTTCTACATGTATCCTAAATTTCACCCTAAACTTCAGTCTTCTTCTGGGCCCAGAGATATATTAGTCCCCAGCTTTGTTTTACATAGTCTCTTGGCTGTTCCCGCAATGCTTCTGATAGAGTGTCCAACTCTGCCATGTCCCATAGTTTCTTTAACAGCTCTTCCATCGTCGGAACCTCTTCTGTTTTCCATTTCTGGGCCCAGAGTAATCTAGCTGCTGTGAGTATATACATAAGACAATGCTTCAATTTATTGTCATTTACACCTGAAATGACATTCAATAATGCCATTTCAGGTTTCAGCTCTAATCTCTGCTGTATAATTTCTTTTGCTAAGTCCCATACCTGTGTCCAATATATTTTGACCTTTTCACATGTCCACCACATATGGTAGTAAGTTCCAACCTTTTTCCTACATTTCCAACATATGTTACTGTTACCCTCTGACATTTTTGCTAATCTTATGGGTGTATAGTGCCATCGGTAGAACATTTTGAGTACATTTTCTCTTAAATTTGCTGGTTTCAAAATCTTGTTGTTTTCTTTCCACATCATTGTCCAATTATCAAGATCTACATTGTACCCAAAATTTTTTGCCCATTTTATCATTGTTTCTTTCACCCTTTCATCTTCTAGTTCATATTCTAATAAATAGGTATACATTTTCTTAATTATTGCTTCATCTGTATATAACCACAGTCTGTCTACCTGAACTTTGCCCTTAAAAAAACCCACAGCTCTGTCTTTTTTATATCTTGATTCTAATTTTGAAGGGCAGAGACAATCTGATGTAGGCAAACCTCGAAATCTTCCCTCCAGAAGTTTAGAAGGCAGTACATTAAGCTTAGCTAGCATAAAAGCCTGTGATGGTTGCCCCACGTCACTCCTTTCACTCACAGTCTGGTCCTCATTTGCATGAGCCTATGACAGGAGTGGAGAGGCGGAGTCAGCATAATATAAGAAGGTGGCAAGGCGAAGTAGAATAAGCAGAGGGAAGCGCAGAGGGAAGCGGAGAAAGAAACAGCGAGAGATAGAGAGACAGTCAAGGAGATAGAGAGGAATAATAATAATAGAGATAAGCTGCTCAAGAGAAATACAGTGATGCCTCACAAGACGAATGCCTCATGCAGTGAAAAACTCATAAGAAGAAAGTGTTTAGTGAGTTTTTCAGTGAGCCACAAGACGTGTTGTCTTTCAAAAATTTTCGTCTTGCGAGGTGCGGTTTCCCATAGGAATACATTGGAATTAAATTAATGCGTTCCTATGGGCGAAAAAAGTCACTTACCAGGTAGCCCCGGAGACCTAGGAGCATCTGTAACAATGGCCCAGAACACTGCTCGCCCGCGCTGCATTCATCTGCCTCTTTGGCGCGCACGGGACTTCTCCACTGGATGTTTGAGTCTAGCTGTTCTATTGGATCCTGGTGCTGTTTCCTCCTAAGGGGTGTATGTGAGCACCAGGATCCAATAGAACAGCTGAGAGGTGGGCGAAGGGGCTGTTCTATTGGATTCTGGTGCTGTTTCCTCCTAAGGAATGTGTGTGAGCAGAGCGCCAAACAGCTGAAAGGCGGCAACCAGTGGAGATGACCACGGCATGGCTGTTCGGCGCTCTGCTCACACACATCCCTTAGGAGGAAAGAGTGTCAGGATCCACTAGAACAGCCGGATTCAAACATCCGAGGAGAAGCCCCATGCATGCCAAAGAAGCAGAGGCGGATGAATGCGGTGAGCGGAGGGGGTGGCGGCGTTCCAGGCCCTTGTTACAGACACTCCTTGGTCTTCGGGGCTACCTGGTAAGTGACTTTTTTTCACCCATACGAATGCATTAATTAAATTTCAATGCATTCCTATGGGAAACTGCACCTCGCAAGATGAAAATTTCACAAGACGACATGACTCGCGAAACGAATTATTTTCATCTTGCGAGGCATCACTGTAGATTGAGCAGGTGGTGAAGGTGGCAAGATTTATGATATTTAAATGATTTGAGTATATGCATTGAATAAATAACATCTGTGATTCTGATTAAAGTTAACACCTTTCAATAAATCAGTTCTGTTGGCAGCAATCTGACAAGTGTCTGAGTCTTTATACGTTGTGGATAAAGGAAATCCACTGGTGGCAGTGAGAAAAAGGGGGAACATCCCAATTGTTATCTCCTGGTGGGAAGACATAGTGTGAGCCCTTTGTTTGGGAAAAACAAGCAGGGGTTACACGTGGTAAACATCACAAATCCCTTATGGCTTTAGATGATATAGTGCTAGCTAAAATACAAGGAGATGATAAAAGCAGGTTTCTTAAGAAAGTTAGACTTCCCTAACTGGGCAACATGGTGTATTTAGCTCAAATTTTTAGAAGCTGTGTCTGTTTTTTTAGCTAGATAGAATTTGATGCAAACCTGAGGAGGGTAGTCCACAATGTAAGATAAAGACAAATGGGCCAGTTTGGAAATTATCTATCAGTGGCTGTTAATGACTGCTGAAGGCCTGGAGGCAGTTGTTGTTAAGGTTTGTTCAAAGGCCACCGAGGGGTGACAAGTACATCTTAGCATAGGTAAACAGATCTGGAGAAAAGTCTTTGTTTTAAGCCCATTGTAGTGGGAAAATATGGCTCACAATTGGTCTAGGGTTGAGATCAGAGAGACAGATTATAAAAATTACAAATAGGAGTATAAAAATTACAACTAGAGAAAACTGACCAACAGTTGTCACAAAACACATGGCACCTGAGTAGAAATACAAGCAAACTGACATGAATGAGCTGATTAAAATATATAATGATTTGTAATCAAGCCAATGGAGAAAGAATGGAAAGTATTTATTTAGCTATTTCCCTTTGGCCTCTGTTTATGAAGCTCCTTTTTTCAAAGATCACCATCTTGAGGCCAAATATAAGAGTATTCAGGGAGATGAAAGCATGTTGGGTTCAGGCAATGAGCAGGCTGATGGGCTTTGTAGTGATCACCAGATAATGGATAGCAAAGAGTCTCTTAGCAATAGATTAAAGAAGTCAGCCACACACACACAGATGGATGTCTGCCAGCAGTACTCCTGGTGGGTGACTCAGCAAGGAAGCAGAATGAGAAGTCTTCTCCGTCTGTGACGTTCTGCCTTCTGCAATGTTCTGCTTCCTTGCCCCCAGGAGACTGCTCTTTTATTAACATTACAAGGCCACAGGTAGTGACAGCACTACAGGTAGTAGACAGAGTTCAGATAGGACAATGGTTACATCATGTTATTGGGGTTGGTCTGGAGAAAGGCAATTAATCAAGCCCTCTCATTGGCCTAAGGGAAGGGGTTCTATAGCAAGCTCTCTATGATAATGAGAAAGAGGAGGAATGGTGGCAGCTCCTCCCCTCAGAAGCAGCCACAGGATGCTACGAGAGTTTTCCCTCACTAGAACACCCATGTGGCTTAGCAACCTTGGGAATGGTACCCCCACAAAAGCATTCTCCCACAGTTTCTTAATGTACAAAGCTTGAGTGGTCCTGTTGCTACAGATGGGAAAAGTTACTGTTTTGGACTCGACCCCCTGAATCCCCCAACCAGAATGGCCACTTGCCTTGTTGGCTGAGGGACTCTGGGAGTTGCAATAATTAAAATATTTTCCCTCCCCACCCCCAGGCTCCATAAATACAGGAGAACACCTGCACACTGGGGCACATTCACCCAACCCATAAATATATGGTAATGAAGACACCCCCTTGGATACAAACAAAACCAAGACAGTCTGCTTCAAAGTTTTTCTCCTTGTCTCTACTGGAAGGCACAGAGTCTCATATTTTCCATTTAAGTAACTGACCTACTTAAATTACAATAGCATAGATTCTGATCTGAAACTAGAGACTTACGGCTTGGTGAAAAGCATGTTATGAACACCAGCCAACATTCTACATTGCATGCTGTCATATAAAGCTAGAATAAAAAGGGAACTGCCAGTCATCACAGTCCAGGCTGCGCTCTAATCATTTTCAAGAATGAATAATATTTTTATTCACAGCACAGTTGTCCAGAGAGGAGGTTATAGTTTTTATTTAGCAGTGAGGTATTCAATGCAGACATCAGAGGCTGAAGATGTATCTTATGGTAAGCAATGAGGAAGGCAACAAAGGCAAAAGAATACCTGCATATGTATGTATCTAATTTTAGTAGCATATGCTGGGAAGTGTTTTAGATATGCAGACAGGTTTGGCACCTACATGTCAGGGGCTCAGCTGTAGGAAAATGTGTGGAAGGATAGAAAAAAAGGGAAATAATAATGCCATGCTATTGACACTAATTTTAGTAGAGGGCCAGTTTGAGGAAGTGGTGGAAGGTGATGGATCCAGTCTTTTCCTGCAGTGACCCTGAATGTGACTGTCAATGTCAGGCTGCAAAAGCTATATAGATGCCACTACAAAAGGACCCAGGAATAATCTAGCTACATCCAGCTCAGAAGAAGACAAAAACATACTGGTACAGATACAAAGCATGTCATCCAAACAATACATTGTGAAGTGGTCACAATAGGCTTTTGATATTTTCTAATCTATTCTCTAATCTACTGACTTTGTCTCAATAAGGACTCTCATCACTTAAACTACCATATTTTCTGTGTATAAGACACCCCCACTTTTTGCAAAGCTGCTTTCCCCCCCTCCACTTTCTTTGTGGCCATCATTACCACAGAGTTGGCCTTCAGTTGACCCTATAAGTTCATCAGAATACGAAGACTCTTTGTCAACTCTACAACTCAGAGGGTGACTACATGGTCAAATACTGCGGGATTTGCTCCACTCACAAAATGGGTAAATTCAAAATATTTTTTTTCTGTCTCCAAGGTGCTATGGTTGATTCAGTTCTTTCTAGCCTTTTTTTGCTGCCAAAGCGGCTTTCCCCTCTCCTGACTCTAGAGGGCTTTTACTTTTTCAAGGCAGAAGGATTTGATCGGGCTATTCCCCCTGAGAAAGTTCTTGTAAAGACAGGAGCATGTCTGTAGGTGATGAGGTTCAGTGATGTGGCCACTTGAGGGAGGGACAAATTTAAAATTAGATGCAACTAGAGATCAGTAATTCCTGCATGTGTCATTTGAAAGTAAGCGAAAGGAGTAACAGATGGGTGATAGGAAGTGGTGATCCTGTATAGAATAATTGTGAGTCGTGAATCATGATGTATTTCACAAAATTATTGTTCAAGCTTTTGATGTTCTGTATTCTGTAGGAATCTGAGGCTTAAGTGGGGAGGATTCCCAGAGAAGATACCTGACTGAGAGTGCTGGCACATGGGTCCTCCTGGACCATATCAAGCGACACAACTTTTACAACCTCACCGAACACCCTGGCATCCAACCAACATACCCACTAACATCCGCCCCATGGCTCTTTCCTGGCTGCACATATAAGACTCCTACCATCTAGGAAATTTCCAAAACAATTCAGTTGGGAGTTTCAGCTGCTTCACCGAGACCTTTGGGCAAAGTCTCACTGAGCTGCATAACATCCCTTCTGAGGCAACATTTCCTTTGGGTCTTAGCTGCAGCTCCTTTATCTCCTTTTACTCTTGCTTTGAGGAAGGGATTCTTCTGGGCTGAAAACCATTAAAGGGTCAACAGAGACAGGACCAGGAAGGAATTGGGGAGGCACTTTGGGCTGGAATGCAACTTGATTCACAACCAGCATGGAAGAGTAAACTCCTGAAACAATCCACAACCCCTGTGTGAGCACTTTTCATGATTTCTGACATAATTCTGGCTGTGACTCAGCAGCACATGCTGCTTGTACACATTACTGAACACACTTTCTATCAGACATTTTGCTGCTTGTAGTCACACCCTCAGTCAAGGATAATTGGGAGTGATTCTAGGGACAACCTTAATATCAACTAGAATGTCAGTAGCATGGTGAGTCAAAACAATGGGAATTTAGAGATACCAGTAAAGTCTCCCAGGGCAGACCATAATATTTAGTCCTTTCCCTTTTCTATTTGGGAGGGATTCTGAAATCCAACGTTTAACTCAAACAATGATTGATACATAAAAGAGTTACTGAGGACTCTCCCAACAATAGATCATAAACTACCGCCAAAATACATAAGTCCAAGTTGAACACATGATCTGCCAAATGGATTCAATATTTAGATCCATTTATTTAAATATTCTTCTTACAAAATTTATATTTTTGCAATAAAATGGGCTAAACAAGTTTAACTTAAAATGCAAGAAAAATAATTTTAATGGGTAACTTGGTAATTCACAATGGCAACTGTTAAGTACAAATGTCTTCTCTCCTTAAAATATAAAAAACAAGAAGTCAATACCTTCATCTAGTTCAATCTAGAATCGAACTTGACAAAATAAGCTATTTACTTCATCCTAAATTGGAAAATAGTTTAAGTTTATTCTGAGCAGATTACAAATCAAAACAGGATGCAGCTGTGCTTCCACAACAAGGTCTGATCCTTCCTATCATTATAGTGTAGTCTGGAGGACAATCCCAATTTTTCTGTTCAAGCCAGGATAATGAAAGAACAGATTTCATACTTACTTTCTGAGAACTGCAATTTCATTCTCTATGCTGCTTTCCTTTCCTTTCAGTGCTTTCTTTGGTATGCACTTGACAGCAAATAGCTTCCCAGTAGCCCTGTGTTCTGCTAAAACCACTTCAGAAAAGGCACCACTGGAAAAAAAGAAAAGAAGAAAAAAGTATTTCTGATTAGATCTCGGGAACTTTGGTTCTGCACTGGAAGTAAGTAGTACATACTTGCTTGCATGCATGCATGTATTATGTAGTGCATATTCTGCTGTTGTTGTTAATCATCATCATCGTCAATGTTGAATGCAATTCATTCAGAAGATCAAGGATTCTGCTTGAATCAGTGTAACGGTACAAGACTCATTAAATACCAAAAGACCCATTGTACAAGGGGTAGAAGAACACACACTGAGAATATTGGCACATTTACATTCAGAGCCAGAAGTCCCAGAATTTTCCTCATAAAAATGTCCATATATGTGCACACATGGAGCATTCCGAATACTCTTCCAGAAAAAGTTTCACATGTATAGGAAGAAAAGAGGGTGCTTTAAAATTCTGATGTTTTCTGCTTCTCTCCTTCTTGCAAGACCTTTTCCCAGATACGTTCTTCTCTGTTAGGCTCAATACTAGAAGGAAACCAAGCTGGGAAAATGTTGCAGAGTGGAAAGCCACAGAGGATCCCTGCCTAACTGCTGCTGTTCTATTGAAATTATTGCATTGCTTTATTGCATGTATAATTCTACTCCGTCCATGTTCCTCCTATGTATGTTTGCATGGGAATAAGTTCAACTGAGCCAATGAAGCTTTGTCACATATGAGCATATAGACAATTGTAACCTGAATTTACCTGGATTGCAACCACGGAGAACTACTACAACCACAAAATTCTTTAGCCAATTTACCTCACATTTGGTGTAGGATACCATGCAGACCTTCACCTATAACACTCTGAAAATAGTAAAATTGATAACAATGGTACAGGCATACAAGAGGAGTACGCGCGCACACATATGGCCTGTTGACTTAGTTATGGCACATTCCACTCCAGCTGGCCTCTCCTCTGCTAAGTGGCCTTCCACTCCCTGACTCAACAGATCCAAAGCAAAACTACATCAAAACACCAAGTCTTGGACACCCTTATGTGGACTAGGCTAGTATATTCTCATATATGGAGCTGATTTCTGTCACATTTGCCAAAGACACTGCTCACTACCAACACACATGGTATGATCTTTAGTAATGCTTCAGTTTAATCAGAGGTGTGTTGCAGAAATGTCCATAAAAATTACCACGTCCCAAATATTTCCTTGTCTACCTCCTTATGTGTACTTCTGTCACTCATTTGTAGCTTAAATGAACTGGACTGTCCTCCCACTTCACAAAATGTTCCCCATGTAATTTACCTGGAGTAAATTCTTGACTCATTCTGACATGACTCCTGAGAAATTACAAGCGTCTCAAATGTATAATTTCACCTGCACTTGGATGGCCTCAGGGACGTGGTGGCGCTGCGGGCTAAACTGCAGAAGCCTGTGCTGCAGGGTCAGAAGACCAAGCAGTCGTAAGATCGAATCCACGCGACGGAGTGAGTGCCCGTCGCTTGTCCCAGCTCCCTCCAACCTAGCGGTTTGAAAGCATGCAAATGCAAGTAGATAAATAGGGACCACCCTCGGTGGGAAGGTAACAGCGTTCCGTGTCTAAGTTGCACTGGCCATGTGACCACGGAAGACTGTCTTCGGACAAACGCTGGCTCTATGGCTTGGAAACGGGGATGAGCACCGCCCCCTAGAGTCGAACACGACTGGACAAAAATTGTCAAGGGGAACCTTTACCTTTACCCTTGGATGGCCTGGTTGAAATCAAAGTTATATATATTCCAGTTATTTTTGTAAACATTAAAAATGTTGCATAAAACTCTGCTTATCTAAAATAATAATTTTAAATAACTAAAAAAAATATTTAAAATACATTGTTACCATAAATAAATTAACAACCTTTTGATAATCCTTTCCCAGTCCTGTTTGTTTGTGTGAAAATCTCTAAGGGATTCGCTTTTGTGATTAAGCTCTGCCCTTCTCCATTCACACACTTCTACTGTCATAATAGAAATATGCAGCCTCTACAATAGCTGGCTTGGAACTGTCTGGCTGTAATGAATCCCCAGGCAAGCATATGACTCATTCAAGGATGAGAAAAAGGTAAAGAGAGAAAGAATAGGGAATGGATAGATTAGGTAAAATAGCTCTTCCATTTTTCCCCTCCCAATATCAAGCTTGTAAGTCTAATACAGGCACAAATTATAATTGTATTGTGAAAAACAGTAAAGCAACCAGATACACTTCTAGTATTTTACTACATTACTCTTTAAATAACAATATCTGCGTTCTATGGGATTTATTCCCTAGCAAATGTCTTTAGGATTGCAGTTTTTGAAAACTTAATCAGGAATAAGCCATGTTGAAGTCAGGAAGAGACGTTTCTGATTACATGCATATAGGATCAGAATGCTTTGGTCTTTGATGGAATTTTTGCAGGAGCATCAGGTCAGTCATAGCAGACTAGTATTGTTTTTATATCCAGACTGGAAACAGTGAGGGACAGATATGAGGTTGAAAAAAACTCATCTTTAATTAAGAGTGCTAACCAGAACACGTTTCTTTTCTGACAATTCTGTGTGATGAGGCAGAGAAATCAGGTGGTTTAAAAAGACAGTGCTTCTTCGCCCTCTGACACAGAGGGAGGACCACAAACTAATAAAACAGAACTGAATCAGTTAAAACCTAATCTGATAAGAATCTAGAGGGCCAATGAGCCTTTTAGACAGAGCATTATATTGTTGTGCAATACACACTCTTAGCTCGGAGTTAGGGCCTGGTCACATAGCCAAAAAAGCTGGGATCTGACCTGTGTTAAAAGCCATGTTGAGTTTCACATTCACACAATGCATTCCAGAGTATGTATTTATTTTTCTCTGACTCGTATTATTTTCTTAGGAAACAAGTTAAAATAAACGGTCACCAGAGGGCTGTTTATTTTAGGACACTGTTTTCTTAATTGACTTAAGCCCCATTGGGAACCTTCCATATGCTTTTAAAAGGGAGCATTTCAATTATTCAGCAGGAATACAGGATACGACTCAAAAACCACATGACTTGAGTCAGCTAAATTTAAAATGCTACATACTATGGGTTTTTTAAGAAATGTAGACAGGATCTTAATCTCTCTGAACTCAATGAACTTTCTGAATGGACATCTGGAGGTTCCTCCCTAATTAGTTTAGGATTACAGCCTTCTAGCGCAAATTTATTGCATGTTTCCTTGCAAGATCCTCTGTGTTCACTGGGGTCCCATTTATAAGCATAAGTCAGCAGCCTTAATTTACAATTTTTTAAAAAGACGAGCAAGACTATTGGTGTCATTTTCACAAAGTCAAAGGTACACAGTTTTTTGTCTTCTGAGTCTAATATACTGAAATAATATAAAATTAAAGATACTGAAGGTCTGAGTGCAGTAGCATCTTAAATACAGCCTGAGTGCCACAAAGTGGAAGTGGGCTTATACTGTGCATTTTATGCAAATTCAGACTTATCCTCCTTCTAAATTATATCCCTCCTGGACATTTTAGAGCTAAGTGTTGCAAGACCACACTCACAAAAGACAAGTACATCACAAAATGTGATGATGTCTCTCTCACTGAAGACTATCATAGATGTTATTTTAATATTAATGTTCTACTTTCTTAGACATTTCAGAGCGCTCTACTGCCAACGGGACCACATCCACTAGAACAGAGCCTAGAATCTGTTTTCACTATGGCAGAAAAAAAGATGTTCACAATTTAGAAACTGATAATGACAGTCATTAAGGCAATGTCTTGCTTTTACACAAGAACAGGATAATGCACATCAATTATTTTATTAGAATTAATGTCTGTAATAATCATTATTAAAATAAAAACAAAAAACAGCTGAAATCATATTTACTAGCTAAGTACAATCATATTATGTGTGCTGTATGGATGGAATTCTGCATCACTTATGGAAGTTTATTCTTTTCTGATTCCTTGTCACTATTATGAGACTGCATTAGATAAATACTCCTCACCTATAGTATGGGTGGGAAACAGAACTGTCATGGGCTAGTGCCTATACATAAGATTAATTTTTGAAAATTAATATTTTCACAAATAAGTAATATAACTTCACTGGCCATACAGTCTGAGCCCAGGAGAATCAGCTACTTGGGTCAACAAAAACAGTCTGCTTAAACATTCCATATATGTCCTCTTCCATTGTCTTCATGGCTGCACCAATGGTGGGCTCACTGTGTGCAGTTCTTTCACCAGGAAAGAGCACCTCACATTTTAGTCTTAGGTCAAAACAGTTTTAGAGGCTTTTGGGGCACAAAGATAAACTTATTCTTCTGCTTTTGTTGTTACAGCATTTTATTCTATTCACTTTATGCCTGTTTTTCATAGCTGGTTTTGATGTGAGCTATGTCTTACTAGCTGGATCGCTCAGTTGTGGCCTGATCCCACTGCTGGAATAAACTAGCACTGTTTGTTTTAGATTCAGGCTGTAGTCACATGGAGGTGGCAAGCATGGGGGGGGGGGCAATCAGGCTGGCAATCAAGCTAATGGGGGGCAAGCAAGGGGGCAGGGAGGTGATCAGGCTGGTGTGTGTGGGGGGTGATCGGACCTGCAGGGGAGCAAGTTTTTCTGTTCCTATCAGGAGTGTACACATATGTAAAATTGATTCCAATGAATCAATTCCACATCCACCTCAAAATAAACGTACCTCTGCCAGAGGAGCAGAAAATTCACTTCCCTGGCACAATGCTACTGTGCAATCATGCGTGTGAATGTCTCAATTTGAGGGATTTGTGGATTTTTCTTTTTAAGCAGAACCCAGTACGAGAATGGTTTCTATTGTCAGTGGGATCAGGCTCTTATTCAGGTATATGGCTATGGAACCAGAGGGTGGCAGTTTGATTCCCCAGTGTGCCTTCCAGAAAAAGAGCCAGCCTGTGTGGCCTTGGGTAATCTGCATAGTTCCAGGATGCCCCAAGAAGAAAAGGGTACTCTGTACCCAGAAAACTCAGAAAAGGGTTGTTATAAGTCAGAATTTATTTGATGGCACATCTATTGTAAGACCGAAGTTGGCTATAAACTAGATGTGACATAAACAGCTACAGTAGTTTACTGATACTATGTTTCCCCGAACATAAGACAGGGTCTTATATTAATTTTTGCTCAAAAAAACGCATTAGGGCTTATTTTCAGGGGATGTTTTATTTTACAGCCATATCATCTTCTTCTGGTTGCTGCACAATGGTGGAAGGTGGGGTTTAACTTAACTGGGGCTTATTTTCGGGGTAGGGCTTATATTACAAGCATCCTGAAAAATCATACTACTGTAGGGCTTATTTTCAGGTTAGGTCTTATTTTCGGGGAAACAGGGTATATCTCTTCCGTTCACGTCTAATGTGTGGACAGAAATGCTGTAACTGTTACAACAGCAGTTGATTTTCCTTACTGTTCATGGTTTATGGCTGTTTTCTCCCAGGCCAACTCAGTTATACAATGAGGAGGAAAGGGTGCTTTTAGTGACAGAGTATACGTAATGAGAGAAAACAGGAAGTGTTTTCAATTCCACTCGCCAAGTTAGCTGGAGAGGGGCTTAAATGTGAATGAGGCAGAGAAATGATAAACAAATGCTGCTGTCCTAATCACAACTCATGTTGCTTCTTGGATAAAAAAAAGGTAAAATATAAAAATAAATAATGCAAAGTAAGCATAGTTACAGGTAGAAGTATCTCTGGATCTTTGACCAACACGAAGAAACTGATGTCTAAAGAATAAATGGCAGTCAGCTAAGTGACATTCCATGTTGCACCTGTAGACTTTTTGCGCTGGGAGGGGTTTTGTTTCAAATATTAGCTCTAGCAGACAGGCAAACTCTTAAATTTATAAATCATACAACTATCAAACCCAAGGAAAATCTGCAGAAAGGCTGTGCTTCATTAACTAGCCAAAAGAAGCCATTTTTGTTTTTATTTTTAAAATACCCTTCTTCTTTATACAGCCAGGAAATGCTAATTGGCTGCTTTGCATTCTGTTAAAGACCTATCCAGCTGGGCACAATTGTTTGTCTCAAATATTTGTACTCAGAGTGTTCACGTATTTTAGCATCCCCCACCCACTCATAATCACAGCTTCTTGTCGAAACAAAAATTACCAAATAAAGGAGGAAAAATTAATGATCATAGCACACATTTTCCATAGTCCCAAATTGAACTGCACTTGTACTCAGAAAAAAAATGAGTAAGCACAGAGCTTGAGCAGTAACTTCATCTTTCAACAAAAGATCTTTTGCAGTAGCAGGTGCTACCTCCCTTTCATTTGTCTTCTGGTCTGAAGCAACCTTTGCACAGCAGGGAGGGCAATTGAAAGGAAAGGAGTAAGTCATTTAAGTTTTCAGTATCAGACTTTTCCCTCTAAGAGTTGGCAGCCACCTGACCAGGCATCATCACATCCTGCTTATTGCATTATTTAGCAGTTCTCAGCTTGTGATGCTGTCACATGCCGCCAGTCAGGAAAATTTATAGAAAATATCCACAGGTGCCTAGTTCTTACAAGCAATTTCTCTACTTCAAGGATGGCCAATTTTGATCAATTTCTGATTCCCACATCCCTGGAGAACTGTAACAGTTTAGGCCGTTGGGTTGGTGGAAACTATGCCCCCCCCATGTGAAAACCACTGATCTTCGAGGCATCCAAGAACAAGAAAACCCCTTTTTGTATTTCAAAAACAAATCTTCCTGAAGGAATCTGAGGGGATGAAAAAACAGCCTGTACCTAGTCCATGGGCCATATTTACTCATTTCTGCTCTGAAAGAGTCACAAGTCTGGTGGGATGCTCCCAAGTTGTTCATATGAAGGCCATCTTTTTATATGGACAGTATCCATTGACTGCTTGCTGTCCCCCTGGTTATCATGCTTGTCCATCTGAAACAGAGAGTGTTCAATTGTTGGGATACCCCAAGCCACAGCTTTGCTTATTCTTTCTCACATCTTCTTCCTCATTAAAATAAAATAAAATAAAAATCTTAAGTTTAAAACGTTGGTTCCAAAATAGGCCAATGAGAAGAATGGGCTTGGGAAAGGAATTGAATGAAACATACACATAGTGCCTGATTATTATTGTTGTTGTTATTTCATTTTCTCAGGACATCAAAATGGAGCAGACAAAGCTAGAATATTTAAGGCAACCTGGAATATTGGTCACACTAGCTGGGAAATTCTGGGAGTTGTGATCCAACAAAATAACTTTTCCTGTCTCTGGTCATGATAAACTAAGAATATTTTTTTCATCCAGCTCTTTGAAGCAGCAGCAGGTATTACTCTTGGCTCTTCTGAAGAGACTATAATCAAGTATTACAAGATTAGGAAACTAATGGGCTTGGATATACATCAAAAGTAGAAAAAAAAGACTACCTCATGCAAGACTTTTAGCCTTCCATTCTAGCTTCAGACTCTAAGGATCAGTCAAAGTTCAGAAGCAGGACATCTGTTACACAGAGCTCACCCGTTCCACTCTGATCAATGTCTGGGAGGATATTGCTGGGTTAAAAATAGCTATTTAGATAAAAGTAGGTAGGTAGTCCCTCAATAGCTTTGTATCCAATTCACAGGATGACTAGATGAAAGATTTCACAGTATATCTGTATGAAGAATTCATTTTTTCACTTGAAGCATTATTTTCCAGGAGACAGGAAAACTGAAATTGTGAAAAATCCACCTGAAAAACTACAAATCTGAGTCTGAACCCAGGTCTGCCCACATCCTTTGGTTTGGCCTAAGTTAGAGCGCCGAGCTTTTCAGAAAAGCTATCTGCTAGGATAGTTCAGGGAACTTCCCCGGCTCCTGGGAATATGATGAAAAAGAAACACAGATAGTAACTATGGTAGTAAGTGTAACTACAATTTAATCTAATATGCAATGTCAATGTATTCCCAAAACAGGTTTCCTAGGAAATTACTGCGGCATACACAAACAAAGAAAAAAAGCATTCTAAGAAAGATTCTCATTTTATGTGCTCGCCAAATGCAAAACAGCAGTAACTGTGTCTATCATGCTTCCCCTTATTTTCCAATTAGAATGTAGACAGTATTCTGAGTTGGAACCATGCTTTGAGTTAGTGTAACAAAAACTAAGGGATAAGGCATGGTTGAAGTTGCCAGCTGTCAATTTACTGCTAGCTCATCAGATCCCTATCTCAGAATTGGTCACTCTTCTGACCATACTCAAAACTGCACAGATTGCTTTTTCAGCTCCCACAAAGGTTCCTTGACATACTGTATTTTCAACAATGAGCTATGCAGAAAAAAAATCATTCATTTGTTTTGGTTATATTAATATAGTTCATTTGTTACACACATATATCCTGCTTTTCTTCCAAAGTTTGTGGTGGTATACATAGCTTCCTTCTCAGCTCAGCCTTATAACAACCCTATGAGGCAAGGCCAGGATGAGTTTGACCCAAGGCAACCTATTGAATTTTATGGCTTAGTAGAGACTTGAAACTGCATCTTCCACATTTCATTCCAGAACTCCAACCACTACACTAATCTGGCTGTCTTTTGTGATGGGTCGTTATGGAAATGGCCACAGTCACTGTCAGTTAGCAACCTAATCAAGAAAGGACTTTCAGTACACTTGACAGAACTAAACAGAATAGTATATAGTAATATAGTTATATTGGAAGAGACCACTGAGGTCATCCAGGCCAAACCCCCCCACACCACCACCACCATGTGGGAACATCCATCAAAGCACTCCCGACAGATGGCTATCCAGCCTCTGCTTAAAAACCTCCAAAGAAGGAGACTCCACCACCCTTCGAGGCAGCCTATTCCACTGTCAGGCAGCTGTGACCGTCAGGAAGTTCTTCCTAATGTTCAGATGGAATCTCTTTTCCTGTAGTTTGAAACCATTGCTTCGTGTCCTAGTCTCTGGAGCCCTGGAAAACAAACCTGTCCCCTCTTCAAGATGACATCCTTTCAAACATTTAAACATGGCTATCAGGTCCCCTCTCAACCTTCTTTTGTAAGGGTAAACATTCCCAACTCCCTAAGCTGCTTCTCGTAGGACATGGCTTCCAGATCTTTAACCATTTTAGTCGCCCTCCTCTGGACACATTCCAGGTTGTCAACATTCTTTTTGAACTGAGGTGCCCAGAACAGGACACAGTATTCCAGGTCAGGTCTGATCACAGCACAGTAGAGTGGTACTGTCACTTCCCTTGATCTATGCTCCTGTTGATAAAACCAAGAATCACATTGGTTTTCTTGGCTGCCGCATCACACTGCTAACTCATGTTCAGCTTGTGGTCTACCAAGGCTCCTAGATCCCTTTCACAGATACTGTTGTCTAGCCAGGTGTCCTTCCTATATCTGCACAGTTCAATTTTTTCTGCTCAGCTGTAGGACCTTACATTTCTCCCTGTTGAAATTCATTTTGTTAGTTTTGGCCCAGGACTCTAATATGTCAAGGTCATTTTGAATTTTAATCCTGTCCTCTGAGGAATTAGCAACCCCTGCCAATGTGGTATCATCTGCAAATCTAATCAACATACTCTCTATTCCTTCATCCAAGTCATTGATAAAAATGTTGAATAACACCAGGACCCAGAAGAGAACCCTGGGGCACCCCACTAGTCACCTCTTTCCAAGATGAAAGGGAGTCATTTGTGATCACCCTTTGGGTTCAGACAGTCAACCAATTACAAGTAGCACTATCTATCCCACATGCTACTAGCTCCTTTGCAAGAATATCATGAGGAACCTTGTCGAAGGCCTTACTGAAATCAAGACATGCTACATCCACAGCATTCTCTTCATCCACCAGGCCTGTAACTGTATCAAAATAACCATCAAAGTCAGTACAAGCATATATTAAGAAACCAGTGAGAAAATGCTGGCACTCCCATTGCCACTCAGAATATACTTATTTTCTGAACAAATAAGGAGGCTTCAGTTTCCATCATTAGCATTCCTGTTCTTTTAACAAGCATTAAATTCATCTCACAGAAGATCAACTCTTTCCATCCTCAAGGGCTTAATAAACAAATTGACTCAATATGGTTCAGACTGTGTATCTTGAGAGACAGGATGAAAATGAAAGGAACACAACCCAAGAACATGAAAGGCCAAGTGTCTTTGTTTAATTGTTTAGAAATACACTGACAGAAACTTAGTCACAGCTAGAGAAGGCACAATGGATTACTGTACTTGGAATTTGATGAGTCAACAGTTATGTCAATTTCATTGTTTCAATGCACCTACTCTATTTGCAACTTACAGTTGGATTTCAGTCAATGCTAAGCAACGTTCAAAGTGCTGCTGATATTTCAGCATGATTTGAACTAGCATTAAAAAACCTGTACAAGCATGTATGAATGCAGGCTAGTGCAAAATAAAATCACCATGTGGCCATGGTGGAAGGAAGAAAGAAAAAGATCTTGAAGGTATTGTTGGTCTTAAAAATTCATGGCTTCTCTAACAACCATGCAGATTTAGTGCAATTTTGAACCTTGACACTTAGAACAGCAAATAGGCATGATGGAATATTATATAATGAAAGAGTGAATATTTATTTGTGCATGCAAAAATAGCATTTTGTTCACCTTGGCACAACTACAGTCTGCAATCACAGACTTACAATTAAGAATATGCACTGACTTTGGGCAAATGTGTAAAAAATATACCAGATCAAGGCGTATCTGTTTCCAAGGTTACTACAAGATGGAGCAAAGAGCACAGACGCATTAATGACATGGAGCAGCACACTCACAGCTCCTCCATGTTAAATCTGGCATTCATGTGTCATGATCAGAAGTAGAGAAAGAAAAAATCAGGATGAGAGAGGTAAGTATGCTCTTCAAAATGAACCTTTATTGCCCTTCCTTCTGCAAAGTCTTTGATGAAATCATTGAAGTACTGTGGCTGCAGCACCAATAATTTTAGACCCAGAGAACAAGAAGGATGGGGGCAGAAAGATTTGGTGGAAACAATAAAAAGTAGGCTCCCTTGATTGCCCATTTAAGAAAGAATCACAGAGGGCATGCTCATTGCCCTTTTAAAATTTCCTCCTCACTCCCTTTTCAGAAACTGAATTAGGAAGCTGTTTAGGGCTTTCTCCTGGTAGCTGAAAAAAAGGGAGGGAAATAAAACTAAAAGTGAATGCCTAGATCTGCAGATGGCTACCAGTGCCCTGTCTTCCTTACACCACTCAATCTATAACCTGGTGTTGGCATTTGTGTTTCACTATTTGCAGAAATGGGATCTTTAAGCAACTGGAACCACACAGATACCATTGTACATCCAGACAGGGACTGGGTTCAGGTGTCACCAAAGGAACAAAAAGCAGAACAGTCCTGATCTGTGTGCCCAGACTAGGTTGGGGGGCTTCCAGCTATTCCAAGTAAGAACAGGACTTCCTTCAAGAGTAAATGAGTGGGCTTCCATCTAGGTCTGAGCCAAAAGTCCACTGAGTTTAGGAATGAAGCCCAAAGCATTTCTAGCAATTCAACTTCACTGAATTCAATGTGGTTTACTCACAGGAAGCCACATATAGAATTGCAGCCTAAATACTTGATAATCACACTAGGATTTGGCATCATTATCTGTTATTTTACATTTCTTTATTCATGAATGTCTTGTCTGCTCTTTTAGACTTTCTAACTAAAGGGCTGTAGACAATGGACCAATTGAGGTTATTTCATACAATTGTTTGCATCTCTTAATTTGACAGAAGTAGACTCTCCACCACTGTGTTGTTCAGACTCAGATGCCTGATTTATCCCTCACACCCTGGAAAGCACTGTTCAGGATTCCTTTATTTAAAAAGCTAGATGCTCAACAGTGTAAAGTTAGGGATGTATGCCTTATTCCAGTCCATCTTATCAGATGATAGTTGCCATGGCAAAAATTATAGCTATTTCTGTCACTGCAAAGGCTGGAGGTTTGCAGTTTCTATGTGTGTATGTATTTAAGCAAGGCTTTGAATCTTAGATGCTCATTTTCTATTTCATTTGCGAGCTCAAACAAGAGAAGAAATCACATTAAGTATTAGATATTTTTACCAGAAAATATTTCCCTGTAAATTTATCAGCATTAGAGATGTAAAATTTCAAGAAATTCTGAAGCCATATAAAATGGCTTTCGGGGAAAAAAAAACAGAAAAACACCTGATTTTCCCACAATTTTTCTGGTATTTTTCCAGGCCTTCTCATCTCTATTAACAACACAACACGCTTGTGACTCTGGAGTAAGTATGAGTAGAGATGGGAACGCCTGAAAAAAACTCTGAAAAACTGAAAAAGAAGAAAAAAAAAACAGATTTCCCCTCCCATTTTATTCTGAAGCCATTTTACATAGCTTCAAAACTTCTGAAAATGTTACATCTCTAATCAACATTCAGTTAATGTGTTTTAAGCCAGCATGGCGATTAAAATGTTGGACTCTTCAAAATGGGAACTAAATTGCAAGGGGATCAAAGAAAAAGATATAAGCTATCACTTATCGATTGACATTGTTATGTGCCATCAGGTTGCCTCTGTACCTATGAATGAACAACCTCCAAAATGTCCTGTCCTCAACAGCCCCAGCTCAGCTCATATCTCTGGTTGATTCTAATCTAGCTTTCCATGTGATATATTCTGCATAAAGATTGAACAGAAATAAAATAAAACCTTGTCTGACACCGTTGCCTATGGGAAACCATTCTGTTTTTAACAGTAGCTTCTTGTCCACAATATAAGTAATGCATCAGGACAATCAAGTGCTGAAGCATATTCATGTCTTTTAAAATGATGCATAGCTTGAGAGAGAGCCACTGTTCATTCTCTGAGACTTTAACGCTAGAGTTGGTGCTGATCACAATTCTTGCCCCACTTGTCTAGGCCGTTTTGGCATTGGGAAGATGAACAAAAATGGCCAACCTTTGCTGGAGTTTTGCTGTTACTATGGTCTTTGTGTCAACAACAAGTTCTTTAATGCGAAGCTTCAACAAAGAGTTTCTTGGAGAGATCTAAGATCAAAGCATTGGTATCAGCTCAATTTGATCCTCACTAGACACTCTATCCTTCCTAGTATTACAATCACACAAAGTTATCAGGGTGCTGATTGTGATACTGACCACTTCCTGGTGTGTAGTACAGTAAAACTGCGAACAAAGAGAGTATATCACATGAAAAAGGAAGGAAGACCACGTATCGACATCAGCAAGACTCGCGATCAAAGAAAAGTGGAAGAATTTGCCCAAGTGCTTGAGGAAACCCTTCCTGGCCCAGCAGATGCAAATGCACCTGAACAATGGGAACATTTCAAGAACACTGTTTATAACACTGCCTTGTCCACATTTGGCAAGAAGACCAAAAAGACGGCAGACTGGTTTGAAGCCCATTTGGAGGAGTTGATGCCAGCCATTGAGGATAAGAGGAAAGTTCGAGCAGCATACAAAGCCTGTCCTAGTGAATACAATTTGCAGGCTCTTCGAGTTACTCGTAGCAAAGTCCAATAGACTGCCAGGAGATGATCCAACAATTATTGGCTTCAGCTCTGCTCTCAGATACAGATAGCAGCAGACACAGGTAACATCAAGAGAATGTATGACGGTATCAAGCAAGCTTTAGGTCCAATACAGAAGAAATCTGCTCCTTTGAAGTCCGCTACAGGTATGATAATCCAGGACCGAGCACAGCAGATGGAACGCTGGGTGCAGCACTACTCTGAGCTATATTCCAGAGAGAATGTAGTAACCAAAGAGGCATTAAATAACATTGAGTGTCTGCTTGTCTTGGAAGAACTGGACAGCAAACTAACTTTAGCAGAAATAAATGTGGCCTTGGATTCCCTTGCCTCCGGCAAGGCACCTTGATTCCTTAACATCATCAGGTCCTTTCATATGGAAATGAAGGGCACTGTAGTTTTTGATAGCTCAACATCAGTTTCCTTTGACATCCCAAGCGGAGTGAACCAGGGCTGTGTCCTCGCGCCGACCATGTTTGGGATCTTTTTTGCCGTCAGGCTAAAGCATGCCTTTGGAACTGCAACAGAAGGTGTCTACCTCCGGACCAGATCAGATGGAAAGCTCTTTAATCTCTCTAGATTGAGAAGAAGACCCAAGTCCAGCTGCAATGCATGCAGGACTTCCTCTTTGCTGATGATGCAGCTGTTGTTGCCCATTCTGCTGAAGACCTCCAACAACACATGAATTGTTTTAGCAAGGCCTGCCAAGACTTTGAATTAACACACAGCCTGCAGAAAACACAAGTCATGGGCCAGGGTGTGGACTCACCTCCCTCTATTACCATCTCTACACAAGAATTGGAGGTTGTTCATGACTTTGTGTACATTGGCTCAACAATCTCTGACACCCTCTCCCTAGATGTCGAGCTGGATAAATGCATTGGCAAAACAGCTACCATGTTCTCTAGACTCACAAGGAGAGTATGGTTTAATACCAAAATCCAGGTCTATAGAGCCTGTGTCCTGAGCACACTCCTTGACTGCAGTGAGTCCTTGTGATCGGGTTGAACTTCAAATTTTGGCAACTCCTCATTTTGCGCTGGAAATATCACAGGAGAGGTTTTCTTTAACAACTTCTTCTTTATTGATTACATGCTGTTCTGTTCCGTTCATAATTGGCTCAAATAAACTTAACTCCGGCAACATGCCATAACTGTCTAATACAAATTCTTGTCCCAGATCAGCTGAACTCACAGAGGTACTGAGCCAAACTTCTCTGCATCGGTGGGCTTCTGAAGAGGTGCACTCCTCACTGCGCAAGTGGTGCCGCAGCATGGATGCCGAGCCCAGTCCCCCTCAGGCGGAGGAGTGTTGTACCGGGAATCTGGGCGGATCACCTGTTGTCCTCTACCCTTGTTCTTGGGGAAGACTACCACTGACCATTCTAAGGTCTCTTGTCGCACCTCTCCCACCTCCTTTGAGACAGGGTCGGGTAACAGCCCTCCTAACTTGAAGTTAGGGAAATCACGCAGTAACTCTTGGGTCTTCACCCTCTCATACTCTCTCAGTCTTTCCAGCTCTCTCTTGCACTTCCACAACTCTAGTTCTACCTCGAACCGCCATTCTCCTTGGTTACTTATACCCTCTTCCCACACTGACAGCTCCTGCTCCTCTCCTTTCTTGTTCCCATGCTCCTCTACAGTACTAGGCTTACTTCAAATTTCCCACCTCGCTCCGTTTTCCCCTCTTCCGAAGCTAAGTTCTCCCTCTGGTCCTCCTGCTCTTTCGCACTCTTGAGTTTTTCCCCTTTGCTTCTTTCTCTTGGGATAGCACACTCTCCTCTGGACCTCCTTCACAGTTCTGGATCCTTAGTGCAGGGAAATTGCCCCAGAAGGAGACCACAGCTGCAATACAAGGATATCTGCAAGCGGGATCTGAAGGCCTTAGGAATGGACCTCAATAGATGGGAAACTCTGACATCTGAGTGTTCAGCCTGGAGGCAGGTGGTGCATCATGGCCTCTCCCAATTTGAAGAGACACTTGTTCAGCAGGCCGAGGCAAAGAGGCAATCCCAAAACCAGCAAAATCAGGGAGCTGGACAGGGGACAGATTGCATTTGTCTTCAGTGTGGAAGGAATTGTCACTCTCGAATTGGCCTTCTCAGCCACAGTAGACGCTTTTCTAAGTCCTCTATTCAGAGCACGTTACCATAGTCTCTCGATACTGGATGCCTAATCTAAATCTCTCTGATGAGGCTTGTCTCTCTTTCTCTCTCTCTTTCTTTTCCCTGCTAGCTGAGACACCCTCCATTAGCTCTCCTTCCTGATCATTTCTTTCTGTTCCTCAATTTTTCAGGTCTCCAATGAGGCTCCCTGATTCTCTTGATCCTCTGACTCCTGTCATTTTCCATAGACTGGAGCAGAGGCCACCCATTCGCTTTGTTTATCTATTTTAAGTGCTCTTTTAAGTAAGAGGCAGTAATTTTCTAGCTTTTTAATTTTTTTACATATATAATAAAAATTATTTTTAGCAAGAAAGATAATGGCAGTAAGCAAAAAGGTATTTTTAATTTTACTTTAAAGAAATAGCATTAAACTCTTTCTGAAGTATATTACTATACCCGTATAATGCTATTTTTCAAACACCCGTAATTAAGCACCTTTCTGATCACTGCTGTCAACCAGCTTGTCAAAGTGGTAACAAGTACAGGCAAGCTACTAAAATCATATCTTTCATTATAGGGGTGTAACGCTATAACACTCCTTTATTTAAGTGGGTTTTGCTATTACATATGCAGTACTGCAATCAAGCCTCTGTTTACAACCTGAGTTTGCTCAAAGTTGACTTAGTCTTCCACCCTTCTGAGGTCCTTAAAATGAATATCCAGCACAATGAGGGGCAAAGTGTTGTTTGCACAATTATGTTGTTATCTGCCCAGAGAGTGCTCTAGCACTACGGGCGGTATATAAGTCAAAAGAACAAAAACATATACACACAGACAACGTGATCATTTAAAAAATTAAGAAATTATGAGGACACAAGTATGGATGGACACAGATATAAATGGAACATAGACTGTACATGCAGAGATTGCACACAATACCACCACCATCCATAGTGTGGAATGTCAAGTTCAATAGACTTGTAGCTCACAGTGGAACAGCAATCCTTTATCCGTGGTGGGAGCAGTCTGTCTCTGATTTGCTTAACAGTAATAAGTGATAATTGATTTCATGGCATGCAGTTATTATTAATGTTGGAAAGGAGGGGCTTTACCTTCATTTTGTCTCTAACTCTTGTTCTTTTCACTCCTCCGAGCTCTGGATTTTAAGTCACCAAGAGCAGGCAGCCCTATCCTAATTAGTCTTTAAACTGGCAAACCACCAACAGAGCAATGAAGAAAAGCAAGCAAGCAAACAAAGGAAAGCATACAGCTATCAAAACACTCAGAAAGTGAAATGACCTAATCAAGGTCTCTGCTGTAATTGGTAAGATTCTTTCGCTCTTGCCATGGTTAATTAAACAAATTCCTTGACAAGTGTTAGAAAAGTTCAGTACAGTACAGTTATGAAGGAAGTACTGAATTGCAAGGTTACTACTTGATATGACTCATTAGAAAAGAAAAAAATGAACAGTTTTTTAAAAATGAATAAAGAAGAAACTAGAACTGGAGGAAGTCCTGATGTTTACAAATCTAAACTTCTGTTTTTTTGTAAAGAAAGATACTCTTAATCAGAGCTCTACATGTAATGCATGGTTTGCTTTTTCCATAAAAATGAAAAGAGAGGTACTGGTAATGTATTGGCTAAATATAAAAATTCTGCAGTACATCACACAGCACTAATACAGACAAAGCAACACATCCCTTCTTCTCATAGCAACTTACCTTTCCAAACACTTCTAAGAATTATTAATATAAATTAGCCTGATTATGGTTAAATGCAACTTCCAATCTGTTTCAATTATCTTTTTAAAATCTGTTAAAACCAAAACCAGGGGGAAACAAGCTACAACCCTGTAGGCATTTACCTTTGAGTAAGCCACATTAAATTCAATGGGACTTCAGAGCAGATGTCTCCTGGATTGTGCCATGAGCACAATATCAACCTATGCTACTTGTCCTTAATTACTTTGTCACTGTCATATTTTTATTTTCAACTATTGATAAGGAGCTAGAGAAGGCTAAAGGGATTTTGGTCCACTTCTCACCTACAAAAGTAATGGCCAAAATCCTGTCCCTTAAGAAAGTAAACCACACTAGGCCTGCTGAATTAGTGGAGATTCAATGAATCAACCCCACTGATTCAAATGAGCTTACTCTAACTGCAACTTATTGTGCTAAAATAAATTGCAGAGTAGGTTCATTTGAATCAATGGCCGTTATGAAAGAGGTGACTTACCAATTCCGCATTGATTCAATAGGCCTACTCAAGTGCAATTTACTACACTAAGCAACATAATTTGGGCCAATGCTTATTTCTATTTAGAGGGACAATGTATCATCCCTCAAAAGGCATACTGTGAGCCTGGGAATCATGTTTGTTGATGCCTTCTTTTTCTGTTCCTAAGAGCTGATGCAACTTATGAAGCGTATTTGCAATGTTCCAAGTTCCTCACTTTGAAGATGTTGCCATAATCTGCATGCATCACCACCACTCATTTGTCAAACAGCAGGTCTGAACAGAAAAGAGAAACAAGAGAGGGGTGGTGTCCTCTATAGGTAATTCATGAACTAGTTTCACCTTGTACGTGGCCATGGTGATACACTCATCAGAAATGTGCAAGCGAACAGAATGAGAAAGGAGCTAGTGGTACATTAATAACATAGTAAGGTGGAGAGCAGAGGAAAGCAGAGGTGCAGTTTGAAAGTATACATTTTAGGCAGGAGGGCAAAATGTCCAGGAGTGTTGCTGAGAGGATGTGAGCTCCATTGGTTGTCCCAAGAAACTTGATTCCACCAGCAAAGATTATCTACATAGTATTTGGAATGGGGCAGTAGATAAATAGCACATCACCTTAGTTTGTACATAGAGAGTTATACTTTTAAATACTTCCCCACAGGAAAAAAAAATCTGCATTATGAGGGAGACACGAGGGAGATAGATTTATCATAACACTGTTCAACTCAACTAGTTTACTACACACAGGGAGCTTTGGAACAATGAGAAGCATTCAAAAATATGACACTCTCAACATGCAGAACGGCTGGTCTCATACTCCACCACAAAATTATAACTCCCAAGTTTCAAAATGTGCTACTGTGCTTCCACAAAATATTAACAGATGCATGGCACTGACAGTTGGCATCATGCTATTTTCAAGGAAACTTACTACAAAAATAAAACTCTAAATTGAATAGGAAAAGAAAGAGGGGAGCTTGATGTGCCCTGAATATGGTACACTGAGTATTCTCCAAAGTTTAGAATACAACCATATCCATCTGAATTAGTTGGCAAATTATCAGTGATTTGCATAAAGAAATTCATTTTAACTGGCTTCTGCTTTGAGTAGCTTCAAATACAGATATAACAAGAGAAACCAAATAACTCTGGATTTTTCGGGCTCTTTGGCCATGTTCTGAAGGTTGTTCTTCCTAACGTTTTGCTAGTCTCTGTGGCCGGCATCTTCAGAGGACAACAACCTGTTTAGATTATACTATCTCAAATGCTATCAAAAGTGCAGCATATCCTTTTACATCTTAAGTCTGAAATTTGAAAAGGGATGCTAACCTGTATTTACTGCAGTTTGGACAGAATTTATTCTCTTCCAGAAGGTTTCACACAGGACCATTTCTAAGTGACAGGTGATATTTCTAACACTGGAGTAAAATAAATAAATAATACATGACCCTACACATTTTTGGATCTCATTTTCAAGTGGAGTGGGACTTATTTTCAAGGAGGTAAAAACTAAATGCACCTTCATACATTCTGCCATTTCAGTTCAGTGTAACACACTTTGAGAAGACATGGAAAAAAGAAGACGGAGACCGTGATTAATGCTATAATGTACAAAGAGCGCAGAATCAATATGAATTTGTTCTTGTGCATTGTTTATAAAGGAACACATACGGAAACGGCTGGTCTGCCATAAAATAATAACCATGACCAAACTTAAGATATACTCTACATTAGCTCCTGATTTAAAACAGGAGAAAGCAAGGGGAAACCTCTGGACATAATTCTCAGGATTAGCTGTTTTCATACTCTGCAGATAGTTCTAAATCATAATTCTAAGTGTCAGGATTTTTTGAAAGTTGATCTCCCAAAAGGAAATGCAAAGGCACAGACCCATTGCTGCCTTCTCCCCCATCAAAACACACACACACATGCCCGCATCCTTGGTGTGGGGGGCTGTTGCTGGAAAGGTGATCGGCTGCAAGAAGAAGTCATCACCTCCCTCCCTCTCCCTCCACCTGGCCTATTTTCCACCAGCGGAGCTGATCAGCGTAGGCTGAGAGAAAAAACGCCGACTCAGGAAAAGGGCCGCCCTGTTTCCAATCCCCACAAACTGGAGCCCGGGAGGCATCCAGGGCAGGAGCGAGTTAGAGGCTGGGCAGTGGCGCCTTCACCTTTACACCGAGTCACAGTTTTCTCTCCCACCCCAGCCTCGATCGGCTCCGCAAAGTGGGCTGGTGACACATGCCGCCCCGGCTGGTGGAAAATAGGCCAGGCGGAGGGAGAGGAAGGCAATTACTTCTTCCTGCAGCCAACTGCCTTTGCATCAACAGCCCCACCACGCTGAGTGTGTGTGTGTGTGTGTGTGTGTGTGTGTTTTGGCAGGGGAGAAGGCAGCAGTGTTTCGGGCAGCTGTTTCGGGCAGCACAAGCATGACACACACCCCAGGCGGGCAGGCAGGGGGGGCAGAGATCACTGTTGGCGGCCCAGTTAAAAGAAGGCCATGGACCAGCACCAGTCCATGGACTGGGGGTTGATGACCTCTGGAGTAGACCATGTAGCTGCACGACAGATGTGAAGAAGATCTATTCCCCGCTGGAAGGCAGTAGAAGTTGACAGCTCTCTGGTAGAATGAACCTTAAAGTGTTAAGGCAGTGTTTTGCTTACTAGCTCGTAGGCCAATGAAATGGTTTGAAAGATCCATCAAGAGATAGTTTGAGGCACCCTTATGTGGGCCATGAAAACACAGAAAAAGTCTTGGGGATTTTCTGAATGATTTAGTCCTATCAATGTAGAATGCCAAGGAGCGTCTTACATCAAGCATGTGGAGCATTCACTCAATAGGTGTAGAAGGAGACGGAAATAAAGTAGGTAGAGTTAATGGCTGATTAAGGTGGAATACAATTTTAGGTAAAATGATAATCAAAATTAAGGGTGACCTTATCTGGATGGAATTGAAGGAAGGGTGGATCTGATCTTAGGGCTGCAAGTTCGCCAGCATGCTTAGCAGATGTTATTGTTACAAGGAAGGATGCTTTCAGAGAAAATAATTTGAGATTGGAAGTAGCCATTGGTTCGAAGGGTGGTTGAGTGAGTATGTTGAGGACAAGTTGTAAAGACCACTGAGGAAGAGGACACTGCCGTGGGGGGCAATATTTTGGAGTCCCTTGAGGAATTTCTTCAAAGTTGGATGGGAAAAAAGCCTAGCCGAATCAGAATGAGAAGGTTGGTGAGCTACAATAGCTGAAATGTAAACCTTCAAGGTAGAATGAGATGGGGGCGTGGCGGCGCTGCGGGTTAAATCACAGAAGCCTCTGTGCTGCAAGGTCAGAAGACCAGCAGTTGTAAGATCGAATCTATGCGACGGAGTGAGCTTCCGTTGTTTGTCCCAGCTCCTGCCAACCTAGCAGTTTGAAAGCATGTAAATGCGAGTAGATGAATAGGTATCACCACGGTGGGAAGGTAATGCCGTTCTGTGTCTAGTCGTGCTGGCCACGTGACCATGGAAACAGTCTACGGACAAAAGCTGGCTCTACGGCTTGGAGACGGGGATGAGCACTGCACCCTAGAGTCAAACCCGACTGGACTAAACGTCAAGGGGAACCTTTACCTTTACTTAGAATGAGATAGTCCGAGATGAAATAGATGAAGGATAAAGGTAAGTAAGGTCTTCAGAGACACTGGTGTTGCAGGTAAGTTCTGAGAATTAGCAAAGGAGACGAATGCCTTCCATTTATTTTGGTATAACTGTTGGGTCGAGGGTTTTTTGAGCTTGATCAAGTATGTCTCTTATGATGGGAGTATCCTCCACACAGTTAGTTTCAAAGTCTACGTCTGGGTGGCAAATCATCCCATTGACCTGAGTGAAAAGGTTGGGGATCGACAGGAGATGGAACACGTTCATTGACATCGACCTCAGGTGTGTGAACCACAGTTGTTGCAGCCACCATGGAGCAAGGAGGATGGCATTTGACTGGAACTGTCGAAGTCAAATGATGGTTCGTTGTATGAGCAGTATCGGAGGAAATAAGTAGAGCAGGTCTCCAGTCCAGTTTATCATAAAGGCATCTCTGAGTGAGTTCCTGTCGGTACTGGCTCAAGAGCAGTATCTCTGACATTTGGTGTTGGTTTCGGAAGCAAAGACATTGATGGATGGAACACCCCACTTGGGGCAAAGCAGATCGAAAATGCCATTGTCTAGTGACCACTCATGTGTTCACGTGGTAAGGTGACTGAGATGGTCTGCTACAAGGTTGTCGTCTGTGGCACCGAGGACAGCTACTGTGAAGATGCGGTGTAGGTAACACCATTCCCAGAGCCAGATACTGTATAGTAATGAGAGGGAGTGGGTGCCTCCTTGCTTGTTTATATAGCAAAGAGCTGTTGTATTGTCTGTAACGAGATGTACGGCTTGTCCTGCAATGAAAGGTAAGAAGGCATGAAAAGCCTTGATGATTGCTAAGCATTTCAGATGTTGATAGGTAAGAATTTCTCTCATGTTGTCCCTAGGCCATGGATTTTGTAATGTCGACAATGGGCTCCCCATCCCAAGGGGCTGGCGTCAGTGGTGACCTGTATCATGAGTTGTATAGGTTGGAAGGGTCTGCCAAAAAGTAAGTGGGAAAGAGATGACCACCAGGTGAGTTGACAGGTGAGCTTGAGTGTTACTGTGATGTGTTTGGATGGATAGTCTACCATGGGATTTAATAATGATAGGTACCATGATAGAAGGGACCTCATTTTGAGTCTCACATGTTGGATAACAGCGGTTGTGGATGCCAGAGCCCAAGAAGGTGCTGGGCTTGATGGGCTGATACCGAGGCTAGAGGTTGGAATGGTTGGATTGTTCATCTCAGTTCAGTGATTCTTCCTTGAGGGATAAAGGCTCTGGCTTGTAGGGAGTCGAATTACGCTCTGATATAGGTAGCGGTCTGTGAAGGTTCGAGATGGGATTTGGCAAGATTCACCTTGAGCCCAAGGTCTTGAAGCGTATCGAAAGTGAATTGGGTAGCTCTGACAGCACTGTAATAGGAGGTAGCAACTGTCAGCCAGTCGTCTATATAGGGGACTATGGAGATACCTTGAAGACGGAGATAGGCAGGAACTGGTGCCATATATTTGGTAAAAATTTTCAGTGACATGAAAAGTCCGAACGAGAGGGAGCAAAAGTGGTATGAGATGTTGTCGAATTGGAATCGAAGAAATTTGTGATGATGCAGGTGGATGGAAATGCGGAAGTACGCATCCTGGAGGTCAATGAGGACAAATCTGTCTCCCTGTGAAAGGAGAGAGATGATAGTATTGAGTGTCAGCATTCTGAAGCATCTGGGTTGAATGAATGTATTGAGGTGTCTAAGATAGAAAATAGTATGGAGAACTCAATCCTTTTTGGGAACTGTAAAGTATCTCAAGTAAAATCCATCATGCAAGGCAGAGGAAAGGACTGTAAGTACGGCATGTTTTGGTAGAAGAAGTGAAACCTCTTCTTGGAGAGCCAGTGAGTATAGAGTAGTCTTAATGGGTCCAGGTGGTGGAGTACGATCAAATTCAATAAAATAGCTCTTTTGATAATAGAAAGGACCCACTGGTCATTAGTGCTTCAAGACCAAGAGCTGATGAAGGGATGTAAGCTGGTCTGGAATGCAGATAGAAGGGGTCTATGGATATTGCTTACCCTTCTTTTGTTGGCGTTGAAAGGGCTGATGATGGGTCTGTTGCTGCTGGGGTCAAAAAGCAGGTGATGTTGATGAGCTGGAATAGGATCTGTCATAGGTTTGTATGGTTGGTACAGTTATCGGTATTGTTGAAAAGGCTGTTGCAAGAAAGGCTGCCTGCAAGACTGAGAGTGCTGGTAGTGATAAGGTTGTTAGGTAGAATATGAGCATGCTGATTTACGGATTTTATGAAGGTTATCCATTACAGTACTTCATCCGTCTTTGCGTTAAAGAGACCAGCACCATCAAATGGAAGGTATTCAATTCGTGATTTGGTATCATCTGAGATGCCGGCAGATCTCAGCCAGGCTTGTCGTCTTAGGGCGATAGAAGTTGACATAGCCTTAGAAGTGGTGTCCATAGTATGGCAAGATGCAATCCTTTGTTGTTTAGCCAGGATTGTAGCCTCGGCATGGATGTTTAGGGCTTCTGTCTTGGAAGTGTCAGGAGCCGCTTGGAGTATGGGTAGAATTTTGTTCCACAGTTGGCGACGGTGCGCACCCATTCCGGCTTGGTAGTTTGCAACCCTCATAAGGAAGGATGTAAGAGAATATAGGCGTTTTCTCCCTTCCCAGTTAGTAGGGGCTACAGATGATTTATTACGTGCTCTGGACTGACTGGATTCAACAATGATCAAGTTCGGTGTAGGATGTTTAGAGAGAAACACTGTGTCGGGACCGTGGGTCTTGTAATGATTCTCTTCATTCCTCGTGATTTGTAGTGAGGAAGGGGGTTTGTCCCATGATTCTTCCACCAATTCAAGCATAGCAAGGATGAATGTCAAGCTGAAAGGTGGTATCCTGTCCTGATTAGGTGGTATCCTGTCCTGGACCCGGTGCTTTCCATGGAATCACAGGTGGCATCGGTGGTCCGCACCGCCTTTTTTCATCTCAGGCGGATAGCCCAGCTGCGGCCCTACCTGGAAGTGGGGGCGCTCACCACCTTAGTACACGCGCTCGTAATCTCAAGATTAGACCACTGTAATGCGCTCTACGTGGGGCTTCCTTTGAGATTGCTGCGGAAATTACAGGTGGTGCAGAATGCGGCGGCCAGATTACTCAGTGGAGTGAAAAAATTCCAACATATTTCGCCCACTCTGGCTGCATTGCATTGGCTGCCCATCAGGTTCCGCATCGACTTCAAAGTGTTAACGCTTACGTATAAAGCCCTAAACGGTTTAGGGCCTCGATACCTGGCGGAACGCCTATTCCCACCAAGTTCTACCCGGATCACACGGGCGAGCCAGGAGGTGAGGCTGAGGAGCTTAACGCCGAGGGAGGCCCGAAAAGAGAAAACAAGAAATAGGGCCTTCTCGGCAGTGGCTCCTCGCTTGTGGAATAACTTACCTCCTGGTATTCGCGGAGCTCCCTCGCTGGGCACCTTTAAGAATCTATTAAAGACCTGGATGTTTCGGCAGGCCTTCTCACCAGATTATTTTTGATTTTCTTTTCCCCTTTATTGTTTCTTTATTCTAATTCTTCTGTAATCTGTTGTTTTATTTTATTGTATTTTATCTTTGTTGTTGGCCGCCTAGAGTAGTCCATCGGACTAGATAGGCGGGATATAAATTAAATAAATAAATAAATAATAATTAAGGCTGTCAAAGACCAGATCTTGTTTTTGAGGTGGTGGTTCTTCTATGTCTAATTGTAAGGATTTTGCCGTTTGTATCACTAATTGAGAGTAGGAGGTAAACTCTTCTGATGGGGAAGGTCCATGATTCTCGGTGATATCAGAAGAAGGGGTAGGTAGATTAGGGGGAGATTCTTGAGAAACTTCAGAGTTGGAATCAGGAATGGAAAAAGAAGAGTCTGAAGATGGTGATAGATGTGGAGATTTAGTCGTAGATACCGAGGTAGGTGGTAACTGTGGAATAGTACGTTGTTCAGTGCTGGTAGGATGAGGGGGAGGATGCTTATAAGTGGTAGTAACTCATAGAGAGGTTTGGTGTCGAGATTGTTTGGAGGATTGTCTCGCCTGTTTGGATTGAGAGTGTTCTTGGACAGGTGGGAGAAGAGTGCGTTTGAGAGCTGATTTGGTTGGGATCGACATGCGGTGCAACAGTCATGTCTGTTGGTAAGTGGGATCTTATTCCTGCAGAGCACACACCACTTGAAGGCCCAGGAGGGGCCACAAAAGGTCAGGGAAAGAGAATGGAGAAAGGTGGGGGAGGGGGAAAATACCACAGGAAGACTGAAAAATGAGTAAATTGAAAGGGGACAATGGATAACTCACAGGGGAAAACGTCCAAAGAAAGATGATTGAAAAATAAAGAAAGGATCTCAATGATCAATAATCTCAACAATAACACGATCGAACATCCTGAAATAGGTCCAATCTAAGTGGCAGCAAAAAAGAACTGAGGGATTTCTGGCGGGCGGAGCATGTACTCCATGGGGGAACATCCTACTAATCATGTCTTTAAGCTCTAGAAACTTCTGAGAGGTCCTGTGCAGGTGCAGAACAACCCAATTGTATGCATTCACAGAGGCCACAAAGAAGAACCTGATCTGAGGAGACAATTCAAATGGTTAACAAGTTGCAAACAAGGCTGAATGCCAACTTCCTCCCATCTCTCTTCTGACTCCTGTGTGGTTGGCTGAAGTGAATTAACCCAGGGAAACATAACATCTTGATGTGATTTCACAATGGACCATTCATATTTTTCCCACTGTGTAGACACACTCTGAATCTAATTTTGAAATACACAAACCAATTGTTACAAGCAGCATTTTACTCCTTTTTTTTTTTGAGTGGTCTGCAATAAGAACTGCTACAACTAATTTTTTTAAATAACAAGTACAATGAATTATAAGCTTAAAACATTTCCACCATCTATGAATAACTGAGAATGTCACATGATACATTCTTCAAGACATCATCTTATGGGAATCCAATATGTCAACCTGGCAGTGGACAGTATATTTTATTTTCTGTGATTCTACGCTGCCAACAAATATGAAATGAGAAGATCCATCTACTTCAACTGAACATATTGAACAGCAGATTGTATCCCACTGAAAATAAAATGTAAGGAGTGGCAGTGAAATCAAGCAGGCAACTATGAATAAAAAAACATTTCAAACAAATTGAACTATAGGGACATGTCAGGAAGTTGTTGATTGTAAGTTTCTGGGCATGCATAATCTAAGAAACTTATACTATCTCAAAGAGTTATCAAGATAAAATATATGGGTGAAAGGACCATGTATCTCATCCAAAAAGAAATGCATAAGGAATCTAATTAGTGGCTCATTTTCAGTCCTCTATGCTCTAGTCCAAGCTTATGCAATTATGCATGCTTCCATGTAATACCCTGAGCATCAAATTGATATTATAGTGGTCTGACAAGCCCAAATGTTAAGAGTTTTTCTTCATGGTAACAAACAGCACAGTGTTATAGGAATGACAGCCCGACAGCCCTGTATGTTCTCTTACTCATGCGTTAATCAGGTAGCACCAATTTTGCTGCACAGCTTGAAATTAAAGAAGTGAGGGTCTGATCAGTGCCTGGACAAGAAGCTCTAATCAGTAAGCGTTCAGAGTCTTGCAAACAAACAGTAGGATATAAATACTAATATCTAACAGCAAGGAGACAGTGCCTTATGTAATATAAACTGTTATTTCCTAATCTAATGAGGGTTTGAATTGACCTTTATTCATAACAAGATCACATTTCCTCTGTTCTTTACTGATTTATGAAAAACAATATGGAGGCAATATGCCTTGCTTTCTCATTAATTTTGCAAAATAGCCTACATAAAAGTATGAGTTTTGCAAAATTAGTCGCATTTTAAAAATGGCAACAAAAAGGTAGTAAATGTTTACTAATAACGCTATATTAAGTGGACAAGATATGTTTTTCCAAGATATGTTTTTTCCAAGAAGAAAAACATATCCAGTTATAAAATCACTCAAGAATTGTTCCTAGCTATTCCGAGCAAGAGAACTACTCACAATTCCAATAAATAAATGGAATTGTGTGAGAAAAAAATTAAGAGAAGTAATGGGCACCAGCTGCAGCTTGTAACAGAATTGTTCACATTTTCAAATAATGTATATACTATGACCACAAAATAAGTATTTCATTTACTAAGGAGTTCTCTTTTCCAGAAATATTTTTTCCAATGGTCCATATGCTGCCAAAACCATCACCTAGACATATGTTTTACTTGCATAGTAATTTTGAATTTCTGAATGACTTTATTTTTTAAACACAAGATGTTCCTATGCCTGCTATAAGCCTACTGGGCAACAGCCATTTAGTTTATTTGTGATTGTGCACAGGGCTCATTTTGCATTCAAATCACAATTCATTCTGTGATTGTGGGACTCCAGTGAAGTTCTGCCCTTCAACATGCCCCAGAATCATCCTCTTTTTTGCCAAATTGTAGTAACAGCAACATCCTAGTGGTCTAAAAGTATTTGCTGTGTTGTTTTCTGTGATCTTCTTCCCTAAATGCATACAGTGGTACCTCGACTTACGAACATCCCTACCTACGAACATTTGGACTTACGAACTGCTCCATTCACAAAATTTTGCTTCGACTTGCGAACAGAGCTTCGACTTACAAACACAAAAAGGCAGGGGGAAGGGGCAAGAAATTTGAATTTACTGTACTAACTGTTGGTGATGAAGAGACTGCTTCTTTGTAGCTCTTTTGCCCCAACAGTGAGAGAAATGGATGCGTTGGGGGAAGCCCAGAGCCAGGAGGATTGAGCCTCCTGAGTGCTCTAGCAGGGGCGGCGGAAGCAGCAGAAGCCCAGCGCCGGGAAGCTTGAGCTGGCCGGGCGCTTCAGCTGCTCACCCCCGGCGATCACAGCAGCAGTGTAAGCCCGGGAGGCTGAGGAGGCTTCAGATTGGTAAGGTGCTGCTTTTTCCTTTTTTTAAAAAAACTGTTCTGGGTGGGTTTTGGAGGGTGGGTTTGGACTGGGGGGTTATGTTTCTGTCCTGTGTTGCTTTGTTTTGTTTTTGGGTTTATTTACAGTGGTGCCCCGCATAGTGACGTTAATCCGTTCCAGGATTAACGTCGCTATCCGCATCGCTATGCGGATTCGTCGTTAAACGGTGCGCTCGTTAAGCGAGGCACAACTGTATTTATTTTGCAGTCCCAGCATGGGACTTGCTCTGTTTATTTTTATTTTTCTTGTTGTTGTTTTTTAAATGCTGGAACGGATTAATCCCGTTCCCAGGCATTTCAATGGGAAATGGTGCTTCGATTTACGAACATTTCGACTTACGAATACCATTCCAATACGGATTCAGTTCGTAGGTCAAGGTACCACTGTACATGGATCCTAATCATATTTGGTTACCAGAAACCAGAAGGAATTTTAATAGAGTTTGCTTCTAAGTAATGTATTCAGAATTGGGGTAGAAACCAGGCTCTTGTATCACTGCAACCACTTTCTAAGTAAAACACATTACTGTAATTATATATGTGAACAATAACAGCAGTTGTTGCTCTACCTCAACATGATGATTGTCAGTGTGGTGTAGTGGATAAAGTGATAGACTAAGACTCTGGAGAACAGGATTTGAATCCTCACTCAGTCATGGAAACTGACTAGGGGAGTGAAACTCATAAGCCTATTTCTTAAATATCTCACTTACTTTGAAAACCCTTTTAGGGTCACTATAAATTGGTTCCAACGTGATGGCACAGAACATACATGAATAAGGAGAAAAGCAGCAGCATTCAAAAAGCAGTGGTGGGAGTTCTCCATTTCTGAATTTTAGTCAATATGTGATCTGGAAGAGCAATCTGAATTTCCCACCAACTCACTGGTTCTTTACAGCAATACTTCTCTACATAGTGATGTTTTTCATCCAACACAAAAAATAGCAACAAGTAATAACATTCAACCAGATTTTGCTGTTGTCTCTCATATCTGTTCCCCAAGGTTCAGATGTGGTGACACTTTCCCCTTGTAATATTTTATAGAGCTCTGGGTTTATATGAAATTATAGTTTCTCAGAAAAAAAGTTTTGTTGGTGTAATAAATTTTCCTCTACTAAAGCATTATTTACTCAGATTGTCTAACTATTGGAAGCTCTGCATTATAGAACACCCCACCTTGCAGACTGAATTTTTACAAAAATATCCTTCACTACTGACTAAACAGATCCTTCACTACTGACTAAACAGATTCTTTTAATTTTCTCTGTACTTCTTCACATCACATTCATCTGTCACTAAGGATGTCAGCTGAAAAGGAAGCAGAATTTACTAATACAACATTATGAATTATGGAATTGGAACAGTGGACATAAGGTATATATTTATGAAGAAGTGAACTGATATTGATTTAATGGACTACACTGCATTTCAGAAATCCAGTTTACAAAGAAACTACAGTGCAAGCATATATGGCCAGTATTTGGTGTTGTAGGGTTATGCCAGGAAAATTTAATGCCATAAATTGCCACAAATTAATGAGTTGCCATTCACATTCCTGGTTGTGTGCTTCATGTGATTTGACATCCAACAGCAACTCATTAATTAGCAGCAATTACACCAACTAAGCCATTTATACCAGTATAAATCAGTATAAATAGACTTTGATTGAAGTGGCAACAGATGACATCCCATCATATAGAACATCATTTAATTAAAAAAAGTAATGCTGAATTATTTGAAGACAGTAATATTCTCATGGTATTTCATCATGATGAGACCAGTTGGGTTTCAAGAGTGCTCCTGAAACTGACCGGGACCCCTCAGTTTTGAAGCCCCCAATGTAGGGGGCAAATGGATGGTCCACTAGAAAAGCAGTGTCTGAAGCAGCAGAGGTGACAGAAAGGTGAGTGAAGTTGGTGGAAGCTGCTCTCCCCCCCCCCCCGAAGTCTCATCTGAGTGCACAGATTGAGGAGGAAGCCATGTTGGGCAAAGAGCTGGGACACCCCTTGCAGAGTACAGAAGGATTTTGGAAAATATCCTGACCAGGACTCTAAGTAAGTCAAGATATATGTTTTATATAAAGAAACCTTGATGGACCTAAAACAATGACACAGAAGAAAACTGGGTGTAACGAGTAACGAGTTAATGAAAGCATATTAGATCCTGTAACCCTTCAAGCCGAGGTAGAAGCAAGCCTCCCCCCCCATCCCCCAGCCTTGATCAGGAAAAGGAGGAGAAATGACCCATACAGAATGACCCATTTTGGGCAGCGGTAGCGACCCTGAGCATCATGGGATGCCCTCAACCCCAATGGTATTGGAGGTTGTGCATGTTCGGCATTGGGATTGGCAAGTCTCTGATATATAGTGAGTTTTTTGAGATCGTTTGCACGGGGGCAATGTGTCAGCTAAGGGAGAGGCTGAATTGGACTCAAAAATGGAGACAGAGCAACCCACAGATTTGGGGCTCAAGTATGCCAACTGAGGAATCACGTTACCTCGGCAGAAGTATTAGGCCAGTCTGATGAGTGTGTAAGTAGAGGAGATGATGGATGTCCAGATGGCAGAGGAATGGAGACGTCATCTGTGGAAGGTGAATCAAGACATATGGTCGGCTGGTCTTGAATGGGAACAGAAGGCGCAGGCTGAGCAAGGGAAACCTGGATTGAGTAGAAGAAGAGTCTATTGATGGCTTCTCTTTTTTCTTTGTGGGCTTACAATGATCAGATGCTGGAGTTGTTTTTGACATCAGTGTTGATTTCAATGTCAATTCCGAGGTCCTAGATTTCGATGCTGACTTCAACTTAGGTCTCGAAGGAGTCAATTTCGGAATCAGAGAAGTAGAAGCCATCTGTGGAAATTGCTGGAGGTTGAGGAGCCGAAGTGGATTCCATTGAAGGTGGTAATGGACAGAGGGAGCGTTCCCAGAGGAAGGATCTGAGGGGCTTGTTTTAGGGTTTGTTTAGTAAGGTTTCTACAGGCCTGACAAGAAGGCTGGTGTGATTCCCCAAGAAAAAAGAGAGAGGAATTGTGTCCATGAGAAAAGGGAATCTTGTTAGGGCAGGAGGTGCACCGTTTGAACGGTCCTGTGGGGGGCCATAAAATGGCGAGAAGGGAAGGGAAAGAGAAGGGGAAGGCGATCAGGAGAGGGAGAAACAAGATGAAAAGTGTCTTACTATTTTCCCTCTGTATTTTTATGTTTAGAAAGAAATCGAAAGCAAGGCGAATGGAGAGCTCGTCGAGAGATTAAACTTCAGCAGCGACAAAAAGGAACTAGGCCATCGCCAGGACGGGTGGACCACGTGTACTAGGGGGGTGGTCCTGGCGAGCGCGTGATAAAGCTCTAGAAAATTTTAGAAACCTCTGTGCAATCGCAGATTAACCCATTAGTGTGCATTCACAGAGACTATGAAGAAGTACAAAATATATAGGTACCCTGTGCAAATATCACAGTGTGGGAAATTCAATAAGAAAGCAGAAGCAGAGAGACAAATAAGATTTGCATGATCAGCTTTTGGTAGACAAAATGCAATTCTTAAAAACAAAAACAAAAAACCCTTTAAAATCAAGAAGATGAGTTTATAATCAATGTGTGTTACTAGTACTAACCTATGCTGAACTTTAACAAAATACTGCACATAATGGAAAAGCTTGCAAAAAAGCTCAAAGAGGAATGGAAAGATAGGTATTTAGTATCAGACTAATAGATAAAGTAAGAAATCAAGTTATTCAACAAAGGACAAAAAAAAACCTGATGTAAAAGAACAAATAACACTGAAACGGAGATGAATGGGTGGTGAAATAAAGCAATACATCAATGATCACAGGAAGAAGGAGCAAAGGAAGACCAGAAGCTAGAGGGATGGATGGATGGTTTTGAAAGATCAGCAGATTTGGGATGGATTAGTACAGCACAAAAGGAAGCAAAAAAGGAAGCAAAACAGGAGCTTATATCCAACTAGATGCCAATGGACTAATAAAGAGGAAGAACGTTCTTATATTCATAGAGAAATACATCTTGGTTGTATGTTTTCAAATTCCTTTCATGTAAGTCAAAGTTATTTAAAACTTATCTTATTTAAAGGTAGGGAAATGTTCCTTGTCTTTTGAGAAACCAATACTTGTGGAAGTCACAATTCATGAACCATCTTCCCCAGAGCAAGCTCCACTGATTTCTCTAATCGTTGAATGTGGAAATGAATACTGAAGTCTTCCGAATTTTCAGGTTAGGAAGCAAAAGTCCTGCCACTTCTCTGAGCAATGCAAGCAAAATATGTAGGGAGAAATTTAGGGCACTGGACAACATCAGAGGGAAAGGAAGTAACAACATGTGACAAAACCTTGTCAAGTGGTGCCAAAGAACCTTCCCTGGGGCTCTAGAGGCACAATTTCCTTCTGTTGTGTTTCATGCTCATGAAGGCTTACATCAAGGTTGCAATTATGGCTGTGTTTATCAAGGTCATGTAAAGCAGTTGTTTCCTTTTTTCTGCAGTGGCTTTTGTTAAGATTTTGTATCACAGGGGTATCTTCTGATCTTTTTTTTAAAAAAAGATATTGATTCGTTTAATTCAGTCTTTATGAAGTGTCTGTTCTTGGGTGATAAGATCATGACTCAGCCATGTGGAATAAAATTAGCTTTAGTTTTACACAGGAGTGGGGAGGGGACTAGAAGAAGCCTTTCTATTGCCAACTCTATTAATATGAGCCCAACTTTAAAAATAATGTTTGTGTGTGTTTTCTCTTTCAGAGCCTGATTCTTGGAATGACAGTTCAAACAGTAACCCCTTTAGCACTTTTATGACATAAAAATAAGTATTTTTCTTAATCTCCAAGGATGTACCGTGTTAAACATGTTGCAGCCAAAAACAATGAGAAGTCCTGTGGTTCTTTAAGGTAGAGGTCCCCAACTCCCAGTCTGTGGCCCGGTGCCAGTCCGTGGCCTGAGCCGGACCGGGCTGCCGAGACAGACCTCCTGCCTCACCCCCCCATGCATTCACCCCTGCACAGCCCTTGCGCCTGCGCACACCCTCCAGCACACCCGTACAAGCACCGTGCTGCCATTTGCTCATGTGCAGGAGCGCAAGGGTACCCAGACAAGCACCATGCAGCAGTTTGCACATGTGCACAGACATGTGCACGCTCGTGCAAGAGAGCGCTTGTTCGCGGATGCACACGAATGCAGGGGTGCCCCGCCTTCCCCAGCCGGTCCGCAGACTGAAAAGGTTGGGGACCGCTGCGTTAAGGAATGTCAAATTATATTTAGCATAAACTTCTGTAGACTCTTCCTGCATTTCATTGCAGTCCAACAAAAAAATTATGCTAGATAAGATTTTTTTTGGGGGGGGGGAGTGTCTTTCAGATAACATGAAACTTCTAATCTATGACACATCACATGCCACATATGGGGACTATGGGAGGTGTAGTCTATCAGGAAAGTGGAAGGCTGTTTTGTTGTAAACACATAATGTCAACAGCAAATTTACCCTAGTAATTCCGTCTTAAAAACAGAACATACAGCAAATTAAGCCCAGAATACTGAATAAAATTTGCAAATTGTCACCCACAGTACAGGTCAAGTTTGGAGCAGGAAACCAAAACTTACTTACTTAAATACAATAAATAAATAAATACTTACTTATTTTTCTAGCATTTGTATCCTACCCAACTTAGTCGAAACCACCACTCTGGGAAATAATTACAATACTGTAAAGTACCATATGAACCTTAAACCCCCCTCATCCATTCCACCTAAACCATAATAAATAAAAATAATCCCTGACCCTGTAAAACAAACCAAATAAACAAACAGAATGATGACAACAGCTCTTAGGTGACACAGGGTCAAAACATACAGTAACGGGGGGGGGGGGAGGAAAGATATCCTTAAAGACTTTCTTAAAAAGTGTGGTTTTCAGCTGTTTGTTAAAACTCTGAAGAGAGGGGGCCTGACAGATCTCTAGTGGGAGGCCATTCCAGAGTACGGGGGCCACTACTGAGAAGACCTGACTTCCAGTGGAGGCCTTCCTCACCTCTCTCACTGTGGCCACACCTACAACAGTGATGCCTGGTAAGACTGGGTAAAATGAGTAGCATTTTTGTAGGAGACTGTGACAGTTGCCCCACGTCACTCGTGTCACTCACAGTCTGGTTCTCATTTGCATGAGCCTATGAGAGGAGTGGAGGGGCGGAGTCAGGAGAGATAAGAGGGGTTTTGGTAGAGGAGAGATAGGTAGAAAGGCAGAGAGAAAGAAGCAAGAGAGAGATAGAGAGATAGCCAAGGAGACAGTGAGAAATAATAGAGATAAGCTGGTCAAGATAAATAGATAGAGCAGGTGGTGAAAGTGGCAAGATATATGATATTTGAATGATTTGATTATATGCTTTGAATAAATAACATTGTGATTCTGATTAAAGTTAATACAATTCAATAAATAAGTTCTGTTGGCAGCAATCTGACAAGTGTCTGACTAAACTTCTTTATACATCATGGATAAAGGAAATCCACTGGTGGCATGAGAAAAAGGGGGAACATCCCAATTGTTATCTGCTGGTGGGAAGACACACCATGAGCCCTTTGTTTGGAGAAACAAGCAGGGGTTATGTGGTAAATGTCACAGAGACACTCCGACAGGTAGCAAGGTCCTAAATCATTGGCTTTGTATGTTAAAAGTAACATCTTGAATCTGGTCTGGGATGCCACAGGCAGCCAACGCAGTTGGGCCAGGACATGGGATATGTGAGGACACTCTGCCATATTATTGTTTTGCCACTGAGAGCAAGACCTACAAGGCAAGCACATGTGGTGAAAGCTCCCAATAGTTGCAGATACAAAAGGATAGCATTACCAATTCTATGCTGATCTGGACAACTGACCACTACTGAAATACTAATTTCAACTTGTGAGAGAAGCTTACCTAGTGTGGTATACTAATTAGTGAGCTGGACTAGAATCTAGGGAGCCATAAAAGTCTGGGGGCCACTCTGCATGAGAGCCTTGGATCTATTTGTTTGGGCAGGAGGGTGACTTCAAGATCGCAAGGCAAATCATTATGGATTCTGCCTACCTGTAGATATGATTTTCTATTTGCTTATATAATCGGCTAAATATATAACACAGTAAATATTTTCTATTCCATTTGATATTACTAAACTGAATATCATAACACAGTCGAATAAAATTGATTAAAGCATAACATTAATATATCAAGCAAAGGGAGGAGTACATAAGACTCTCTTGAGTGAATTTGAAGGTCACTGCACAGTACAGAGAAGTAAAATGTGTGTAAAGTGATGTATACTAGCATGGAAAATCTCTACTTCACATACATACTGATGGGATCTGAGCTGGGAGCAACTGACCAAAGAAAGAAGCCCCTGGATTGTTGTAAATAACCCACACGCTGTTGGGTTGCTAATAAAAAGTCAAATGTTATGTTGGTTGTAAGAAGAAAAGGAATCTTAAGAATTGCCAGTATTCTACAAATCTAGAGTGCAAATCCACATCCGGAAATCTGGTCACCACAACAAAAGAAAGGTATTGTAGAACTGGAAAAGGCACAGAAAGGGGGAATCAAAAGGGACTGAAGCAGCTCTCCTATGATGAAAGATTGCCATAAGGCAGGGGTGGGCAATTAATTTCTATGGGGGGGGTCACATGAAAACTCTGAACTGTGTTCGGGGGCCGAACCAACTTTACTTAAAAATAAAATGAAACAGTGATTTTATGATTGTTTTTATTTTAAACTTGTTAATCTTCACAAATACTAAAGAGGGGTTTTGCAGTATTTTAAAGATAAGCAACTGATCAATTTTAGACAAAAGGCTATAAATGGTTTTGATGTTCAAAACTGTCCGCAGGCCGGACAGGAGCGGCTCGCGGACCGTAGGTGGCCCTCGGGGCCGCACTTTGCCCAGGTCTGCCATAAGGAGAGACTAGTGGAAATGTACAAAATGATGCACAGAGAGAAGCTATAGGGAGAAGCTTTTCTGCCTGTTTCATACTAGAACCCCAGGACATTCACTGAAGTTGGGTATAGGGGTGGGATTTCAGGGCAGATTCACCATTCTATGATCACACTACAGTATGACAATAGAGCACACCATCCATTATAATTAGATAGAGTGAGGGCTTATAAGGGCAGATGGAGACAGCAGTCACGAAATTAAAAGACGCCTGCTTCTTGGGAGGAAAGCGATGACAAACCTTGACAGCATCTTTAAAAGCAGAGATATCACCTTGCCAACAAAAGTCCGAATAGTCAAAGCTATGGTTTTTCCTGTAGTGATGTATGGAAGTGAGAGCTGGACCATAAAGAAAGCTGACCGCCGATGAACTGATGCCTTTGAATTGTGGTGCTAGAGGAGGCTCTTGAGAGTCCCCTGGACTGCAAGGAGAACAAACCTATCCATTCTAAAGGAATTCAACCCTGAGTGCTCACTGGAAGGACAGATCCTGAAGCTGAGGCTCCAATACTTTGGCCATCTCATGAGAAGAGAGGACTCCCTGGAAAAGACCTTAATGTTAGGAAAGTGTGAAGGCAAGAGGAGAAGGGGACAGTGTCACCGAAGCAACCAACATGAATCTGACCCAACTCCGGGAGGCAGTGGAAGATAGGAGGGCCTGGCGTGCTCTGGTCCATGGGGTCACGAAGAGTCGGACATGACTAAATGACTAAACGAACGAACGAAAGGGCTTATGTATAATGGCTGAAATCCTGTTGGCATAAAAATATGCCACACAAGCTAGATGAACTATTCCCCCCACAAACACACACACTTTCAGGTTCTGAGGCTCTTTGAGGGTCCCTTTTTGTTCTTAGGAATCCTTTGGGAACCTTGGCATATGTTTCCATCCTGACAATAGTACAGAATCTGAATGACATGGTGTGTTACAGCAAATATTTGGTAGCAGGAATTTCCTATATGAAAATTATTATGCTATCTGGAAACTAGGTATATTATTGAAATGCCTTCATCAAGAGCTCTTTAAGCTCTCAGAGACAGACCACTTTCCTTAGATGCATTTATCATAATCTTAGAACTGCAGAGCTGGAAGGGACCCTATGGATCACAGAGTGTGATCCATGACCTTGTCAAAGAGGCAAAATGGGGAATCTAAACTCCCAGCCTCTGGCTCTATTGTCAGATTCCTAAACCACTGAGCTATCCAGCAATTCTATTACACAACAGCAGTTCTGCTGCAATATCCTTTTGCAGACAGGAAAGTCCCTCCTCCTGTAAAAATCAATGGTAGAAATCTTTTGCCAATAGAAATAATTTCCCAAGGTTACAGAGACTTAAAGGAATGCATTAAAGCAATGCTTCCCATTGTTCTTTTTTTAAATCTTAATGTTTTCTTCTACACTTTGAATCCCCTTTTATTCTGCCCACACATTTTCTTATAATACTTTTCTCTGTTGTACCACCCATAGCTCCAAGTACTACAAGTTCTCATGCAGGTGCTTTATTACCTCCAGAAGGCCTTCATTTTGAAGAAGAATTTACTTGGGGTTAAATCATAATGCCAAAGACATGTAATGGAAGGTGGTGCTGTTTTACAGAATTAAATGCATCTTTGGCTGCAGCACAAATATCAAAGCATATTCCCTAGTAGGAATGGCGTCTTTGCATATTTTTTTTGCATGTGAGAGAGAAAAGATTGCAAAAGTTTTCTCCCTCCCAGATGATGTGACGAGACAGTACAGTATGTGCATTTTCCACATTTTAGAACTTCTGTTGAAAATTTGCAGAAATTCTTTCCAAATGTAAAACACAGTGATTTTTATACACAAATGTTGAGGGGTTTTCCCCTGTTTTTGGCCCTAATGCTGCTGCCCAAAACAATTAAAGCAACCAACCTTGGTCTGTTATGCAAGAGCAAAATATCTTGCAGTTTATTCGCGAAGGCTTTCACGGCCATGTTTTAATGGTTGTTGTGGGTTTTTCGGGCTCTTTGGACGTGTTCTGAAGGTTGTTCTTCCTAACGTTTCGCCAGTCTCTGTGGCCGGCATCTTCAGAGGACAGCACTCTGTGCTCTGGTGTAGTTGGCTTGGGAGTGCAGTATTTATAGCTGTGAGATAGGCTTTTGCCTTCTTCTGTAGATGGGTGATAAGTGTGTTTTGTTGTGGGTATATTGTTATGCTAAGGAGAAGAGATTATCTGCCACTGTGGTTGATGGGTGTCATTAGCTGGTCCTTTGTGTGTAGTGATCCCCTGTCCTTGTGGCTGGGTAGAGTTAATTGACCTTTTGCATGCTGTATTTTTGAGAGCTGGGAGCCAAGTTTTGTTGAGCTTCACAATTTCCTCTTTTTTGTTGAAGTTCTGCTGGTGCATCCCTGTGCAGTCTGACGTAATGATTGCTGGTGTTGTCCAGTATTTCAGTATTTTGAAATAGAATTTTATGTCCAGATTGTTTTAGGGCATGTTCAGCTACTGCAGATTTTTCTGGTTGTTTTAGTCTGCAGCGTCTCTCATGTTCTTTGATTCTGGTGTGGAAGCATCCACATGACCCCATGGACCAGAGCACGCCAGGCCCTCCCGGAGTTGAGTCAAATTCATGTAGGTTGCTTCGATAACACTGTCAAACCATCTCATCCTCTGTCGTCCCCTTCTCTTCTTGCCTTCACACTTTCCTAACATCAGGGAGTCTTCTCATGGGATGGCCAAAGTATTGGAGCCTCAGCTTCAGGATCTGTCCTTCCAGTGAGCACTCAGGTTTGATTTCCTTTAGAATGGCTAGGTTTGTTCTCCTTGCAGTCCAGGGGACTCTCAAGAGCTTCCTCCAGCACCACAATTCAAAGGCATCAATTCTTGAAGGCGGTCAGCCTTCTTTATGGTCCAGCTCTCACTTCCATACATCACTACAGGAAAAACCATAGCTTTGACTATGTGGACTTGTTGTCGGCAAGGTGATATCTCTGCTTTTTAAGATGCTGTCTAGGTTTGTCATCTCTTTCCTCCCACGAAGCAGGTGTCTTTTAATTTCGGGGTTGCTGTCACCATCTGCAGTGATCATGGAGCCCAAGAACGTAAAACCTGTCACTGCGTCCATATATTCCCCTTCTATTTGCCAGGAGGTGATGGGACCAGTGGCCATGATCTTGATTTTTTTATTTTATGTTGAGCTTCAGGCCATTTTTTGTGCTCTCCTCTTTCACCCTCATTAAGAGGTTCTTTAATTCCTCCTCATTTTCTGCCATCAGAGTGGTATCAACTGCATATCTGAGGTTGTTGACATTTCTTCCGGCCATCTTAATTCCGGCTTTGGATTTCTCCAGTCCAGCCTTTCGCATGATGTATTCTGCATATAAATTAAATAAGCCGCGGGACAGTATACAGCCTTGTCGTACTCCTTTCCCAATTTTGAACCAATCAGTTGTTCCATATCCAGTTCTAACTGTTGCTTCCTGTCAGACATATAGGTTTCTCTGGAGATAGACAAGGTGGTCAGGCACTCCCATTTCTTTAAGGACTGGCCATAGTTTGCTGTGGTCCATGCAGTCAAAGGCTTTTGTGTAGCCAATGAAGCAGAAGTAGATGTTTTTCTGGAACTCTCTGGCTTTCTCCATAATCCAGTGCATGTTAGCAATTTGGTCTCTAGTTCCTTTGCCCCTTCAAAATGCAGCTTGTACTTCTGGGAGTTCTCGGTCCACATACTGCTGAAGCCTATCTTGTAGGATTTTGAGCATAACCTTGCTAGCGTGTGAAATAAATTCAATTCTACGGTAATTGGAACAATCTTTGGCACTGCCCTTCTTCGGGATTGGGATGTAAACTGATCTTTTCCAGTCCTCTGGTCACTGTTGAGTTTTCCAAACTTGCTGGCATATTGAATATAGCACATTAACAGCATCATCTTTTAAGATTTTAAATAGTTCAACTGGAATGCCATCAACTCCACTGGCCTTGTTGTTAGCCAGGCTTTCTAAGACCCACTTGGCTTCACTCTCCAGGATGTCTGATTCAAGCTCAGCAACCACACTATTTGGGTTGTCTGGGATAACCAAATCTTTCTGGTATAATTCCTCTGTGTATTCTTGCCACCTCTTCTTGATATCTTCTGCTTCTGTTGGGTCCCTCCCATTTTTGTCCTTTATCTTGTCCATCTTTGCACAAAATGTTCCTTTAATAGCTCCAATGTTCTTGAACAGATCTCTGGTTTTTCCTTTTCTATTATTTTCCTCTTTTTCTTTGCACTGTTCATTTAAGAAGGCCCTCTTGTCTCTCCTTGCTATTCTTTGGAAGTCTGCACTCAATTTTCTGTAACTTTCCCTATCTCCCTTGCATTTTGTTTCCCTTCTCTTCTCTGCTGTTTGTAAGGCCTCGTTCGACAGCCACTTTGCTTTCTTGCTTTTCCTTTTCTTTGGGATGGTTTTTTTGCTGCCTCCTGTACAATGTTACGAGCCTCCATCCAAAGTTCTTCAGTCACTCTGTCCACCAAATCTAGTTCCTTAAATCTGTTCTTTACTTCCACTGTGTATTCATAAGGGATTTGGTTTAGATCACTGGTTCTTAACCTTGGGTTACTCAGGAGTTTTGGACTGCAACTCCCAGAAGCCTTCACCACCACCTGTGCTGGCTGGGGTTTCTGGGAGTTGCAGTTCAAAAACATCCGAGTAACAAAGGTTAAGAACCACTGGTTTAGATTATACCTGACTAGCCCAGTGGTTTTTCCTACTCTCTTCAGTTTAAGCTTGGGTTTTGCTATAAGAAGCTGATGATCAGAGCCACAATCAGCTCCAGGTCTTGTTTTTGCTAACTGTATAGAGCTTCTCTATCTTTGGCTGCACAGAATATAATCAATCTGATTACAGTATTGCCCATCTGGTGATGTCCATGTGCCTCTTGTGTTGTTGAAAAAGAGTGTTTGTGATGACCAGCTTGTTCTCTTAACAAAACTCTATTAGCCCTTGCCCTGCTTCGTTCTGAACTCCAATGCCAAACTTCCCTGTTGTTCCTTTTATGTCTTGACTCCCTACTTTAGCATTCCAATCCCCTATAATGAGAAGAACATCTTTCTCTGATGTCAGTTCTAGAAGGTTTTGTAAGTCTTCATAGAATTGGTCAATTTCAGCCTCTTCAGCATCAGTGGTTGGTGCATAAACTTGGATTACTGTGATGTTGAAAGGTCTGCCATGGATTCGTATTCGTATTACATAGTACATAGTACCTAATTAAATAATATTATGAAATATTATGAAATATTATGTACACAGAATCTGTGTTTGGTGTAATTACGAATCACCTAAATATTTATTATGATCTGCTTAATGGGATCTGCTCACGTAGAACCCCCATTTACATCTTGTGCAGCCCCAATTTTTTTTCTCTGACGTGGCCCCCCTGCAAGTCGAAATCGACCCCTGGGGGTCCATATAGACCACTTTGGGAACCTATGGTCTAGGTCAAGGGAAGTAATGATGCCACATCATTTGTGTTCAGAGGAGGGCAACCAGGATGATAAACTGTCTGGAAACCAAGCCTTATGATGAACAGTTGAGGGAACAGGACATATTTAGCCTAGTGAAGAGAAGACTGATGAGCAACATGAAAGCTGTTTTCAAATATTTGAAGGACTGTCATGTGGAATATAGAGTAAGCTTGTTTTCTCCTGCCCTGGATGGTAGGACTCTAAGTAACGCATCCAAATTACAAGAGAAGTTATTTTGACTAAACATTAGAAAAAACTTCCTGACAGTAACAGCTGCTTGACTGTGGAAGAGACTGCCTCAAGAAATGATGGATTTTTTTTTCCACTGGAGCTTTTTTAAGCAGAGCTGGATGGTCACCCACAGGGTTGCTTTGGTGGTAGATTTTCTGCTTCTGCGGGGAGCTGGACTCGGTGTCCCTTCAGGTCCCTTCCAGCTCTACAGTCCTATGATTCAGCGAGACAAAGGGAGGAAAAGAAGGATGAAAGATATTTTTAAAAAAGAACAGAAAGAGGTAGGAACTAAGAGATCATGGGTAAAAAGAAATTCTTCAGACCAGGTACTAAACAAATGAATCTAACTCCTTCAATAATACCCAAAAGACTTTCATTCCCCAGAGATTGAATCTCTGTGCCCTCTTTGTGTTGGAAAAAAAAAATAATTCAAACATTTCTATATGAACACACTATTCACATACTGCCTAACTGCAAACAGTGGCTGATCCTAGTACAAGATAGTTTTATTGACTCCATGTATTTTTTTACTTTGTTTAGCACAAAAATGATGCATTTTCAGAACAGTATCCAAGATTATAATATTTAATGGAGGCCTCGAATCTTTCTGCTGGCTGAGGTGAAACAACCAAAGGTGCTTCCTTCTCTCAAGCAATGGCGCAAATCAAAGCAAGGCAAGTTATTTCAGCACCTGAGATAGAACATTCACAAGTCTTTCTCTCCTTCCTTCAAAAATTATAGTTATACAATTTAAAAACAACAATTTGTTCTCATGATACCCTGAAGCAGTGTATTTGCCATCTGCCCCACTCTGCTTAATGGTACTTTCAGTCTGAAAGGTTGGTGTCCAGTACTGGATTCTGGAATAGTGACCCAAATGAACATCTAGCATCTAAGTGATTTGTTATTTCAGTATCACATCAGGAAATACTCTTGGTTAATGAAGAAACTGCCAATCTACTATTTATTGGCCTGATAAAATGATGATAAAGCAATCACAATGCCTGAGTAGTTTTTCACTGAAGTGCTGAAGGAAAAAAAAAATTCCTGAAATCCCCAAAACCAAAACCTTATGGCTGCCAAACGAAAGACGGAAGGCTGCCAACTTAACACTTGCCTTCGGAAACAAAAACAAGAGATTGAGAATATCTATGTGTGATCATTTTCTATATTTGAAAACCACGATTTGAAGAGCAAGGTTTGTTTTTCCCTGATATAGACATATTGCATTATATCGACATCATCCAACAAAGAGACTGCACAAATGATGGTAATACGTAGTTATTAACCGTTACGAGAATGTTGGAACTACTTATCTTTTTTTAAGCCTGATATCTACTGACCACTCAGATGTGCTCATAAGAGATACGCTTAGAACTGAATAACTTAATAGCATAATCCCAGAGGCACCCCATTAGGGTGTGCTTTGCACTGCCATGTAGAAGACTCAGCGCTGCAGAGGATAAGGGCCATTCCACAGCTCACACTGGCCAAATAGATTGATAAGAGAGCTGCAGCCAAACTTGATTAAGTGCGTCTGTATGATGTATGTATTTTCAAATACCTTGCATGTGAGAAGCACAAAAAGAACCTTAAAAGTACAAGTCCTGTACTGTATGTAGAGAGACTTCATGACAGTATGGCAAACTACTTCCTACTGAACTTGCAGTTATGAGCCATCCTACACTACAATTAATTAATCTTTGTTGTATAAAACACTGAAAATTTCCTCCTACCAGACTGGTTGAACTTTCAGCTACAGCAACTGGCGCTACTAGAACTGTATGTCTCAAGAGTTCTATTCAAAATCTTAGTATCACGGGGCTATGTAACAGATATACAGCTTGGCTTTGAGCTGCGATTTGGCGTTTACTCTCGGGGCCTGAGAGTGTGAGAGATTATTAAGTAATACTTTCCATTCAAATCTGTTTCCTATTTGTATTATGTCAAAAAAGACCACTGGAGAGATTTCTATTAAAACTTCTCCACTCCTGTAATTAAAGTAATATACGGGGTCTGGATAGGACGGACTACACACTGAGACAGTACTAAATGAAGTGAGGCGAGGAGAGTTATGTAAGCTTGAAAGATTTAGTGCAGTATCACTGGAGACAGTTAAATATCTTCATGCTTAAGTCTTTTCCAATGACACAGATCAAAACTTTGATGAAAATCCTTCAGGAAACAATCTTGTTCAAAAGTGGCAGTGGAGAGAAATTGTATAGCAAGGCTTTTACCTTTATGAATTCAAAGACTTCTGAAGCACAAGTGGCAGAATGATGCTTTGGATCTCATGCTAACATGGTTATGGGATGGCTTCAGCTTATCATTATATCAGTTATGGGATGGTTTAAGGAACACTATTATATCTATTCTTCTTAAATGCAACTTCTCAAATTCTACAGGACTACCACATAAATATACATATGTAGTCATAGGATATTGTTGCAATCATGTTTAATTCATCCATATAGGAACCTATGGCCAATTTAAGCTTCAGACCATGTGTACATCTGGTCAAACCATGTGTAGGAGTGCATGTCTCTGTGTGGTTGTGTATGTGTGTATAAGCCTCAGCGCAGAGTTAAATGGCAATGTGTAGTATGGGTGCGGGTATAACTCATGAACCCAAAAGCCCCAAGGCATCCAAAAACATAAGAGATGCATATGTGCAAAGAAATCTCTAGAATTAAGTTTGACTGAATGTGTTCACATAATCAAAGACCTGGCCTTATCAGGGTTTCCAGTCACTAGCAATCTATAACTACATTCAGCTAACTATGATTTTAGAGACTGTATCTGACCTTTGCACTCAACACACAAAGGTCTGTGACACTTCAAGGGTGAAACTTAGGTGCACGATCACATCCTCATCACTCATTTAGCCTAAACATATTCAAATGAATGCCTGAATAGGTCCATAGACTCATGAAGACTGTTTTGCTACACAGAAATGTGGCTTTGTCTAGGAAATTGGGGGAGAGGTGCATGCACAAAAAATTGGTGTGCCCATTTAAGTATTTAAAGCAGCATGACCAAGCATGCATGTGAAACTTCCAGATGCTCTGGTTTAAACAAGTACTGTTTGTTCACAGCAAACATCCTGTCCAAACACAGAAAGATTTAGTGAGGGTCTCAAACATGAGAGCAGAAGGAGTTGGAAAAATATAATTTGTAGGTCACACGCAGCAATCACATGACTATCTGTATTGCTTGCTAGCACCTGTTACTAGTTTATAGACTTTTAAAATGCATTTCAAATCAACACATATTATTGTAATTTTGTTTTCTGTTCTCAGGATTTCTTCCAAGCCCATGATTTTAAAAGTACAAAACTGGTTGAGGAAATGACATAGGTCTTGCTGTAATGTAAATAGAAAAGTACCTGTCATGTCGATGGTAGATTACAAATTATCTATATGCCCCTTTGGTAGAATTAGTCAATATGACTTCTGTCAATATAATGCAGTCACAAAGCAACTGCTCCCCAGTTAATTACTGAAATGTGTAACTACATTGGTTGCCATGGAGATATTTTATAGTTTTAAGATCAGTGATCTGCTGTGATGTATGTTCTGTCCATATGAATTGTATTTAAAGATATGTGCAACTCATATATCCATAAGACTGTAAAGACCTCTGGTTGATGAACAAATCCAGTAACACCTTCATTACAGATTTAACTCATAAACCCCAATCCATAATTTGAAATTGCTGAGTAACACAAATAAAGGACTGAAAACAACTGTTTTTATTGACTTGTTTTCCAAGTCTAAACATTAACATTGAAATTAATTTCAATTATACCATTAGAACTGTAATCTAATACCCAGTTACCATTTAATAAGATTGATTGAAAGTGAAACATACTTCTAAACAGAGACTGGACGGAATTTGACACAAATAAAAACATTACTTATAACATATTACTTTTTTGATGGTGGCATCAACAAAACCCTACTGTGATTTTATTCCAAAGTGAGACTGTGTACATCATGATAGTGAATTGCAATTAATTAACAAGGTATCATTTGTGGGCCTGGTACATATATAAGAATTCAACCATTGCCTCATTAAATAGGAGCAATCTGCTGTCACAATTTACACAATTTCATTTACTCCAGAGTAAAATCTCAATAGGATTCTGAAAAAAATAATAATATGATGGATGGTAACTTCATTTACTTTTGTGGTATAATGAGCAATGTGTGCTCATCATTCTTAAAATATTGGTTTTGGGGTGGTTATTTTGGAGATTTGGGGGCACTACTTTATATTGTTTTTACAGTTACCATCCATCATATTAAAATAACTGAATGTAACTTACTAGGAGCAGGCTTTCTTTTTTTTCCCCACCTTTTCCTTTCTTTAAAAAAGTAATGAGTAATTAATAACTTTTTGAAAGCAGCATTCTAACTTGCAGTTTTGAGTGGACATGCAAAAAAATATCCAGCAGAGCTGTGCACATGTTCTTGAAAAAGAAATGTGGATTTCTTCTGAGCAGAGGTGCACATAGTATATACATCACTCATGGTTGCACTGTGGTTATAATGATCTCCAAGATACCCTACTCAGCCTGTCCATAGGTTTAGGGTTGGATCCAGACTGATTCATACATAGAATAGAAGCAGTGAAAGCAACAGAATTTAACATAGACATTGCTATTTATTCTATGGGTCTGCTCAGATTATGTCTGGACCCAAGCCTGTACAAGTGAGGAGTCTATCAATAAATTTACCAGTTCAAATGTGGCAACACTAGTTAACATCTCAAGTGTATTCTTCATGCAAAGCCCTGACCCAATGCATGTTCATTCAGAAGGCAGTCTCTCTGATTACATTGGGCCTTGTTCTTCTATAAGCATAGGTAGGGCTGTCATTTATCTGCAAAATGGCTTGAAATAAGATCACAAGGCATTTTAAAGTAATTGCAGGCACATGCCTAATTGGGTTTTGCATTACAGTTCATTAACTAATACCCCTCTGTTAAAACAAATGACTCTTGTTATTATAAAAGAGATACAAATACATCAAGGGATGAGAGGACTCCTATGGTCTGCTTTTCTCTTTTGCTATAATTTCAAAGCAAGACAAGTGATAGCAAAAACAACTGAGGCAGATCAAACAAACTCCAGACTTGAAAAGCTGTCATTTTTTTTCCTTCTTAGAAACACTGACATATTTGTTTGAGAGAAGTATCTGCTTTTAAATACTCTCTCTAAACTACTACAATTCAAAGAGTTTTTAAAAAGAAGAAAATGATTATTGTGTTGATGCAAACGCATAATGCAAAATCATGTTAAGGAATTCAGGGCTGTGCAATGCATGCCATGATAAATATGTGCCAGCTGTCCCGATTTACCAAGGAAAGTCTCTGTTTTGTCATATTTGACTGTGACAAACCACAGCTCCTATTATGTTCCTGCTCATCCTTAAAGAAAATCTAAATTTTGGTGCATATGAATAGGCCAGCTCCCAACTTGGGGTTTCTATTTCAGAGTTGGGGTAGAGATGATCACGGACAGTGGATGCTTCTCCAACATCTCTCCCGTCAATGCATGTGCACCTACATTAAGGCACCATGCAATGCAATCAGACAAAAAACAAAACAAAAAACAAGAAAGACAAACGTTGTGGCATATTAAAGACTAAGGAGAAAAACAATCATCCTCAGAGCTTTTAAACTAGGTTGACTGCATTGGGTGGGGAGAGAGGGAAGAGAACATATAGCTCTCGAGACATTCCTGGATGGCAACTCTCATCATTCCTCACCACTGAAGTACACTGGTGAGATGTACCGAAAATCTGGAGGGCCCCCACATTGCCCTGCCATATAGTAAATGAGCATGGCATACAAGAGTTGAAGTGTCGCCTTCAGCACCTGATAGCAAGTTAGACCAAGGGTGAGGAACAAATTCTCATAGTGCCCTCTCAGCAAGGTAAAATGTTAAAGAATTGTGAGAATCACCACCCAACATTTTTGGAGGTCTAAATGTTCCCTGTCTCAGGGTTGTGCTTGTCGCAACACATGCAGGTGTCTGTTGGATGGGGCTGGCAGGAAAAGTGACCAGGAGGCATGGCCAGCAAGAAAGAACAAATCCACTTTCTCTCACAGGGATACTGTACTAGTATAGTATGAAGTCTCCCAAAAGAAAAATCTCCCTCTATTCATAGGTACCACAAGCTCACATTTAGCCCAAGAAAGGCTACTGGGGGTTGGAGGGATTACAACCAGCTCAGAAGACTTCATTAAAACTGTAGCTCTGTTCCATGTTTAGGCAATGATCAACAACCTTTTTAAAAACCACTGTCTGCGAACTACTTCTCAGGCTTCTAAAGAAATTAATACGAATTATGTAAATGTTTTTTTCCTACAAGGTCCAAAAGTCTGGATTCCGAACTGTGGACAGTGTAAAACATGGTTTGGCGTCAGAATTAAGCCTCAGCCTAGTGATGGTGTTTTTAAGATGATATCTGCAAGTTTTCAAAATATTCATCATTTGAGCCAGAAAATGTCTTTCTTCCTTTTGTTCCTCTAAAAGAGCTAACAAATATATTTTTTAAAAAAACAGAAAGCCTGTGTCTGCTGTGTCTCTGTGTGGCAGGAACTGAAACAAACAGTACAGAGAGAGCTGTAGTATTTTTCCCTGCAGAAAATCAGAGTGGTCCTCTGAGAGTCATCATTTAAAAAAAAAATTAAATAAATCCTTTAGAGATACTGTTCTGGATTTATCTAATAAATAAATACATCCTACAGGACGTTTGTTCTTACAACAGCAGCTATTTCAATTGATGTTTGCCAAATGTGCATTTGTGATAAAACACAGAAAAGTCTTTGTAGTAACAAACCTTGGCAAAGAGAACCTCATTTTATGTAACACTAAGTGAATAGTTCTAGACAGCGCTTCAGCAAAATCTGCCACAGCTTCCAGATTCAAAGCACAGAGCAAATGGAAATGTATGTTTTATAGATGAAGTTGCTCCCTTCAAAGATACCATTGAACTCCCATTTATTGAATGAACCTGCAGAAAAATAGTAACTCTTCACACCTAACTTTTGATGTCTGCTAAAGCTAGCCCTCCAGCAGAAAAAGAACAAAGCAATTTTGCTGTTTAAAATCTATGCCTCATACCTCTGTCCTGCACTCACTTTTGAACATTCTGAGAAGCTTACATGGGGGCTCCCAATGGGACCTTGTATTGATCAGACTCATTGTCTCTCTGCCTCACTAATGCTGTAAAAGCAAGTGAAGAACTGAAACAACCATGCAGAAGCAAGCCAGTGTTTGCTTGGGGTGACAGAATTCCATCAAACCAGGTATGTCAGTGACCCAGAGAGGGAAAATAGACAGCCATTTTGCAAAGGCAATTTGGCAGCTTAAATATTCTTTTTAAGGTTTGTTGGTGAACTATAGATTTGAATCAATTTCAGTGTCAAATGAATCTGCAATAAGTATTTAGTCCAAATTAACAAACTAATTTAGTTCATGTTAAATAAACAAAGTTTTGTGACAGCCTCTGTGGTGTAGTAGATAGAGTTCAGGTAGAGGCAGAGAGACAATGAGTCTGATCAATACAAGGACTCAGGAGACTTGAGTTCAAATCCCTATTTGGACATGGAAACTCACTAGGTAGGGGGTGGAAATAGTAAAATCTCCTTAAATATCTCACATACCTTGAAAACCTTATCATGTTCACCACAAGTTAGAATCGACTTGATGACATGTAGCACACAAATAGCTTAACTTAAATAAAACCATTGAACTTCCGTATCCTGTTCCAACTCTTGATCATTTAATGCACTATTCTTATGTTGTGGATATGAGAAAGGGATAGAAGAAATATTTTTATTTTTTAGCAGAAGGAAGGAAGGAAGGAAGGAAGGAAGGAAGGAAGGAAGGAAGGAAGGAAGGAAGGAAGGAAGGAAGGAAGGAAGGAAGGAAGGAAGGAAGGAAGGAAGGAAGGAAGGACGGACGGACGGACGGACGGACGGACGGACGGACGGAGGGACGGACGCTAGTTGATTTGGCTGGTCCTTGTTAAATACTCAGAGACTACAGCAGTACACTGATTTTATACCAGCATTCATTGAATCAATACTGATTCTCCATAAGGAAGTGTTCAGAAGACTTGTGTTCCAAGGACGATTGAATGTTACATTCAGACTGACTTTTTAGTCCAGTAACTCCATTGCTTGCACTGGCTGGGGCAAACAGGCTGGGTCCTCCCCATGCATCTTCAAGTACTGACTGTTGCATAAAGTCCAGTACATGAGCAGAGCTGAGAAAAGTTTCCTTTTTTTTAAATTACAACTCCCAGAATCCCCCAGGGGCTGGGAGACTCTGAGCGCTGCAGTCAAAAGAAGAATTTTTTCCATGCTCTGGCCATAAAGGAGCAAGAGACTGGATGAAAGAATGTTTGGTTTGCAGAGCAGAGTTAAGGAAATTAAGGGGTGTAGCTGGTCCAAGAGGCCGCAAGACCCTGGAGACACATTGATTATATATGCATAATGTAATGAGATGGGGTGGGGAAATATAGATCAGGAAATTTTAGGGCATGTAGCTTTCCCTAACTACGAACAATAAGCTGCATCTTTCAAAATTTCATCAACTGGACAATTATTAGAGGATAAGAAGAGCCCTGCCTTCGTGTGGATCCAATTATATTCCATATGTACTTGCTAACTGAATACGCAGTGTGGTGGACAGTGTGAGGAACTAGGATTCTGGAAACCAGGGTTTGAATACCAACTTGATCATGGAAACTCAGTGAGGGAGTGGAACGGGTAAAACTACTTCTTAAATATCTTACTCAACTTGAAATTCCTATTAAGGTCACTATAAGTTGGTTCTGACCTGACAGCACTTAACTAACTAAACAAACAGCTCCATGTTTTCATTAGAACATGATAATCTCTTGTATTAAATGAATGCACTGTTAATCAGAAGCCTTCATCAACTTCAGAGGCATTTGAGTGGCATATGAAAACTGTCTACATAAAGATGGATTGCCTGAAAGGAGAAAGCCAGTGCAGTATAGTGGAAACAGTGGATGAACTATAACTCAGGAAGCATGGGCTAAATCCATGCTCAGCCATGCGGGTTGAGAAGCAGAAATGGTAAAACCACTTCTTAATTCTCTGACTTACCTTGAAAATAGCTGAGCTATTTCACTGGCTTGGCTGAGGGATAAAATGTTAATGGAAGGTTTTGTAAAGTGAGCTCCACCCACTTTTTCTTCGAAAACTGAATTTTTCCTCTTCAAAACAGATTTACTTCCTAGCAAGAGATTGAAAGACACAGTGTATATCCAATGACTTCTGAGCATATTATCAAACCAGCTTTCTAGCACCATGTCCCAAAGTATCATAGCTGTCATAAAGTTCTTTCATACTTGGTCCTCATGCTATTTCTGTTGCATTTCCCAAAAGAGCATCAATTACTTATGATGCAAACACTGACACATATGTCATGATATAATCTAATATCTATGTCATGTCATGATATAATCTAACATCTTATCTGTACATGCTGTAACACAAACAGTGATGAGTACAATACCCCACTCCTAACTACCTCTACAGGTTGTTAATGAGTACAGATGGGCACAAACCTCTGTTTGGAGGTCCGCGCTGGTTCATATGCATGGCACCCCAGGCACTGCATGTTCCCTTCCCCAGCCTCCACAGCTGGACCCCCCACTCAACACCCAATGCACACTCCTCTCCTCCTCCTCTTTGGCTGTTCGAACAGGTTTCCCTGCCCTGCCTCCTTGGCTGATCGCCCACTCAGACAAGGAGGTAGGACAGGAAAATCTATGGTCCTTCCAGGGACTGGTCAAGCAGCTGAAGAGGAGGAGGAGGAGGAGGAGGAGGAGAGGGCACACCAGCTGAAGACTGGGTTATTGGTTGGGGGAGGTGGGGGAAAGAGAATGCAAGGCACCTGTGGTGCCATGCGTATGAAGTGGCACAAACCTCCAAGCCAAGGTTCATGCCCAGCTCTATTAATGAATACTGAAGAGTTCTCTTTAATGCTTACTTGCTGCCTGAGTACACTTCATTAGTATTGTGTATGCTTTTTAAAACTTGCCTCTTGGTTCTTTTTTTGGAACACGATCCTTACAAGAAGCCATATGACCCCCTGTGGCAGAATGCCCATATCCCACCTGTCCATCATGTGGAGCTCTAGAGCTGGAGCCTATGAGAGGACAGGAGGGTGGAGTCAAGGAGACAGAGAGACAGTTGGTGACTGAGAGGGAAGGAGAGATTGGAAAGTTGGTGTAGTTGGTTGATGTGTTAAAGAATATTTAAAGGATAGAAGTATAATAAAACAGATAGACAGTCATCAGATCTTATTCCAGTGATTGATGTGAAGTAATACAAATAAAGAAACGTGTTTAATATCCAAGTTTAATGAGCGCAACCTAATAAAACATCTATGAATCTAGTTGTGTGATTCAACAACCAAATAATAAATGATCAGTTACAGTATATTGGCAACACGTGTCTACACAACATTATTGGTAAAGTGTGGACAAAGATCCACTGGTGGCAGTTGGTGAAAGGAGAAACAAGCAAGTCACGTCCAAAGGTTGACCTGGGTTTGAGGGAAGCAAACTAGGGACACTGGGGGTGTGCGACACTCCCAGAAGCACAACACAAGACAGGAGATGCAAACCCTCCAGCAGAAAGTATCTCTGGAAAATGGAACCTGGCACGCAGATTGGAGAATGGTTCAACAGGATCTTATGCCTCCCATAAACCTAATGCCACAGAACTAGAAATCTGTCATTAAGCTTTTGCATAAACCCAGCACAGAGAAGAGACACACCCTGAGTCCCAGTCTGAGTGGAGCAAATAGTATGGCAGAGCTATTACCTTCATACTTTGCTTGTAGGGCTTGAGAGACACAGCTGTTGGCAACTACCTGTCATAATACAGTATTTTAATATTCCACACAACATCAGAGACAGCATTCAGTGGAAGAACTATAACTGTTAAGACATAATCCATTTTATCAGTGACTAGATAATTTACATTCATATCTCTGAAAAGAAAACAGTGCCTTCAACTTCTTCAGATAGGAATATTTACCCTCACTGCCCCCAAAGAGACAAATATGAGCTGCAATGACGTTTACTGTTATTGTAGTTCTTGAAATATGAGAAAGTCGGATAGTAAATCACCAAACAATGATTAGGCAGCAACTCTCCCTATTGATCAGCATGCTGGCGGACACCAAATTAATCACAGACCATTTGACTGCCACAACAGTATTGGTTTTCATTGAATTCTGAACAGACACAAATAGCATGTGAATGCATTTTAAAATCCCAAAATGTTTTGTTCATACAAACAGACAAGAAAAAAAAGCAGCAGCACAAGACGTATGAAATAAATGTCCTTTCAAAGATAGGTGAGAAAGAACCCATATACTGTAAATTGTTTGCTCAGTTGGTTTGTTACATGTGCAGAACAGAAACAAAGCCTAAGTACATATGCACACAATCTTATTACTGTGCCACTCCCTTATACAAAATACAGGGTGCTGTCTCTATGTTGTTTTTTCTTTTGATTTTTCTGCTTACTGAAAGCAGGTTGATTGAAGAATGGGGAAAGTGTGGCCCTCTATATATTGATAGACATAACCCCCACCTCCTCCCCACCAGCTATACTGGCTAGGCCTGATGTGAGTTGTACCCTAACAACATCTGGAGGGCCCTCGGCCCTACTTACAATGCTATATGAGCAAACGATACAGTGGTTCCTTTGCTTGCTTCAAATGACTGCAAATATGCATCTGCAGTGGTAAAAGGATGGATACCAGCCTTTCAATAAAGTTTCTAAAATTAACACAGTTACAAAGAATATTACTAACCCACCTTTTTCCAGATACAGTACCTATGCTATTTTTATCTGTACTGGCCCACCGATGACTGGGAAAGGCAGGAAAGTAAACTCTCCGGCAGTTCGTAAAGGCTTCTTTTATCTGCTCACCTGCTAGAAGCCACTGTTACCTACTGCAGACAACCACAGAAGTGGATGTTTGCAAAGATGGTCCACAGTATGCAGCACTGGCACTCTAGCTAGTTCTGTGCTGAGGCAGATCTAATCTGAAAGATCCCCAACACCAAGTCACCTTGGAGGACAAGGAAAGGAAACTGGATTATATAATAATCTGATTTATTATATAAGAGTTAATTATAAGGGGCTGGAAAGGTTAGAAGGGTGCTCCATTTGCACCTGCTGTTAGCCAAAGGCTTAAACTGTAGGTACTAGCTGAAAATCTGTTGCTTGGTGTAGTATGTCACAAGTAGAGTAGGGCCACTGAATCAGTGGGAATTTGGTCAGTCATCTCACTCTAGTTGTGACGTACTACACTAAGCAACAAAAATTCAGCCATTCTATCTTTCTCATCTGAGAAAACATGTAATACTCAGAATCCAAGTCTCTCCCAAACGAATATTATTGTTCATTTGGTGCATGTTAAGGCCACAGCTTGGAAAAACTACCTTTCATAATACAGCTTCCACACTATCTGAAGGATTCTAAAAGTTATGGTCCAAAAAAACTTTTTCCAAGTCTGGATTAATTTCTTAAAAGGATGCAGATTTAAAGTCACAGTTTGCCTCATACTGAGCTTGCTCTTGCAAGACTAACCTTCCCTGGCAAGGTAGCACAGGGGGAGAGAGACTAAGTCAAGGATTACCTGTACCTGGCAGACACAATAATTAGCTTCACCCAATTTACAAAGAATGTCAAAAGGACACACCTGCTTTCCCCAGCATATGCTGTGATGAAAACAGTAAAAGAAAAGCAAACTTCCAAAATTTAACTCATAAGTTTGTGTTTATTTAGGATATAAAACATTTGAAAATATTTAATTCCCCAGAGGTTCCAGTCCAGAAATCTTTTAGAGATAGCCCAGAATTACAGCTACAAGTAACAAGTTACAAGGAAATGTTTGACAATCACTTTTCAAAGGAATCCTTTGCTCAACTCCTAAAGGTCAATCACCAAACAAAACAAGCTAATTTGCTTATTTCACAGGTAAGATGAACTCCTGCTGTGGCACTTACATGCTTGTACTAGTAAAGGATTAGCTAATGTCTGTTTCTAGCCCCAGATTAGGCTGGAATTGGCATGCAACATATGTTTGCTTGGGTATTGATCCAAAAGAAAGAGAAGGAAGTCAAAGGGGATTACTAAGGGGGCATTTTTGTTGTTTAGTCCTGTTCGACTCTTCATGACCCCATGGACCAGAGCACGCCAGGCCCTCCCGGAGTTGGGTCAAATTCATGTTGGTTGCTTCGATAACACTGTCCAACCATCTATCCTCTGCCATCCCCTTCTCCTCCTGCCTTCACACTTTCCTAACATGAAGGAGTCTTCTCATGAGATGGCCAAAGTATTGGAGCCTCAGCTTCAGGATCTGTCCTTCCAGTGAGCACTCAGGTTTGATTTCCTTTAGAATGGACAGGTTTGTTCTCCTTGCAGTCCAGGGGACTCTCAAGAGCCTTCTCCAGCACCACAATTCAAAAGCATCAATTCTTCGGCGGTCTGCTTTCTTTATGGTCCAGCTCTCACTTCCATACATCACTACTGGAAAAACCATAGCTTTGACTATCTGGACCTTTGTCAGCAAGGTGATGTCTCTGCTCCTTAAGATGCTGTTGAGGTTTCTCATCGCTTTCCTCCCCAGAAGCAGGCGTCTCTTAATGTTGTGGCTGCTGTCACCATCTGCAGTGATCCTGGAGCCCAAGAAAGTAAAACCTGTCACTGCCTCCATATCTGCCCCTTCTATTTGCCAGGAGGTGATGGGACCAGTGGCCATGATCTTGGTTTTTTTGATGTTGAGCTTCAGACCATTTTTTGCACTCTCCTCTTTCACCCTCATTAAGAGGTTATTTAATTCCTCCTCACTTTCTGACATCATCTGCATATTGGAGGATGTTGATATTTCTTCTGGCAATCTGAATTCCAGCTTGGAATTCATCCAGTCCTGCCCTTTGCAAGATGTATTCTGCATATAAGTTAAATAAACCAGGGGACAATATACAGCCTTGTCGTACTCCTTTCCCAATTTTAAACCAATCAGTTGTTCCATATCCAGTTCTAACTGTTGCTTCCTGTCCCACATATAGATTTCTCAGGAAAAAATAAGGTGGTCAGGCACCCCCATTTCTTTGCCATAGTTTGCTGTGGTCCACACAGACAAAGGCTTTTGCATAGTCAATGAAGCAGAAGTAGATGTTTTTCTGGAACTCTCTGGCTTTCTCCATAATCTAGCGCATGTTAGCAATTTGGTCTCTAGTTCCTCTGCCCCTTTGAAATCCAGCTTGTACTTCTGGGAGTTCTTGGGCCACATACTGCTGAAGTCTACCTTGTAAGATTTTGAGCATAACCTTGCTAGCGTGTGAAATAAGTGCAATTGTACAGTAGTTGTAGCATTCCTTGGCACTGCCTTTCTTTGGGATTGGTATGCAGACTGATCTTTTCCTATCCTCTGGCCACTGTTGAGTTTTTCAAACTGGCCTTGTTGTTAGCCATGCTTTCCAAGGCCCCATTGACTTCACTCTCCAGGATGTTTGGCTCAAGCTCAGCAACCACACTATCTAACAAGCAAAGCAAAGCAACCTTTATTGGCATAAAACAGTTAAAACATACAATCCGATAATAAATTAAAGTAGTAGGAGAAGTTAGGTTAGTTTTTTTGAGGTTTGAAGAGTGAGCACCTTAGCGAGGAACTCAGCTACTGGAGTCATAGTTTCCAGAGAAAAGTCATGGAGGAGGAAACCTGTCAGAAGCTGGGGGGGGGACCAGAGAAGCCTGAGATGATTGGACCTAGAATTCGGTCTCGGAGATCTCTAAACTTGGGGCAGTGACACAGAATATGCGAAACTGAATCGGGTTCTAATCCGCAGAGGTTACAACCCACTATCTGGGTTGTCTGGGATATCCAAATCTTTCTGGTATAATTCCTCTGTGTATTCTTGCCACCTCTTCTTGATATCTTCTGCTTCTGTTAGGTCCCTACCATTTTTGTCCTTTATCATGTCCATCTTTGCACAAAATGTTCCTTTAATATCTCTAATTTTTTCTGAACAGATCTCTGGTTTTTCCTTTTCTATTATTTTCCACTATTTCTTTGCATTGTTCATTTAAGAAGGCCCTCTTGTCTCTCCTTGCTATTCTTTGGAAGTCTGCATTCCATTTTCTGTAACTTTCCCTATCTCCCTTGCATTTTGTTTCCCTTCTCTTCTCTGCTATTTGTAAGGCCTCATTGGACAGCCACTTTGCTTTCTTCCATTTCCTTTTCTTTTGGATGGTTTTTGTTGCTGCCTCCTGTACAATGTTATGAGCCTCCATCCAAAGTTTTATCCTGCTGACTGGCGCTTGTCAAGGCTCTGGTTGATGACTGGCTTGCCGCTGCTACCAGGGCTGTTGACATGATCACTCCTAAACACCCTATCCGTTGCAGAGCTCGTTCAGCATTCTGGTTTAACCCGAAGCTGCGAGCTATGAAGTAAAGTAGGAGAAGGCTAGAGTGCAAGTGGAGACGTAACCCGATGGATTATAATCATAAAGCTGTCAGGATTGCAACTAACCTTTACCTTACCAGGGTGAGGTCTGGCAGTCGAGCTTACTTCACTGTCTGGATAAGCAAAGCTTCAAATGAGCAGGCGGAACTTTTCCGTATAGTCCGCAATCTATCTGGAATTGGTCTAAGTGATAGGCCTCCCACTAGTATTTCCCCTGACCAGTTTGCAGCATTTTTAAAATCTGAAGTGGAGGCCATCCGCCGGGAGCTCTCTCCTTTTTTGAACACAGTAGATCGAGCAGAGACGTCCAGAGCTCCACCTTGCCCGATGGGACTCGATCTCAGCCTGTGATGCCATTGGGTTGCATCACTAAGCAGAAAACCACAGGCCACCTTCTATACCAGGGAACTTCCTCTCCATCCCTTCAGCTACCTCCTCTGTGCCTTCAAGGCAAAGGTGAGGTGAAGAATACCCAAGATGGTGGGTACTGCTGCTATTTCTTGGCCAGTGTGGAAGTGGCAGTGAGTGCAGGTGGTGCTGCCGCCACTGCTGCTGGCAGGCCAGCAGAGGTGGATGTGGATCCTTCCCAGGAGATGGAATGTAAGCTGAACAGCATCATGGTATCGGCACTCCCCTTCCTGTGGGTGAACGACCTGAGCATAAATCACAACCCCTCAGCCTCCTAGCCCAAGCTTCTCTTCTCAGTGTGCAATGATTTTGCTGGCAAGGTGGTGGTGGTCTTCAGTGGAAGCTTGCAGTCCAGTCTTTTAATTTTTTCTCTCTGTGTCTGTTATGTCATAGTATCGCTATTTCAGATGCCAAGCAATAAAAAAACTAGATTAAAAATAACTCATAGCAGCGGCAGCAGTAGCGAGGAGTTAGGAGGCACCTAGTAGATGGGTGCAGGACAAAGCTTCAAATGCACCAATTCTAAAAGCCCCTTAATCAATATATAACATAATTTAAAAGCAAATTAAAAGTTTTCCCAAGAGGACACATAGAACAACCCAAAACCACATGATTGCCATCTGGCTTTAAATCAATTTCAAAAACAACCCATCTCCTGATTTGTTTCATTAGAGTAACCATGCTCTCAATCTCTAAAGAATGAAAAAAAATGAGAAGCAAAATTAATATAAGATGTTTAAACCGAGGACTTTTTAAAGTGATGGTTAAGACTTTCTTATAACTCACTGGCTGAAATCCAGTAGCAAGTTGCAACTAGAGTAGGCCCACTGAATTAATGGATCCTACGGGGGAGTTAAATCACTAAATCCCTGCTGATTTAATGAACCTACTCCAGGGTGATAGATTCTTTGATTTAAGACATTGGATTAACAGCAGATAGCATTTTTTGAAATTGTCTCAAAAATACTCTGTACTGTATAAAGGAGAAAGAAAATGTATCCTGAGAACCAAAAATTAAAGAAGAAATAAGAGAAGCTTAAATTGACTAAAATAGTTTTAGCCCCACGAGGGTCAGAAAATCTTCACTCATTTAGAACAGGAAGTTATGAATATAGAAATCACTCTCCCAGGCTCAGATAATTGAAAGCAGCTCACATCGTCTCCTTAAAATACCACAACTTCTATAACTTAAGGCAATACATGGCTGGGATCCAAATAAAGAATTATGCCAACATATCTCCATTGGTGTAGACCTCAGCCCCTAATTACCACAAATTAAAAGTCATTTGCTATCCCGTGCCATGTCATATGACTGATGTATGATAGCCAACGCCCATGGCAATTTCTGAACTTGCAGCAATTTGCAGAGAACGTTAAGGATTCCTAATTATTTTTAAGAACTAACGCTGCAGGCAGAACTTCAATACATATGCTTTTTGCCAATAATGAAATGATGTGATGTGAAAGGTTTTACATTCTGAATTCTTATCAAAGACACAGTTGTTGGTGTGGCTGGAGCCTTGCTTCTCTCACATCCTTTTACACTAGAAGAAGTAATAAAGCAAGCAGGTTGCCATGAATCTTTCTGGGACTCTCTGGATTTTTTTTCCTGAGGTGAATGAAAATATATCACAAAGCAGATTTAGGAGAGGGAGCAGAATCTGGCATTTTCTCTGGGGACTTGTAAAATTAGTAAGCAAAGTCCTATGTTCATATCTGTCTTTCAGATGGTTCAGTAGATCCCAGGCAACACTGTATGTGAAAAATCTAGTCATCTGGATGAAATCCAGTGTCTGAGCCAAGAGAATACGAGAAAAACAGCACAGTTTGGCATATTTGCACATACAAAAACATCAAAGGTCCTGTAGGCCTGGAGGAGTCTGATTATAACATCAGTCCATTCTATTACCTGCAGATCTCCACATATGTTGCAGGTTATGAATGGCACACTGGGACCTATCTGCCAATGTCAAGAAAACCCTTGGCGACCATACTACTAAAGAGCTGCTTTTTATTGTTCCACATGCAACCTGTGCAGAATTCTCTAGGCACTGATACATTTTACTGACATTGTGGCCTATTTAGATGTTCCTCCACAAACTAGTGTATTAGGATTGACTCTTCAGAAACTCATATTTTGATAGTTGATTTCTGTCTTTAACTCTCTTTTTTTGCCTCTGCCATTAGTTTTTATGTATGAAAATAAAGGTGGCTTTGAATTTCTCTTTCTATACTCACGTTAGCATAATTAATCCAGGGCAGAAATTAAAAGAAAATGTCTTTTTTTAAAAAAAAGAGTAAATTAAATATTCAAATTACAAACTGATCAAGGGTGGGGAGAGAATTTTAATTCATGTAGCGAAAATATTCAAAGTTTGGAATTCTTTCATCCTGATCTAAATAGGTCATGGGTGCGCATTCCAAGACGTGGCGCATTTCCTCTCTTGCATACTATAGTAGGGCACAAGGTGAGAGGAACCTCTGCGTAAACAATGATATCTAAAAGCAACTCATTCCGGTTCAAAAAAAGAAGAAGTCCTTCTGAGGGCAGAACCACACATTACCAGGTAAGCACATGATTCTTCTGTTTGCCTCCTAATATGGGTGAGAAATAGTTGCACCAGCAGGCAAGGGGTGCTAAACCTCTTCCACGCTTGCCAATTCTTCCTTGCAAATAAACACCACTATCACAGTTACTATTCCCCAGACCCAGGCTCTGGGATCAGGAAAAGGATGGTTGTAAAGGTGAGGGCAACCTGAAGCATGTTCTGGGCAGAATCAGCAGCGAAAGGGTTGATGTCTCCTTCTTCACTGATATGCTTCTGAAGTGATATTAAATAGCAAAACTGTGTTTGCTAAATAGTGTATAATTCTCTGTTGAGACTCTAATGCAAATATTTATCCTAAATACCAAAGCTCTCCAGACCCTTTGGAGACATATCTCTGTTTGTGGATATCTCTTTGAAGAGCTTGGAAACTTTACTTTTTTGGACTACAACTATCAGAATCATCCTGCTAGGATGACGAAGGCCCCTAATGTCCAGCGAATTCTTTGCTGTAGCACAAAGAAGGAACTTTTCCAAGACTTATCCCTTTTCTATGGAGAATTGTGTGAATGAACTGGGAAACAAATTACAGTGCAAGCCAACATGTGCCCACTAAAAAGTATGCCACGCTGCATTCAATGGGAGCTCATTTGCAAAGATTCCAAGACAGAAATATGGAGTAATAGAGAAGAGTGAAGAGAGCATTCTGGAAGTATAAGAAGCCAGGGAATGACAGAGCTCAACAGACAAGTCATTAAGGTCCCCACTGATTGTCTCTCTCTATTAGTCTAAGCTGAATTAGGCTGAACAAAGCTGTAGAGTAGCCACGGAGATTAGCTAAAAATAGTGAAAGAGCCATGGAGGAAGTGTCTTGTTCTAAATGCTTTATACAGCTGACGATAAAACTCTGACCCAGATGATCGGGTAAGCAAAATGTGCTAAGTACGTCATCCAGCACGGTTCATCTTGTATTATGAGGGATGCATGAAAGACTGCTTCTTTGTGAACTGTGTCAAGAAATGTCCAGAATTTACGAATATGATGGAGAAGGGAGAAAGATAGCAATTGTTCTTACCCACCTATACTTAAATTTCCTTTAACATCTGAAAGTATAAAAGTTGTCAGTAGGGCTGTTGTTGAACCCTGTAAAGAACAGGAGAAATAAGGGCAAGCAGAGTAGGCAAAAATAGAAAGATTTCTTTATTTGCTTATTCATTTGCTGCTTTCTATTTTTCCCAGTGATAGAAGAGTATTTGTATGCCTGTAAACCATTTGTTTTTAGTTCGCTGCATAATCCTCAGGAAGCATATAAACAAGGCATTTAAACACTCACGCAAGATTGAAAGAGGCCTTTCAATTATGTTCCAAACACTATATTACACAACAACAACAAAATGGATGAACAACAACTTTAACCAGTTGATGAGAGATAATCTAAGTGCAAGTCTGCTTGGAAGCTTCCCACATTCAGTTTCTGCACTAGACCAGGACAACTCCCTTAAGGAAATTTTTACCTAGGTGAACATCTAAGGATTGCCTGAACTGTGTACATTCACAGAGGCCACAATGCAGAATCCTATGTTAACATTGGTAGCTCCCCAAACCACTCAACACACAATGATTTACAACCCAGTCTGCATTTACAAACAGACCCATTGCCTGTCTTAAACAATTATTGGCACATAGTGGGCCATATGGCATGGATGGGGAGACAGAAGCAAGGCCCTGCTACAAACGTAGATGCCAACTGTGTCCCCACACCTATTCTGGCAATAACATTAGAGGCCCCAAAAATGTCACCCACAATGCCATGTCTAGTTTGTTTTATAGGCAATAACAGTGCAACTAAATTACTTTTCCAAAATAAACACAGCATTGCCGGTATAAAACTCCACCAGCGTATCTGAGAAGCTGTGATTTTGTTTTATTGTTTTATTGTATTTTATTTTATTGTGTACCCCAAAGGGGTACACAATAAAACAGTTGCTTGAACTGAAGTACAATTTTAATTTCAATGCATATTGCCCTAGTTTGGGAAGATCCTGGCCACCTCACTATTCACCCTTAATTCCAGATCATTTATAATAAAGTTAAAAATTAAGTATGAAGCCAGGTATAGAATCCTCAGGGGACCGCACTTTACAACTCTCCATAGTAAGAATCATGCATTTATTTATGTCCTTTCCATTCCTCAACCAGTTACTGATCCAGAAGATGATGACTTGCTTATTTAGTTGTTAAATTTATATCCCATCTTTCTCTCAAGACTGGAATTCAAAGACTTTTCTCTTCTGTGAGGTTTGCTAAGGAGACATGCTTGTTAACACTATCAAAGAACTGTAAGCAAGTAGTCTACTGCGCACCTCAAGCAAAGATGTGTAATTTTGTCCAAAAGGAAAGTATGGTCAGGTTATGTAGCGGTTTCTGCTATTCTGGACTTACACTGCATATTGGCTGCCATTATTCTGATATTGATGTGCACAACCAACCACATTCCAAAGTAGGATTCAAGCATAAGAGGTTCAATTAATTTAATATGTGTTATACCAATTTGTTGGGGTTCCCACCCCCAAGCAACATGTTGTATGGATGTGGCTCTTCAGGAAGCTACACCATTTCCACATTTTGAAATTGTCAGATTTCCTACTCAACGGAAATTCCATCCTACTTCTGCCCTTCTTACATGGCTAAGTTCAGCCTCAAATAACAGTAAGGCAGGAGCTTAAAAGAGGCATGAGTGTGCAGGGCTTCCTCTTCTGGCCTTTTAAGACCCAGAGAGCTAACATAAGCAGCTGTCTTTCCTAGAATAAAGATTCATGTAGTCATACTGTCCTGGCTACTTGTCCTAGTCTGGCAAGAGAGGGAACTCCAAGGAGGGGCTGCCCATGGGCAAAAGTCCTCCCTAGGGCTATGTATTTTTCTCAGAGCTCCTCCCTAGCAGCTGTGGGAGACTTCAAGTTAGATGAATAAGGATTTATATTGCCTCTAAAACATCCTTAACTATTTCCAAAGTGCTCCATATTGGAAACTTCATGTGATGCATCTAGCCAGAGGACTGGAGCTAATTTGCATATCTTAGTAAGCTCCTATCAGATTGGTATATATTGGAGGGGACAATTTTATATTCTTTTGCATGCTGTACTTATACTGCAATGTTCCAGATTTGCTTACTCCCAACTGCGGCAAACTTTTCAGCTGGCCCCATTAATGTTATTAAAGAGGATTCCAGAGGCAGTTGCTGGCAGACAAAATTCTTTTAGCCATGTCTGCTAATGCCTGAAAATTCATTCCAACTGCACTTTCAACTGCATTGCTGTGGAGTGTATGTGTACCAGATCTACCCGAATCACCCGACATAGCCAGCAGGGACGGCTGAGGGGACTGACACCGAGGGAGGCCCAGAAGGAGAAAACTAGAAACCGGGCCTTCTTGGTGGTCGCCCCTTGGCTGTGGAACATACTCCCTACTGAAATTCAACTGGCACCCTCGCTGGGTGTTTTCAAAAGCCAATTAAAAACTTGGTTATTTAAACAGGCCTTCCCCCCCCCCGGTCAACTGATTATCTCTTTCTTTTTCTTTTTCTTCTTTTGAGTATTGCCATCTTGGAAATCTGTTGCTTAGAATTAACTGTATAATTGCATTTTATATGCTATTTTAACATGTTTTAACTTATGTAAGCCGCCCCGAGTAGACGTTGTCTAGAGGGGCAGGGTAAAAAAAGCAAATAAATAAATAAATAAATAAATAAATAAATAAATAAATAAATAAATAAATAAATAAATCCAGTGGTATGGAGCATGTGTACTGCACAGAAGTCTCTAGCTAAACAATTCCATACCAAATGCTATTGGTTCAAAGTTAATGACTAAACATGTAATTTTATAAATGACCACAGACTTCTTAGGCCTTGCCTTTCTTTTAGCCTCCTAGCAGTATTTTCAAGAAAACAATGACAGCACTTTACCTGGTACAAGGGAAAAACAGATGTGCAAATAGGTTCCATTGTTTTACGACATGAACAATTTGACTGTGCACAGTCAGATGCACATGTGTAATGGTGCACATGTATGGATCTACAATCTTTAGTACAAAAGCTCACCCACTCCCAGATGTGCAAATGGACAGATATGTGTGAATAAATATGCAAATGCACATCCTCAGTCATTACCTAGGGCTGGACATACATTGCTTGGATATAACAAAAACTGGATAAGGATCTTAAGTTTGGGAATTAAAATGAAAATATAACAAATATCTGCTTTGTTCGTTCTATTCCCTTCCAAAACCTTATTAAGATAAAATTATTGAGATAATTCATTTGTACTGAAATTTTATACAATATGATTTCGTACTGTTTTGTTCAGTTACAAGAATTCTGGCAGGATTCTACATTATCTCCCAAACAATAAGCAAAAGAAGATGAGATTAGTAAAATTCTGTCTTTCACATCTTGACTGAGTGCCGCAGAACAATTTTCTCAGGAAACAGAGCCCTGCCACAAATTACCAGTCCAAGAAAATCCTTCCCCACAGCACAATTTATAAACTCGATCCATTACTAATCTTGGTACTTCATCATCCTTACCATGTATTTTTCTCAATTGTCTAATTAGAGTGAAATCCCCCTCCAAAGTTTTTGAAAAGCTATTAGTTTCTTTAACAGGATGAGGGAGGCGAATCTCTATCAGACAAAACTTGCAAGGAATCTAGTATTCGTGGGCATCGTTGGAGCTCTTATCTGCACAATGTGTCATGCCCCAGTTCCCCTCACTTCCAAATTCAGGGCTGTTCAAATGTCTCAGCTATTTTGGCAAATCTGAGGAAAACATGGCAACTGGGAACAAATATCACCTTTCCTTAGGCTTCTTGTTTTCAACTGAGTAGTAATGCTTCTGTTCACTGAGAAACAGAATGCGATGGAGATAGTCACAGATAATTTATCTGCATACAGATGACAACTGTTTCCATTACCTTTCACTTCAGACTTTATCATGTTGAATGGAATATGCATGTGTCTTGTCATGTAGCACTTAACAGTACCATATATGCTGTCAGCTTGAAATATGCAGAGCATCTCAGGACACTGTAAAAGGGGCATCTTTCACAGAGTACAAACTTCACTTTCCATTCACAGATGGAACATCTCAACAGAACCCAGTGCTTCTGTTAACAGTGACAATTCTAAGCATCGTTATTAGAATGTAAGGCCCGATACAATGACAGTCTGCCAGAATGCCTCATTATCATAGCACCTAGATGTACCAAGGCTCAGGAAACTGAAGTCTGATCAGGCTTGGTCTATCTTGCCACTTGATCTTCCTGTACTTGTTCTGTTTGTCAACACCAGGTCCTAACTAATGTATGGCTATAAGCCAAAGACTGCTCTCAGTTACAATCATTAAAACAGGAGAGAAGACAAAGGAAATGTTCAGGGATCAAAGAAATATATTTTTATTTGTATTCTTAAATTTCTTGTTGTTGTTTTGTTCAAAATCTCCAGGCACTGTCAAAATTATAAAAACACTGACTGATATTACATAGCACATACTGTACAACCTAAATATCTGTTAAATGTCAGTGCAGTATGTATGCTATTCCTAATAGTGCCAGTTTTTTGTAGCTCTGATGGTGTGATTTCTGAGATCTGAAACTGCTTATAGTACTGTGTGAAAATTCTTGATATTGTTCCCAAAGCCCCGATATACAGGGACCACTGAAGTGTGTTTCATCTACAAGCGAGATGTTTCAATGGCCAGGTCTTCTGTACTTTGTTAGTTTTTCCGATTCTTCTTCTTCTTCTTTTTTCCTCCTCTACTACCTGCTGTATTTGCAGTAATCCACGGCCTCCTAATTTGTCCTGTGGCCTGTGTCCATGAAGGGACATTCTTTCCAAAACACCGGGCACAGTCAAAATTATAAAAACACTGACTGGTATTATATAACAGATACAAGTTTAACCACAACCCTAAGTATCTGTTAAATATCAGCACAGTTCATATGCTGTTCCTAATACTGCCATTTTTGTAGCTCTGATGGTGTGATTTCTGAGATCTGCAACTGCTTGTTGTTAAGTGTTAACACTGTTAGCTGCCACAAATATCATTTGATGGTACGATTTAATGCATATCTAAAGCAAGATAAAAAAAGATGTGAATCAATAACTAAATCTAGTTTTAGAATCTGTAGGGTTTGCCATGCAGGTTAAACACCAAGCTATCTGGTTATTAAAATAAAATATTCTGTTGATAATAATCTAGCTCAGTTGTTTTCAAGCTTCATGAACTCCTTTCTGTATTAACTGGGACAACCAATGGACGTGCCCACTGCAGAGATTTTGGGAGTTTCTTTCCAACTGTCAAGAACTCTGATGTGCTTTCTGGGCCTTCACACTTAGAATGAGGATGGCTGGGAAACTCGAATCAACCTGTAACAACTGAAAATATTTCTAGGTAAACTAAACAGGGGAGATTTGTAAACTGCAACTTTCATACAGTACACATTTTTCTTTGATACTGTACTATATCTGTGTCATAGCTGACTTTCTGAAGCATAAGTGAGAACTAATGGGGTGGTATATAAATTTAAAAAAATAAGTAAGTCTAACTAGTGAAAATCTTGAGGAGCTAATAAATGTAGAAAATTTATTTGCAAGACCATCCTTAGGTTAAATATATGGAGTGTCACTACATTATGACGTGGCCTTCGAATGTATTTGAGCATTAGTCGTGACATAACCAACATATCTCTGAAAGTGCAGTTCAGAGAGGATAATCATAGTGACTAAGAAACTGTCTTCCGGGATATCTTTTCACTGAGAAACTTCAGACAACTCTCCTAGAAATGGTGCTTGACAATTGCTTTAGTTCCATGTATTACAGTATATGAGGTTGTTCACATTTTAAAGAATGTTGTCCCAATTTATTCCAGGATAATTAATGGTTTGTAATACATAAACCTAGTTTCCACTAACTAGTGTCAGGACTATACTAATTTGATTTAGACCATCAGTGGGATGCAATATTATTATTCTCAGACTAGGAGGAAAAAGATTAATCCACATAAAACATATTTCAGGGAGATTAGGCTAGCACTTCCCCCCTTCTCCCCCCCCCCCGAGATGCTGATTCTTGTACAAGGGGGCGCTGATAAGTATTGACCCTTTGCCAGAAAAAAACTGAGCTAGGAAGCTGTAACTGCCACACTATTCTACGTATTCCCCCAGAAAGTCAATGCACTTGCAACATCTGTCCCGCAGCTTCTTAAGTCATGTACAGTTGGTTCTCACCAACTAGAGAAGTACAAATGATCCTCTGCTACAAAGTTTAGCAACAGCTTTTTATTTTCACTTTGTGCTTCTGGATGAAGACACAAAGCTGCAACTAACAAGTACTGTATCTTCAAGCTGAAAGCGGATGAAATTATGTGCAGGCTTCCTTCTATGCCAGTTTGAAGCACAGAGGCACCTGACAAATGCTGATGCAAAGCAAGCCTCTGCCATACCACATTTCTCCTCACCTTGGACTCTGAACAGGAAGTGGTCAGGGACTTGCTTTTTCATTATGCAGAATCATTCTTATTACCAGTTCCTAGGTTAGTAGTGGTAGCAGAGGCACCTAAAGAAGTCAGGACTCTCCCCTTTATGGAGAAAGAAATATATTTATAGTGGGCAACAAGCACCATCCAAAATGTTTTGTTGCATCTTGTAGGAAGTCAGCAGCACTTCATCTGTGTGTTACACAATTTCACTTGCACAAATCACCAACCGTATGCAAGCAAATCTCTCAATAATCTGAGGCTGAAAGAGGGCAATTTGCCTAAGAGAATGCATGGATGACATATTTGTATGGCTGACATTTCTTTCTCCCAGGTTCAGAGACACCAAAACTTGCCTTCATAGCCAATAAAAGTTTGGCAGGGCTTGCAGCTGAACAATCATGAGGCAACCTCAAGATTAACATTCCATAAAAACTTGCCAGTTCATATGCCGTATGGAATCCACATAGCTGAAAATTCCATCATCACTCATGCAAGAAGCACCATTTGCTGGCCTGGATTTGCAACTCTAATGTGGACAGATCCGCAATAAATCCATTCTGCTGTCATGCCACCTTTCTGTCTGTATACATATTCACACCAGAGAAGTGTTACTCAGCTTTCTGTGGGCATGTTCTATCTGCAATGTTTCATCCCAAAATACACTCTTCTAGAAATAGAACTCAGTGACGTAGATTGTAAATCAGATTTTAAGATAAATATAGCTTCATATTTTATTCCAAAGCCAAGGATGAAAAAAAAAAAACCAATAATAAACAAACTGATGTCATGGTAAAGGAACTTCATTGCCCTTCTTGTTTCCAAATCTGTTCCCTTAAGCAACCCTTATATTGTCGAACTTGGACATCCCAGGCACTTATCTGAGCAGAAAGTCTATGAGGTAAGAATTCAAGATGACAGCCAACACATGAAATATGCTTTTAAAAAACAAACAGGCTATGTTTTTAGGGGTCAGGGCAGGCTTTTAAAAAATTTCAACCACATTAGTCTCTTATGCAGGGACAGAAGATGAAGCTATGGGGAAAAAACTGCTAGATGGTCTGGTTCCTGGAAGGATTTCAAATACTGTATATTGGTTTTTACTATCCCAATACCAGACAAAACACAAAGCACTGACTAAATCAATAAAATATCTCTTGATTGGCAGTCCTATCTTATACTGCAAGGAAGAGGAAAAGTTCATAGAGTCTTATTTCTGCTTTTAGTCTCGAAGAACTTTATGAGAGTATTATTATTATCAGAATAGATATAATAATATTTTTATTGTTTCATTATGATACATATTTCTACATGACTTCTCAGTTGCATTCCAAACCATTTTATAATAACAACCCATAAAACCACAATCATAGTTAGAGGGAGCGCCAAGCAGTTATCTGTTTCAATAGAAAAAGAAGGTTCATCCATATAGCCACCGACTTGTTGGACATTGTTTATTTCCTAGAATTGTCCCTGGGGAGAAGTAGAATTAAATCTCTAGCTTGTAGTGTCCCCTGCCTACTTTTAGTGAAAAACTGAATGGGAGATGCTATGTTTACCAATCTAGGTCATCCAAAAGATTTATAACACTGCTGTATACATGACCACTCAGAAGTAAACAAGTCTCAAAGAGTTTAAAGGGACTTGTTTCCAAATGACTACGTATAGGATTGCAATTTCAGTGGCACAAGATCAGGGAAGTGTCTGCATTCAAGCAATGGCAGATTTCCCCTTCAGTCATTAATTTCTCTCCAGAGTGGAAGGAACAGGAGTTTACAAGATCATGGTCAAATCTCTCTCTGGTGATGGTGATTGTCGGGGGGAAATACAATTGAAAAACAGACTATTAGGGTTTCTTGAACACACTTATTTTAATGGCGAAAAATACTGTGTTTCAATTTTTTAAAAAAAATACTATCTCTCAATCTTTCATTGTACATAATAACACAACAATCTTCCCCATCCTTTTACAACATGTCCTGGGCGACAACTGCCTGCCCTCAAGACCAGCAAACATACAGTACTTAGTGGTCAAATGAACTGGGAATATAGGCATTGCAGTTCAAAACATACAGAAAGTGCTGAAATGAGGAAAGCTGGTCTCTTACTTCAAAGTGTAAAACAGTGGTTCTTAACCTTTTTGAAAGAAACGCCCCCTTGAGCCATTGAGGAAGTTATCATCGCCCCCCTCCCCACAGTGATGATATCTTATTTATTTATTTATTTATTTATTTATTTATTTATTTATTTATTTATTTATTTAAGACACTTAAATCCAATGACCCCTGAAAACAAAATTAAATTCCAAGAAAATGAAATGCCCCCCAAAAAGTAACATTTAATGATTTAGTTGCAAGTGAATTTTAAGACGCAAAAAGAAATATAAAAAGGGCATAAAAACAAATGCAGGAACTAAAAATTTCAAGACAAAAAGTCTGAAACTAAATTAAAATTGGAGGAAAATATATATTCATGGACACTGTAAAAAGGCTGCAGCCATCTTCACAGGTTTGGCTTGCTCCAGCGCCCCCCTACTGCCCCCTTTTGCTCCAGCGCCCCCACGGCACCCCTTTTCGTTCTACCGCCCCCCTGAAAAATGAAATCGCCCCCTGAGGGGCATTATCGCCCACGTTAAGAACCACTGGTGTAAAACAATAATCCACAGAAGTAGTGTGAAAAGCTCTCTCTCTCTCTCTCTCTCTCTTTTAAATGGATCACTAGAGGCAAGAGATGATTTTTCAGGTTTGTTTGGGATTTTTTTTTTAGTTAAACTCATTCTTCAGTTAATATTTACAGTACACAACCAGTGTTTTTTGTGTTTTCTTTTAAAGAAACTGACAAACAAAAATAAGTGAACTTTTTTGTTATATCCCTGGGGTTGCAATCCTTGACCTACCAGAAAATCTGAAAAATGGCTCTCAGCCCCACAGAGATTGCTCATCCCTGATCTACGGGAATTAGCAAAAAAGGAAAGTAAGTCCGTTTTCTCTAACAGAAACACACCTTTTCCCTACACTGAGGCTTTTCTACCCTTTAATACTGAAAAAATCACATACAAGGCTATACATTAGGCACTGCATGCTTTCCAAGACAGGTAATTATAGTTTCATGTAACAGCTAGACAAAGTTTACCACTCTCAATTCCCATGTCAAAAATTATCCTTTGTTTTTTACAACATAACTGCCACAACCTCCAAAAGAAAATTTGAGACTGCAATCTTAAGACTGTACTCTGAATACATTGCCACTTACCTACAGGTAAACATAAATAGAATTGGGCAACACATTTGTTTCCATTGATGTCAAGGGATGAAATGCCTTGGTTATTGGAGCTGCCTGTGATACATAATGGCCTGCTGTAATCTAGAATCAAAATGCTAACTCCATCTCCCAGGTAACATCACTGTTTCTGATCAAGCCAATGATTCTTAGTGTCATGCTTTCATATTAGTGCTGTGTTACAATCCAGGATACTTTCAATACACATCTTTGCATCCTACTAGATCCATGAAGTTGTGGCAAGGATCCAGCCTGAGGAAGTGGCTTTACTTACTGAACTTCATATTCTCCACTCACCCCCAAGAGAAAATTCTGGCAATGGGTACCAGGCTGCCTAGTTGGCGGGTGAAGAAGCTCCACTGTAGTCAGTTTCCCTTGTTGGTGTCGGGATTTCTAAGGCCAATAAAAGGGCTTAAAATCCATTCTCAAATATGCTTCTAAGAGCTTTAAAAGGAAACAGGAAAATTGTGTGACCCACAATTGGATTCCTATAAGTCTGATTTCACAGACCCGAGAAAACCAAATCAATTTCTTCTCTCAAAGATTAACATGTTTGTAGCTGTAATTATGGGCTATCTTCAATGTCTGTTTCTGGCCTGAAACAATTGAATCATCTATCAGGAAATGGGTAGTAATGGAATAGAATTTATTCATAAGGTTAACAAATGAGCCTGACATACCAAAAGTGACATAGAAAGAAAAAGAAAAGAAGCAAAAGAGCAGAGGGACCTGAATGTTCCTAGAGCAACATACCCTAACAAACTATGGGCACTGCCCATCTTACAGAAGCTTTTTTTAAAAAGGACAGTAGACTTGGAAGCAAAAGCCCATATGGAAAGAAACAGAATGCAATGTCTCTTGCATGGCAAAGTTAGGTGGTGATTGTGTCCAGTTATTGACACTGCACTTTAAAAAGGATACAGAAAAACTGGAACTGTTTCAGGGGAGGGCAACAGGGATGATCAGGGGACTGGAAAGCAACTGCTATGACGGAACACTGGAAGTGTTGGCATGTTTAGCCTTGAAAAAAGAATACTTATAAAAAAGAATAGTTATACAGAGGAGAGGCAGAATCTGTTCTCAATCATTCCAGAGTGCAGGACACATAATAAGAGGCTCAAATTACAGGAAGCCAGATTTTGGTTGAATCTCGGGTAAAAACTCCCTAACTGCTACAGCAGTACAACAGTGGAACAGTGCAATTCAAGAGAAAGTTAGACAGCCATCTGTCAGATCTACTTTGATTTGGATTCCTGCATTGAGCAGGGAGTCGGGTTCAATGGAATCATAGGTCCCCTTCCAACTCCAGTATTGTATGGTTCTATGATTACACTGGAAAACAAATTGGGAATGATTCAGTTTTGTTGCAGCTTGATTCACAACCTATGTTACGCTTCTGTTCAGATTAAGTAATAACACAGAGACCATGGACTATTTTAGTGCATGTGAACACCCTGCACCCTCAATCTGAGGTACTATATAGTACATCCTTCATTTCCATGTTTGTGTCCTCAGAATCCATTCCAGTAACCTCAAGGTGGAGAACATTTTCAGCCTGAAGGCCAAGTTCAATTTCGGAGAAGTTCTCAGAGGCCGCATTCCAATTACAGGTGGGACCCACATTCTAGCATATGTCAGCTTGGAATTCCTTGCGCCAATAACTAAGGGTGCAATTAGATGGCCAAATTGTCCTGGGCTGGATCAAGCTAGATCATAATGAACAGGGTTGCTTTGAGGTGTGGTTTGCCGTTTTGGAGCAATTCTTGCATGTGTTTTGAATGGATGGTTAGGGGGCAGGAAACCTCACAGCACCTCAAAGAAATAGAAATGAAATAGAAAAATTGACCAAAAAATGAGATCTTCCTTTTTGATCCCTCCTGTTCTCTCCTGCATAGCAGAGCAGGTGGAACTTTTCCGTTTGAAAAAAAATATTTCTAAATGGACACTGCTTTATTGGCTTGTCGAACAACTATTTAAGCACTGCCTTACAAAGGCTTTTAAAAAAAACAAATTTGCATTTGCTTTTTCCTACTTGGTGGGGGAATAGGAGCAAGCTTTCAGTTTCCCAAGGCTGTGAAGTGGCTTAAGCAGATAGCTTAAACAGACATTTACATTTCTTCAGTCCCAGTGATCACACATGCTGGAACTGAACCAAAATGGAATCATTCTACCCACACCAAAGACATAGCCCCTCATAGGGAACCAAAAAGCTACAGATAGGCATCAACCAAGGAAAGACTGGTTAATGATTGCCACATATCATGTGGTTACGGGGGGGGGGGAAGAGTAAACCAGCCCATTCCCAAATTGGACCCATCTGTGGAATAAATCACCATCTGATCACACACTAAGTCTCAGAATAAGCATGTGAAATGTTCAGAATGGAAAAATTGTAGAAAACTTTTAAATATTAAATTGTAACATTTTGTATGATGGGGATATCTGCAGACCTTGAAAACTTACATTTATTATAATTTTTGGGAGACCTGATAGAAGTATGAAATTTTAGAGATACATGGCTACTGAGTATAGAGGGGCACCTCAATTCAGAGCTTCATGCCAATTCATACTTGTAGCACCAGAAGTGCCATGAGTTCACTTCCCCAATCGCCCACTCACCAGCTGGCGTGCACTCCTCTCCTCCTCTTTGGCTGTTCAACCAGTCTCCGGCAGGGATTCTGTGCCCTACCTCCTTAGGTGATTGTCCACTCAGACAAGGAAACAGGGCAGGCAAACCTATGCTCCTGCCAGGGACTAGTTGAACAGAAAAGAAGGAGGAGGAGTGCACTCCAGACCCATCAGTGGGTCACTGGCCGAGGAGGCAGGGGAAGGGAAACCAAGGTTTGTGCCCATATCTACTACTGCAACAAGCTATAACATTTCTAGTTTAAACGGTTTCTGAATTCTGTTGGGAAAATGCAGGTTGCAAGCAGTCCCCCACCCCGCCAGTAAATCAAGTATGTGACCAATCATGCCACTAAGATAATCCATCAGGGGAACTTTTCCAGAATTTTTATTTAATTTTTCCAGAGGTTTTAGTTCCTGAGGGAGAGATTTCCATATTTTTTTTAAAAAATTCTTAGGGGCTTTTAGAATTTCTTTTGGTGATATATTTGAGCTTACCACCATGATGGAAAGTGTCTGGGGGTACTGTACCTGTTGTTCTTTCTCCTACACATTTGTTTCATCACTTCACAATTCTCAGGTTGCCATATTTTCTCGTGTAAAAGATTCCGAGGGAAGATGGTTAAAATAATAACAATCATGTGCTGTCAAGTCAATTCTGACTAATGACAACCCTTTGCAGGGTTTTCTAGATAGGCAGTACTCAGAAGCAGTTTACCATTTCCTTCTTTTGGAAACACCCTGGGACTGTTCAGCTTGCCCAAGGCCAGACAGACTGGCTCTACTCACAGAAGGCACAGTGGGGGGATTCAATTTCCAACCTCTGGCTCTGCAGCCAGACACCTAACATGTTATCTTCTGGGCTATGAGACTGTAACCAAAGGATAGGAATCAGCAGTAGGGGGAGGCTATATGTCAAAGACATGGTTGTAGAATGGAAGAAATGATATACATCTTCCTCAGTGACCTTCTAAGGTAAGCATAAGAAGCTCATATCTCACACCTTTGGGAGCTTCTCCTGAAATTTCTTTTCCCTTGACTGTCTTTGTTGTCAAATGAAATGAGAAGTGTTGAAACTCTCATAGGAGGAATTTTAGGCATAGCACTAATATTTACAAAAACAACCTTTCAGATAAAGATAATTCCAAAACTGGGTTTTCTTTCAGTTCTCATTCCACAGTATGGGGACTGAGCATTTGCACATGACTTCTTTTCGCTTCAGGAGTAAGTAGGTGCCAAATCCAATTTCATTCTGTGCCCATTTCCCCTTTCCACATGTTCTCTCTGCTTCCTTCACAGCTACTGCTGCTTTGTAATTGCAAGAAACACCTGACATGACCCTGTTTTTATTTTGAACTAATGCTCTTTTGTATTTCAGACAAAGCTGTGTGTATCTACAGAAGGAAAAGATCCCAACTGGATTTACAACCTGTAAGGGCTTTGTGGAATAATCAAATGAGCCTCTAAAAGAGGGAATAAACAGAAGTCTGACTCTTGACCATCATTTGACAATGCCTGGGGGTAGAGAGAAAGGAATCAATTAATTTAGAAGTACAATCAAATTTAGTGTGTTTTCTTCTTAATTAAAATCACTAAATCAAGACTAAATTATTTACAACATCAAATGAACCAGACCTGGCTGTGATGCATATGCATGAAAGTTAAATTCATGAAGACGCAGATGCTTCGAAAATCCAGATACTGTGCAGAAACAAAACTCTGGACTATATAATTCAATTACTACACCTACTGGTCAATCAGTTTAAAAATAAAAACCTCGGGATGGAGGGAATAATAATTGTACGTCTTTCTTTCCAGCCAGACAAGATGAGGCCAGCTTGTGCGCAGATCGTTTCCTACAACAGAGTAGGAAATGCTATATAACCTTGCATTGCCAAAGACACTGGATAAAACTGTTGTAAAATGGTTGGCTGACTTGCAAGGTGGCTATTTCCTGAAAGCCTAATATAAGACAAAGATAGAGAAGACGCAGAGAGATGATTTCTGATATCTGCTCCATTGAGAATGAAGAAAGTCATGCAAGCTAAAATAAACCTAAGATTTACCTTCTCATCCAAACAGTAAATCGCATATACTCAGCTTACTGGCATTATGAAGACACTATCTTATTGTGGAGGGGGTGGGCAGAATGAATGCAGCAGGGGAACACTTGCATCTGCGCTGCAAACAGATTGTGCAAAAACCTTCTGATGCCTGATAGTTATAAATTAATTATTTAATGGTAGGGACCTAACAGGCCAGTGCTTGTTGATGTTTTCTGCTGTTTTAAAGAACTAATACATGAGCTAGAAAAGTGCTGGAGTGGCCTGCTTAGTTTCTGAAATAATAAAATACATAAAGACACACTCACAGGCACCCATAATATGTAACACAGAAGATAAGAATCTGGGTGGTACTCAGTCATAAGTGGTGGCACAGCGACCATCCAACAGGCAACAGGTTTTTTTACACAATTTCACCCTGCATGGCAGTCACAGCCGTACATCACGTGCTAGCCATGACATGCTGGTATTGTCAGGAAATAGAAGATCCCTCCAACGTAAGCCCCATTCTCATGACAAATCTCTGGAATGCCTGTAGCAGATCCGTGTGCACTAAATGTATCTACAAAGAGTAATATAAATGCAATTCTCATCACTCGGAGATGCTTGTGCACGTTTTACTCTTTGTTGCCAGCTAGTAGTCAGTGTCTTGCTGTACAATGTTTAGCAGAACTTAGTACAGATTAAGTTCGCAAGTCAAGACCCCACTGTATGAAAAACCCCTTCACGAATTGCTGCCTTGTCGTGGCGAAGGGGCTTGAGTAATCCAGAGAAGCTATGGGCTATGCCGTGCAGGGACACCCAAGACGGACAGGTCATAGTGGAGAGTTCTGACTAAACGCGATCCACCTGGAGTAGGATTTGTCAGTGCCACTCCAGTATCTTTGCCAAGCATACCCCATGAACAGAAACAAAAGGGTAAACGATATGATGCTGGAAGATGAGCCCCTCAGGTCGGAGGTCATCCAATATGCTACTGAGGAAGAGCAAAGGACAAGTAAAAGTAGCTCCAGAGATAATGAAGTGGTTGGGCCAAAGCCAAAAGAACGCTCAGCTGCAGACACGCCTGGAAGTGAAAGGAAAGTCTGATGCCACAAAGAAAAATACTGCATAGATACTTGGAATGTAAGATCTATGAATCTTTACCAGTTTATGACAAACCTATGTGTATAGCTCAACAATCAGTATCTCCTGAAAGGTATATAAAATTAAAACTCAAAACATCATGCTGAGGCTTTAGGCCAATCCACCTTTTCAGTTTAATCATAGAATCCTGTATTATCAAGAGAATGACAAGCTGCAACAACCCCAAAGAACTTTTCTGGGAGTAAGCTTCCCCAAGCACAGAGGCCTCAATTCTGAGTAAAAATATTTTGGTTTGTACTATAACTGTGTCTGGGGTTTTTCATCAAATCTTCAGCATAAATATTTCTTCACAGAAACTGCCCTGACCAATGTATGTATGCATATGGAATTCTTCAAAAGCCTTCTTGAATGTGATCATCCTTTACAAGAATGTCTTACTCCTGCCAGCTAAAAAACACAGAGTTAAAATAGCAGTTTCACTAGAAAGAACAAGATTGTTTCACATTTCCAGAGATATCTGGAAAACTGGCAAGACATTCAAAAAAGTACAGAAAGCAAAATTAATCCCAAAATAGATAATTTTAACAAAAATTCCAGGTTTTTCTCTATTTACATAGTTGAAGCCCTATATGTTATACTAATAGCATAACCATCAGTTTACAAGGAAGTCATCAAACAAAGAGGGTTATAACACAGCAGCATGCATGGAGTCACTGGGCTGAAGGCAACTAGCCAAAACAAATTTTAAAAAGAGCCCATCCCAATTCCAGGACAACTATCTATTTACTGTTAAGAGAGATTCCCCCCAATCCTAAATATATTGATTTAAGTGATATTTACCCCTGCATAAACATAGTGGGATACCCAGTGTAGTGTAGTGGACAAACTGATGGACTAGGACTCAGGAACCCTGGTTTTAATCTCCACTCAGCCGTGGAAACTCACTGGGGGTGTGGAATTGGTAAAGTCACTCCTCGTATATCTCATTTACCTTGAAAGCCCTATGAGGGTTGCTATAAGTCAGCTCTGACTTGACAGCACATAACAAACACACAGCACGGCTGCTTTAGCAGGATTACTGATTATCACTTTCTCTCCCAGAGTCAACTCCTGCTCCTGTGGTAAAACTTAAGTCTCAGCCACAAATCTGGAAGGAATTTTCCTACGCCATCCAGATACTAAAGTAAATGTATGGCTAAATGGAATTTGGCCACTTGAGTTAAATTTTTCACTTGCATAATCTGAGGACAACAGTGTGTTCATTTTCAAAGGACACTGTTTTCTACAAGCCTTGTTGAGTACTTCGGTCTTCTTAAAGCTGCACTGTAAATGATGCATATTTTCCTGGAAACTATTTTAGGTTTCTTGAGTGGCTTCTGGCAAAAGACATTTGCTGAAGTGCCAACCTTCAATTGTTTCTTTGGTCTGTCCATGCACAAAAACCTTTCCACATCCAAACGCTGACTCAGAACAAAAGGTGAAGAATTTGCTCAGAAATTAGTTTTATACCTCTGGGCATTTCTGCCTCTGCTATGGTACTTGCCTCACTGATACCAAAATTGCTTGTAAGGAACTCCAATTAAACATCAAGAAGTTCGTTTCAGTAACTTGCCAGCTGCTTCAACTATATCTTCTTAAAAAGAATAAAGAAGAGCATAAAGCAAGGTTAGGCTAAGGCAATCATACTGTGTGTTTATCATAGGCACAACATTGGCAGCTTTATCCTACAACGTGAGGATCACACCACGGAAAACTCGTATCTTAGTGCTGATAGAAAGCCAATGACCCTGTTGTTCTGTTGGTAATGTGAAGCATTCATAGTGCAATGTTACATTAGTGAGAGAAGTCCAAAACACATCATTCTGAAATGGTAGGGTTTTTTTTAAAAATCATTTATTTGCTTACTAATTTTAGAAAATGTAACTTCTTTTCATTTCTTACAAAAATTCAAAGCAAAATATTCAAAGACTAAAGGAGTGCTCACTGGAAGGACAGATCCTGAAGCTGAGGCTCATAAGAGCCTCGTGGCGCAGTGGTTAAAACGCTATACTGCAGCTAAAACTGTGCTCACGGCCTGGGGTTCAAATCCCAGGTAGCCGGCTCAAGGTTGACTCAGCCTTCCATCCTTCCGAGGTCGGTAAAATGAGTACCCAGCTTGCTGGGGGGGCAATGTGTAGCCTGTATAATTAAAAATTGTAAACCGCCCGGAGAGTGCTTGTAGTGCTATGGGGCGGTATATAAGTCCAATAAATAAATAAATAAATAAAATAAAAATATAACTATAATAAACTAAAAGAAGTGATTAAAAAGAAATTACAGGAATACGGTAATGTTAAGCTATCCTGGTTTGGAAGGATTACATTGATAAAAATGAAGATCCTACCAAAAATTAAGTTTTTATTTAGAATGCTACCAATACAGTTAACAGAGGACGATTTGAAATTTTGGCAAGTAATAGTTAACAAGTATTGTAATGAAGGGAAGAAATCTAGAATAAATAAAAATATTGGTATAAAACAACAAAAAAGGCGATATAGGTTTACCAAATATAAAAACATTACTATTTGGTTAACCAATTGAGGTTTATCGGGGAAATTATATATGAAGTGCTGATTTTTTATTTTTTATTTTTGGATTGCAGCTCTGAGAAGCTCCCTAGGGAATTCTGGGAGCTGTAGTCCACAGATCAGGTGGAAGCTCTTTAATCTCACTAGATTGAGAGCAAAGACCAAAGTCCAACTGAAATGCATGCGGGACTTCCTCTTTGCCGATGATGCAGCCATTGTTGCCCACTCTGCCGAAGACCTCCAAAAACTCATAAATCATTTTAGCAAGGCCTGCCAAGACTTTGGACTAACTATCAGCCTGAAGAAAACACAAGTCATGTGCCAGGGCGTGAATTCACCTCCCTCTATTACTATCTCCATGCAAGAATTGGAGGTTGTTCATGAATTTGTGTACCTTGGCTCAACAATCTCTGACACTCTCTCCCTAGATGTCGAGCTGGATAAACGCATTGGGAAAGCAGCTACCATGTTCTCTAGAGTCACAAAGAGAATAGGGCTTAATAAGAAGTTGACGGCATACACCAAAATCCAGGTCTATAAAGCCTGTGTCCTGAGCACACTCCTATACTGCAGCGAGTCCTGGACCCTTTGTGCACGGCAGGAGAGGAAGTTGAACACCTTCCATATGCGTTGACTCCGACGGATTTTTGGTATCACCTGGCAGGACAAAGTTCCAAATAGAGTAGTCCTAGAACGAGCTGGAATTTTCAGCATGTATACATTATTGAAACAGTGCCGTCTACGTTGGCTTGGGCACGTCGTGAGAATGGCTGATGGTCGGATTCCAGAAGATCTCCTGTATGGAGAATTAGTGCAGGGAAGCCGCCCCCGAGGGAGACCACAGCTGCGTTACAAGGACATCTGCAAGTGGGATCTGAAGGCCTTAGGAATGGACCTCAACAGATGGGAAACCTTGACGTCTGAGCGTTCAGCCTGGAGGCAGGCGATGCATCATGGCCTCTCCCAATTTGAAGAGACACTTGTACAGCAGGCCGAGGCAAAGAGGCAGTCCCGAAACAAGCAAAACCAGGGAGCTGGACAGGGGACAGATTGTATTTGTCTTCAATGTGGAAGAGATTGTCACTCTCGAATTGGCCTTCTCAGCCACACAAGACACTGTTCCAAAACCTCCATACCATAGTCTCTCGAGACTGAAGGATGCCTGCATACATACAGTCCACAGATACAAATGTGCACACCTCTAAATAGTGCCAATAATTTAAATAAATAATAAAATGGCAAAATGTGTCAAAGAGCTGACAGCAAGCAACGATACTAGCAGTCACCTGGACATTTTGAATTCATAGCAGAAACACTCCTCACAAGGAGCCGACCTAACTGTGAGGAAATCTGTCCATGTGGGAGGTGCCACTTCTCCACACCATGAGTAGCACTGAGCATCAAGTGACTTGATATGATGAGCAAACTCTCCCAGCATTCCAGCTTCCTCGAAATGTAAATACTGTACTGTGGTGACCCATAAAGGAGAAGGAATTCTAAGATAAGGATGTCCATAGAAAATTTTCAGCATGGGGTAGGAAGCTGCATTGTAAAACACTGTAGTGATATAATTTGCATGCATAGAGCATACCTGTGTAGCACAATGCATCTATCTATGTACATTAACATAATAATCCATTCAGGATGCAACCAGCAGTGTTCTTAGATACTTTGATTCTGAATTCTTTAATTATAATTATGTACTGTCAAGTCAATTTCAACTTATAGCAACCCCTTACCTTTTCTAGGTACATATAAGATACGTACTCAAAAGTGGTTTATCACTCTTTTCTTCTGGGGGCACCCTAGAACTGCAGTTTGTCTAAGGCTGCACATGCAGGGAAGCATAGCAGGAATTAAACTTCCAGCCTCTGGTTCTGCAGCCAAATACTTAACTCACTGATTTATTTGGCTCTTTAGGGCTTTATAAACCTAGAAGAGAAATGCAGTGTGAGTGAGAGAGACAGAGAGAGAGAGAGAATGACTTTGAGAAAGAGGCTTGGTAAGTATATGGGGGAAAGATGCTGGCTGAGTCAAGTAGTAGCTTGACCTGGTGTTTGAGCTCCAGAACTGAGACACTGAATGGCGGGGGGGGGGGGGAGGACAGTGATGGCATTTGGAAGAGCAGATCTTCCAGGTGATGGTCAGGTTAAGTTCTGGCTTGCCTGCTACTTGTCATTCTAGTTTGGACAGCAGGGGCATGTGTGTGCTTGCTTTCCATGGTGAGAGACACAAGAAATAAGAGAAGTGGCTTCAGCCACAGACTGAAGGAGTGCTTTTTGTGGCTACAACTTGTACAGTCAGAGAATGGGTTGAGGAGGAAAGAGGGTAAGAGCACTACTATTTTCTAACTTTCTTCCTTCTGAGCTTTGGATTACAAGCAAGGGCACTGGCCATGCCTCAGTTCTCTGCAGGTGAGAAGGCTCAAACTGGCAGGCCAAATTTGGATTATGGGCCAGAGACACTTGATTTCCTGCCATAGGCAGAGAAACCCTGACTTATAAAGCACTCAGTCATGTGATTTCCTTATTAATATCCTCAAGCAGGATAGCTCTCACAGGAGGACTTTTTTGAATGCATCAACTGATGCAGTACCATGTATAATGGCCTGCTGTTCTGATTGACTGATCCTGCACCACAGAAAGCCAATTTGAGTGCTCTGTGATTAACCAAAGGAAGCTTGTAGTTGTTCTTTCCTTTCTGTTAGTTTATAAGAAATCATAGGGCAATCTATCCACTCAGCAGCTCACTTCAGAAAAGAAAGAGATAAACCACTTTTACCTTCCATAAGGAACTTTTACTCGTATAAGTATGCATAATGAAACTGTTTAGATGTGGAGGTTTTTTTTTCCCTTTGACAAATGCTGAATGCTCTAATATGGGAGAGTTGGCTCACAGGCAGATATTAATCACAAAGATTTCATATCAAGACAAAAAAACTTAGTTACTTGCAATTCAAATTGCAAACTTTGGCTTCTTCCAACATTAGCATGAATTAAAAAACTATCCACATGCACACAACTGTGATCTACAAATATTGCAACATCTGAGAATATATGAGAGTCTGATCACATTAATTCTTCATCTCAAATATATCCACAGAGCAGTCATTATCAGTTTGTCCTTGTATAGAGCCTCATGGCGCAGCAGTTAAACTGCTCACGGCCTGGGGTTCAATCCCAGGTAGCTGGCTCAAGGTTGACTCAGCCTTCTATCCTTCCGAGGTTGGTAAAATGAGTACCCAGCTCACTGGGGGGGGGGGGCAATGTGTAACCTGCATAATTAACTTGTAAACCGCCCAGAGAGTGTTTGAAGCACTATGGGGCGGTATATAAGCGGCACACTTTGCTTTGCTTTGCTTTACAGCATATATGAAGACATGTGGAAAAATGCAAAAGGAGGATCTACCTATGCTTTATGTGCTTTGTTACATTTATATTCTTTCTTGCTTCTACCCTAGAGTAGTGGCTCGTGACTGGTTCCTCATCTGAACACTGAAAAGATCCAGGTTCATTGAGTAAAGTTACTGTACTTTTCTCTCTCTCTCTCTCTCTCACACACACACACACATACACACACACACAGAGAGAGAGAGAGAGAGAGAGAGAGAGAGAGAGAGAGAGACATGAACACACATTTAGATGTGTTTTTATCCTTGTAAACATGCACCTGAAATTTCACAGAAGAAAAAGAACTGAATTGTTTAGCTCAGTTTGGGCATTCTGCAATGTCATTCAAATAAACACATGAAGGAAGGAGGATGCAAGCCTCATCCTGTCCAACATCACTATGGAGAATAACAGTCTGAAGAGAAGACCCTCTGTAACCCCTCTGACTGTTCAATATTTATTTCCCTGAAGCTCTTTCACAGTAGAACCAACAAAACCTCTCCATAAAGTAGGATTATAATTTTGCCAACAGATCCAGAAGGTGTGTTTATGCAAGCCACATAAATTGATGGCATCTCTGCTGTTACTGCATTTCTCAAAAATAGCGCACGCGCGCACGCGCGCACGCGCGCGCACACACACACACACACACACACACACACACACACACACACACACACACACACACACACACACACACACACACACACACACACACCTGTCCTATCTGGCAAAGCTAGCAATACAAATTACATGAACTACCAAGCTACACGAATACTGAGAGTGACACTTATATTTGCTGATAATAATGGGAAATAAAGTTCTCTATTTGTCCTCATGATAAGTACAGCAAAGCCATAAGAAAATGCTGACTTGTCAAAACAGATTCTGATTAACAAAAGGAGCGAGTTGAGGACATAAAAGTAAACGTGACATTTCTTATCCCTGCAGTTATTCTGCCTCAAACACTAACAAAAAAGAACAAGAAAAATATTTTATTTAAGGCTTTATGCAAAACTGTGTATATATTTTCTTGGACTGTTTCATCTATTTCATCCTCTTTGTGATGAAATAATATTTTTGCCATTAAAAGAACTTTGGGTTAAAATCTCCAAAATGTTACCCTGAAGGCTAATCACCTGTTAGTCATAAAACAAAGACAATCCCTAAATTGTCACTCTTATAGCATCCCCTGAGCAAAGGTTCACAGGAGAAACTGTTACACATCAGTGTTTAATGTGCAGCCTTATGATATCCATCCAAATATAAGTACAGCATTTATTCTAAGGCAAGTACACTTCTAAACTGGGGAAGAATATGTTAAATCTGACAAGCTGAGATAGACAGAACACAATATGTAGAATAAAAATAGAGAGATATTATGTAATTGGGGAGGGGCACTGGAAGACATTTGTATAATAATTATAGTCTGTTCTGGTACTTTTTTTTAAAAAAAGTACTTAATAATAGATTAAATACATTATTTGAAACTTTGGCATTTCAAAGGCAATGATGCCCACAATCTGCTTCTCCCAGGATGATGCAAGAGAAATCTGCCTTCTTTCCCTTCTCCTGCTCCCATGAAAGCTGAACTGTAAGCTCCTTGGGGCAGGGACTTGTCTTCCCACCACCCCCACCACCCCCACCACTCTGTAAGTAATCCTGCAGGTTTATGTCACTGTATGAATAGCAAAGGGGGGGGGTTGCCTCAAACCTTTGGCACGAGAGGTGCCCCTGCTCAGATGATGAGTCCACTCCTGGAAAAAAAAATTATTTATTTATTTATTTATTTTATTTATATCCCGCCTATCTAGTGAATAGACCACTCTAGGCGGCTCACAACAGGGGTACAACAATAACTAAAAACGAATTTACAAAGAAGAAAACTTTCAAGCATGAAATTATAAACTAAGAAAAAGAAAAAAGGAAAATCAGGATTAACTAAGGGGGGTGGGGGGGAAGGCCTGCCGAAACATCATTGTCTTTAATTGCTTTTTAAAAATACCCAGCGAGGGGGCCGCGCGAATGTCCGGGGGAAGGTTGTTCCAGAGGCGAGGAGCCACCGCCGAGAAGGCCCGATTTCTTGTCTTCTCCTTCCGGGCCTCCCTCAGCGTTAGGCTCCTCAACCTCACCTCCTGGCTCGCGCGAGTGACACGGGTAGAACTTGGTGGTAGAAGGCATTCCGCCAAATATCGAGGCCCTAAACCGTTTAGGGCTTTATACGTGAGCATCAACACCTTGAAGTCGATGCGGAATCGGATGGGCAGCCAGTGCAATGCGGCCAGAGTGGGCGAGATATGTTGGAATTTTCTCACCCCACTAAGGAGTCTGGCCGCCGCGTTCTGCACCACCTGAAGTTTCCGCAGCAGCCTCAAAGGTAGCCCCACGTAGAGCGCATTACAGTAGTCTAATCTTGAGATTACGAGCGCGTGCACCAAAGTGGTGAGCGCCCCAACATCAAGATAGGGCCGCAGCTGGGCCACCCGCCTGAGATGGTAAAAGGCGGTTCGGACCACCGACGTCACCTGAGTTTACTTAAGAGCTTTGGGGATATATTTAAAAATGGCAAGATGTGCGTTTTGGATTGAGAGCCTGAGAACCTTAGTGTTCCTCTTTATTTATGTGAAGTTTCACTGCTGGCTTTTGAATTATAATAACTCTACTTGAGCAAAACCACAAGCAATTCTGCATGTTGGCATGATAACACTTAATTTTCTCTTAAATATCCAATCTAAGACTTGCATTCTAAGAAGAGGCTGCCATTGATTTCAGTGGAAATTACACTGAAGTAAACCTGTACAGGATTGCACCCTGCATTTAATAGCAAAGGTGTGAAAGCATAATGTAATTATTCATATGGAGGAGTAAATTCAGGGCCTAGACAACAGGCTGTAGGGATCCTTCTGTAAGTCATTTCGAGCTTTTCAAGGAAGGGCAGTATATAACATAAGAAACAGCTGTGGGCATAAAATACACTGAGGGTTGCATCATTAAATACATTGCTATGTAAAAAACAGCCAACAGTTTTAAAAGCAACCTGGAATGTGATTTCTAGCCTTTATTTCCTGTGTGTCTACATTTAAAGGCATTTCTTCACAAGGATTGTCAAAACTGTGTGTGTAATCATGTCTACAAAACGCAAACACTTTTTTTTTTGCTACTTTCATCTCCTTCGCTTCATCCTGCCAATATTTTCATCAGTTTCATTACTGCTAAAAAGGGTAAGCGGAGACTAACAGAAATTAAATTAAGCACACTCAGGTGGGTGAAGAGGGTACAGCATTCATTATGTTTCATAAAATCCTTACATAAAGGTGTCTGTTCATGTAGATGAAAAAAATATATAATTACAGGAGTGTCATCTCTGCTGTACACACATTAATCAGTTTTAGAACTGTATGGATGGCATGATTCTCTGCCAAACACTTCTCTGTATAGTAATTTTGGAAAGGAGCTATGAATGCCTATTAAAGAACGCCCTCCCCTCCCCATATAATGCCAGTATCATGGTTTATGTGGACAAAACAGGAGCAGCTGATCTGAATCCAACTTCAAGCCAGATATTTGGCACTCATATGCCTTTTGTAAAGCACAGATAAGAAGTCTGTTGTTATACATGTGCATCCCACTTCTGAGTTGCATGATGTTTCATCACCACCTTAAAACTGCAGAGATGGAAGGGACCGTACGGATCATCAAATCCAACCTTTGTCAAGGAGGCAGAGTGGGGAACTGAACTCCTAACCACTGGCTCTGCAGCCAGACACCTAAACCAGTGGTTCTTAACCTTTTTGAAAGAAACGCCCCCTTGAGCCATTGAGGAAGTTATCATCGCCCCCCTCCCCGCGGTGATGATATCTTACTTACTTACTTACTTACTTACTTACTTACTTACTTACTTACTTACTTACTTACTTACTTACTTACTTACTTACTTACTTGACACTTAAATCCAATGATCCCTGAAAACAAAATTCAATTGCAAGAAAATGAAATGCCCCCCAAAAGTAACATTTTAAGATTTAGTTGCAAGTGAATTTTAAGACGCAAAAAGAAATATAAAAAGGGCATAAAATATACCGCAATGCAGGAACTAAAAATTTCAAGACGAAAACTCTGAAACTAAATTAAGATTGGAGGAAAATATATATTCATGCACACTGTAAAAAGGCTGCAGCCATCTTCACAGGTTTGGCTTGCTCCAGCGCCCCCCTACCGCCCCCCTTCTGCTCCAGCGCCCCCATGCCGCCCCTTTTCGTTCTACCACCCCTCTGAAAAATGAAATCGCCCCCTGGGGGGCATTATTGCCCAAGGTTAAGAACCACTGACCTAATCCACTGAGCTATTCAGCAGTTCACATACCCAAAGGCACATCTCCAGGTTTCAGTTTCTTTGAAAGGAAGTTCTTTACAATGTGCATGGGACAAAGTTTATCGAAACACATATGGAGGCTGAACATGGGAGGAAAGCGCACAGTATTAACACTCCAGCAAATTACTGTTCCCCATCAGATGTACAGAGGAAACACACAAACAGTAAAGTCAGCTCTCCGCCTCTTTCCTTTCCAGCCCAGACTGTCTATCACACACACTAGCTTGCTTCTGCATTTCTCAGGGACCTCTGAATTAATACATTCCTTAAGGTGGGAAGAAAAGAGAGATGAGCAATCTCTGTTCAGGATTTATCTCTTCCTAGATCATTGCACACCCTATTAAAATACATCAAGAGTGTATTATGGGCCATCCGGAAACATGTTTATCATCAGAACTGTGCAGTACAAGGGAAATGAGTTCTTACAGATCACGTTGCCCTGCTGCTAGATGGACGTGAACAGAACCCCCAGAACACTGCTATCCAAATTCTAGTTTTACTGCACACAGGCCAGAGGCAACAAAATCCAGACCAGGGTGACAATGTGCAGCCCTCCTGTGTCTGAAATATATGCTGAAACACTTGAATTACTGTACATAGAAGCCCAATTAAGGGGATTTCCCTCCTTCTTCTTTCTGTGCCTTACATAGGTTGAACTGTGCAACATTCTATGTACAGTATACTGTTTTCTACTGTAGGAAGAATTACATTGGATCAAGTAAGTTGTGCAATCAGTTCTGATTCAGTTCTTGGAAGAGTTGTCCGCAACAAGACTTCTGTTTCTCAGGCAGTTAAAGATTCCAGTAAAATTTTGCAGGATCCTAGAAATGCGGAATTCCTATGCAATGAAGCCACATTGCACTGTTTTTAAAAACAGTATCATAAATAATGGTTTGCATATTTATTTGTTTCCTGGGAACTGGAGCTCCTAACAGTGGAGTTAAGCAGAGCTAGCTGGTTTTGATGTTGAGTGACATAAGGTGTGGTTAAATAGCTGCACAAACTTGTACAGTGTCAATGGAAATATCTGGGCAAGATCAAAATGTTGTTGGGTAAGTTACCTCTTGCATGAATCAACAGGGGGATTTTAAGCACCAGTGCAGCCAAAAGGATTTGCAATAATAGGGATGGTGGTGTCATTTTACAGAAAACAGTAAGTAAAGACAACTAACACCTACACATTTTTAGCTGATCTGACCTAAAGCAAACTGGTTGCCATGGCAGGATTAATTTACAGCACCACACGATATGATCTCATTGAATTCACACTGCCCCCCAACACATACTATAAAAAACTTTTTCCAGGACTAATTAAATTCGCTGCCTGCCTGAAGATCTCCCCACAGCAGAAGAGCTATACAAGAAGGTAAGGATTGCAGGCTGGAATCATGCTCAGCAGTGCCACATCTTCACAAAATTCCTTCCAGCAGTCAACTGAAAGTTAAACATTCCTGGCTAATTGCTTTGCTTTGTTTAATTTGTAAGATAGTTATCTGCCACAATTTCTGAACAAAATAACTCATCTGTTAAATCACTTTTTGCTAACATTCTCTAACCACAACCTAGCTATGAAATTATTCAGCCTCACCCTAGTTCTGTGTTGTTTAACACAAGGGTTAAGTTTTTAAAATACAATATTAGACAGTGATTCAAGAAGTCTATTCCAGGATGGAAATGGGGAAAAGAACTGACAAGACATTGGAAAAAGCATAGGGGATGCACCAGAAGCAACATGGTTCAATGGAAGTTGATTGGTAGACAAACCACCATTGTGTTTCTCACCTAACCCTGTGGCTTCTTCCTAATCTCACATCTGCCATGAACTCATTCAGCACAATCGCCAACAGAATGTTCTGCTACCCAGAACATTTCCCAGAATTCTACAGTGGATCCTTGTGCAGAAGAAGGTGATGTAAAAAGAGTTTCCTGAAAAGAGGGAAAGTCTGAAAACCAATGTGTGCATGGGAAAAATCAAAACTGTGACTACTGAAACAATGCATCATCCAGTTTTCATTCAGGACCAGACTGCACCATCATTAAGCTGCACCATTATTCTCTCCTGAGACCTTATGCAAGCAATACAGCTGAAAGCAAATGACTGAACTGTGATTGCCAATGATTAGAATTGTCAGGTTTCTATGAAAGTGACACTCAGTGGAAAAGAGATGGAGTATTTATTATCTGCTCTGCAAATTGGTCTTGATTTTGCCATAGTTCTCTTGACAAACAAAAGAACAGACCTGATTAATTGCTCAAGAATCTGCTATAGAAATGTCTCAGATTTATCAGCGTTTGCAGACAATCCTTCTTTGTTTTTAGCCTTGCCCATGGGCCCAAACGTGGGAGCGTCAAACGTGATGTTGTGCTTGCGGTCATTGCACCTAGTAATGGGTTGTGGGTGGGGTTTATTTCTTTGATTTCTGAAATAGGGTGTATAAGATGATTGTTTTGGAGGATCGCATTGGAATTTTTGATATGAGTTGTACGGTCGTCTCCACTGATTTTGTTGGGGATGTTGTGGGTAAGATGGATAAACTCCCCAACATCTAGCTGCTGATCTCTTATTTTGCACATTTTCCAAAATATCATCAATTTCAGCATTAAAGAGGTCTGCCCCATGGAATGGAAGGTCTTCGATACATGCGCGGGCATCCTCAGCCAGGCCAGCTGTCCTTAGCCAAGAGAAATGTCGCAAAGCTACTGAGGTGGCCATTGACATTGCTGTGGCATCTACCATGTGCCTAGCAGAAAGCATCTATTGTTTGGCAACAGAAATACCTTCTTTTTGAAAGGTATGGGAGAGTACTTTTTTATCTTCTGGTAAAGATTCGACAAAGGTTGATATATTGTCCCAAAGGAAACGTTGATATGCACCCATCGCTCCCTGGTAGTTAGCGACACACATGGTGAATGCTGCTGATGAATAAATTCATCCTCCTATTGAGTCAGTCCTTGTACTGACTTTATTTGGTAGTATGAGGGTTTGTTGATATCGAGATCTGGATTGTGAGGCTTTGGCAAAAATAGAGTTTGGAGCTGGTTGTTTTTGTAGAAATATTGCTCCTGGTTCATGGACTCTGTAGAGGTTATTGATTCATTTAGACATCGTATGGGATGAGGCTGGTTTTGTCCAGGATCGTTGAGCGGTGCTGAGTAGAGACGGAAGCATCGAGATGTGTACTGGAGTAACTGTATCTTTAGAGATTGGGTCATCTAGATGATTGGCCAGTTCTGTCAAAGGAGGGTGGATTTGAAGATTGAGAGACTTAGCCATATGGATAATAAGTTGGGTGTAAGTTTGGAAGTCTTCCGCCGGTGATGGTGGTTTGGGATTGACAAGACCGGATTCCGGTGAGGTAAGTAATACTGACGGCGTTTGAGGTCTGGATCCGTGATCAGAATAATCAGGATTGCGTCAGGAATCGACGGATTGTCAATCGACTTCGGTGTCGATAGGTTGAGTGTCATAGTATTAATGTTTGTGGCTCGATGTCAATGGAGCTGGCATGTCCATGGGCATTTGTTGGTGTCGAGGATTTTCAACATGGAGAGATGTCATTTGAGTGTCCATGGACGTCACTTGATATGGTTGCATGTCGGTGTTAAAGTCGGGGTCATATTGATGTAGAGTTCAATGGCTTCGTTCTATTGGGCGACGGAAATTGTGTGTTGATAGAGGGACAGAACAAGTGTCCATGGACCAGGATGGATATAGAGGATCATCGATATCAGAGCCTGTGTCTCGGTGATGTTGAAACGGAGGTTGTTGACGAGCTGGTAAAGCAGTGGAGTATATAGACACTGGAGATGCCGAGCAAGATGAATGATTTCCCTCGTCTGGGTTAGCGGGAAAATATTGGGAGGCTGGAGCTGTAAAAGCCTCGCATGTAGAAGAAAATTGCTCGACCATCCTATCTTTTAGGTGCCAGGTAGGGAGCAGGTTGGGCTCCCTGTGGGTCATGGTGATATGGCCGTTTCAACACCGATGGCTGTCGAGATGGAGGCCCGCCATGAGAAGCTATGGCCAAGCTGGATAAAGCAACTGGTTGATTGGCGGTCGGGGTAAATGGCAACCCGATGAGAGTGCTGAATGCGGGTCTGAGCCACGTGTGATGAAATAGACAGCTCCAGGGACTGTTGGGGCTGATGTATCTGGGGCGGTCATGATGGACGATCAGATGTTACTGAATAAGGTATGGTCTCTAGTTGTTGTTCGGAATCAACCCTGTCAGGTGAAGCAACTATGGAAGCGTTGCTTGAATGAACAGAGTGTTGAGGACTGGGAGGAGAAGATGTTAATCGATCGACTCTGTCATCCCATTCCAGTGATTGGGAGCAGGGTTGATGAGAGAGGATTCCGTCATCGTCAGAAGGCGAACCAATAGAGATTGATTCGGCGGTTTGTTGAGGCTGCTGAGAGATGACTGCAGCTTTAGATTTATGCTGTTTAGGTCTTTTAGGCAGAGAAGGCTCCAGAACCAAAGAGGCTTCGGTGGATATTTGACGTTTAGTGGAGGGCTTTGATATCGAGGATTTCGGTATCGAGTGCTTCGATTTATGGGTTTTTGAAGTTTTAGACAAAGTGGATGGAGCGGAGTGGGATGGTGTGGTCGATGGACGTTGTTTTGAGGCTTCAAAAAGAGCTTTCCCCATTGCTTTGGTTTGCGAGGTGGTCTTACAAGGAGGTTGGGCCATTGTGGTTGGTTGAAGGGATTTATCTCAAAGATGGAGTTTTAATCTGGATAAGCGAGAATGGAGAACTCCACGCTTGAAGTCCTTACAATGCTGGCAGGAGAACATCTTGTGCACCTCTCCCAAGCAAAAAAGACACTTTGTGTGGCTGTCGGAGAGTGGTATTTTGTTATCACAGACCACACAGTGTTTAAACGGGCCCAAAGGGGCCATGAATAGGAGAAAATAATTTGAGGAGAAAAAACGATGATGCTGCGGCTGGAGGCCGAGCGAAGCAGAAAGGAAAAAATCTCTGATGATAATATGATCTAAAAGTTTAAAGGAAAAAAGATTGATAACAGGAAGGAATCAAGAATAAACTCTCTTTCTCTTTTACTCACAGAAGCAGAACTATGAGGCTCTTAATGCGGCCGTTGAAAGAAACTGAAAGGGGAGCTTTGGAGCCAAGATACTTATACGATAGGGGAGGGGCCTTATTCTAATGTGTGTGTTTTTTGCTACCACAGAAGCTCTAGAACTTTCCGATGAGGCTCTGCGCAGGTGCGGATCACCCAGAGTGTGATTCACAGAGGCCATGAAGAAGAACCATGGCTTACGAAGAGCAGTAACCATTTGCCAGTCTGTTTTGATTCTTGGGATAACGGAATTTCAGTCACAGTGCCTGAGGTGAGAGGAAGTGAAACCTGTATTCTTTGTTTAGGAACATCCCTATGATTTAGTCGTACACAACATTTACCACTTTATATTATAGTCATCAGTGGGCTCAGTGTAGTGTGGATCTGTGAATCAGACCACAGAAATACAAAAAGAGAAAACAAATTCTTCCTTCATTTTTATGTACATCCTGATCGAAGTCTCAACAAACATTATTCTAGAAATATAACTTAATGCCAATTTAGGTATTTGATCACCAAGTTAACTTGACCATGCTTAAAAATACACAAGAAGTTAAGACTATAAAGAAGAAATGTTCCAGTATTCAGTGCAAACAGTAAATAATACACACTGGGTGCTTAGCAGTGGAATTGATTTGACCTCCCTTCCTGGTCATCCCAGGCCTTCTCTCACAAAGCATTAGCAAAACTATTACTTCTGGAAGAACACAGGAATTGAGGACAGCAAGCTGGCCCCTCTGAGAAGCATATGAAATACAAGTGCTTGGAGAAAGCAGACATAAAAGAAAAAACCTTGCTGACATGAGGATGACATTGGAAGTTCTCCAAATTCCAATGATATTCAGATCAGTTCGCTCCACACAGAGATAGCCAGCATCAAGAATATTTAAGAAAAGAATTAATTACTCCAGAAAAAGTTAACTATGATCTGCACCTCTCTTCTAGATGGTCACTCATATAGTGACAGAACCTTTAAAAGTTCCTTTTTAAAATTATAATTATCAGTCTCTTAGGAATCAAGGCCAGTGGCCATGCTGGCAAAGGAATGCTGGGATTTGTAATTCAAAAAAGCAATTTGGTCAGCATTTAATTAGTGGTAACAAAAGGTCACTGTAATTTTATATACTGTATATGGAAATGTAGTAAATAGCTTCACCAATTTGAACATGGTTAAATCATATCCCAAAACATGTCATTAAGGCTGCAATCTTACACACACTACAAGGGAGTAAGCCCCCAGAATATGGACGAAGTTACCCTAAATAAACATGTGTAGAATTACATGTATAATCCCCCCCATATGTGCATATGGGGGGAGCAGACCTCTGCCCTTCTAAACAATTTATCTTGCTCTTCCTGCTTCCTTCCAAGTTCTTAACACTTTATTTATATGACAGAGCCTTTGTTTAGCTCTCAACAAGAGTGCTGCTGCTTAGTATAGTTTACAATGAGAAAAATACAGAGGCTAGTTAATTCAAATGAATGCTTGGAGATTCCAATTTACAGTTACAAAGTGCAGTTATCTTCTTCAGCTTGGAGAGCTTTCACTGTCTTTTGAAAGATGGTACTACATTTTCCCAGCTCTATTACAACACAATCTCTTCCAGTACACAAATGGGGCTTTTCCGTATATAACACACTAGACATTGTGCAGGATAAATGATACTACCTGCAGAGATTGAAAATTTTAATGGTTCAGCCTTCTGTGAATAACTACTATAGTTGTCTCCTCAGGTGTACAGTGGTGCCCCGCATAGCGAGGTTAATCCGTTCCGGATTAACCTTCGCTATGTGAAATCTTCGCTAAGTGGGAAGTAAAAAGCCATTGGAACACATTAAACTTCATTTAATGCGTTCCAAATCGGCCCTAAACTTCCCACTTAGAGAAGTTTCCTGGCCCCGGGCAGCCATTTTCGCGCCCTCGGCAAGCGAGGGGAGGGCGCGAAAACGCCGCGCGGGGCCATTTCGGGTCGTCCGCGGCCGTTTTGAAGCCGCAAAACAGCTGTTTTGCGGCTTCAAAACGGACCCGAAATGGCCCGCGCCGCGTTTTCGCGCCCTCCCCTCGCTTGCCGAGGGTGCGAAAACGCCGCGCGGGGCCATTTCGAGTCGTCCGCGGCCGTTTTGAAGCCGCAAAACAGCTGTTTTGCGGCTTCAAAACAGACCCAAAATGGCCCGCTCCGCGTTTTCGCGCCCTCCCCTCGCTTGCTGAGGGCGCGAAAACGCCGCGCAGGGCCGTTTTGGGTCGTCCGCGGCCGTTTTGAAGCCGCAAAACAGCTGTTTTGCGGCTTCAAAACGGACCCGAAATGGCCCCGGGTTTTCACACCCTCAGCAAGCGAGGGGAGGGCGCGAAAACACTGACGGGGGCCATTTCGGGTCATCCGGTGGCCATTTTGGAGCCGCCGATCAGCTGATCGGCGGCTCCAAAATGGCCGCCGGACGCCCCGATCGTCGCAAAGCGAGTGCAGCGATAGGGGCAGCTCCGTATAGCGATCCCCAAAAAGGGATCGCTATACGGATCTTCGTTGTACGGTGCGCTCGTTAAGCGAGGCACCACTGTAACAAGTTCTAACCTCCATGTGAATCTCTCAGTCTACAACCCAATCCCAAAGAAAGGCAGTGCCAAAGAATGCTCCAACTACCATACAATTGCACTCATTTCACACACTAGCAAGGTTATGCTGAAAATCCTACAAAGTACGCTTCAGCAGTATGTGGACCGAGAACTCCGAGAAGTACAAGCTGGATTCTGAAGGGGCAGAGGAACTAGAGACCAAATTGCTAACACGCGCTGGATTATGGAGAAAGACGGAGAGTTCCAGAAAAATATCTACTTCTGCTTCATTGACTATGCAAAAGCCTTGACTGTGTGGACCACAGCAAACTATGGCAAGTCCTTAAAGAAATGGGAGTGCCTGACCACCTTGTCTATCTCCAGAGAAACCTATATGTAGGACAGGAAGCAACAGTTAGAACTGAATATGGAACAACTGATTGGTTCAAAATTGGGAAAGGAGTATGACAAGGCTGTATATTGTCCCCCGGCTTATTTAACTTATATGCAAAATACATCATGCAGAAGGCAGGACTGGACGAATCCCAAACCGGAATTAAGATTGCCGGAAGAAATATCAACAACCTCCGATATGCAGATGATACCACTCTGATGGCAGAAAGTGAGGAGGAATTAAAGAACCTTGTAATGAGGGTGAAAGAGGAGAGTGCAAAAAACGGCCTGAAACGCAACATCAAAAAAACTAAGATTATGGCCACTGGTCCCATCACCTCCTGGGAAATTGAAGGGGAAGATATGGAGGCAGTGACAGATTTTACTTTCTTGAGCTCCATGATCACTGCAGATGGAGACGGCAGCCATGAAATTAAAAGACGCCTGCTTCTTGGGAGGAAAACAATGACAAACCTCGACAGCATCTTAAAAAGCAGAGACATCACCTTGCCAACAAAAGTCCGAATAGTCGAAGCTATGGTTTTTCCTGTCGTGATGTATGGAAGTGAGAGCTGTACCCTAAAGAAGGCTGATCGCCGAAGAATTGATGCCTTTGAATTGTGGTGCTGGAGGAGACTCTTGAAAATCACCTGGACTGCAAAGAGAACAAACCTATCCATTTTGAAGGAAATCAACCTTGAGTGCTCACTGGAAGGACAGATCCTGAAGCTGAGGCTCCAATACTTTGGCCATCTCATGAGCAGAGAAAAATCCTTGGAAAAGACCTTGATGTTAGGAAAGTGTGAAGGCAAGAGGAGAAGGGGACGACCAAGGATGAGATGGCTGGACAGTGTCTGCGAAGCTACCAACATGAAATTGACACAACTATGGGAGGCAGTGGAAGATAGGAGGGCCTGGCGTGCTGTGGTCCATGGAGTCACGAAGAGTTGGACATGACTAAACAACGAAACGACGACGATACCACAGTGCATCAGCTGGTATAGCTCAGAAGACTGGAGTGCCTGACATGGAGGTTAGGAGTTCAAATCTTCAGGAAATGCATAAACCAAGATTGTCTCTACAGCATATGCTAATAGAGTTACAGACTCTGCAACCAGTGCAATCGTGGACAACCTGCGCAATCCTACAGCACCATCAGAAGTAGGGTGTGGTCCATCACATCTGAGTACTTTTTACCTAGAAAAACCCTGGGAACAGTGGTCATGAATTGGAATTAACTGGATGGTATTATTATTGAATTATGATACCACAGTTGTTAGCTACCACAAACCTTTTCTCAGGAAGCTTTACTAAATTGAAACAGAGGCTGTAATCCTGTTGGCATAAATGTATGCCTTGCAAAATAGATGGCGTCATCATCCACAGATGGATATCTTTAATGTGATGATGCTAACATACAAGGCCCTAAATGGTTTGGGATCTCAATACCTGGCAGAACACCTCCTTCCAGTGAGATCTGCCCAACTTAGTCCATCTTCCCAGGCTGGGCAGTTGAGAGCACTGACCCCACTGATCCCTGAGGAGCCTCAGCAACTGAAGGGAGAAATGTGAAGTTTTCATTTTATTTAAATTAATGATATCTGTTGCCTAAAAATGACATTATCCAGCTTGCAGAGCTTAAATTTACACCAAAACTATTTTTCTCTGCATTTCCTTTGTTCACATAGAACTAACACTTGTTCATCATTAAAACCAATAACTCTGTACTATGCCCTCCAAGGAAGGGAACTGCATTCTCCAGTTGCTATAGTCGAGAAGGTCCTGAACCATAATATCCCAGCCAGCTGGACCTTTAACAGAAACAGGAAATGGAACAAATCCATATAGATTTGTAAACATTCTTTATATTCAGGGGGGAATTGACATTTTGATTCAGCTCAAGCAGACTTTGTGCTAGTTTTGTAAAGTTTGAGCTATAATGTGCATTCTGTCTCACTTGTCATAAAATTATTTATTTTTCTGTCTGCCTATACACAGGTACATGCATAGACAATCTCTCTCTCTAAAGCAATGTCTTTTGCTCATTGTTTTCTCATATGAACTGGGTAAGTATGAGCTTATCCAAAACAAAATGGGAGTGTGTGTTTGCAAATGGCATCCTAATAGGAATGGTGAATTCATGCAATGGAAAATTCACATAGTCTTTTTCTGCCTTTCATTACCATATTCACTTCATTTTAACACAATCTGGCTTATTTAGAGAAATGTACAGACTAATATCTTCACATGCTTTGCTATTCAGTTTGTGTATATAGCGAAGAGGTTATTCAGAACCTGAAGCAACTAATTTGAGGAACTTTCCCTCTGAATGTGACATTTTTTCTAAGAGAGGGACATTAGTCTGACACACCAAAAGCATCAAAAAAAACCTTGTGGCTTCTTAAAGATCAGTGTTTTCTTTTTTCTTTTTAACTTTTTTTTGCGAACTTGAGCCCATTCTCAACATGAACTCTAGCTTACGAAAGCTTAAGTCATAATAAAATGTGTTAAGTCTTTAAGGAACCGTAAGACTCTTCAATGTCTTCTATCAATATCAGTGACAGTGTGAACAACAGAACAATTAGTAGTGGCTAAGGACCGGGAAGGAGTCATGTTACTATGAAATAATTGGGGCAGGTTCCCTCACACTTACCGTGTTTCTCCGATAATAAGACACTGTCTTATTATTTTTTGGGGGAAAGAAAAGGGCAGAGGGCTTATTTTCGGGGGAGGGCTTATTTTAATGACCCGTCATTAAAATAAGCCCTCCCCCAAAAATGCGATCTGAAGAGAAACCAGAGCATTTTCCCCCGAAAGCTGGCAACAGCCGCACCAGCAGCGGCGGCGGCGGCGGCGGCGGCGGCTACTTGGGCTCGGCCAGGGAGGAGACGGAGGCTGGGGAAAGGCAGCGGCTGAGAAGAACTGGGCTTCTCCTTCCTGCTTTCCTGCTTGGCTCCTCTCGCTTTCTGGCTCTCTGCGAAGCCCTCACCGCTGGGGAAGCGAAACGAGGAGGAAGGGGAGCCAAAAGGCGGGCTTTGCCGGGAAGGGGGAAAACACAGCGAGCGAGCGTGCCTCCTCGGCTTGCAGGCGATGCTCCTCGCTATGCTGCCTTGGTCGCCTCCTCCCCTCCGCCTTGAAGCTTTTGTTCTCCTCCTCTCTGGTCCGGGGGCAGGAGCGCCCGCGCGGCGCCCGCGGGGCTCGTGCCTCTCTCTCCCTCGCGCGCCAGGCAGGGGAGTTCCAGGCGGAGGAGGAGCTTGCGCGGCTGTTGGCTCCCGGGATCCCGTTCGGCGCGCCCTGAGACGAAAGCACTGCCATGAAGGGCGAAGCTCTGCTTTCTCCCTACTGCATTCTGCTCTGCTGAAGGGATGTTTTTTCGCGCCCTCGGTAAGCTTACCCAGGGCGCGAGTAGGGCAACAGGGCTTATTTTTGGGGGAGGGCTTACTTTAGAGGAATCCTACAAATTAAGGGGAGGGCTTACTTTCGGGATAGGTCTTATTATCGGAGAAACACGGTAGTCCCTGAGACCAACTGTTATCACAGACAAGTGTATTTTCAAATTAATTGCAGCCATTTCACAGATGAGTGTAAGTTAAAATTCATGGCAGTATAATAAGTGGCCAAGTAAAGCACAACAGAGCAAGATACAAGAGTACTGGTTGTTCTGGGTTTTTCGGGCTCTTTGGCCGTGTTCTGAAGGTTGTTCTTCCTGACGTTTCGCCAGTCTCTGTGGCCAGCATCTTTAGAGGACAACAACCTGTGCTCTTGGTTGCTGTCCTCTGAAGATGCCGGCCACAGAGACTGGCAAAACGTCAGGAAGAACAACCTTCAGAACACGGCCAAAGAGCCCGAAAAACCCAGAACAACCATTAGATCCTGGCCGTGAAAGCCTTCGCGAATATACAAGAGTACTAATTACACAAAACTGAAAAAAACTGGATTTGCTTTCACATCCAAGAAATAGTAAAGCAACAAAAATTAAATGTCTGGATCCTTCTAATCCTCAGAAATATCTCAGAGACGCAAATATCTAGACAAGAATGTTCCATACCTATCATTTCACTAACTCCATCAAATAGCACTGTCTTCGCTGGGCTATAAGTAAAAACTAACCACAAAAGGAACATTTAACTAACACAGTAATAAGGGCTGGCAAACATCCAACGACAGGTAATTTAAAAACCCACAAACAGGATGGAAGATGTAGTGAATCTCTCTGTGTATTAAACAGCTTTTCCTCTCTTCCCCCACACTGCTATATGAAAACTATAGACCATTTCATACGCTGGGGCTTCTTGTTCTTGTCAATCTCCTACTCCATGTACTATTTAGCCTAAATTGTTCTATTTGTAACAGCACTGAAGAGACAAAGATTTGCATTTAAAAGACAATTGAGCATCACAGGAGGGAACATTTACCAGTTCACTCATCTGCAGCATTCCAGAACAGGATCCAGAAAGCCTAAAGCAAATTTTCAGGGGGTTTGAGAGATGTCATGCATGGAAGGTAAAAAAGATGGGCAAACGTCCCACTGCATGACTAGAAATAACTTTTGCCAACACAATAGGAGTTTTGGATCCAGGCAACTGGACCTTCAAATACATCTGATACATGCTCTTTGACAATCATTTGTTCATCCTTCTAGTATCTTGAATATGATAGTATTTATTCTGGTTTCCAAATGCTCATGTTTCTCCTAAAGCGATCATTTTTCTCCATTCACCCTGAGTTAATAAAAATAAAAGAAGGAAGTTAGAAATTCAGCTGTTATATCTTTCTCATCATACTTTCGCACTATTCGAGCAGGCCGGGTAGGTGGGGCTCGTCAGCCATGGAAGGCAGCCCATCTAGGAGAAGGAAAACTCCGATTTCAAACCTCCACTGCCTTGTGGCTATATCCACTCATGGAAAAGGCTTCAGGAGTTAACCTAGAGGCAAAATCCAGAGCTGGAGTCCCGAAGGCAGTTCGTGTTGTTCTGGCAACTCCTGCAAAGTCGCTGGAACCAGTTGTATCGGCTCTTGCCTTTCCATTGGACCATTTCAGCAATGTGGAGAGGGGGGATCTGCTGCTTGGGTAACAGTTTATCCTCCATATTACTTTACCCGGGCTTCATGCTCTGGAGAGGACACTCCTCGATTCAGAGCATGTTGCCATAGTCTCTCGAGACTGAAGGATGCCTATATATCTTTCTCACTACATGCTAATAAGATAGAAGTTGCAAAACTATTGTGTTTTTAAAAGCATTCTACTTTTTGGAAAGTGTAACGATAAGCATTCTTCTTAAAAACAATGCATACTATATCAGTGGTTATTAAACTGTGGTTTATAGAACAACAATAACTTTTGCCATACTTTCAAACTGTCCATCAAAATCATGCTTTATCACGACACTTCCCTCCCTCAAGCATTTCTATCATATGCTGAAGAAGAAATCTTTAAATTTCACAATTTAACATGAGAAACAGCATCTCTCTTCATCAATATAGAAGGTGCAATGGAAATCTCAAAGAATCACCTCATCGCAGGTACCATCCCTTCTTATATTTTTTACACTAATTGCCCAATTAATTAGGGGCACAATTAATTAGAACAAGAAATGACATTTAATTAATTAATATTAATTGGCTTAACAGCAGACTTACTTGCAAAGGAAATTCCACAACTTCTATGTTCAGATTAGGCAGAGATACCTTAGTATACTTAGGACAAATCCAGTATCTTCACTACTAAAACAGGACAGCCTTACATTAGGGTTAGACTAGACAGAGAAGCTGTTACAGCTTGATTGGGGCCAGTTTGAAGCTTCCTATGGCAGTTAAATCGTTTTTCTTATTCAAACAGAATGTTTAATTTTCCCTGGTAATTTTGGGGGCAAGAGTCCACATCACAAATTGCTTCAATTCTTACAAGGACCATGGGTCCCCCGCTCTTCTCTGCCATTAACACCACTCTCTTTCCCACTTTAAAAAAATGTTTGGCAAATGACATAGAGCTGTACTGATACAACAACTTGTGAAACTGCTTAGCAAGAGCTGCTCACTTGAGGCATCTACTTCAGCACAATGCAGTATACCAATACAGAAAGAACATTCCCCTCAAGTGAGCATCTAGTCTCGCGTCCAAGCAGTTTTTATTATGTTTTCCCCATTTAGCGCTATGTCAGATACTCACTGCAATTTCACAAGTTGTTTTATCGTTTCAGTGCTATGCCACTTGCCAAAAATAACATTGTAAAAGACATACTACCATCAACATCATCCTATGACACACCTGCCACTGTCCCTTTGGACCAATAGAGGTCATCCCATGTCCTAGAAACTGGAAAAAGCAGAATCTCTACAAAATAACACTACCCCTGCTGGACGAATAAAAGAGCAACAAATACTGTACCTCTGGAGGGGGGAGAAACCGGGTTCACATACAATTAGCTTTATGTTGCATGGTTGGCGGGGGAAAATATCAAATTTAACCATATTGACTCTGGCACAAATAGTGGGGTAAACTAAAGTGTAGCTATATCATCACTTATCTTTTTGTCAGTTTCAACCAGAAAGTTGTTCAGTTTAGTCAAGAGATTGTTTATCAAAACATACATAAATACATATTGACTAACTAGCAGATATTTCACATATGCAACTCAAAATATTATGTTCTACTTCAAAATGTTATTGACAATTAGAATATTTACTTACTATTCTAAGTAAATATTACTTAGTAATATTTTAAGTAAATAATTCTAAGTAATTATTAATATTCTAAGTAAATATTTAAGAAAAACTTAAAGTGTATGCCAGTAGCTAAACTGGGAAGGAGATTTAAGCTTCATGTTATTATCTTTATACTGTGAAATAAAATTTTAATTTCAGTTGCACCATTCAGAAACAAGGCAGAAATATATGTTTACAGACCATTTTTACAATTGTTAGCATTTTATTTTTTTATTGCAAACACACCACGAGTTTTCAAAGCAATAAAACTGACAGGTGAGTTATTCAGGTGAGTTTCTTTTCTGATTCTTCTTTTAAATATGTGCTTCAGTAACTTGCTTGTGCATAATAACTTCACTTCAACTGTTTTCTAACTCTTGAAAATGAGTGTAAAATTAGGTTCTATTAAGCAATCACAATTGTCAGCTATGACTCATTGGGTATGTATCACAACTGGTAATAAATTGAGAACCTCAGTTTCTAAGACGGTAACTGCCTATCAAAGATACAGTTATGTTTCCCTTTATAAAATACATCTTATTGTTAAGTTTAAAGCAGAGGTCCCCAACCGTTTTTGGGCCGTGGACCGACTGGGGGAAGCGAGCTCCATGCACGGGGGGCGGGGCACCCCTCACTCACACGATGGGTTTGTCATGCCTAAGGTGGGCGTGTCGAGCTCATACACATGTGCAAGAGTGAGACACGCCCACCACAGGCATGTCACACCCACCTCGCAAGCATGACACCCACACATACGTGGGGGGGTGGAGATCCGTAGCCATGGCCCAGTTCCAGCAAGTCCATGGACCGGCACTGGGCCACGGACTGGGAGTTGATGACCCTTGCCACAGAACACCTGTGGAAAGATCTCAAAACAGCAGTTGGGAGAAAGCATCCTTCGAATCTTATTATTAAAAAGATTATAATAATACAGTAATTTTATTATTATTCCCTTTTTCTGAGGGTGCTCTGGGATTGCTTAATCTGTCCAAGGCCACACATGTTGGCTCTTCTCCCAGGGAGGCATGCTAATGAATTGAATTCCTGACTTCTGGTACCCAACTCTCTAGCCACCCATTCAGTTCTGAAGAGAAGCACACTGCTTTTTACACATTTAATCTTAAATATATCCAAAAGGAGGCCTTTGACCCTTACTCAAGCCAGAATCCTATTACAGTGGTGCCCGTCTAGACGCTTACCCCGCATGACGTGGAAATCGCTTAACAATGACATTTTTGCGATCGCTATTGCGATCGCAAAATAATGGTTCTAATGGGGTTTTTTTGCATCACGTTGATTAGTAGCCTGCTTCGCAAACCGTTTTTTCGCTATACAATGATTTTCCCAGCTCCACAAAATGGCTTCCCTCCCTTCCGGAGGGAAGCTTCGTATTACAGTGATTTTGAACAGCTGATCGGCGGTTCTCCATGGGCAATCTTTGCTGGACGATGAGGTATTTCTCCCATTGGAATGCATAGACCGGTTTTCCATGCATTCTAATGTTTTTTTTCCTCTTGATGATGATATCGCTTAACAGCGATTTTCCTGGAACGGATTATCTTCGTCAAGCGGGGCACCACTGTAATTACTTATGCCTCTATAAATGCAGTGGCATAAATTACAACAATGAATTGCTGTTAATGACTTGCAGCCTGTTCTCCTGGGTTGAGCCAATGCAAATGACCAATAGGGTTCTGGATCACAAGGTTTTGTCCCCTCTGGGATGGCCTTCTAGCTCCAGTCTGGCCTGCCCATCCCCGCTCCTGAGTTGGAGCTCCAGCTCTGGTCACCTAGCATGGCAGAAAGCCTGGCACCGGGCGAAAGGTGCTGCAAGTGCCCACGCTGTCCTTTGTGTGGCACGACCCGCCCGTGGGGAGTGAACCAGAAGCACACAAGTGGTGCATTAATCTCTCTGGAGATGAAATTCTATAAACAACACACCATTCCTGAAAAGACCATCTACATTCACTCAGCTCTGAGGGTGGCAAATACCTGGATAACAGCTTACTATGCTGGTGAAATGTAAGTTTACATGGAAGAAGGTAGTAAAAGCAGCAGCAAATATTCTGGGAGATCTTTAGGTACACACACCATGGCTCATTAATAAAATAGTTAACATGCATAAAAGGTGCTCGAGCATTTTCTAAACAGTTCATCTAAATAATCTTAGTAATCCCAACAGCAGTTCTACACATGAAATTTTTTGAGAGTTCAATTCCTATTCTTTTCTCAAGTGAAAAGAGTGAGAGTTAAAGGTTATTCACACATAATAAATAATCCTGCTTTTTATATATGAACCAGAAAATTATTTGCTTCACTGGGCTGGATTAATACATTCTATGATTAAACCAACCCATATCGTATAAATAGAAAAAGGGGAACTGATTTTGAATATCATCCTGGTACGCTGCCACCAATACCATCACCGCCACCGCCACCTGTCCACTCCGTGGCTTGGCCAGATGAGACAGTGCGGTCGTCCGGGTGCCAGCAGGTGCGCCCTCTCAGCCTCCCCTTTGGACACCATGCACGGGCTCTCCGAGGACTGAAGGGGCATCCGCTGAAGGGGGAGGCTACCATGGGGGGTGTTCAGGCAGGCACTGGGGGGCACGCTCAGGCTGTCGCTCAGCCTCTGCTCCTTGGCGCTGCTTGTCACAGCCATCTTCATAGACCACTGGTATGAGACCGTCCCGCGGCGCCACCGGGAGAGCTGCAAGGAGTGTGCCGGCAGTGCCCACTCACCCGAGCAGTGCTGCTGCCTCTTGCCACCCCTGCCCCACTTGCCCTTGCGATGCGCCTGGCCACGGCGGCTCCCTTGCCGCCGCCACGGCATCAGTGCAGTGCCTGGCCTGCCAGCCGTCCCCCACAGGGACCTGCTGCTGCTGGAGGACGGGTGAGGCCTCTTCAGGCTCAGACTCCTGCAGTCCCCGTGTGGGCGGCCGCACTTCACCACTTACGCTGGCCTCTGGAGGAAATGTTACTTGCTGGGTGTTGATAACCAGCAAGTAACATTTCCACCTGAACAACCTGGTGGAAAGAGGTAAGGTGGGAGGCGGGGGGGTCACCAGGAGATGGGGGTCTTCTCACCACTGTCTTCCCACCACTGTCTTCCCATCACTGTCCGGTGGACTTCCTTCTGCACCCACGCCTGCCCAGGAAGTGTCCTCTACCATACAGTTCTTCCCGCTCTTATTTTCAGGATATCCACGCAGATCCCCACCATGATTTCTCCAGTGCATGATTACAGCACTCTCTCCTTCCCGTCTTTCCTTCCTTCTCTCCTTTTCTTTCCTTCCTTCCTTCCTTCCCTCTCTTTTTCCTTCCTTCTCTCTTTCTTTCTTTCTTGCCTTCCTTCTTTCATTCTGTCTCTCTCCTTCCTTCCTTCCTTTCCGGTCCACACCCCACTTCTCCTTTCAAGTTACAGCCACACAACTCTACCTGCCTCCCACCTTCAGAGCCAGTGACCTCTCCATGCCCCCACTTTGTGTGCTCGCAGTTCGTGTTCTCTTTGAAGGTTTCTATTCATAAAGGAACACTCATTTGACTCACATCACCAGGGCTACACCTTTTTTTACCTGAGTAAAGTTGGTTCGGCCCCCGAACACAGTTCAGATTTTTCATGTGGCCCCCTATAGAAATTAATTGCCCGCCCCGTTCTAAAATGTAAGCCAAGGTGGCATACAGGGATGGCAAGTGACCAAGATGTGAACAAATTTAAGAGGACACCAGTTTCTGTGTATGCCATATGATACTCCACACCAGAATCTTATTGCTACAAATGTAACTAAATACACTTTTATTTAGTAAATTTCTGAGGAACCAGTACTTAACATGATTCAAGAAGATAAACAACAGAAGAATGTTTTTATGCAAAATAGTAAATTCAATAATAGAGCAATAATTCCAAAATCTGTCTCTTGCTTTCACATCCTGAAAATTTAACACAAAGGTTTTATATACAAATGAAAAATATATGTCCACAGATTATATTTTATTAATGGAATGCTTGAGCAAAGTTAATACCTATAAAATGACTTCTGGGTGGCATAAAACTAGCCTGGAAAAAAGTCCCACACCATTTATATATATTTACTTTTCAATGTCCTAGTTCAGATTTTACTTGCTCTTGTAGTACTAAAGCAGATGTGCCAATACATAAGGTAAAACTGTGGATATAGAAACATAGGAGCACTCATCCTTTTTTAGAATTTTAAGCAAATTAACATCCTTAATGGAAAATAACAAATAAAAGCTAAATAATTATATATTCAAGTCAAGATCTTCTATTTTTAGGTTTCTTATTTATCTCTGTGGAGATAAATAATATTGTTCTTCATATTTGCTTACAAGGAAAATGATTACTGGTAAATTAAGGTTACCACAGAGCAAAATGAGAAAGAGAGTGTTTGTCTGTGGTGGGATTATGTATTAGGTTGTTTTCAGCAAGCTCTGGACACCACTGAATTATGGCCATCATACACTAAACATGGCTGAGCAGAAGTGTATTTATGAGTGCTTCTTTCACTTTTTAATCCAAAAAATATATAATAGATACAGTGCAGCATAATACACACAACAATTTAAATAAAAACTAATATAATAGACCATAGCATATATGAGTATGTATTGTCGTTAAATTTATAAAAAGGTTCCATTTACAGTCGATCGAGTAGACATCCTTCTTTCACTATCATATATTAAATAAACTTATTTAAACAAACAAACAAAAAGCACTGCCCAAACAAAATTGCTCCATGTTTAAAGTAAAAGAGAAATTTTCAAGATAATATGGTAGTTTGACTAAATAAAACATAAGCAGGTAACTAATTCTAAATCTTCCATTGCAGCAAAAACAACAAAAAGTCATATAACACCTTAAAGAGTAAAAACAAATTTGGGAGAAGTTCATGGGGACTATAGTCACCCTATGCCTCTAATGAGGCAGGCTTCATTCTAGTAACTAAAACTTGCTAGTCTTAAAATGTCACAAGACTCTTTGGCCAAAATCCAACTGAAGTTTTCTGTGCGCCTAAGAGGATTTGCATAAGTGTTTTTCATATTTTCCGGGCTATCTGTCACATGATCGACTGCACAGCCAGAGGAGATCCCAGCATGCAACAGATGGCTGAGAAAAACAGGTCACATTACTTGTGTGATTGCCCTTACACAACCACATAAGTCAACAAGCATCCAGCTTTTTGCTGTATATATGAAAAGTGATACAGTAGACCTTCCTTTATGCTGGTTGTATAGCTCAGAAAGTTAGGCATCTGGCTGCGGAGCCAGGGAAAAACCAGCCTCTATAGCCTTGGGCAAGCTGCCCAGTCTCAGGATGCCTTCAGAAGAAAGGAATGGAAAACTACTTACTACTCTATACCTAGAAAACCCCAGAAAGGGTTGCCAAAAGTCAGAATTGGCTTGACAGCATGTAATTATTATTGAACCTCCACTTATCACAGAACATCTCCAATATCTATCCTAATAGATATTTTCCCCAAAAATGATCAAGGGTCAAATACCATTTATACAGCGATACAGCTTTTTGTGCCCTTCCCATGTTTCAATTCCCCCTCAAGATAAGCCAAACTATCTGCATCAAGACCTACAAGAAAACTTTTATTTCTGCTCATCAGAGGAGCAACACTATGGCCAGAGTTTCCAGTAGCTTGTATGGGCTAAATACACAACAAACCAGGTTCACAGACAGAAGAGAAAGGATAGACACCTTTTTCAGGTTTTTTGTTTTATTCCTTTCCATTCAAGTCAGCATCTTTGTCCCAGTATCCCAAGTCATAGATAAGGCTAGCTTCCAAACCAGATACACTGCACCCAATCAAATCCAGTTTCTAATGCAAAATATTGACTTAGAGAATCAAAATAGAGAGGTTCCAAAACAATTGTTTTAAAATAAAATGAAGATAAAATTATAACTGGCAAAAATGCATGCTCTGAAGACAGGTGAACCATGTTTCAGAGCTGCTCTCTCTCTCTCTCTCTTACAGAATCAGTGGATCAAGCTTATGTGTACAGGGTAACATTTTGGAGTCTAGAGCAGCCTGGCAAGCTTGAGCATGTTTTGCTTAGTGCTTCACAAATTTTCTGCCACCATTAAATCTCAAGCAATCTCATATTCTACAGGAATGTTAAAAATGTATTTCTCAGCCTACACATACCCTGTTTCCATGAAAATAAGACCTCCCCTGAAAATAAGCCCTAGTATGATTTTTCAGGATGCTCGTAATATAAGCCCTACCCCAAAAATAAGCCCTTAAAAACCCCACCCTCCACCATTGTGCCGCATTGTGCAGCAACCAGAAGAAGATGACATGACTGTAAAATAAAACATCCCCTGAAAATAAGCCCTAATGCGTTTTTTGGAGCAAAAATTAATATAAGACTCTGTCTTATTTTCGTGAAAACACAGTATTGAGAGTTTTAATTAAAGGGAGCACCTTGCAAACTTAGGGAAGATATTTATAGAAGCTGGCAAGAAATACAGGTATAAGGCAGCATGTTTTAAAACAAGGGTAGGGAAGCTCAGGACCTCGGATGAATCTGACTCTCCCAGGGTCCTAAATCCAGCTACAGAGGACTATTTATCCTATGGCTTGGTGGTTTCCCAACTTTTGTACATTTTCCTCTAGTGTGAAAGACTGAAGAAGTGCCCCTCCTACGTTTATGTTCTAGCACTGAGACCTTTAAGCTAAAATATGCTGGTATTTTGGTCCCACCTTTTGTCTTTAGTTCTGTCCCTTTAGCTATGGGAATGCATCCCCCAATTCCCAGATGAATTGACATTTCAGGCTGAAAGAGGCTCCTCACCCTCCAGCTAGAACCCAGACTGGTGGACCCTTCCCCAGGTCTCTTCATCATAGCACTATTCCAGGGGCCATGCCTGTTTGGTTTTTCCCTGAGAAAGCAACGGAGTACCTTCCTAAAGTGCTGTAAAAGCTGCTAGCACCTCTGAAAAAATAATAATAATAATAATAAAAAAAAACTCCTAAAAGTTTTTATGTAAAAGCCTAAAATGTAAATATTCTCTGAGCAATCTAAAAGCTTCTAAATCGTTAAAATGTTGCAAGATTCCAAAACTATCAGAAAAAGTGTTCCATCCTTCCTCTCACATTGTCAATTATATGCAAGAATACTAAACCAGTTGTCATAAGAAGCTAATACTAGGACACGGGCTTTCAACAATGCAAAAAGTATTAATCATCTACTCAACACCCACTAACTCATGGCAGTGAAGAACATGGTTCAATTTCTATATCACTACCAAAAAAAAAATTAAGTTCTAAAATTGTGTGAAGGAGTTCAGCCACACAGAAGTATCACAGCCATCCAAAATAATCTGTATCAGTCCTTGGTTACATTACATGAAAAATTAAAGAACAATGTATAAAGATTTCAGCTATTCTTAGACTCAATAAGATTGGTTACATGCTCAAAGTCTTTTGAAAGATGCCGCAGAAACAAGACAAACATGCAATTATCAGTTTGATGTCCTGCTTTCAGAATCTATATGCTACCAGAAAATGCTACCAACATCAGTTCTACAGACAGTTTAAGGCGCAATAGGTCTTAGTAAATAAATGTGCACAGCACTGCATCCTATGATCACGTGTGTGGGAGGAAACCCCACTGAATTGTTTGCCATTTGTATTTTATATTGTCATATTCTGTATTCCACCTACAGAACTTTTGTTGTCAGGCAGTCTAAAAGTTTAATCAATCAAATACAGTCACTGCAACTGCTTTTTTGGCTGAATATATGATAAGAAGCTGCACATTTTTGCATGTGGAAGAAAACCGTGCATCTGCAGGAATATCTGCACGCCAAGCAGAGAAATAAAGGCAGTCATTGCCACTGCTGACACACTCACTCACCCAGGCCAAAACTACACATTATACACAAATAAATGTAATGGTAGCCTCGGGGCACTTTTAGAACAGGGAGAAGAAGAAAAACATGAAGCTTTAGCTTTGATCATTCACCCATAGCTTACTGTCCCTTTCTCTCGGAGGCTAAAACAGGCTATTAATCAGACCAGTGATATCAGGTATTACAAGTATCTCCACATCTGTTGATTCCTCACATAAAAGCCTCTTGGAATCCCCCATGTGAACGAAGAGAACTGGGAGTAGAACATGGGACACTTCCTTTCTAAATTCAGTATTTTAAAGATATTTCAATATTATACATGTCACTAAATAACAATACTTACTGGTGGAAGTCATCATTCTAGTCAGACAGTGAACAGTTCAGAACCCAATAAATTCTGCTAGAGTCAAGACACTGGACTACATTAACAAAACAGCACTGACTGGACCCAATCCATACGTATTTTGAGTATGAGAAAGGAAGACACTGAATCAACCACCAGCTGTAAAGAAGCTTTCAGAACTCAATTATATACATATTTATTCAAAAGCAAGTCACAGTTCTTTTTTTTTTTAATTTTTACTGTATCACAAACAAACATACAAGACATACCAAACATACACACAGGGAGGTGTTCTCCATACAATCATATGTAATATATAGTCTTGACTACGTAACCATATTAACCTACTTTAAACCATATTATATTCTCCACTCTGTATATATATATGCACATATATACTGTATTTCAGATCAAAACTTCTAGTATTAAATTCAGCAAAAGCCTTGTAAATTTGAAGTGGTTGCCATAATACACTATCTAATATATAATCTTAACTACATAACTATTATAACATAACTATGTTATAATACACATATGTTTACTTTTCACTCAGCAATTTCTATTATTGTATTTAACATGGACATTTCTAGTTTAAAAGTTATATATACCTATCTACCACCTATACAAAAGAGAGTCCAAAGTTGCTAACAGTATTTTAACCTGAATTAATCTTAATATATACCGGTAATCTTAACTGCATAACTATATTATAGTACACATATGTTTTCTCTCTCCCCCCCCCCCCACACACACATCTTTCAGTCAACAGTTTCTAATATTGTATTGAACATGGACATTTTTAATTTAAAAGTTATATATACTTATCTACCACCTGTACAAAGAGGGTCCCAAGTTGCTGGCAGTATTTTAACCTGAAGACAGTTTCCAGTTCCATTCACTTTCATTTTCCTAACAGGAGAGACTTTCTGTTTTAGGGGAAGGGCACCAAACTATCCTCTTCCTTTTGGGGGGATGTTGCAAGGTGGAGTTATTGGTACAGGTTGGGAGATGATACTGCTAGCTTAAGCTACCAAAATTGCTAGTTATGGTTTTAACAACAGTAGCCATAATCACAGTGTGGTATGCACCTGCCTATATTCATGTCATTAATATTCTCGGAAAACCACATACTTTGGTACTGGATACAGACTCTAGCTCATTGAAAGGTTCAAGATCATAGCCTTCATGGCAGCAAAAAATATCTGAAAGCATGAAGTCAACCTGTGGCAAAGCCAGACAGTTAGATTAAGGATTTTCCCAATTGCAAGGCAGGTTTGGGGTTCCTCTTTGTTTCTTCCTTTGACCATAAAAACCCACATGTAATTAGGCAGAAATACAAAATAGGTTACTCCAACTAAAGAAATTCGAATTAAAATGCATGATTTTATGCAGGTCACAGAATGCAGCTTTCTATGACTCAGTATTTTTCAACCAAGCTTGTCTCAGTCTCTCTTTTCATTCATAAAATTAAATCCAAATGTTCTATAAAATACACCGCTAACATCATAATCTCCTAACTGAAAATTATATAGCTAAATATTGCCTTGTAGCCACATATCATAAAGTACAACACCAACACATAATGGTTAATTACACTGGTGACCTAGTAGTCATTTGTAGTCATTTTCTTTGGCACAAGGTACAGGAAACCATCTACTTCTGCTTCATTGACTATGCAAAAGCCTTTGACTGTGTGGACCACAACAAACTATGGCAAGTTCTTAAAGAAATGGGAGTGCCTGATCACTTTATCTATCTCCTGAGAAATCTGTATGCGGGACAGGAAGCAACAGTTAGAACTGGATATGGAACAACTGATTGGTTCAAAATTGGGAAAGGAGTACCACAAGGCTGTATATTGTCTCCCTGCTTATTTGACTTATATGCAAAATACATCATGCAAAAGGCTGGACTGGACGAATCCCAAACCGGAATTAAGATTGCCAGAAGAAATATCAACAACCTCAGATATGCAGATGATACAATTTTGATGGCAGAAAGTGAAGAGGAATTAAATTAACTCTTAATGAGGGTGAAAGAGGAGAGCGCAAAAATGGTCTAAAGCTCACTATAAAAAAACCTAAGATCATGGCCACCTGCTTTTTGGGAGGAAAGCAATGAGAAACCTAGACAGCATCTTAAAAAGCAGAGAAATCACCTTGCCGACAAAGGTCCGCATAGTCAAAGCTGTGGTTTTTCCAGTAGGGATGTACTGTATGGAAGTGAGAGCTGGACCATAAAGAAGGCTGACCGTCGAAGAATTGATGCTCTTGAATTGTGGTGATGGAGGAGACTAACAAACCTATCCATTTTCAAGGAAATCAAGCCTGAGTGCTCACTGGAAGGACAGATCCTGAAGCTGAGGCTCCAGTACTTTGGCCATCTGATGAAAAGAGAAGACTCCCTGGAAAAGACTCTGATGTTGGGGAAATGTGAAGGCTAGAGGAGAAGGGGACGGCAGAGGATGAGATGGTTGGACAGTGTCATCCAAGCTACAAACATGAATTTGACCAAACTCCGGGAGGCAGTGGAAGACATGAGGGCCAGGCGTGCTCTGGTCCATGGGGCACGAAGAGTCGGACATGACTTAACGACCAAACAACAACAGGAAACCATTTGTACGAATCTGCCTATTCATCACATGGTATTTGTTGATGGCCATTATCATGAAGAAAAGAGCAAAGGAGTGGCTCCCACATTTATATGCTCTTTGGGCCATCTTTAGCAACCAAATTTATTCTGAGTGGTTTGCCTTAAAGACTATTTACACAGAGACACAGAATTCTATCATGTAACCATCAGGAAAATGAGTTCCTTATTATGACTTACAATTTGATGACTTTACATGCTCTCATACAAAGTATTACATATTTATGACAGTATGAAAAAATGTTTTTGTTTTGCAGAATATTGTTACAACAAGATATAGTAAACAGAAAGAAGCAGAAGAGTATGTCCAAAAAGTTGAGTGCACGTAGTTCAATTAATTATAATGATCCAGACAGGCTCAAGGTGGACTTAGCCTTCCATCCTTCTAAAGTCTATTAATTAGTACCCAGATGGAGGGGGAGGGGGATGTTGCTTGCATAATTATGTTGTATACCACCTACAGTGCTCTAGTACTATGGGGTGATATAAAAATTGAAACAACAACAATAAGTAAAGTATGAGTGGCTACCTACAACCAATGCCTGCTCAGTTCCAATCCACATCCAGACATTAACCACTTCCATGTTAAATGTTTGATTTTTGTACTCACATTTTGGCAAATTAATGTTGCTTGTCTATTGCAATGCTATATTTTTGTAAAACCTCTCATAGGAAACAAAGTGAAACAGAAATGAAATATTACATAAATAATATTATTCTAACAGCGCATTCTAACAGCGCACTGTTTCTGAAAGTGCATTGTGTAGCTAGGGACATAAAAGCTATAATGACCATCCCGTCTATCATGCCTAAAGAGGCATGCATGTGAAAAATACAGCTGCAGTTCATATCCAAGCAGATGTGTTTACAAATCTAAAATCAACAGCTACATAGCAGCCCATGTTGACCTTTCCTATAAAGCATAGACATCTGCAACAGGAACATTTTTAAAAAAAAAAAAACACATATAAAAAGAAAACATTTTGCAGACCTACAAACCATTTTTCTATCACACCTTGTTTCTTTAAACTATTTAAACATATTGATTTTAACATTTTTTTTAAAAAAACAACACAACCTTCAATTTTGCTAATCTTTATATACAGGCTCTATAAATAAAGAGAGGGAAATAGTCAATCCACAGCAGTTAAGCTACAGTGACACACTGGATAAAATAGATCCAATCCACTCTGATTATTTCAGCTTTTTTCTATGAATAGACTCTGCTGTCAGCTTTACAGGAAAGCATAGGAGTCAAACCATACTTATTTCATACTTTTAAATTCCGTTTCTACTAATATGTGTACCTGACTCTCTCTCTCTATTGCGACTAGACAGCATGGGTGCACTTTTTGCCAAAAGGTAGGTGTTGTTATAATTAAAATTGATTCTGTTTTTTTGTGATCAAGTTCATGAAGAAACACGGAACAGTTCAATAGCACCCTTTCAAAAGTTTGGAAGAGGTTCAAAGTCGCCTAACACTGCTGCAGACATATATTGACAATTCCAATTGTCTTCTCACAAACGTGGAATAAACACAACAAAAATCTTTTGCCACCTTATAGAATAGCACATTTATTGTGGCATAATATTTTGCCAATTTCATCAGGTATCACTGACCCACAAAAGTTTATGCCATAATAGAAGTGACAGGATTCTCATTTTTGCTAAAACAAACTGACACAGATTTTTCTCTGAAACTCGCACTGAATATTCATTTTTATATTCATACATCTCTAATGTACTACATCATACCCTTACTTTATCTACAATCATAATGCGCATTTATTTCCTGCATACTCCCTTCTAAACAGAAATCATGTGGCCACAAAAGCATCTCATCTTCACACTATCGCAGATAGATATTACGTCCATCTCTTTATTATGTACATTGTGGACTTGAAAAACAAACATATCAGAACACCCATATCAGCTTATTCTCTCAAATACACTCTGTAATGTAACAAACATTGTACTGGGCATATGACCAAAGTACACTGGCTCAGACGTTTTACCTCTCCATAAAAACTGATTTATGTATGGCCACAGATGACCTGAAATTGTCAGCCCCTCTAATTTTAAAATAAGGACAAGTGTGAGGAGGTGAGATGCTTAATCTCTCAGATTCTATCACTGGTTTACAGGAACTTCACAAGAGGGCTTAATGTTGCTCTCTGCACTGTATGATTACTCACAGCAGGTGTCATGCAAGGGTTTCTAAAGCACCGCAAGCTTCCCTGTCTTCAAGGCTATAGAGCTTTGCAGAACACTATGTAGCAACTATTTTCTGAAGATGCTCTTCTATGGTCTTCCAATGGGGTAGTCTGAAGAGGAGGGTCTTTTGGGGGGGGTTGCTCAGTTGCATTAGATTTGTAGGGCAAGTCTACAGGACTGCTAAAAGTGTGTGTGTGGGGGTGCTCTGCAGACTTATTGCATTTCTGCAACACATGCCTGAAAAGGGGTGGGGGGAGCAGATCAGTTGTAATATATGTTTTTGGTTTTATTGTTTTAAAATTTGTAAACCGCCCGGAGTAGACTTTTGGTCTAGATGAGCGGGATAGAAATCCAATAAATAAATGAAATAAATAAAGTACTGTATTGGACGTTCTGAGGTGCAGAGGTTATGACACTAAGGGATGCCTGTCCCATAGATTTTTCTGCAACTGAGAAAGGTCTGTCCTTTCCAGGAGATAAAGTTATGAGCGATTGGGGTCCCCCCCCCCATCCACCCTGTTAAGGGCAGCGTAGAGGGGAGCCTCTTTAGCGGACGGCGGAATTAGCAACCTTGCAATGCACGGTTTTTCACGCATAAGCACAGCCGTGGAAAGCAGTAACTTTCCCACCTTTTGTTCCTTCTTCGGCTTCTGCTTGGCGCAAAGAGATGCTGCTGGAACAGGACAGAGGCGCTCTTTTGCTATCTCCGTCGCAAGAGGAGGAGGAGGAGGAGGAAGAGGAAGCAGCAGCAGCACCCACCGCCTCCCTTTCCCAGCACCAGCCTCGAACTCGAAGAAGGAAAAGACCGGACGAGAGAACGACCGCTCGCCTCCCTTTCCCCCTCCCCCCCGGGGGGGGGCTGGTACCCAAGCTGGACGGCCCGAGCGATGGCGGGAGTGTAAGGAGAGGAAAAAGGAAAGAGGGTGGCGAGACTTACGTCCCCAAGGTCTCCTTGAACTCGAAGATCTTGTTGATGTCGCCGGCTTGCTTCTTCCAGGAGGAGCTGTCCTCGCCGTTCTCCTGGGCCATGGCAGCAGCAGGCGGCGAGGGAGGCAGAAGCCCACCCGGGGAAAGGAGGATGCTCCGGGAGAGCGGGAGCCAGGCGGAGAAGAGGCGAGCGAGCGAGCGAGCAGCCGGCCAGCCAGCCAGCGCTTCCCCAGCTGGCTTTTGCTTTCTCTTCGGGTGCTTCCTCTTTCTTTCCACTCGCTGGCGACCGAGGGTGGCGGCGGCGGCGGCGGCAGCGGCGGCGGCTCCCTCCTCTCTCCCTTCGACTAGAGCGCGCCGACTTCCTGGTTGCTGCTGCGCTCGTGCTGCCTTCTCGCGCTCGCCCGGCTTCCCCTTCACCGCCCCCGCCCCCCCCCCCGGCAACACCTCTCTCCCTTCCTTCTCCCCCCCCTCCTTCTTCGGGTCTACGCCACCCACCGCCGTTTCTTTTTCGTCTTCCCCGATTCTTCTTCTTTTGCCGCCTTCTTTGCTTTACTTTCCCTTTTCAAAAGAGATTTCGTTCCCTTCCTTTCCCCCTCCTCTCCTTCCCGCTTTTCTTCACCAATTCCCCCCCCCCTTTCTTTTTTCCTGTCTGCTGACTTTAATTCAAAGTTGGGTTTGTTTGGGTTTTGGGAGGGGGGCTGTTTGAAAGCCGCCTCACTGACAAATGACAGCGTTTTACACCAACTTCGGGAGCAAATTAGGAGCGCGGCCGATTCCACACCACACCCAAGCAAAAGAAAAAGAAAAGTTCTCAGAAGAGAGCTGGGAAGGAGGCTTCGCCTTCCACTTTTACTTGGTTGACCCCGTAGGAAACGCCGGGCGCCTCTTTTATTTGCTGCCCTCCAGAAGGAAGAGCGCGCGCTCCCCCTTTTTTTAAAATTTTTTATTTATTTTATCTTTTTGCTAGTTCTTCTTCAGCAAGAAGTGAACTTCTCCCAAGAGCGGCGCCAAGCTAAATAGCTTGTGTTTGAATGTGCGCGTGTGTGTGAGGGAGACAAGAGTGTGAGGGAGATAGATAAAGATAGGGCTGTGGACTCTTCCCGTTGCCTCGGGCGGCTGCTGTTCTGGTTGGCTAAGTGGGTTTTCAGTGACACATTAGGCTGTAGTTGGTTGTTATGGTAATAGCGGGGCGGGGAACAGAGTCCGCAAAAGCCACCCCCCCACACACACACACACACACACACAAGCAAACCACAACCCGACGCCTTCTTTTTCCGCCGGCTCTTCCCTCTTCCCCCTCCCCCCGCCACAGCCTCTCCCCGTCCAGGATTCTGCTTTTGGCTCCTTTAAGTTCCCTTTCCCCCAATGGCTCGAGACGAATTCGCATTGCAGCAAAAGGACGCGCGTGAGGAATCCCGCGCGCCCCCCCTCCCAGCGCGCGCGCGACAACTACCAAAGCCTCTTTCTCTGATGCTTCCAAGCGTCGTCTTTCTGTCTCTCCCTCTCTCTCTCTCTTTTTTCTCTCAAATGTAAGCGCCCAAGGAGGGCGGGGAGAGAGGAAACCCAGGACGTGGACGTCTCTGCCTTCTCTCCTCCGCCCCGGCCTCTGTTCGAGCCGGCTGAGGCGCGCTCCCCTCCGCCTCCCGGCTTCCCCACCCTCCCGGCGAGCCGAGAGTGAGACGCGACCCCAGAGTACAGTGCAGCAAGGGCAACAATGCGACAGCCCAGACCGGGAGGTCCTCCGCATTGGAGGGACTCGCTTGCCAAGGGGAAAGGCGGGCGCAGCCCGGGCACGTCTCAGCGCATAGCCTGTTCTCCCTCGCTCCGGGCGGGAGAATGACAGGGGACTCTGAAACCCGCTCGGAGACCTTGTGTGGGTAGTTTGTGGGAGGCAAAAATCAGAATTAATACAGTCCCCTCGGTAATTAGTGCTACCACACAACGCCATGTGGGAGAGTCCTTTTGGGTGGGCTTGTCCTCTGCTAATGTTTGCAGAGTGACTCTTTAAGGATCATCTTTAATCCCCAATTCCAGCCCCTTTTGCGTTTCTATTACATTTCACACACTTCTACTGCTTGTGTAGAAATGTCTGCCCACTGGGGCTTTTCTCCATGCTTCTGATGAAATGGGCTGCGGCCCAGAAAAAGTAAATAAAGCCTGCACGCCTGTAACAAATCTCTTTTGGTTTTGCTCCAGTACACACCAGTTCTTGGGAAATTGCGCACAGTATGAGAGGTACTCTGTATGTGTATGTTTTATAAAACTCCTGCTTTAAAACTTTCTGACTTCCAAGTACTTTTTTTTAAAATCCCTGAGTGAAATCCACATACTAAACATTTCTTATCAAGGCTAATTATAGGTTATTTTTCTTTGCTGGGGCTTTATTCTTTATTAGACCTGTCGTAATTTCCTAATAACAAATTACCGTACAATTGGTTTAACACAGCAGTTCTCAAACTTGGGTCCCAAGATGTTCTTGGACTACAACTCTCAGAAATCCTGGCCAGCACAGGAAGTGGTGAAGGCTTCTGGGAATCACAGGCCAAGAGCATCTGAGGACCCAGTTTGAGAACCACTGGATTAACAAGTTGGTTACAGAGCTTCTGAAGATCATTTTAAGAAGGAACCCAGAGAGGGCATCATCTTGTCCTTCCTCAATTATAGTGGCTTCGGTATGTTACGGTGTCCATTCTGCTTCAAAGTAGCTTACCAGACTGGGCTCATGGCACCTTACCATTAGGCAACAGAAAGAAGTACTGTACGTAGATGGGAGATAAGACAGGGAGGCATCCAAGAGAGAGGGTGACCTGCTGGAGAAAGCTCCATGTCAAATAACAGCCTGTCCTGAGGGAAGCTTTCAGTTGCCAGTCCAGCCAGCTTTTCTAAAATTGATGTGGTGGAACAAGGTATCATATCATTCTTTGACTTAGTGGTCGAAATGACTAGATAGGCGGGGTATAAATACAATAAATAAATAAATAAATAAATAGATGACCAACTGTCTTTGATCAGGCCTATAAATCATATTGTGGCAGGTAATGAAAATTGCAGTCTGAAAAAAACAGAGGCTGAGAGTTCTCCACTGTCCCTTCGTGACAGGCTAGACTCAATGATCCATAGGGTCCCTTCTAGCTCTGCAGTTCTAAGACGATTATGATGATTACTACTGCTGCTACTAGTGGGGATTGATTATGCTGAGCTGGATGGACCAATGGCAGAGGCAGCTTGTGATTGGAGAAGGGATGCTATTCCATGAGCAACCTGTGGTCAATGGCCTTGCTTAGTATAAGGCAGCATTCTATATAAAGTGTAGAGTACAGGAAAATCAAATTATATCAATGCATGTACGTGTGAATAGGAACTATGAGGTAGAGAATAGCATTTCAAAATAACCTTTCAAATTCTCAGGGACTTTGGGGAAAATTTCTGCCTGTATACCTTCTGAAGCGTGTTTCTTTCATTCTTTTCCTTCCCAAGAAGGTTACTTCCAAAAGAAAGTGTGAACACACAAGATGGAGTGTTAGGGTTTGCAACCAGAGAGGTAAACAGCTACATGTTATGTGGCTTTTGCAGCAAAATAATGCCATGATCCATGATACGGTAAGGCATCTCAAGACATATTTGCTGGCACAGCAATACGGATCAGTATTGCTATGCCAGCATCCTGGAGGGGAAGAGCCAGAGCTCAGCAGCAGAATATGTGCATTGCATGTCAACTATAAAGTCCTAGATTTAAGTGACATCTCAGTCTGAAGAATCTCAGAAAGCTAAGTATGAACAGACCATTGCTGGAGTCCTTATTGAAAGTATGTAAGAAACTGCTTTGTACTGAGGCCATTCACTCTTTGTGAGATGGCCTCAATACAAATCTGTTTCTTGTATGCTTTTAACAAAACCTGTCATCATGCAATGCTATTGCTGAAGCATGTCCAAGGCAGTTGTGCGATACAGAATTTAACAGAGTGACACATCTTCCTGAAACAGCGTTATTCCCTAAGGCACCCAATGTGTCAGCATAGTACATGGTGCCAAACAGCAGGACTGTAACCACCAGCGTAGCACAGCAGGCTTGTTCCCATTTTTCAAACCCAGACCCTCTGTCCTTTAGTCACATTGGTCAAGACACTGTTTATTGCCATAGTTATACATCTGTGCAGACTAATCTGTCTCACTAATTGAATGCAACCGGCTGTAACAGGCAAGAATATCCGGCAAATTGTGTGCACCCAGGAGGGGGTGGCTGCTACCTTTGGCTTCCTTATGCACATATCTGTGTAATACCCGTGTGTTTGACATAACAGGTGAAGGGCTGAGTATATACACATGGACCTTTGACACATTCACTTAAAACATATGAAGTATCCCTGTTCTCATAAACAGAGCCCCCTGCAACCAGAATCCTATTGTTATGGGCCTGGGATTTCCCACATGGGGCCCACATATATCCCTGGGCCCATCGTGCCCACAGATCTCTTTGTGCCTTCTGCTCACAGATTAATAAATTAAAATGGCTGCTGCAGTCTCCCAGTCTCATCCACATTTTTTGCTGAGACATTCATGCCATTTTGGTTAGCCATTAGGTGCACAGGAGAGAATCGACAGTAGAACAGTACTAATTGGACTCTTGTCAGCAGAGAGAAGAAAAGCTAATGAGGTTTTCCATTTCTGTCTTCTAGTGGCACCCAATAGGACACTGCCAGGAGAAAGGAGAAAGAAGCATGCCAATTGGATGCTACCAGCAGGCAGGGATGTGGCCTCTGAGGAGAGAGAAATGACCGTTCTGCCCTTTTGCAAGTGGACAGTGATGCAGGAGTGGAGGAAATGAGGAGTTGGAAAAGGAAAGGAAGCTGGGGAAATTCGGGTAAACAAGAGACCCTGGGTGGCTGCTATTCTGAGGGAGAAAGACTAAGTACGGAATGAGTATTATTTTAAAGGGCATTTATTTATAGGTGATTTGGGAAAAGTGTCATGACCCACCCAGCCACCCATGGTAAACATTTTCTGATAGTGCCCACAGCACTTTCTTAACACCCTAAATATGCACACAAGCCCAGCAAAAGTTTGAGACCCTTGTTCTTTAAGCCACTAAAGTAGATTGGATCATATAGCTCAAGCTGCAGCCTTAACACCAGACTGGCAGATCACACAGACCAGAAATGTTGAAGAAATGTTGAGATTAAAAACTGAAGATGATATTTCTTATTCTAAAAGACCCACAGTCATCATCTTGGAACACACCCACACACATTAATCACACTGCTTTGTACTTGTACTTCTCAGCCATCTGCATTGGCCAGATCCAAAAACTACAGCCATTCTCAGCAGAAATAAGACCTTGATGTACCTGCCTGCTATGTTTCTATGCTGATGATACGGAATTCTTATTTCACACTGCAAATGTGGTTAAATAAACAAAGATTCAAAGCCAGGCTTTTAAAAGCCTAATGTTCTACCTAAATAGATAAATGTGTCCATTTTATGATGTTCCACGTTCAAATTTTATCAACCCTAAGTAATTTTTGTTGCGTTTATGATGAAATTTGTACCTTTCGGAAGGTAAAGGAAAAGGTAAAGGTTCCCCTTGACAATTTTTGTCCAGTCATGTTCGACTCTAGGGGGCGGTGCTCATCCCCATTTTCAAGCCATAGAACTAGCGTTTGTTCAAAGACAATCATCTGTGGTCACATGGCCAGTGCAACTTAGACACGGAACACTGTTATCTTCCCACCGTGGTGGTCCCTATTTATCTACTCGCATTTGCATGCTTTCGAACCACTAGGTTGGCGGGAGCTGGGACCAGCGACGGGCGCTCACTCTGTCACATGGATTTGATCTTACAGCTGAAGATCTACAGACCTTACAGCACAGAGGCTTCTGCGGTTTAACCCGCAGCGCCACCACGTCCCTGCATCTTTTGGAAAGTTTATATCAAAAACAAACTAAACATAATTCTCACCCTGCCTTCCTCTCCACTAAAGCACGGAAGTGTATGTTCTGTGCTGTCAAGTTGGAACCAACACGTAGCAACCCTAATAGGGCTTTCAAAGAAAGTGAGATATTTAAGGTGTGGTTTTACCAGTTCCACTACCCAAAGTGAGTTCCCATGGCTAAGTGGGGATTCAAATCCTGTTCTCCAGTGTCCTAGCCCATCACTCTGTCCATTATACTGCACTGGGAATCTATACTGACAGCATGAATAGAAAAATTTTAAGTAGTTACAAAAGAAGTATAATATCTTAATAACAAAACTCTTTTGTTTTTGAATTCTCAATGGAATTCTAAACAATTACAGAAACTCTTTAAGTATATACAGTATATGCACTTTATGTATATGTGAGGTTTATTTCCTAGGATATTATTTGTAATTTATTTTATGTTTATGTTTCTTTGGCTGTAAATTGCCCAGAATAGCACCTGTGCTAATATATACAAACCACCACCACCATCTCTCTCTCCCTCCCTCCCTCCCTCCCTCCATGTGTGTGCATGTGTGTCCTCCATACTCACATGTCTCATCCTGGTTTTGTCTGTTACAAAACAGGAGATGATTCAGTGATGTTCTCCATCAGTGAACTTATCTGGGGGGTGGGGGGTGAGGAAGAGATGATCATTAAAGGAGTAGAAATATCAAATTGTCCTGTCCAGGCACAACTCCGTTTGGGAGCACAATAAACAGTGAAGGTGAGCCACCAGCTTGATCTTAGTCAGAAAGATTTTACAGCCAGCAAACCTTGCTTCCAAAGAAACTGACAGCATAGCGTGAGAATCTGCACATGTAAAAGATCTTATATTTGAAGTCAGCAGGCTCCAAATTCATTATTTACAAGATGTGTGATAAATCCTATGACTTTGGTTTTGCTTCTTATTAAAAGTATTTTTAACTCCAATTTTTGTAGAAGGCTAGGCTTCCTCTTGGATCAGAGGGACTGCAATCAAATTTAAGTATTTGCTAACTTGTGTTGTTGTGTAACACTGCCCTCTACTGGATGGTTGCAGATCTTAAAAGCTGTACTGTACTTACTTGCTGGAAAGGTAGGGTTTATAGATGACAAGTCTGTAGTTGATTTTTAGCTGGTTTTCTAAATGTAATGTGGGTCTGTTTAGCACCATAGTTATTTGCATCCTAGAAGAGCTTACATTTATAACAATAATATGTACAAAACAGTACAGGAATACATTTAAATATTTGATATGATAACTCTTAGGTGTTTTTTTCTATTCTACAGTTTTATGATTCTATGAATCTCGGTTCCAAGTTAGTGCTGCACTGTCGGATGATTTACATCAGCTATTTTAAGCATGATTTTTGGCAGAAGTATGGGATCTAAATTTAATGAAGAAAGAAGTGTAATGGGTAGTTGCGACATAGGATGATGTCTGGCATATGTGCAAGAAGCAGTCCTTGGCACACTCTCTTCATCTGTCTTGATGCATGATCTCCTTTTGGAATGATTTTGCTCATCTGCAGCAGGGGGTTTCCGCAATTATATTTCAGCATTCAGTACAACAGAATGTTAAAAGTTTGCATACAAGCTTAAATTTAAACACAACAACATTGGAGCTAGGAAGAAACAGACAACTCAATAGTGTTACACTTGTCTTAAAAAAAATAAGTTATTGGGCCAGATTTTTGTTTACAAACACAGAGCATTCATGAGTGGATTCCTCTTTTTCACAAATAGCCTAACAAGAGGAACAAAATACAGAAATGACCACATGAATCAGAGTCAACAGGGTGATGAACTTTGAAAGTAACGCAGATCTTTTGTTTGCCTAGGACATTCCAAATTTAAAGCTGAATTTTATTTCTGGCAAAACTGGATGGCCTCTCTAAACATATATTAAGAAGGTGATTTTTTTAAAAAAAATTATTGCCAGGATGATTTTTTTTATTTCCCTCACTGTGTTTTAACAGTATGGTAGGATATCCTATGACTGGCTTGACTTCAATTGTTGTTGTTTGATTTTCTTGTTATAAATACTTATTGAAATGTGGCAGAACCATCTCAGGAGAGGCAATTCATTCTCACACAATTCCAAATGACCCATTTGTCTTAATAAGCAAATTACAGTGGTGCCTCGCTTAGCGATCGCTCCGTTGAGCGACGAAATTGCTTAGCGATGGGGTGTTTGCGATTGCTTTTGTGATTGCTTTGCGATGGTCCCTATGGGGGTTTTTTCGCTTTGCAATGATCGCGGGGAAACAATCATTGCAAAGCCCCCATTTTCGGCCAGCTGATTGGCGGTTTCAAAATGGCCGCCGGAAAAACAAAATGGCCACCTGCTGTTTTGCCTTGCTTAAGAGGCAGTGAAAATGGTGGCGCTATGAAGGATTTTCACTTAAGGTAGGTTTTTAAGCCCATAGGAACGCATTAATAGCTTTTTAATGCGTTTCTATGGGCTTTTTAATTTCACTTAGCGATGAAATCGCTTAGCAACATTTTTCCAGGAACGCATTAATGTCGCTAAGCAAGGCACCACTTACATTGATCTGTTTATTGATATTCATCCAATTAAATTACTAAGATACCTTTAATTAACTTACAACCGTTTTGTAAGTTCAAGGTGCTTTTGCTTAAAACGTGTTAAGATGGCATTGAAAATAATTAAACTATAGCAAAGTCCTATGTGCCATGGATCAGAAACCCTAGAAAAGTATTATACGCTGAATTCAGACGAAGAAACTGCTCAAAAAGTTTCTAGCAGTCAGCTAATTCTATTCTGGACAGAATTATTATTGGAAGAGATAGAGGTCATCTCCCTTTGGACCAAAACATGTTGCAGAAAGATATGTGAGTTGTAGCAACTTCATACAGAAAATCTGAAATGAGATAAAATGGCTGTAATCTAGCAGGTCCCTGAAGGAAATGAGTCGGCAGTCATTTCTCAACAGTCTGAATCCAACAAAATTGGGGTTTTTTCCCCAGAGGATGTAGAAAATTTTACAGCAATCAATATGAAGTTATAACATACCAGAAGTACAATCTGAAACAATGGAATCTCTCTCCTGAATTACTTTGGAGCTATTCGCAATTGCAGTCATGAAAGAACTCACACAATATGATATTGCACTCATAAATTGAACTGCCAGTAAGAGCAAGAATACAGTGCATTTTATTCATGAAGGATATCTTTACAAGAAAGTTTAAAACTTAATCCTGCAGTGTACAAGGATTCCATGTTTTCCCCTGAGGAAATTCACCACTTTCCAAGCACTAAAAGGGTTGGTTCACTGATGCATAATAATAATGCAATGTATAGATATGTCACTGCTAGAACTTTCATGTTACTTCACACAGCCTGAGACAAAACTTTCCATTAGAATCAATTAATGCCCTCCGCTGCAAGCCTTTTAATGTAGGGGCTTGTCGATGGTCAGTCTTGCCCTCTGGCACTCCCTTCCAAGAGATATGGGGCTGACTTCATCAACTGCTATTTTTAAGAGGATTTTAAAAGTTATTTTCTGTTGTTTTTAGTTGATAGTATTTTGGGGGTATACAGTGGTGCCCCGCTTGACAATTACCTCATTAGCCGAGGAAATGACTTAACAATGAAGTTTTGGCAATTGCTTTTGCAATCGCAAAACAATGTTTTAATAGGTAAAAATCGCTTCACGATGATCGTGAACCGATTTTTTGCTTATAGATGATCAAAACAGCTGATCGTCAGGCTTTCAAAATGGCTCTCTGCTGTGTAAAATGGCTCCCCGCTGTGTTTTAGGACAGATTCCTCACTTTACAGGCATCGGAAAATGGCCGCCCTATGGAGGATCTTCGCTGGACGCTGAGGTATTTCGCCCATTGGAATGCATTGAACCAGTTTTCAATGCATTTCAATGGGTTTTTTACTTTCGCTTGATGACAATTTCATTCTACAGCGATTTTGCTGGAATGGATTATCCTCGTCAGGCGAGGCACCACTATATACTGCTTTTGTTATTGATTTAATTTTAATTTGTTCTTAAAATTAATTTTGTTAATTTGTTTCTTGTGAACCAACTTAGGAAGATGACAGACTTGAAGGGCAATTAGGACAGTCATTAAATGAATAAAAAACAAGAGAAATTAAATTACATACCCGCTTGTGGGCCAAGGGCCAAGGGGTGGGTGGGGATGCACTGTAACCATGTTACCTCTGGTATTGCTATAGCCAAATTATATGATGTTGTTTTTTACTAGCCCATACAGCAAACCTGCATCCTGAAAAAAGTATTAAACTCTGAATAGTCAGCAAACTTTGGAGTCAATCTCAGAAAGAGTTTGTAGAAATGAGGATATTACTTTTAAGGGAAATGACAGTAAAGATGTGCTGAAACAGTCCATCGCTGTTGTTGGTAAGTTGCTGTATTTCTCAAACATTTCATGAGTGCTACAGTATTTCAAATAGTATTAAAATATCACCACATGAAAACTGTAGTGCTGGTTCAGATTACACTTTATGGCAAATGCATGTTTCTTTCTCTTACATTATCCCTCTGGGCATGCAAATCTTTCATTGCCACTTGCCAGAGATATCTGGAATGAAAGCTAAACATGTGCTATCTCCCAGTTTACAAATTACAAAACAAAAGAAAGCCAATTTGCAAAATATAGATTGAGGCAAGCCCATGTTAGAATAAACAGATAGAACAGAATCCGGTTGCATTATACAATGACATAAGAGCAGTTGTACAAGGAGTGGTAACACACACGCTCTATCTCCTGTGAGATTGTCCTTATTCACATGGATTTTTGCAATAACATTCTGGCCAGTCTTTTCCTCTTAAAGATGCACACATTCTAGATATGGAATTAGCATCTTACCTAGTGAGGCCCTAAATCAAACAATTTCTAGATATTTTATGATCTTTTGAAAGTGTCCTGACTTCTAAACCTATCAGATTCTACTGGCTCTGCTTGTGGCCCGCATTATTTTCTCAAGCTCCACATTTCAAAACGATGAGGGTCTGACTTGGTCCCACCCTCTGAGTTCTGCCATGCTCCACCAAATGATCGTGGACAGTATTTTTTGAACTAGAAGTTCAAAGTCTCACGTAGTCTTCCTGTCCTAACTCATCTTCATCAGTTATCTTTGGAAGGGAAAGAGGATAATTTGCAGTCAGAGGGAGAAAGTGAAGAAGGAACCCAGTGGTCCAGGTGACAGCACCCCTGAGGAAGGCTGAGGGTCAGTTCTTGCCAGTGAGACATTTGACAACGAGGAGGGTTGGACAGACGTGAGGCCAATTTGCCCAAGAGAAAAGCAATGGCTAAGAAGATTCAGGCAAACTAGCGTCTCAAGGTCCCTTGGAAACAATTGTAAACCCAAAGGAGGCATGCTGAGAGTTGTACGTTTGGTAAGCACTGATAGTTTGTCAAGACTACTCATCTCTCACTCATGCTCACCTTTGCCTTGCCTGGACTCCTTGGAACAATCTGTAGCCTGGAATGTCTGACAACTTGCTTCTGCCTGTCCCCCTGTGTTTAAGATGATGAATCACTTGCACTGGACTTTTTGGTCTGACATCTAGACATTGATAACTGGTTTTGGGAACTGGAAACCAGGCCGGCTTTCAGGATATGGCCCAGAACTTGCTGCCCACAAACATGCAGCTACCATGAGACCTGCCCCTTTGCTCTGAGACAGCTGGCCTTTTGCAGAAATACACGTCTCCTAACTCAGACACTCATCTAGAGGCCAGTGCAGCGAACTGCCCCTTATTCTGAATGATCTAACTCAGTGGTTCCTAATCTTCACCACTAGCTGTGCTGGCCAGGATTTCTGGGAGATGTCATCCATGGAATATCTGGGAACCCAATTTTGAAAATCACTAATCAAACTACTGTACTGAACATAAAGGTTAAGTCAGAGCTCCTTTTAAAAGAATCCACACTTGGCAGACAGGAAGGCAGTCCACCACAGACAACTCCTTGGCCTGATTCCAAAGCAAGGAGTCAGACAGAGGATGCCACGAGTAGCTGATCTGGTAATAAACCAGAAACACAGCAGCAACATGAGACAAAGCTAAATACACATCTGTGCTTTTGGCAAGCAATTTAGGAGGCTATGGCCGGAAATTCTCTGTGTCCAGCACATCCATTTTCCATTAAGTCAAGAATCCAATAGCTGGATCCTCCTCATGCATAACCAAACCAACCACAAGCTGAACAGAGCTGTGGCGTTCACCCTTGTGCCCCTTGCCTGACCGTCCAGACTCAGAGCACACAAAGGCAAGCTACTATTCCTTTTTACCCCGCTGCCACCAGTTGATCCCTAAATCAACATTAATTATGGAAGGATGAAGATGCAGGTCCAAACTTCACTGTCTTTTAAATAAAACGTTTTTATTGATTATGGATGTTAGGTAACTTCTATTATCTTCAGTTTCAACCTACTATTTGTCATTACAGTTCTTATTCACTTTACACTCTAATCACACCTCAGATCTCCCAAATACCACACTCTTATCTCCTTCTCCACTCTCTCACTCTCCCTGACTCTTGACTCTTACTGACTCTCTGACTCCGCCTCTTTTACATATCACTCGGCTCCGCCTCTCAGCAACATGAATATTCATAACTACTTAACATGATAAGGGTGAATGCTACAAGAGCTTACAAAAGTTAGTTACTTGGACTACAGCTCTCAGAATGCTCCTGAAAAATTGAGCTATTTAGGGAAGCTTTTGAGGAGATCCTCCTTAGTTAAGGGAGAGAGGAGAAAAGAAGGAAAAGAAAGAATAATAATTAGAATGCATTACAGTCAATCCTATTGCTGGCTGTTCTGCCACAGAGTGGCTATAGCTGTTTATAGTCTTTGGTTGTAGTTGTTTAGTTTTATAGTATAGTTTGTCTGGTGTATTGTTGTAAACTGCCCAGAGTAGCTGGTTTGTTAGATGGGCAGCATGATTAGATAGATAGATAGATAGATAGATAGATAGATAGATAGATAGATAGATAGATAGATAGATAGATAGATAGACAGACAGACAGACAGACAGACAGACAGACAGACAGACAGACAGACAGACAGACAGACAGACAGACAGACAGACAGGATGGATGGATGGATGGATGGATGGATGGATGGATGGATGGATGGATGGATGGATGGATGGATGGATGGATGGATGGATGGATGGATGGATGGATGGACAGACGGATGGACAGACGGATGGACGGACAGATGGATGGGCGGACGGATGAACAAGTTCATGTCAAGCAGTGTAATCAGGTGACATGACAGTTGCAGCAATGGTAAACAGAAGAGAAATAAACACCAATATCACAGTTGATGCTAGACTGATCAAGAACATTCCTACGAGCTGCCCATGGATTTTCTCTCTTTCTCTCCCCCCTTCCTCCAATTGAACACAGACACGTTGGCTTGTCGCATCAGTTCATGGGCAATGGAAAGAGATGTTCTTGAAAGAGGAGCTTGTCCTTTTCTTAGGAATGGCACACATATCCATTGGCGATCAACGGCATGAGAGAGGCTTCTTGTCTGTTCTTCTGGAATTTACACACTAGATTCAAAGCATCATGAGATGCCCCCCTCGCTTTTAAGCCTGGAAAATCATGGTTCTTGGTAATGTCTAGAGGCTGTGTGTGGACAGGATGCTGTCCTCTACAGACAGGTTGCTCTGCACATGAAGAAAGCAATGATGGAGAAAAGGGTCAGTATCCCCCTTCTAGAAAGTAGCTTTGGGCAAGCTGCACAGTCTGAAGGTGCCCGCAGAAGAAGAAGGATGAAGTAAACCACTTCTGATTACTTTGTCTCTAGGACAGAGAAGGATCATCATAAGTCAGAATTAACTTGACAAAACATGACCATTCCTATTCCAAGAGAACTGGAAAAAATTATAACTGCACAGAGCTATAATAATTGGAGAGCAATTCTCTCTCCCTCTTTCCCCTTGGTCTAGAAAATATAACCATTGCAAAAGCAGGACGATGAGATCATATTCTCACACTGGAATAAAATATCAGTTAATAGCTTGGAGATGGTCTTTCTTTTTCTCATTCAAAAGTGAACTCCTTCATATCTTGAAAAGTTCCTATGCCACTCCATCCGTAGGTAGCACAAGGTGCCTGAGGCCAGCGCTGGCATTTGAATGTGAGGAGTGCTTCTGAAGCCGTCGAAAGTGTGCAAATTACATATGGAGAGTGACAGCCAGCAGCTTTGAATTTTCACCTAGCACCGAGGTGACAACATTGCCAGTGCATCAACAGAGATTTTGTCCTAGCAGAAGCTGGTTAGGGTGTAAAATAACTACTAATGGAAGAAGGCTTGGAATCATTGGTGCTTTTAACACGAGGTGCCTGCAACATGCCTGCCTGCTGTGGATCAGTGACACAAAGGATTCTAGCTGTTCCTTCTTAGTAATTATAATCAGTATGAATTCCCAGGTGCTTTAATCCTGGTTGATTGGCAAATCCAGCCAAGCTATTGTGAATCATGTTGCTGAGAAAGTGGACCCCCCCCCTTTTTTCTTTCTTTCTTTCTTTTTCAATGTCTTGCCTGTGACTAGCCCACTAAGCTAGTGGCACAGAACTGCATCTTATATATAATTTGTGCTGGGTGAAAATAGCACCAGTGCACAAAAATTATAGGGGGAAAACATAAAACACTCTACTCAGGGCTGGCCCTACCATTGGGCAGGATGAGTCAACAACTTCGTATGGCAGATGGGGAGGCGGCAGCAAGAACAGCTCCTCTGTCTTGTGAGACAGGACTGTGTGTGCCATACAGACCATCCTGCACCCCCTGAACCAGCCTGTGGTCCACAGTGAAAGAGATTGTCTCATTGCCAGTGTGGAAGCACACTTGTTCCTAGACACGGAATGGCAATGGCACATCTTGCCTTATGCCTCAGGCAGCAAAATAGCTTGGACTTGTCCTGATTCATGATGCAGTGGTTAAACTGCACTATTGCAATGCTCTGTTCACGATCTGAGTTCAGTCTTGGGCTCAGGCAGCCTGCTCGAAGTTGACTCAACCGTCCATCCTTCTGAGGTTAGTAAATTGAGGGACAATGTGTAACCTGCATAATTAAATTGTAAACTGCTCAGAGAAAGCGTTAAGCACCATATAAGCAGCACACTTTGCTTTGCTTCATCTCTAACCATGTTTAATCATTTGACTTCACTTTACTCCCCCCTCTCTTCCTTCTTCATCGTTTTTCTTTTCTCTTGTCATTTTTTAATATCGTGTGTCAGTCTTTCTTGAAGCCCTTTTGACTGAAAACAGGGTAAAATGTCCTTTGAAATTAAGAAATTAAATTTAAATGCATAAATATAGAAGAAAAATTAAAAGCACTTGAGCATGAAATTATTAGAACCTTGCTCATATCTTGCAAGGAAGTAGAAGAAGATGATGCAGGTGTAATTCTGTCTTCCTGGAAGCCTGCAATTTTGGCAGAACCATGGGCTAATTTCACCTGCTTCAAGGGTCGCAGAAAATCTGTCAAAAAAACAAACAAACAAACAAACTGGAGCAAACCAGAATAAAATGCCTTTAAATATTCTCTAGTAATCCAGTAATGTATATCTCTTGCCATTCAGCTCCATCCACTGAAGCTGAATGGCAAGAGATTCAGGAGAGATAAAAGGAAAGACCACTTCACACAGCACTTAGTAGAACTTTGGAATTCACTGCTACAGGAGGTAGTTCTGGCTGCCCATTTGGATGGCTTTAAAGGAGGGAAGGGACCAGTTGATGGAAGTGAGGACCACCAGCAGAAGCTGTTGGGTCACTGACTTGCCTTTTCAGGACCTGCTTCCTGAGTCTGCCTGAGGGTAAGGCAGGTTCTGTCTGACAGCAGTGACAACATCACAGAGACAAGGTCACAAAGCAGGATATAGTTGCTCAAAGAGATGCTTCCTCTTCTTGCCTGGATTTGTAGTTTCTGCTGTTGCTCATTGGATGGTAGATCTAAATCCTATGCTGGTCCTGCTAATCAAGAGTAGCAGGGATTATCCGAGAGACTTTGCCCCACCCAAGAGCACCAACACTTGGCATGAAGGCTGTGCCCCCACCACAACGATAATCCTCTTGAGAGTGCCAGTGGAATAAATGGGGCTATTTGGATTTATCAACATAAATCAAATAGGGTCCTCAGCAAATTTACCAGTTTTAAAAGAGGTGAGAAATTAAGAGGCTTCCTCAAAGCAGAAAACATCAGGAACACAATTTACTTGCCTTTACAGTAATCACTCTCCTTGTTTAAACACAATAAATCTGCTCTTTATATTGCAATTGATAACGTTCCCATGCAAATTTAAAATTGAAATATCTTTTATCTTCCCATTTTCTCCTCTGCACTTGCCAAACAGTTACTGTTGCTCTGCTTCTAACAGAGCTGAAATTAGCTTGGCATGGGGTTTTTATTGTATCGCATGTGCATTAATGCTATTGAATAGGGAAGAGGGAAACAAGCCTTTTAATTAAGTGTTGTAAATGTAGCTTTCCAGCACTCAAGTATTCTCCTGTCAGTAAACCACTGGCTGCCTTTGATGGAAGAAATTCTCAGATGCAAAGCCTGCACATCTAAATAGCCTCATCTTTCTACATTTTGTTCAGTGAAGAGGTAAATTGTTACACAAACTCATTTGCATTAATTGGTTTGTTTGCAGGGAAGCTTTGCAAACTGTAAAAACCAGTAAGGAAACAAAAATCTGTATAGGATCTCTGCTACTGAAGATGGGGGAGGTATGGGAAACAAATCTAGCTTCCACTATTGCAGTGTCTTCAAGCTTTAATCCTGCTCTTCCACAGAAACTACTCCACAAAGAAATTGTATGCATTTTCTTATATCCAGCAAAGGAAGGAAACTCATATTAGAAACACTGCTGGAAAGGGGAAATCCTCCCTGCTCCGCTATTGGGTTTGTGAAGATTCATCTAGGTTTCTGTTTCTTGACCACACTGCATTGTTATGGAAAGCTGGCACAGAGAAGTGTAGGAAGCACACAACGTGCAGGCTGCATATGAGCCACAAAAATGTTTATAGTCCCTGGCACTCCAATCAAGGAAGGAAGGAAGGAAGGAAGGAAGGAAGGAAGGAAGGAAGGAAGGAAGGAAGGGTTTATACCTCTAGAAACCTCCAGGATGCAGAATTACCTCTAAAGAAATCTGTCCCTCCTTGCACCTTGTTACAGCCCTCAAATTTGTGTTTTAAGAAACAGGAATGAGCTGTTAGACCCTCTAAGGTTGCCCACCGCTTGGTTGGATGGATGGATGGATGGATGGATGGATGGATGGATGGATGGATGGATGGATGGATGGATGGATGGATGGATGGATGGATGGATGGATGATGTCTTGATTGGTATACGGCCACATTCTTCTTTGATGCAGGGGCTTCCAAAAGCAAAATATTGAAGCAACTATGCTGTCTTCCAGGATAAACGTGGAACTCTAGCCATCCTCCACAGCCACTCCACATTCTGTGACTGTAGATTCTGATTCATCCTAGGTGGTCTATTTGTTGCCCTTTTCGATTCCAATCTCTCCCCCCCCCCCCCCCCCGTCTTAGCACTTACTTTCTTCTTATTCTTCTTTTGCAGTTTTGGCATTATCTTCCAGAATAATGATATATATATCTCTCTTTTTTTCTCAGTAGACATCTCTTGGCAACATAGTTGTCAGCACCATATATTAGCAGTATATACAGTGATGACAAGCCTGCGGCTGAAGTGACTGTATCTACCAATCGGGATTTGTCTTTCAACACCTTGCAGCTGCTGTTCCTCCCTGATTCATGTTGAAAACTAAATCCTCTGCAAAGCAAAAAGGACACAGATTAGGAAGGCAGACTGATAGATATTCATACTCTCCACTGGATCAGTCCCACCATCAAGTGAGCAATCAGAGATATATATGGCCAACAACTATTTATTTGATTGCAACAGCTGGTGACAATATGGCTGTAGCCAAGGGAGTTGACACCGTATATTTTTCATCCCACCTTGCACATTATTGCCATAAAAACTAGTCGCCCACATTTTTAAACTAAACTGTCACATCTATATGCAGAATACTTGCATATAAATGTGACAGTTTATTTTTTTAAAAATGAACACTCAGTTTTGTAGTGTTTCCTAACCTGGTCCCCTAGAGGAAATTCTTATTCTCCACAGGTAACTAGGTGTGTTCCTATATGTAATCTGGCTTTTGTCTGTAAGGATATTATGGCCCATAAAGTAGAATTTACTCTTTGTACATGAACCAGAGTGTTCTATTATACATCCATTTTTATAACAGGTCTGCAGCCACAAGGTCAGCACATATAGTTGATGCAATCCTTGAAATGTGTATTGGGTATGATGTAGCATCTAGGAGAGGGCAACAGGTTATGTGCCCGTGATTGGTTGTTTCATACTATTTAAGTGCTGTGCACTACAGTGCTATGTGCAGTATTGTGTTGGCGAGTTGCTGTACAACCTGCTGTCCATTTATTTTACAGATAAGTGTATTGTTTCGTCTGTTGTACGTAACTCTGCTGTACATATTTTGTAAATACACTACTGGAGAAGGAATCTACTGTCTCTGTAAGTCTTCTTGCTGTTGACCTGGAAGACTGACTTGTCTCAGACCCATCTCCACACCCCAAATTCTTGATATTGTCTCCTAGTTTACACATTTTGTTTGCCCACCTGAATGTGCCTGCCCGACAGAAGTTAACAACATATTGCAGTCCTTGATGATCTTAGGTTTCAAGGATAATTCGTTCTGTTGAAATAGCTGTTAAGTGAAATCCTCTTCAAGCGAAACAAAAAAGCCCATTGAAATGCATTGAAACCAGTTCAATGCGAAATCCTCTTCAAGTGAAACGAAAAAGCCCATTGAAATGCATTGAAACCAGTTCAATATCTCAGTGTCCAGCGAAGATCCTCCATAAGGGCAGCCATTTTTGGTGCCTGTAAAGCGAGGAATCTGTCCTAAAACATAGCGGGGATCCATTTTGCACGACGGGTGGCCATTTTAGAGCCACCGATCAGCTGTTCAAAAATCATCGTCTAGTGAAAAAACGGTTCCCGAAGCAGGGAACCGATCATTGTCAAGCGAAATTTCCCTATCTAAACATTGTTTTGCGATCGCAAAAGCGATTGCAAAAACTTCATTGTCAAGCGGTTTCGTCATTTAACGAGGTAATCGTTAAGCAAGGCACCACTGTACAACCCTTTGCCAAGACCACCACATGAAGCTGCAGACAGACAAGCCATAGATCTTCTCCCAAAGCAGGCAATATCAAAAATTTTCATAAGATTTCTGGCATGTTAAATTCTAGGGTCCACTATTGTAACTGTAACAGGTATTCAAATTCTTCCCCACTGAGATGTAAATGAAGTGTTAAATTACTTCTCCAGGTGATAGCCTGTAAGGGCCTGGGACAAAAGTTAATTGCAGGAATTGAGGAAAATCTGTTGCTAAGCTGGGGAAGGTTACCAACCGGCTCCTAGGAAAGCTAATCATCATCATCATGTGCCGTCAAATCAATTCCGACTTATGGCTACCGTTTTCCAGGATTTTCCAGGCAAAGAAGTGGTTTATCATTCCCTTCTTCTAAACCTTCAAAAATTATATTTAACATAGTTAGTAGAGCACAGACATGTGAGTACCACTTGAGGAGCACACTGTGCTGGCCAAATCACACTCTCCCAGTGGAGACTGGAATTAATTAATTACAAAATAATGTGTCACAAAAAACTTCCTTTTCCCATAATGGAAGTATACCTACATTACTATATGATGGTAATCTGACAAGGGCAACTTTGCTCCCTCTTTTTGGTATTATGGCTAATCTTCTGCCTCTTTCAGCAGCAACAGAAACAAAAGCAACTGTATTGTAGCACCTTTAAGTCTAACACATTTATTTTGGAATTACTCCCACTTCTCAGACACAGGTTTCTATGCAGCACTGATGATGTGTAGACTGGAGTAGAACCAAGTGTGAAGTTTGGACCCAGCAGAATGGCAAATTTCATATTAACACCTGGAAATGAGCCTCCAAGGTGACAATGACATTATTAACACAGTTGTATATCTGAAAACTGCAGTTGTTTTCCTTCCTTGTCACACACAAGTGGCTATTTGCTGGCTCTCCAAAACTGTATGCCTTCTCCCAGGGACCTGCAAGCATATATTCCAAAAAGCAGCATTACTCTGGACTGCTGTGCCATTTGCTTTCTTTTGGAAATGTTCAAACACAAATTTCAAAATGTCTTTGACAGCCGTATGCCTGAGCATTTATACGCATCTTCTCTTCAAAAAAGTACATATCACTTCAGCTGCTCGGCATACATTTGTAATTCCATAGGTTTATGCCAATACAGTTGTTGTTGTTGTTGTTGTTGTTGTTGTTGTTGTTGTTGTTGTTGTTGTTGTTGATGATGATGATGATGATGATGATGATGATGATGATGATGATGATGATGATGATGATGATGATGATGATGATGATGATGATGATGATAGGTTCAGTAAGCTAGCTTGCCCTCCACATGACTTGCCCACCTTTCTGTCTTAGGCACAACAGCCTTTCAACACTAGGCAAAATTAGCAGAGATGGAAAGGATGTGGTTTGGGTTTGGGTTTCCCAGAATTCTGTAGCCCCAGAATTAAATATGTTCCATCTCTGAGAACAAGGCAGCTGCCTCAGGCAATAGATGCCATGGGTATAGGAGGATCGGTGAGGGCAGCCCATTCAACTCTTCCCTTCTATTGGAGGGCAGAGCTGTGGGGGCGAGAGTGCATTCCCTGAATCAGACTGCCATTCTCAGATGGGCTGCCAGATACATACTAGTTGGATCAGTAGCTCAGGCAAATGCCACATCTAGGTGGATTAAGAGACTTCCAAAATGATGCGCATCTTTCCCATTGCTCTAGAGTTATAATAAAGGCTAGAATCCTGTTTCTGATTTAAAACAACAGAAAACTGAATAAATATTGGTGGCAAATTTCTGTCTCATTAATAAGATGGTGGCCAGGCACCCAGACACACAGCCAACACTTTATTAAGGAGGGGCAATTGCCACCAACTCCCATGTGATTTCTCTTGCACAAGTGTAACTGAATGACACAGGATTCTGTCCATCATATAATTAAAAGTGAGCTCAGTATTATTACTGCAGAAAAAAACTAAAAGCACTTCACTCAGAGTGGAGTGGGGGAAATGATATTGTGTGAAGCAATAGACATGACTGTGGATTGAGAGATGATTAAATTCTTTCTCAAGCATTCTTAGCACACAAAACCTTGTTGAAACTGGTTTACACACACACACACACACACATACACACAGAGGGAGGAACAGAGAGAGATAGGCAAAGCTAGCCCAATTATTTACACACACGAAGCAGCAAATCCCACAAGCAGTTTTTTTTCAATCTCTGGCAACAAAGAATTAAAAACAACAACAAATTTAAAAACTGGTCATGTGTAGCCCTTCCATGACACTTGAGATCTGCTGTCTGAAGTACCTGCCTCACTCTGCATAACAATAGGGCGAAACCTGAACATTCTACGTGTTTAAACTTATATTACCATAACTAGAAAATAAGACAACTTTCAGGGAATTGTGACATTTCTCTTCTTTCTAACAAAATCAACTAGTTGGTCATGTTACCAAAGACTTTTGCTACTGCCTTGTTTGACTATTTAAAAACGTCAAAAAATTATGATTTTAGCAACTGAAATCACAGTATTGGTTTTCCATAGAAAAATAAGATTACTGTGCTCCTGAGTCTTTCAGAATATTTAGCTACTACCTCAAAGTCATCATATTTCAACAAACATGAACTAGTTATTTATTTGATTTATTTGATAGATTTTTACCCAGCCTATTAAAAACACTGCTCAAGGCAGCTAGTAAACATCACTAAAAACAAAGCAAACAATAGAGTTGGAGGAATGAGGGGAAAAATAAAGATATCACCCAACTGTGGAATTTTGTTAAAGACATTTTGTGATTTGGGCTAATCTCTTATAACCTTTCTAACTACACAATTTGGTTATGCTCCTACTCTTGAAAGGAATTTGCTTTTCAAAGGTATTTTTACCCCATTCCCACCCCCTGAATATAACTGTTTCTTCTATGTGGCCTCTGTGAATCCACATAACTGGGTATAAACTGCACTTGTGCTGGATCCTCAGAATATTTTAGAGCTGAAATGAAAGAAACATAGTAGTATGTTGCCCTTAATGTGCATGCTCCACCCGCCTACAATCTCAGTTCCATTTTTCCCGCCGTCGCATTTGGAACCTCCTCACTAGAGCTCTCTTTCTTTCGTGATTAAAATTGGATTGTTTTTGACTTCGGCTTATTCTCTATTACTATCTGCATGTTGCTTCGTTTTTTGGGATTTTGGACTGACCTTCAGACTTTTTTACTTTGGCTTGCCTTTTGTTTGCTATTGGGCCATTTATTGGTTTCCCACCCTTTTTCTATACGGACTTTTCTCTACCCTACTGAATTCGGACTAGTTATCGTTTCCTCTTGGATTGACGATTTGGACTTGTTTACTCTCTAAGTGATTTTCTCCCCTCATACCTTTTGGGGTTTCTCGGTTTATGGCTTCGTTGGGACTTTTCAAGAGGTGTAGTTCTTGCAAATCTAAAATTCCCTTTAATGACGGGCACGAGCGTTGCTTATATTGTCTGGGGGAAGAACATCATCTCCTGCCCTCATTGCAAGAATCCTTCAAAGCCAGCCTTGAAATCTCAGGAGCAGAGGCTTAAAGCTTTTCTCTGGAGCAAGTCTGTTTCTCCCCGTAAGATGCATGTGGAGCAAAACCCATCTCTAACGCCCGCTGCACGTACTGATTCTGGCACCCCATCCTTGCCCTCCTTACCTTCCTGCTCCCCTCCAGTGAAATCCTCCAAAATGCCTGCAAAAAAGCCTTTGATGGGCTCCTCATCTAAGCACTCTACTGCAGACAACCTGAAAAAGAGGAACATTGTTGAAAAATCTAATAAAAGCAGGAAAGACAAGCCCCCCAAAGACAAACCTCGGGAAATTCCCCCAGTCTCAGCTTCTGTACCATCTCCTGTATTGGTGGAAATGTCTGGGGATTTGCCTGATCATGACTATGCTTCGGAGAGAGAACTTCCCACTCGACACCGAGCAATGCAGGCTTCGGCTTCAATACCAAGCCTGCCCCAGTCTCCGGATCACATTCAAGCTGATATCATATCTAGCCATGAATCTGCCCATTCTAGCCCTGTTTCTACCAGGTGGGCGATCATAGTAAGGTTATCGAATTTGGAGGACTCTCTACATCACGCTTCTCCCAGGGAAAAGACCGCAAAGAGGAAGCATATTTCTCCCCCTCAACGTTGAACATCACACCAAGAGGTTCTCGTTCTGCCTAGAAGCTCTCGACACCGAGATTCCTCTGAGGATGACAATCCCATTTACATCGAGATCGAGAGGAAATCTAAACGCCATCGAGGTCGTGATGACTCCGACACCAAACATGTCTATGAATTCAAAGACTTTAACAGACGTAAGAAGGTGAGATGTGTTTATGCCTCATCCTCTTCTTCATCACCATCGCCACTGAGACGTCAACATCGACCCACTTACAATATCGAAGTTTCGATACCCAAAGTCTCTTGACATCAAGCTTCTGATCGACACCACGTTACAGATATAGTTTCAGTGTCAAGGAAATCTACAGTTCCTGAGAAAACGGCAGTTCTGGCGTCTCAGCACCATACTATTCCACCCTAAAGTCAACATTCTCTAAAGGAAACCTTTGGGACTTCAAAAAGTGCCATTTATCTTCCTCACCATCTATCTTTCCCCTAAGGGAATCCTCAGGGTCCTCTAACTCTGACCAGGATGAGGAACCTTTGTCAGATGTTTCCAAAGAAGCCCCCCCCCCAATATCAATACACCTGACTTGGATGTGGGAGACTCGCACCCACCCTCCCCATCTCAGGACCTTACATCCTATTCACAAATGTTCACTCGCATGGCCAAGTCACTTCAGCTTGACGTGGAGCAGCCACCACCTCCCAAACAAAATCTCGTATTCGGTGATACTGATCAAGGCAGATCTCACCCTCTCAGCCTGGCATTTATCCCTGTCACCATGGACATCATTAAGGACACTTGGAGTCTGCAGATCTCTAGAAGGATGGAGGGGCATTACAGAGTACACGGCAGTGACACCCTGTTCCTGTCTAAACATCCAGCTCCCAATTCAATTATCGTTCAGACAAATATCTCCAAAACTGGGACTAAAGCCAAAGTGATGCCTACAAACCATGAAGGCAGAAAGCTTGACTTCTTGGGACGACGAATGTACTCCTTTGCCTCCTTTCTATTGAGGGTGTCAAATTACCAGGATGCACTAGGAGCCTATCAAAGGCAACTTTGGGCCAAGGTTTTACCCACCCTACAGATGGCTCCTGATGAAACTAAATCCCCCATAATCCAATTCGGCTATCTCTTAGAGTTCATAGAACGTCCTCCTATAGGTCAAATAAAGGTTACTCCATTCACATAAATTCTACAGGAAGAAATTTCATCTCTACTAGAAAAGCAAGCAATTCAGCAAGTAGCTTTCCATGACATATTAAGAGGTTTTTACTCCTGCTATTTCGTGGTACCCAAAAAGGATGGCAGCCTCAGACCTATTCTCGATCTCAGGCTGCTGAATACTTCTGTTCAATCAAGACGCTTTCGGATGGTCACTCTAGAGTCCATCATTCATCTCCTGAAAAGAAAAGATTGGTTTGTCGTTATTGATTTAAAGGATGCTGACTTTCATATCTCCATTCACCCACATTATCAAAAATACCTTTCTTTTTTCTTCGTAGATACGCCCTATCAATTCTGTGCCCTTCCTTCTGGATTGTCCACGGCCCCAAGAACATTTACCTAATGCATGGCACCGATAGCTGTTTACCTCTGGCTTCACAACATTGTTATATTTCCATATACAGTATCGATAATTGGCTAATAGTAGCCCCACCGTAGAGCACCATAGGGCACCGTAGGGCACCTCAAAGCCCTACTAGACACCGAGTTTGTTTTCCAGACCCTGACAGCCCTCAGCCTAGAACTCAACAGAGACAAATCCTGCCTACAACCAATCCAAGTCATAGATTATATAGGGGCACATCTAGACTCTGTCAGAGCAAGGGTCTTTCTTCCACCCGAACGTATCAGATAAAGAGAACCGTATGTTCCCTTCAGCCATACGCAAGAATATCTGCTCATCACACTCAACATCTCCTCGGTCTGATGGCCTCCACAATGTTTGCCCTTGCTCGTGCCAGGCTAAAGATGCGGGCCCTCCAGGCCTGGTAGCTTTTTCATTTCAATGCCATGACAAATCATCCATCCAAGCATCTCCAAGTCACACCCGAGCTGGCGGAACAGCTAAATTGTGGACATCCAAAACAAATTTTCTAATGGGACCCCCATTCCGTCCATTGCAGCTCACGACACAAGTAACAACAGATGCAAGTCCAACAGGCTGGGGGACTCACTGTGGACCACACAAGATTCATGCTTCATGGTTAGTTCTTCCAGAATTATTCCCTAACCCTTCTTCAGATGTTGAGTGCATGCTCCATTCCTTAGATGTTCGACGCGCGTTGGCTTTCTATACATCTTGGACTAAGGACTTCCATAATTCATCCAGATTGTTTCTTTGTTTCCAAGGCCCTAACAAAGATTCTGCTGTGACTTCACAAACAATTTCACAGTGGATCACCTCTACAAACATTCTGGCGTACGAACTATTAGGCAAGACCCCACCTTAAGGCGCATTCCACTATATCTGTGGTAACCTCAACAGCCTTAATGAGAGGCATTGATGTCTCGGACATCTGCAGAACAACTACGTGGTCTACTCCTTCCACCTTTGTAACACATTATCACCTGGATCTTAGGGCCAAAAAGGAAGCTAAGTTTGGAAGAGCTGTCCTTACTTCAGTACGGGAGTGACGGCCCACCTTCCAGTAACTGAGCTTGGCAGTCACCCAGTTGTGTGGATTCACAGAGGCCACGTAGAGTGGTTACTTACTTGTAACTATGGTTCTTCTAGTGGTCCTTTGTGAATCCACACATCCTGCCCAACCTCCCCATTATGGTGGACAAGTGGAACTGAGGCTGTAGGCGGGTAGAGCATGCACATTAGAGGCTATGTTTCTTTCATTTCAGCTCTAGAATATTCTGAGGATCCAGCAGAAGCACAGTTTTTATCCAGTTTTGTGCATTCACAGAGGACCACTAGAAGAACCATAGTTACAGGTAAGTAACCACTCTATTTTGCAGTCATTGTCTCAGAGACATTTGCTATCATCTTCTGGGGAAAATAAAAAGTTGTTGACAGGATTTCAGTTCCACAAAAGCAAGACATTTGTCTGTGTTTCCACAATGAATAAGTCAGACTTTGAGCTTTCATTTCTTGAGTCATGCTATTTAACAGTCCATACTATTCCACTTACCATGACAACTCTATAAATAAATACATGTACTTCCATCTTCCCTTCACAGATGATGGAGCATCAGGATTAATAGAGAAGATACTAGCCATTTTGTTGTTAATCTTAGTTAAACTTAATATCAGGCTCTTATTCCTCAGGTTTTCTTAGCAGCTTGCCCTAGGTGACAGGCACATCTGAACTTAAATGAGAGCATATCAAAAGCATGTACATATTCATATAAAAAGTACCTGGTTCTACACTAATTGTTCCAGTGTTTTTCCTGCCAGTCACATAATGTAATGCTTGTCCTGGTAACAGAAGTGGTAAAATCCATATGTTCCCAAGCCTTTTTCTCCCTGCTATCTCCATGTATTATTCTGTTCTAGGGGTGTGTTTGAAGGGGGCAGAGTTTAGTACTTTGGAACTTGCCATAGAGCTAATTTTGCACCAGAGTGTCTCAACTAGAAGCTTTTAATTAGCACACGATTTTATTTTTAAAAGTCTGGCATGTGGGGGGAAAGAGTTGAAGGCATTGCCATATCTACCTCCAGTCTGGAACAGCACTCATGCCAGGCCTATTGCTTACTTTTAAAAAAGAAGAATACAGTATTAACATCTATGCACTTACTAATTCTGTCAATGGTGTAATGTCTAGTTTGGCATGGGTGGGAGAATAAAGTAATGGCTGCAGATGTCACAAATGCAGTTTTTCCATGAGAGCTGACATGATTCTATGTATTTATTTTAGAGACTGGCATTACCAGGTTGGTGACTTTCCCATCCTCAGGCCTTATAATGTGACATAGAACTCATGACATAGTGGGTTTTCCCACTTGTTCCATCCACTTCAAAGGTATGGGGGAGGGGTAGGAGGTTTGTTGTGGTGATGACAATCTCGTATAATGGTCAAGGCAGCAGTTCTAACATGGCCACAGAGATACGGCTAAGGGGAAACACAGAAGGAGGCAGTGACATTTGAGTGTGAAGACTGAAGAAAAAAGGAAGGAGTGTCAATGAGGAAGGAAGGTAGTTCAAGGCCAGTTGAAAACAGAACCTATATCTGGCCCTTACTTGTTTTTTTCAGCTTCTGTCCATCTTTTTGGTACTTGGTAACTAATTTCTAATAAACCATTTTATTGCACACCATCTCCTCAGCACGTCATATGAATGCGGCAGGGTGGCAAAGAGCAAACCAAAAGGATGGGGAAGATCAAGTGAGCTACAGTCTGATCCTCAGGGTGAGTCTTGGGAGAAGGGACCTGTGAGATTGAGCGTGGGGCTTTAGCTTCGCTGGCACAAATAAGTGCCCACTCTTCTTGCTTTACCAGAGGATGGACAAGTGCTGGTTCCTTTTTGAACCAAGTGTATGTAAGAATGGAGCTGAGCATGATGAAGAGAAAGCTGTGACTTCCATAAGCAGACCAGTGGGTGAGAATGTTAAGAGTTTAAAAATGATGCAAGTTTATTTTCTAGTTTCATACCAGAAATATTTATTTTAAAGTCAAGGTGTTTGCCATGGTTTTGTGTTACTGTGATCTGGATGCTCAGTGTTTAGCAAGGACTATGAAACAATACAAAGCAACACACTATTGTCTCTTTTATGATTGTGCTTTAAAGATGGTGTAGGATGAACCTTGATGAGTTCTGTGTTCTGTGCTGTGCAAACAATTGCAAAAACTTTATTTTAAAAGTTTACATGTACGAATGAAATAATTGCAGTGGTAGCCAGGAAAATCTGTCCCTCCCTCCCCAAGAAATGTTATTTTGTATAGCAGATGTTCTGATTTTTCATCTCCTTTGTATACCTTTGCTCATTCTCAGCTGTTTCCTTGGTGGGCTACTTACAGAGATGGGCTATTCGTATTTGTATCCATGGGGATATGAATACAAATAGAGGCACCATAGGTGCCACAGAGATCCATTCCCTCCTGTGAGGGTTCATACTTTGCCTCCCTTGGTTTTAACTGAGACACTGGAGACACTCATGTTGAAAAATAATAAGTGGGTTTTATTGGAACCTGTAATGACAAATCTGTATGCTCAAATTCAACGTCTGCATTTTATCTCATCACCAATGGGCCCAGCGAGGGCATCCAAATGTCTTTAACAACAGGGTTACAGTTCAAGTACTCCCAAGGTCCCTTCAAAAACGGGCTACTGTTTTCCATTTTAACACTTTCTATCTCAGGGTTCAATAACGGGGTGGTCTCTTCATCTCACCCCTCCGACTCATAAGGTTCTTCCTCTCCTCAAAGAAGGGTCCATGGTCCATCAGGTATCCCCTCATTGGGGCTTCTTCTAGCCAACATATCCGGCATTCTTTTTCCTCCCTGTCTACCGCCTCCTTTTCCTCCCTGAGATACCTACGCTACTCTCTGGCTTCCGACTCACCCCAATAGGAAGGACGCTGCGTGTCCTTCCTATTGTCCCCTTCTCCGCCGGTAGTCATCTTCTTCGCTGGGGACCCGTACCTTTTCCCACTTTCCAGTCCACGGGTCTTCTACCCATATCAGTTCCCAGCCTCCTGGTATTATATCTACCTCCCCTTTTATATCTCCCATTTCCACCTCTATGACAGACCTCCCTCTTTCCTCTCTTCTCACCAATTCACTCCCGGTCTGGGTGGCCACTGTCATCTTCGACAGTTCCTGCTCTAATTCCCGGGTATTGACTCCCTGCTGTTTGGTCTCGATGGGTGGTGCAGGTGGGTCTGTCTGTGCCTCTTGTTCTTTTTTGAGGGAGGATGACACTCCGGCAAGAGCCTCTACACTTGTTAAAAGACTAAAGCAATGATGTCAATCGATGTATGCAGCTGTACAATACTGAACTGGGGCTAATACTTTGTCCATAAATCGCTGAAAAGTTACAGCTGCACCATGCAGCCCAAATGGCATTTTTACAAATTGATACAAGCCTATTGGGATGCAGAAAGCAGTCTTCTCCCTATCTTGGGGTCTCACGGGAATTTGCCAGTACTCCTTGGTTAGGTCGATCAAGGATAGGTATTCAGTGCCCCCTAGCTTGTCCAGTAGGTCACCAACTTTGGGCATTGGTTACGTGTCAAATTTGGAGACTGTGTTTACCTTCCCAAAATCTATACAGAAGTGCACCGACCTGTCTGGCTTTCTGGTCCACGTGTCTGTCACACACACACCATTTCCCCTGTTTGTTTTTCTACACAACCAGGTTCCCTTTCAGGCACGACATGTACTTTTCACTCTTTTTCGCTGCCACCAGAGGATATGCTTCTCTCTGTATCAAATATGACTATTAGATCAGTGTTGTCCAATATAACGTTTATTTATGGGTTTGTAGGTAAATCATATAAAGAAAATCATGGATGGTCTTTTATTATTCATTCAATAAACGTTGCTTTGATTACATTTATGTTTGCTTATGTAGATTCACTTTAATCAAGGTATTTATATATTCAACTATTTATTTATTTATTAGCAATGTTAACTCTTTCCAATCTTAACCACATAAACTTTCCAAGACTCGTCCTATTCCTACCTCTTTCTCTATCTCTCTATTACTCTTCTCTCTAACACAACCACAACCCTAACAGCCTAAACTGTCTTTAACTGTCTTTTTTCTCTCCTTTTATTTCCCTGGTTCTGCCTCTCTAGTCATTTATTTATTTATTTATTTATTTATTTATTTATTTATTTATTTATTTATTTATTTATTTATTTATTTATTTATACCCCACCTATCTAGTCATTTCGACCACTCTAGGCGGCTATGTTATGTGATAGGTTCCCATATCAGAGCTCTGACCTGACTGAAAGGAGTGCTCTGAGAGCTCTCCATCACAGGGTCTTCTACTCATATCAGTTCCCAGCCTCCTGTTATTACATCTACCTCCCCTTTTATATCTCCCATTCCCACCTTCACGACGGACCTCCCTCTTTCCTTTCTTCCCGCCAATTCACTCTCGGTCTGGGTGGTCTCAATGGGTGGTGCAGGTGGGTCTGTCTGTACCTCTTGTTCCTTTTTGAGGGAGGACGACACTGTGGTGAGAGCCTCTACACTCTCACCTCACGTCTCAAACCTGTCCCCCAGAGCTGGCCAGTCCACTCATTGGTTGCCACATGACACATGCATCTGTCATTGTTGACATTGCACCAATTGCAGACATACCCCAGCTGGTGCTTCCCCGCCTCCCCGCACAGCCAACCACTCTGGCGAGGAGGTGGGATGAAGAGTTTCCCTGCTTAGCTGTTGAGCAGTCAGCTGTGTGAAGAGGTGGGGAAGTGCTGGCCAGGTTACTTCCATGATAGGTGTGATGTTGATGACGATGGACATGTGCACCGCACAGCGACCAGTGAGTGGACCAGCAAGTTCTAGGGGGCGGGAATGGACTCCATGGCACCTGAATCACACAGCCCTTTCCTGTTTCCCACTTCTTATTTCTTATAGCATCACAGTTCCCTTCTTACCAAATAAGTAAGTATGTAAATAAATAAATAAATATTGTGAGTGACAGCTAAGAGGTTTCAGTATCTCTCTTGAAATTTTCTGAACTATGAAACCCAAGGCACATACCTGCATCAGTCCCCAGTTTACACATGGACACACATTATTTCACAGTTATTACACCAGTCCTGTCCTCTGTGACATCACAAGGTCCCAGTCCCTTGGTCTCTAGTTTTGACTTGAAATGTCATGGTAAGCCACCAACCTAGCAAACCTACTATTGAATCATTATATGTTGTCAGTGAGTGACAGCTATGCTTACAATCATAATGACTCACAAAATGTGTACCCTTGTCCTAACTAGTAATGAGTCACTACTTTTCCATATTATAAGCCTTCAAAATCAACCACTGAGGTCACCATCAAATGAAAATGTATGTGTCATACCAATTTCCATCACAGGTTCTCATGACCTTATTAATACTAGTACTTTAATTAATACCAATGTTTTCTCTAAACCATTTTTTTCAGGAACCACTTGAAAACTGCTGTATGTGTCTTCTTTTTTTCCTTGTGCTAGAAATACTATAGTGCAATTAACATATCAAGTCGTTTTCACTCAGAAAGGGGCAACATCAAGAGCATTTTGGCTGGATAACATCAAATCTTCCCTGGTAAATGTTTAAGGGCTGGAGTACACTGGCATAGGTGTGATGTTGCCTGTTCTTCTCCACACTCTGAAGGAGTTCTGTCAATGCAAAACTCCCATTTTCTTAGGGTGCACCTTGGTTCTGTCAACTCCTATCCATAGTCTTTTACATGACCTCTATGTAATCTAGTTCTCCATGTGACTATTTTAAGAGGTAGGTGGTTCTTTCTTTCCACATTACAGACCTGCCATTCTCTGCTCTTCGTGTGCGTGAGTGCATGTGCGCATGTACATGGAAGATTCCTTCATAAATGTCTTTGGTCTTCATATCAAAGCATGAAACCCATATCTTAATAATGTTTTTTTCTTGAGACATTATCAAATCTGTACCTGTCAAAGTCATAGGCCCTAGGTGTGGCCACTGAGAAGGGCCCCCTAACTAGTATTTTTTTTTCTGAAGGAAATATTTGTAGATGTCTCCAAAGCTGCATTGTGAAAAATAATAATAGACCCTAGACTGTAGCCTGTCTGTTTGACATATTAAACTCATAATTTAGTAAGTCTATTCTAAGACTTACTGGTCTAAATGGTGTCAAGCTGCGTAATTTTTTTTTTTAAGTTCAAGACCAAGTACAAATATTCTTCACTGATCCATAACCCTTAGAGAGACAACCCAAAATAGAACTTTCAGGCAATCAATGGTCAAGGTAGTGCAGATTAATAATCTCCGCTCTGAAGCAGTCTTTCATCTTTAGTTAGATCTCTTCTTCATCAGTGCTCTTCTGCGAAACTGTTCCAAGTTCAGCTGGCACAATTCAGCCTCATCCAAGCAACTCACTCTCCTTAGCTATTGGTGGGTTTCCAATTGAAGAATAACAGTGGCACCACGAAGGGGGGGGGCATGGGAGCAGGAGCTTTCCCAGTGCTTCCAACCCATGGGATTATTCTTTGAACATAAATCTATCATTATTAAGAGCTATAAAAAGTCAGCTCAACATGTCCTCTTAAAATTGACTTGTTTGCTGTTTGATCTTGAATACAGCTATGTGTTAGAACTTAGCTGTGAATCCTTTCCACCTCCCACAAATCTTCCCCTGCTGAAAATGGAAAACACTGCCCCTGAAGACTGGACTTTATGGTTTTAAATAGGAGTTTTTAAAGTGACTGAATTAATGTCCTATCCAACTGACAATGTATATTTGCAAAACCTGGAAGAAAAGCCATGGCAACAGACATAATCATATAAACTATCTGCAGTTTCTAAAAGTATAGTGAGTGTCTTCTCAGGTGGTATAAACTAAGAGACGTTTTACTGGGCTTATCCTTTCTTGTCCACTAATTCATTCATTTATTATCTTTTGTGAACTGTTTTTACTGACTATTAATATTTCCCAGAGGCATTGTTGTAACAGTATGTAAAGTTATTGAATAACAATAGAGCAAGTCTTGGCCCACCATTGTTTGAATGAGAAAAATTCTATTTCTATTTCAATCTAATTAATTTCTGTTGTTTCCCCTCCACACACTTTTAAAGTTCCATTTCTTTTTAATCACCTTCCAAAGTTGTAAAAAGCAGATCTAATGGCAAATATGTATATTTAAGATTAATTATAATGACCTTCCAAAATACTTTTTGCAAACAAGTCAGCTTTGATTTACACAAGATGTTCTTCATCCCTTCATAAGTATTAAGCAATGCTTTTGAATTGTCAGAAAGTCGCTGAAGATCAAACTCCAGGTGCAGAACTATTTTTTTTACACTTGGAGGAGTTTTCAAAGAAGATTCGCACATGAGACAGTGAGTGATGAATGTATTAACCAGCCTACTATGTCTTGTCCTTTTTCTTATTGCTAACTGCATTCATGTAGATGCATCAAAAAGAGAGGTTAGTGCAGTGGTGGCGAACCTATGGCATGCGTGCCACAGCTGGCATGCAGAGCCCTCTCTGTGGGCACGCAAGCCATAAGTCGCCAGATCGCTACTCCCTGCAGCAAAATCTGAGGAGGCGAGTGCAGCTGCAGTGGTAGCGTCCCGACAGATGGCGGACCAGGATCCGGAGCAGCTGGCCAGCCGAGCTATAGGCAGTGGCAGGGTGGGTACAACTGGAGGCGGATCTAGAGTGGGGTCTGGAGGCACTTCTGTGCCCAGGATTCCCTGTTCCGCCACAACTTCCACTTCCACCGCCACCCGCTGTCTGGCACCCGCTGGATTGTTTTGTTTTTTTTTCTGTTTGGGCACTCGGCCTCAAAAAGGTTCACCATCACTGGCCTAGTACATTTGATGCCTGAGCAATAAAGTGTAGTCCAGTGGTTCTTAACGTGGGCGATAATGCCCCCCAGGGGGCGATTTCATTTTTCAGGGGGGCGTTAGAACAAAAAGGGGCAGCGTGGGGGTGCTGGAGCACAAGGGGGGGCGGTAGGGGGGCGGTGGAGCAAGCCAAACCTGTGAAGATGGTTGCAGCCTTTTTACAGTGTGCATGAATATATATTTTCCTCCAATCTTAATTCAGTTTCAGAGTTTTTGTGTTGAAATTTTTAGTTTCTGCATTACGGTCTGTTTTTATGCCCTTTTTATATTTCTTTTTGCGTCTTAAAATTTGCTTGCAACTAAATCATTAAATGTTACTTTTGGGGGGCATTTCATTTTCTTGGAATTGAATTTTGTTTTCAGGGGTCATTGGATTTAAGTGTCTTAAATAAATAAATAAATAAATAAATAAATAAATAAATAAATAAATAAATAAATAAATAAATAAATAAATATCATCACCGCAGGGAGGGGGGGCGATGATAACTTCCTCAATGGCTCAAGGGGGCGTTTCTTTCAAAAAGGTTAAGAACCACTGGTGTAGCCCATCTGATATGCAAGCAGAATGATGTACATGGACAAGGAAAAGCATACATTAAACATATGAAAAACCATGGGCAATACTGTATACACTTTGCTTTACATGCCCCCAAACCAGTATGACTTGACAGACCATCATGATCCAGAACATATGCTATCCTTTCCAATAGTTTTGAAAGGACTGCTTCTCTTTTCATGGGATTCATACAGCTGCCTGGTAAGGTCCACCAGATAGCTTGTACCCAAACTGTGCCGGGTTTTACAAGTAAATAACCAACACTTTGAAGTAGGCCCAGAAATGGACAGCTTAACTTGCTAGGATCCAACCCTGCTGCAAGGAGGCATTCACCATTCTTCTCCCTGACTTGCCCATTCCCCTTCTGGTTGCTTTTATAAGCCAGGAAGGGCAAGGATCTAGCACACACGTGGTGGGTTTCACCTCTCCAAGACTTCTGTCCATATCCTCAGGCTGCACCAATTGAAAGATATTCATTATAACAGGAACAAGCTGAGGGCAAAATTATAGTACCTGTATCAAATACAGCATCCACTTCAGAGTGGGTCCAAGGGACTTTGCCTTCCTCACAGCTGGTTGTTGAGCAGTTAGCAACTTGTTCTTTTTGTGGTGCATGTATTAAACCCCTGACCACTTGAAACAACTCCACTGGGCAACTCTATGCAGATGCAGTGGTGGCAGAGAAGAATCCTTTCTTTGCTGCAGCCACTGCCATGGAATAGACCTTCAAATTAGCTCTAGCCCATGTTCTGTCAGATTCACACCAAGTGTTCTGCCCTCCTGGTAAGCCATGGGGCTCATCTGGTTCTCATCTGTGGGAGAGGACACTTAGGGGCAATTGCATCCACAGCTGCAGCCATTTCTCCTTTCCAACCAGGGCTTCGACAGGTAACTCCCCAAGAGCTGTCACAAGACCAGTTGCATTCATCTATCTTGTGAGGTTGTGAGTTCCGGTAAATTTAAACCTTACCAGGTGATGATCTGTCCATGACAATGGAACTACAAAAGGTTCCTCCATACCCAGATCACAACCATCCTACCCATCACAGAAAACTAGATCTAGGGTGTATCCTCAGCATAAGTGAGGCCAAATAGCACTTGGGACAGACCTATGGTCCTCATGGAGAACATGAAGTCCTAAGCTGTTCCTAATGAGGTGGCCTCAGCATGGAAGTCCCCCAGTACTTGAAGCCTAGGGCAGTGGTCCCCAACCTTGGGCCTCCAGATGTTCTGGGACTACAACCCCCAGAAGCCTTCAGCACCACCTCTGCTGGCCAGGATTTCTGGGAGTTGCAGTCCAAGAGCATCTGGAGGCCCAAGGTTGAGGACGACTGGCCTAGAGGATCCCAGCACTACCTCAGAGCCCAGATCATCCGGCTTAGGAGGGGAGATTGCTGAGCATCAGGGTGGGCAGTACACCAACAGAATCCCCATTCTCTCCTGGGCCCCCATTTTCAGGTATCCATACTCAGACCCATGGGATCTGGTGAGGGCAACAGAATTATTACGATTCTGTTGAGTACTGCTCTCCACCTCCCTGCCTCTCAGGTCTTTTGATTGTTTAAAATCAAGAAAATCTGAAAGAAGGAAAATGATATGCCTATCTCTCCATTTGTGATTTAAGAAATAACTAGCTGGAAGCAGGCCTCTGCCATGCTGCTAGTTCATTTATTCCCAAGCTGTGGTTTGCTTTAAAGAAAGCTTCCGCAGGCATTAAGTTATTACATCTCATACATTTCATTATGGTTGCTGCAACTGCCTTAGGTTACCTACCTTGTTATGCATCTCTCATATACAGAGTTATACACAAAAAATAAAAACAAAAACCAACTTCAAAGTGTAATAATAAAGTAGGCCTTCATGGCAAATGGACATTATTCAGAAACTGACTGCATAGCTATTTGCCAGAGGTAATAATTAAGAATTATCTTGATTTATGCTTCCTAGTAATGTAATTGATTTTGCAATATTAAATGCAGAGCTTAGGCAAAGTTAATTGATTCCAATCGTCTGAAAATATACATCAAAGAGAGCCAGCATTAACTCACCTAGAAGTGCTTGGGGGGGGAGAGAATTAGCATTCAGCACTGGAGCTGGAACATTTCCTATGACTTAAGTTCTAAACAGCAACGGAAAAGTACATCAGGCCAAGGCATGTCATAACTGTATTTTCACATAGTAAAAAATAAATTTAAAAATGATGATGATGATGAATGATGATGTGCTGTCGATTTCAACTTGTGGCAACCCTTTCCAACATTTTCTAGGTAGAGGATACACAGAGGTGCTTTACTATCCCATTATATCTGATATTGTGCTGATGGCCAACCGCAGGTGTCATGGGACTTTTGTTTCCTCCTTCTTGTAGCCTGCCATGCCTCCCAAAATCTGCTCCTGAAGATTTTCCAACTTTCCAGAGCAGGTTTGGGAGGTGCTGCAGTAGCGCAGGGGGGCTGCCCCATTTCAGTTCTGCTGCCAGGATCAGTTCCATCAGTGGAGACACCTTACTGAATTCTGTACCAGAGTTAGAAAGCTGTTCCAAACACCTGGAGACATTTGCCTCATTTGGCCTGACATTATTTATTTATTTACTTAACTTACATGCCACCCACATTATCCAAAGGTCTCTGGGTGGTTTACAGCAATTAAAATACAATCAAAAGATTAAAAAATTAAAATACAATTAAAATATATGCTCTAAAAGTTGCCATCAGGACCCACAGTTGATGCTATTTCAATTAAAAGCCTTCTGGAACAGGAAGGTTTTGACCTGGCGCCGAAATGTCATCAGTGTCGGCGCCAGACGAATCTCAGTCGGGAGGGCATTCCATAGTCTGGGGGCAGCTGCCGAAAAGGCCCTTTGTCTACAAGCCGTCCCTCTCACCTCCTTGAGGGATGGCTCTTTCAAAAGGGCCCCCTGGGTAGATCTTAATTGCCGGGTAGGTTCACATGGAAGGAGGCAGTCCTTCAGGTATCCAGGGCCCAAGCCGTTTAGGGCTTTATATGTCAAAACAAGCACTTTGAATTGGGCCCGGGCAGCAACTGGTAGCCAATGTAATTTAAACAGAATCGGCTTGATATATCCCCTAGTGGCCCCACCACTCACCAGCCACGCAGCTCGATTCTGGACGAGTTGCAGTCGCCGGATCGTCTTCAAAGGCAGCCCCACGTAGCAAGAGAGGTTGTAAGAAAACAGGAACAGCAGGAGTGTGGATTTGACTACAGATTGCTGATGTGGCAGGATGGCATGGATGTTAAAGTGAAGATAGCAGTGCTTCTCAACAACTCCAGTGCCTTCTCCCTCTGTACTTTTGCAAACAGATTGCTACAGAGATTCTGTTCAGTTTGCAATGATCACCCCAAAGGAAAATTACCTTGCACAGCAGGTGGTCGGTGCTCTTAGGGGACATTGGCGCCACATGTTTACTCCCAGCCCCCATCGTGGACTGCATTGGGCATAAGAATGGAGTCCTAAGAAATCCATTTTCCCTTAAAAGAAGGCAATTAGGAAGTGCCTGTACAGGCATTTGTGCTTTTTTTTTTTTTTTTTTTAATTTTGAGAATGAGGTCTTGGGGGCATTCTCTCAAGGGCCCCAAAATGAAAACCACTCCAGGAGCAGGAACAGTTATTTTTGGCAGAAGAAAGTGTAACCATTTATATGTAATCATACATACATGTATGTAACATATTTCTCATTTTTTCAATTTTGAGGTCCTAGGGTGGCCTTACAGGGTTGCAAAACAACACTGCCTAAGAAATTTTTGGGGAAATATGGACACATCCCTAATCTTTGTAGCTGCGGCTCTCAACCTTGGGTAGCTTGGGTATTCTTGGACTGCAGTTCCCAGAAACCCCAGCCAGCACAGCTGTTGATGAAGTCTTCTGGGAATTGTAGTCCAAGAACATCTGAATAACCAAAGGTTGGAACCACTACTTTGTAGCAACCTATTAGTTAGCTCAGATACATCATCCATATACTGCAATTGAAATTGTGGCTAGGCAATGGCTTGCCTAAGGCTATGAGCAAGATCAAAGCAAAGGTGAAGCCTTAACCAAGAAGTCCCAGCTTGTCTTGCACCTGTAGACGTGTGGTGATGTCAGTGGAAGAAAATGGTGGATACTGAAGAAATCTGTGGCATGGCTAGAAGAATAAAACTTGAAGGCTACCTAGTACAAGGACTAGCCTTCCCCAACCTCATGTTATCCAGGTAAGTTGGACAACAACTCCAAATATTCCCCACATAGCATAACAAATGCTCAAAATAGCAATGTTCTCCCCTATTCACCCAATAGTCCACCACTGTCTACTCTACAGTGTTTAAGCAGCAGGTTTGATTTATAAATGGAGAGTTATCTAGGAAGATGGCTTAGTCTCTGTCCCCCAGATGTGTCCCTGAATACACTTATTTGTCCCTACATCAGCAAATGGCTACCATTTATTCCTAAGGGAAAAGGTAAAGAGATGCACTTGTGAGAAAGAAAACCAATAGGAAGTTGTGTGAGACCGCGGAACCAGCCATGTTAAAGTGGCCATTTTCCCTCTGTAGTATAAATCTAGAGTAAAAATCTAAAGTGATAGGATAAAAGGATGGAGAGGAAAGGCATGGCTCAAGGAGATTGACTGGATCGCTTCCTTTACTTTATAATTATCCATTCCCCTGAAACCCCATCATTTTCATCTTGAGAGAGAATTCTTGTTTGGAAGTTGATAATCTACCATCATCCTTTTTCAATATCCAAAGACCAGGACCAGGTAACTCTGCATTATTTATGATGGGACATGTTCAGCAAAGTGGAGGTTTCCCCTTTAGTGCTGTTTTCAATAGAGAAAAAGAGTGAGCTACATGACACTCTGAATGGTCCCAGAGACCGTTTTTTATCTCCCGTAGATTGGGACGGCAAAACAACTGGTTGCTATGAGAAGCTCTTTCTTATTTGTGCATCCAAGACTACTTCAAGGACTTAATGTCTGACATTTATTTCACTGACTGACGAATTACACACCAGCACTTTTAAACATGTTATTGCTTTATGCAATCTGAGAATGAGTCCAACAGAGCAATAAATTACATTGGTGTGCTTGGAAGGACTACAGTAAGGAGCAAGCGCTCAAACAATGTATGCAACAGAAATAAATGGAGCTTGCATCACACTGCAGAGTAATTCACATATGCATACCATCCCCCTGATGACTGCAACTTCCAGCGATGACTGGCATTCTGTGATGGCTAACTTCTTCTCTAACCCCACTCCGGATAGCAATTGAAAATTGCCTCATCTGGAACATGTTCTAAATGGCACCAGTTGACAAATTCAGCTTCCAGCTACCAAGCACATGATAATGGTAGGGCATAGAGAAAACAAATGATGTGTAAACCAGCATATGCAATCTAGGTTACGGGTTATTTTAGGAGCAGAAAGCTGGCAGATCTGCTGAAAGAAAACTCCAGTTGACCCAAGCCAAATCAATGTAAGTCAGGAGAAAGCATAAAAGCTTCCTTCCAGTACAACTGCTGAAAATAGTTTAATGGCTGTTTGTTGAGGCAGTGCTTAGTAACACTGAGTAGGATTAGTACCGGCCCCAAATGCCATTTTGTATCCCATTCTCCCCAGAATTTGGAAATATTGCTTTTTTTTGGACCTCAGTTCACACATCTTCCGGCCAAGCATATATCCAATGCCATCAGGTCACACTTTTCTAAGCTGTGCATCTTTCTACCAGTATAACAAGTTTGTTACACTTGGTGTTGGTAGTGGGGAGTAGGCACACACATGGAAAAAACTAGAACAACATTTGAGCATCTGAAAGCGAAGAAGGCTTATCTAACTGGCCTGTGCAGAGGGTTGCCAATTCCCAAAATTTTGAAGAAATGCCTGGAATGACTGAACCTGTTAAGCCAACTTCATGGACATAAGCATTCTCTGGTAACAGGACCCCAACACAAGGGAAGCTCTTTTGAACATAAGGTTTACTTCCAAGTAAATATAATTCCGAGGATCATCAGACTTGGCACTAGAGCAAAAATGGAACAACCCACTATGACCAATCCACCATTGATGGAAGTGATAGATGCTAAGACAGCAGGATTTCTGTGTTAACAAATGGGCGTGGTTACTGAAATCTGGTGGTGGCAGGAAAGAGTGCTGTACCATGAGGACATTCAAAAATGGGAAGATTAGCTATTGGGTTGGTAAGATAAGAGTCTAACTTCTTCTAGATCTGATGAACAAATTGGTAGAAAGTTTGCTTACACTACGTCAGCATACTGCCAAGGACACTTACCTAAATTATATGTTCAAAGGGCCACCAGCATTATTAAATACCAAAAGTGTCCTTTCCAGTTTTCAGTAACCACGCCCATTTCCAATTTTCTCCCAGCATCATTTTGGAAGCAAAAAAGCTAGCATTGCTTTGGGAGCCACCTTAACCTGCACTGCCTCAAGGGGCCAGTTAGTAAGGTCTATTACCACATTCTCTGCTCCTTTTTTGTAGCTAGTTCAAGGGAGGTGGACCTCCTGAAGGGAACTAGATTTGGCCTAGGCATGTCCAGGTTCTGATTCCTTAGCAGATGTTACAAGTTTGAAGTCAAACTATAATGATTTCTTTATACAACCTCCACCTCCACTTAAAACAATTGGGGTTAGGGGGGTTTACAAAATGGAGGGAATTATAATGCTATGTAAATGTCATAGACTTACACCTTCCAGATTAATATGGCTGTGCCAAAATATTCAGTATTCATAAACTAAATAGCTATACAGAGGAGAAGTATAGGCCATATAAATTTGCTTCCTCAACCTATCACTCTGATGTCAGACAACTCCCACCATTTCTAGAAAGTATAGCAGGGCAATAAACCCCAATTTCAGAAGACCTCTTGCTACCCCTCTCCCTCCCTTCCCTTTTAATAAACTGCACTACACGTCACCCATATATTTTAAAACTTTTTTCATGAGCATAAAGGCTGAAGGCTAGCTGCTTACACATGGCTTTCCCCCACCCTAACTCAAAGATGATCAAGCATATAATTCTCTTAGTTGATGCAAAATTCCAACCTTATGAATGCAAGATAAGTGACCTTTAATTGAGGTCCCTTTAAATTCTACTTAGGTGTGTAGGTTGGGGGTCTTCCAAATCCAACTTCATTATTAAAATCCAAAAGACATCAGTGGCTTGGGAGTATTTTATGTCTCCTGTTGTATCAGCTGCTCTCCACCTTTTGGATAGAGATTGCCCAATCACTGGAAAAATTATACCATGCCTGCGTTCTATCCAGATCTATTTTTGCTCAGAATCTTTGGCTAGTCCAAAATATGGCAGTAAGAACAGAACCAGCTGGTGGGAACGTATCACACAGGTATTTTGGTATCTTCACTGGTTAACCGTTTTCTGTGGTGCTGGTCCTTCATGGCTTTCGGCCAGGGTACTTAATGGATCCCCTCATTTGAAACAATCCTGCCCATGCAGTAGGATTATCATTGAAAAAATTCCTCAGGGACTCCCATCTTCTGAGGCAAGGCAGATGGTGATCTGGCCGAGTGTGCCAATACATCATGTCTTGGGCCCAAGGAAAATACAGATGACTCCCACTCATGCTAAAGGCTTCCAGTCACAACTGTTGAAGAAACTCCCCTTCACAATAATTGTTTGGCTGCTTCCTGTACCTCCCACGTTCCTTGTCCTTTCATTCCTGTCATCTTTCCCTTTTTCAGAACATCAAAAATGAGCTCAGGCAACAAGGGGATTGTGACAACTCCTCCTTTGGGTTCTCCCCACACACACACACCGTTGAGTACAGAGCCATGGTGACAATAGGTTTGTCTTTAAAGACATAATGTGGTTCGAAAGGAAGCACTACAGCAAAACCAGAAGTCTGTTAGCTGCAGTGAGTTGTCAACACATTGGGGATTACAACAGACAGCAAGCTTTAGCAGTAGGGAAGGGAGACCCAACAATATCAGTAAGGGGCAGCTGTCTCCCCAAGTAGATGTTGGCAAGTCAACTGCAAACATATTTATTCAACTGAATGTCCACACAAAATTTGAATCATTGCAGTTCTGCAAGAATAATATTAACAGTTGATGTTCTCAGAGCTGGTCCAATTAAAATATTATCCATTGAAGCTGTGGCTCTCTCATTGCTATTATCTAGCATGTCACAATTCTTCATCATCTTGCTGATTTCTTTTCTGAGAAGACAACCAAGATATTGTGTTAGTATCTTAAAGACACTTCCCCTCAATGTTATAACCAGGAGCTGTGCATCCAGGCATACCAAGCCACAAAGACAGTGATTGCCCATCACCAGTTTTTTAAATGAACTAAAAATAATAAAGATTGCCTTATCCAATATTAGTTCCTGACCATCACCGACAAAGATAACACACAGGAATAGGCAAAGAATTCTAGGGAAGAAAGCAGCTCTTAGATGGTATTAACACCTGGGATCCTTTTAAGGAGAAATGTGGGATTAAAATAATTCAAGTAAATAAAATTTAAATAAAACACCACTATATTTTTTTAAAAGTCCGAACAAGGAACTCTCCTTTCAAGCAGGGAAATCCACAGAAACAGAATTCCTGAGGTATTATTATGAAGATGGAACAGCTCTCCTTTAATTCAAAGGTTTGCTGTTGATACAACAGATTCTCTTTCAAACTTTCAGAACCAATGAATGCATCATTATGTACATATAGTGGGCCATTTAATAAATATATACTGGCTAGAATCTTATAGTCATGGCGAAAAATATTGGCACTCCTGCAATTCTGTCAGAAAATGCAACCCTTCTCTCAGAAAATTGTTGCAGTTCCAAATGTTTTGGTACTCACATGTTCCTTTCTTTGGTTTGCTTTGGAACAACACAAAAAACGGAGAAGAAAAGTCAAATCAGATACAATCCCACACAGAAACCCAAGAATGCACTGGCCAAAATTATTGGCATTTTTAACTTAATATTTTCCCTTTGGAAAAAAAATAACTGAAATCAATCGCTTCCTGTAACCATGAATGAGTTCCTTACACCTCTCTACTGGAATTTTGGACCACTCTTCTTTTGCAAACTGCTCCAGGGCCTTCAGATTTGAAAGATGCCTTCTCCCAACTGCTGTTTTGAGATCTCTCCACAGGTGTTCTATAGGATTCAGATTTGGACTCATTGCTGGCCATTTCAGAACTCTCCAGCACTTTGTTTGTAACCATTTCTGAGTTCTTTTTGAAGTGTTTTTCGGATCATTGTCCTGCTGGAAGATCCATGACCTCTTGAGATGCAGCTTTCTGGCACTGGCCACTACGTTGTGCCCCAAAATTCTTTGGTAATCATCAGATTTCATGATACTGTTCACATAGTCAAGGCATCCAGTGACAGAAACAACAAAGGTAAAGGTTCCCCTTGACCATCTGTCCAGTCGTGTCTGACTCTAGGTGGCAGTGTTCATCTCCGTTTCCAACCCACAGAGCTAGCGTTTTGTCCGCAGACAATCCTCCGTGGTCATGTGGCCAGCGTGACTAGACACGGAACGCCGTTTATCTTCACACCGAGGTGGTACCTATTTATCTATTCGCCTTTTTGCATGCTTTTGAACCGCTAGGTTGGCAGGGGCTGGGACAAGCGACGGGGGCTCACTCAGTCACGTGGATTCGAGCTTACGACTGCAGATCTTCTGACCTTGCAGCACAGAGGCTTCAGCGGTTTAACCCGCAGCAAAGCAACCCCAAAACATCTTTGAACCTCCACCATGTTTGACTGTAGGGACTGTGTTCTTTTCTTTGCATGCCTCATTTCTTTTTCTGTAAACAGTGCCATGATGTCCCTGACCAAAAAGCTCTACTTTTGTCTCATCTGTTCACAGTACGTTCTCCCAGGAGGATTATGGTTTTGTCACGTAAGCTTTGGCATCCTCCAGTCTTGCTTTTTATGCCTTTGTGTCAGCAGTGGTGTCCTCCTGGGTCTCCTACTATAGCTACTACTCCTGGGTCTCCTACCCTTTTCATTCAGATGGTGATGGATAGTGTGAGCTGACACTGTTGTACCCTGTGTCTGCAGATCAGCTTGAATTTGTTGGGAAGTTAATCGGGGTTCTGTATCCACTTTCAAACAACCCTTTGTTGTAATTTTTCAATAATTTTGCTGTTCTGTCTATGTCCAGGGAGGTTAGCTATAGTACCATGGGCTGTCAAGCCCCTGATATTGCACACAGTGGACACAGGAACGTTAAGATCTCTGGACTTGTAGCCTTGAGATTGTTCATGTTTTTCCACAATTTTTTTCTCTCAAATCCACAGACAACTCTTCACACTTCATTCTTTTCTCCATGCTCAGTGTCACACACAACACAAAGGTTGAGTCAACTTTTCTCCATCTTAACTGGTTGCAGGTATAATTACTATATTGCCCATACCCCTTACTTGCGGCAGCTGTGTCTAAATACAAATTAAAGGAGCATCACATGCTTGAAAAGCAGTTATTTCTTACATGGTGCCAATAATTTTGGCCAGTGCATTTTTTGGTTTCTGTGTGGGATTGTATCAGATTTGACTTTTCTTCTGTTTTTTTTTTTTTGTCTTGTTCCAACGCAAACCAAAGAAAGGAACATGTGAGCACCAAAACATTTGCAACTGCAACCATTTTCTGAGAGAAGGGTGGCATTTTCTGACAGAATTGCAAGGGTGCCAATATTTTTGGCCATGACTGTATCATTGATTTATGCTCATGTTTGGGAGACTCTGTTTGGTCTTGGTAACAAACTGCCACTCACGAATGAGGTTCTGACTACATTCCTAAGTGTACATAAAATCACACTGTTCTGGCTACTATTGATGCTTCCTCCTGTTCCCGCCTCCTGGGGAATTTTTGAACCACTGGCTGTTAGTGGTTCATTAAACCTGATGGCCTGTTCCAGCACTTGCAAAGAATGGCTGAAATCCTGTTTCTTAGTGTAACAAAATTCATTATTTCAGTCCATTCTTAGTTGGCAAATAAAAAGTCTTTTTCATGATACTTGGGATGTGTGCATGCCCCCAAGAATTGTGGTGGAGATTTTTTATTTGCCAGCTCAGAATGGACTGAAAGCTATGATTATTTTTACAATAAGCAACAGGACTTCAGTCTTGTTACTATTTCCATAATGTGACCTTACTGTTGTTGGAAGTGATACGTAAAACTCAGCATACATTTGAGTAGATGCCTGTCTTTGCACAGGGGGGAGAGAGAAAATCTCAGTTTTCCTACACTGTCCTCTACCTGCTCTGACCTTCCTTTGACCTTAGATAGCTATTCTTAGGGTCGATGACATCACTTCCTTCTCCATCACAGGTTTCTCTTGCCCCTCCAAGGAGGAAACATCTTGCATTTGTTCTGTGGATATGAAAAGGGTGGCCATGGTTCCTAATATCTTCAACTAAGTCAGTTGGAACTAAGACTTCTATAACCTTTCCTATCTCAAGTATGTTTCTCTAATAATTCCTTATTTTTTTCAGAAAGACATGTGGATGTAATTCCTTTACCAAAGGAGAAGTGTCCTCAGGCAATTAGCCAACGTTTACGTTGCTCCTGTATTGTTGCACATGGTCTCTCCAACAAACATGACAAAGGTCATGCTACAATCAAGCTCCAGCTCTTACTGAAGTACTCAAACAAGGTCAGGAGGGAACTTTGCGGCTTCTAGGATCATGCCCCATATCCTTTTTGTGCCTGTCTTTGAAACTGGAGGCTTCATGATCTGTAGCTACAACATTTGGGGTGCTTACTCTCATACTTATGTTCCACCACTAAGAGTCTTCTATAGAGTTTGATAGCACTTCCAGGTTTTAGATCAATAATGGGGTTTGATGAGCACACATGTCACATCTTATAATAAGTATGGGAAATGGATGCTCTTTCAGAACATTACTACAAATGGATAATTTTCTTTTCTATTAGTTTAAAGTTCTTTTTCCTGCAGTTGCTGTCAACTGAGTAACAGGAAATACTTGATGAAATGTTGAGAAGATTTCAATCTATGTGATATCAAGGGTTATTTGGTCTTTTCTTTGTGTCTGAGGAGCAATATGATTAAACTTGTCAGAAAAACAAGTAGGCAGCTGATTGATTTTTAAGGAGAAACTGGTGCCTTCTGTGCTATGATCAATGTGCCTGATTTACAGAGAATAAACTGTCAAACACAATGCCCACCTGCCCTATCTAACACTTCTTTTGGAGCAGAAACTGAACAGTAGCGTTTGAAAGCTGAAAGAATGAAAAGCTTGTGAAAGCCTGATGTAATGCAGGAGAAACTTCATTTTCAAATCTTGATTCTCTCCAGAGATTCCATCCAACTTGCAAGGGGCCTCACAGGTCATCTAATAAAGCGATCCCCAATGTTTTTTGGTCTGTGGACTGGCTGGTGAAGGTGGGGCACCCCCCATGGACTGGCTGGTGAAGGTGGGGCACCCCCCCCATGCTCGGGCGCATGCACAAGCGGCAGTGCGGCATGGCACTTGTGTAATTTAGGACCATGGAAGCCAATGTAAAAAGCCCAGTGCAACCCTCGCCTGCCAGAGCCTCCCATGCAGGCAATCCGAGCCAAGCAGCCTTTCTGCTGGCCGTCCCCTTGTCTTGGCCTGCAGCATTCTTCACAAAAGGAGACTTTGTGATGGGCTGCCTCTGGACCCACCGCAGGACGCGGAAAGGGGGCTCTGCCTCTCCCGGCCAGCAGGGAGGCTTGCATAGCCTGCGCGCGTGCTCTCCCACTGAGTACTCCATCTCTTTCCCCCCCCACATCCCTTTCCCCCTCACCACACAGACACACACACACACTCCTCTCGATCCCCCTGAGAGGGGCAACGGTAAGAGGTCTTCTCCACCCACACCCTCCTCCTTGCCAAGCCAGCAGAGCTTACCCACCTATTTCCTCTGGCAGTAGGGCTGGGCCGGGGCCGGGGTGGGGAAAGGAAGCAAAGTGGAGTCGTGCTGCTGGTGATGGTGGTGGGTTTTTGTTTGCTTGTTTGCTTTTGGCGGGAGTCCCACTGCCCCACGGGAGGGGAGGAGAGAATCAGGCTCGTTCTCTTTGTTCCTGTCTGTGCTCCTGCCGCCCGTTCGCCCGCCCCCCGGGTTAGGGCTCCAGCAGTAGCTGGAAGTAGCCCCTTTCCTGCCCATGGTGGCTGGCAAGCCCTGGGAGACCTCCCTGGGGGTCCCCACCACCGCGATCCGCACCTTCGGAGCTCTCAAAGGGCTTCCTCTGATGTCGGGGGGGGAACCCCTCTGAGAGCTCCGAAGGCAAAAAGGCAGGGAGAAAGGGTGGGAAATTTGAATTTCCAGCCCTTTCTCCCTGCCTTTTTGCAGGGAGTCATTTACGAACGGCTCCGTTAGCAAAAAAAAATGGCATTCACTTGCGAACAGAGCCTCAACCTCATTGGTAGGTCGAGGCTTCGTTCGCAAGTCGATGCCAATTTTTGTCAACGGAGCCATTCATAAATCGAAAAGTTCGCATGTAGTGACGTTTGTAAGTCGAGGGTTGACTGTATCTGTGGGGGTGGCATGGCTTGGAACCCATCCCCCACAGATACAGGGGACCTACTGCATTTCGTGCTGTAGAGCAAGGTATAGATGCTATACCTTTTGGAAGCATGTAAGACTGTGTGGCAACAGATGTATTAAAAAAAAGCCATTGCAGGACAGAATCTTTGTATTATATGACATTATAATGATTTTCAAGGCCATGATTACCTGATGAGAATCCCAGTGATTCACATATATAAGTTCAATGTCCACTGGGACTGTCTGAAAACACACACCGCTCTCAACATAATTACTTCAAAATTGCATAGCTTTGGGAATTGTGCACATGACTGCCACAAACATCTGAAGATAAAGCCCTGTATTATAAAATTTTACCTACCAATTTGAGCAAGTCAATTAGTTTGTGAACATCTTCTCCAGTGGAAAGATCTACAAAATCTTTTGGTAGTCTGTAGCTGAGATAGGGACTAGGCTGGACAGTCAGGTTGCTGTTTGTATAACGGAATGATGGACAGTCCTAAATTCAGGGGGAATAAACATGAAATACCAGATTAAAATCACTACTGTATTGATCTGAAATTCTCTGCACGAATCTCACAACATACTGTACTCTGTAACACACTGGAGAAGCTTAATTCAGCTAGTTGTATTTTACCAATAATTTTCTAAATGCACATTGTGTTAGGAAATGCTGCACAGTGTTTTGCAGCAGTCCAATGTTTCAAGACTTCACAGAGCTTTAGTCAACAGCTGAATTTGGAGGAGGGCTATTCTGAGAATGGATGAGTTCAAATTTGCCTGCTGGCGGAGTCTATTCCCAAAGAGCTGCCTCTGCACCCTCCCACTGCCCGTTTAATTGGCAAGGTGGGGGTAATAGGATTGCTCACAGTGCCCCCTGAGCCTCTGGCTGCCTCCCATTTCTGTAACAAGGACTGAGAAATCAGCATTCTCAGTCCTTGAGCTGAAAATGGAACTGACAGTTCAGTTTTATGGTGAAGCAGAACCCATCATTTATAAATGAAGTAACATGAGAAAATGAAATATTGTTAAAGGTATAAGGCAAATGTTCATAAATTAAAGTGAGCTGCAGAGAGAATTCTATTACCCGTCAGAAATTATGTTTCTGCCAGGAGCACAGAATGTTATGAGCACCTTGAAAAAGAAGGATTGTAACTTGGGATGCCAGTTTTACATTAATCTTGTGCCGCACTTTTCCCCCCAGACACCTAGAAGTTCTTGCATCCCCATATGCAGAAGCTCGTGAATAGAGTTTGTAAAGGGTATCTCCCCATCACTCCTACTGTTCAAATGTAGTCATGAGAGAGAACAATCAATTGATTGGTTGACTGGCCCATTTTATTTGGCCTGCCATGACCCTATCAAGTTTTAATCAAAGTATGACAGCAGGTTTGGTTTACTTCATTTACACACAACCTCCCCCAACAGCTTTATTAAAAAGAAAATTTGAGACAAATGCCGTATACTACATAAATGTTTCCATTGGGGTAGTTATGTGTGCAGCAGCAGTACCAAGAGACTTATATCATCTTACTTTAGCATTTTGTATTTGGCCTAAACTTCTGTGGACTATATCAGTGTTCCCCAACCTTGGGCCTCCAGATGTTCTTGGACTACAGCTCCCAGAAGCCTTCACCACCTCTGCTAGCCAGGATTTCTGAGAGTTGAAGTCCAAGAACATCTGGAGGCCCAAGGCTGGGGACCACTGGACTAATGATTGTATCTAGTGCCAGTGGGCTGTTGTTCATGAACTAGAAATGGGCACAAATCATCTGAGAACGGAAGCACACATTACTGCTGTGACTGGTCACACAAAGAGAAGGAGATGAGCAGCACGCACTGGCTGGTGAGTGAGGGAGCCAGGTGAGTGGTGGGGAAAGGGAATGCGCAGCACTTGCATGTGCTGGATTATGGAGAAAGCCAGAGAGTTCCAGAAAAACATCTACTTCTGCTTCATTGACTACGAAAAAGCCTTTGACTGTGTAGACCACAACAAATTATGGCAAGTTCTTAAAGAAATGGGAGTGCCTAACAACCACCACCACCACCACCACCACCACCATCATGATTATGATTTATTTTATTTTATTTATACCCCGCCTATCTGGTCATTACAACCACTCTAGGAAGCTATTATTATTATTATTGGATTTCTACCCCGCCCATCTAGACCAAAGGTCTACTCTAGGTGGCATCCTATCTATCTCCCGAGAAATCTATATGTGGGACAGGAAGCAACAGTTAGAACTGGATATGGAACAACTGATTGGTTCAAAATTGGAAAAGGAGTATGACAAGGTTGTATCTTGTCTCCCTGCTTATTTAACTTATATGCAAAATACATCATGTGAAAGGCCAGACTGGATGAATCCCAAGCCGGAATTAAGATTGCCGGAAGAAATATCAACAACCTGCAATATGCAGATGATACCACTCTGATGGCAGAAAGTGAGGAGGAATTAGCCTCTTAATGAGGGTGAAAGAGGAGAGCACAAAAATGGTCTGAAGCTCAACATTAAAAAAACTAAGATCATGGTCACTGGTCCCATCACCTCCTGGCAAACAGAAGAGGAGAATGGTCAAACAGAATGGTCATCTAAAGATGACCATTAGAGGCATCCCTTTTACCTGTTTTCGTATTCCAGGTCCCAGAATACTCCAGGTATTCCCCAAGCAGAATTCCAGGAGTTTCAGTTGATAAACATACACCTGCAGAGAGCTAACTTCCATTCACCCAGGGCAAGCCCTACCTCTGAGGCTGGATGATCTTCTCAGGTCTGTTGTTATTGTTTTTAAAAGGAATCTGCTGCAATACTTCCTGGTAGTCATAGTTTCCATGCCCATTAGGCACAATAGAGGAGGCCTCATAACCCTTCCTATCCCAAGCATATTTCTCTAAATAGTTTCTTATTTTCTTAGAAAGAAGTCTGCGTGTGCTTCCTTTACAAAAGGGGAAGTGTATTCTGGTAATCAATGTTCAAGGCAATTCTAAAAAATGAGGGCAGCTCAAACAAAAAAAATGTAATTTTTACATTGGACCAGCATGGTCAGTATGAAAGTTGGCACAACTTTAGCAGACAGTCTGGTCTTGCTCTGTGCCGAATTTGGGGAAGTATGGACACAAAATTTTTGAGTTATGATTTTTTAGAAATAAAACTATATTATCTCCCTGCTCAGAAATAAGTAACCCCAAATGACCCCAGATTTAAAATAAATCACATAAACTTAAAAGACCAATCTTGCTTATCTTGAAAGATAATTCTTGGCCCCACCTCCTTTTTTTATTCAAAGAATCCAGGCTGTAGAGGCTGAAATATGGGAGAAACTGTGATTTTGTTACAACACTGAGCATGTGTGGTACAGGCTTGCCAGCAAGAGCTTTGGGAAATGATACACTGTATTGTAGCTAAGAACTGTAAGTCAACTAACCATCACAGCTATTATGGAAATAGTAAAAAAAGAAGGGGGTTGATTAAAGAAAGTGAGAGACTAGAGCAGCAATGGCAAACCTATGGCACACGTGCCACAGCTGGCACACACAGCCATCAAGAAATACTTATCCATCTTACCAGATTTCGGCACTCCCCTCTGCTGATGCAGTGGTCCAGCGGAGGGGTGCAATGGTGGCCATTACCAATCTAGCCCAATGGGGGATTGGAGGATGGGTAAGTATTACTGTTAATACTATCCCTAGACCAAAAAAAAGCATTTAACCCTTGCAGTGCAGGGCAGTTGTTTTTTCTAAACTAAAACCTCATTATTCAAGTTTAATTGCAGTGTTAGCACTTTGAAACAAATAAGTTGGTTTTGTGTTGCAGTTTGGGCACTCGTGCTCAAAAATGTTTGCCAGCACTGGACTAGAGTGTCCTCCAGAAGAGGACATGTATCTGTCATGTATCATCAGGGAATTAACATACAATTTTGTAAGGCATGTTCAATTTCTCCATACCTTAGAAAAGCAGATAACTGAGTTTTGTTCTAGAATGTTTCATAAACATCATCTCAGTATTTTTAAGATCAGTCTCCAGACACAGGCTTTCAAATGATAAATCAGCTCCACATGCGGGGCTATCTGAACTTTTGAGCATGTCAATTAGGACCCAATTAGCTGACACTTAAGCTAACATTTTCATTCATCCAGGCCAAACAACCTATTTCAGATTTCCCCCGGCTTGGTGCCTCTTTGTAAATGGTAGTGAGCACTACATGGTATCCTAGAGACCATCTTCACTGCTGTCATTGGTGTTTTCAACATTTGGGTTGCCCTTTGCTATATGCTATGGTCATATAGGCACAATATTGTGCATCAATATGGGCACATTTCCTGGTGTTTTAAATCATTGATAGAGAAGAACTGAATCATTATCTGAATAATTCAGCTTTAATGGGAAGTTGAGAAAACCATTTCCAGCAAGAGAAAAATTGTTCTGGTGGATATGTGTGTGACAAACCCAGACCTACTGGGATATGCCACACGTTAACTAAGCTGCCACCAACCATTCCCTGTAAGAAGTCACACAGACCAGGGATGGATTTTTAACAAATAAAAGAACAAGGTTTATTAAATAACACACAGGGAAAAATAAAATGATCAGGTGAATAAGATACAGTAACGTGGCTTAGTCTCAATCATACATACACACAGTTTGGTTCACACAGAACACTTAACTTGAAGCACAGACCCTGAACCTATCAGTTCTGGCTAACCATACAGACACCTGAACCTATCAGGTTGGTACTGACTGACACACAGTAGTACCCTGTCTGACACACAGACTCCCACTCAAGCTTCTTCTCTCAGCTCTTCTCCTCCAGCTCTCCACACACGCTCCACATATATATACAGTACAGCCCCTCCTCCTGATGTCCCGCCTTCCACTCCCCATAGGATGGAACTTTCCCTCCAAACCCATGACAGACAGGTAACATCAGTGCTGTATGTAACACCTCCCCTCTTTATAAGTTGTTTTGTAGGGGGAAAGCTAACGTGCTTTTTCCCAAAAAACAACCTGAATCCAAAACATACAAAAACATTTATACATACAATATCATACTTACTTATACTTACATTCTAAGTTAACCATATCAGTTAGGCATTTAAACATTTACCATATACATTACATCAAGTTACCTTTATTCATACAAACCAAGTTCAAAAAACAGGTACATTTAACTTTTTGTCATCAATATATATACATAGTCCATGTTTCTTTCGCCGTCTTCATTCTTCAGGTCTTCTTGACAAGGCGTCAGCAACACAGTTCACTGACCCTCTGACCACCTTCACTTCAAAGTCATAGTCCTGCAGATTTAAAGCCCACCTCATAAGTTTACTATTGTGGGTTTTCATTGTCTTTAACCATTGCAGTGGTGAATGGTCAGTGCACAGAACAAAATGTCTTCCCCAGATGTAAGGCTTGGCCTTCTGGATCGCGTAGACTATTGCCAGGCACTCCTTCTCCACGGTTGCCAAATGTCTCTCACCTTTCTGGAGTTTCCTACTCAGGTAGGACACTGGATGCTGGTCACCATTCTCATCCTCCTGGCAAAGAACTGCTCCTACCCCGCTGTTAGACGCATCGGTGTAGATGATGAACTCCCGGTCGAAGTCTGGAGCACGCAGCACTGGATAGTTGATTAGCGCCTGCTTCAACCTCTGGAACGCCTCCTCACAGTCGCTGGTCCACGGGATGCGGTCATCAGCCTTCTTCCTCGTCAGATCGGTCAGCGGAGCCGCAATCTCGCTAAACCTCGGGATGAACTTTCTGTAGCAGCCCACCAACCCAAGAAATGATTTGACCTTTTTCTTGGTGTTGGGTCTAGGCCAATCACGAACAGCTTCTATTTTGGCCTCTAGGGGTTTTATCACTCCTCCCCCTACCATGTGACCCAAGTATTTTATTTCTGGGCTACCCAGCTGACACTTGCTGGCCTTTACTGTTAGCCCTGCTGCACTTAACCTCTGCAGCACTAACTCCAGGTGTTTCAGGTGATCTTCCCAGGTATTACTGAAGATCCCTATGTCGTCAATGTAGGCCACAGTAAAGTCACTGAGCCCTGCCAAGGTCTGATCCATCAGCCTTTGGAATGTGGCTGGTGCATTTCTGAGACCAAAGCTCAGGACTCGAAACTCATAGAGACCAAAAGGGCTGCAAAAGGCAGTCTTTTCTTGATCCCTGGGATCAATTCTTAATTGCCAATATCCCTTTACCAGGTCCAATGATGAGATGAACCGACAACCCCCTATGGTTTCAATCAGGTTGTCTAGCCTGGGCATTGGGTAGGCATCAGGAGTGGTTACGCGGTTTAATTTCCTGTAATCAACACAAAACCTAATGCTCCCATCAGGCTTGTCCACAAGGACTATCGGAGAGGACCAAGGACTAGAAGAGGGGACGATTATGTTTTCCCTAAGCATCTCGTCCAGCTCCTTCCGCACCTTGTCCCTATAGGGTCCCGTTACTCGGTATGGGGATATTGCCTGCGGGGGTGCATCCCCTGTGTGGATCCGATGCATCACTCCCTTCACTATCCCCGGCTTGTTGGAAAACACCTGTTGATATTTAATGAGCAGCATTTTTAGTTCTTGCTGCTGGTCTTGGGTGAGTGCAGGACTGATCTTTACCTCCTCTGGGTTGTATTTTACTTCCCCTCTACCCTCCCAGAAGGGTAATTCAGCTTCCTCACTCTCAGCTGCTTTTATCGCAAATAAAACCCTCTGTTCCCCTCTGTAGTAGGGTTTTAGGGCATTCACATGAACCACCCTCCTTGCTTGGTTCTCCTCATGCTCTATAAGGTAGTTCAGGTCTGACATCTTGGAAATGACCCTATATGGTCCTGCCCATTTGAGCTGCAGTTTGTTCTCTCTGCAGGGCCTAAGCCAAAGCACTTCCTCCCCTGGGTCAAAGTGCCTCTCTCTAGCTTTGTGGTCATACCATGTTTTCTGTCTGACCTTCTGAGCTTGCAGGTTTTCTGCTGCCAGTTCTAGGTTTCTCTTTAGGTCATTCATCAAGGTGTCTATGTATGTCACAACATCTTGTGGGTCATCCTGGGTGATCTGCTCCCAATTTTGTTTGATCAGATCCAGGGGCCCTTTCACCCTTCTCCCAAATAAAAGTTCAAATGGACTGAACCCGGTACTGGCTTGTGGCACTGATCGATACGCAAACAAAAGGGATTGCAGCTTCTGGTCCCAATTGTTTGGATTCTCTGCCAAGTAAGCCCTAATCATGCGCATTAGAGTCCCATTGAACTTCTCAGTTAACCCATTACTTTCAGGGTGATAGGCAGTGGTTTCCTTGTGTTTAATTCCACAGATTTGCCATAACCGTTTCATGAGCTTCGATGTAAACGATGCGCCCAAATCTGTGATTATTTCTGAGGCAAATCCCATCCTGGACATATACCCCACCAAGACATCTGCCACTGTGTTAGTTTCAATGTTAGTCAAGGGTATGGCTTCAGGGTACCTCGTGGCATGGTCCACAATGGTGAGAATGAACCTGTTCCCCCTCTTTGTGGCCTTGGGCAAGGGTCCCACAATATCCACCCCTATGCATTTGAACGGAGTGTCAATCACAGGCAAAGGGCACAACTTTGCTTTGGTCCTGTCGCGGTTATTCCCCTGCCTTTGACACACATCACATCGTTTACAGAATTCTTTGATCTGCTTCCCTATTTCAGGCCAGTAAAAATTCTGTGTGATTCTCTGCTGTGTTTTGTTCACCCCTAAGTGCGCAGCAAACATGTCAGAGTGCCCCCTTTGTAAGATCATGGGGCGATACTTTTCAGGTACCACTAGCTGACTTCGGATCCCATCTCCCCCTTTTGAGATATCCCTCAGGGTCTCTCTATACAAAATCCCCTTTTTCTCTAGAAATCTCACTGGGGTTTCAGGTGTTAGCTGGGCGTCAGTCACCTGTTCAAAACACTTTTGGAGAGTGGCGTCTGCCTTTTGCTCTTGGCCAAATCGGCTGTCTGTGGTTAAGGTTTCCACCACAGCTTCTGAACTCCCCTCTGCTTCCGTCTCTGGCTCATCATTACCCCCCTGAACTGTCCCCGTGGTGGCTTGTGAACGTGTAATCACTAGCACCCGTTTCACATGTTCAGCCAGGTCATTTCCCACGAGCACGGCTGCTGGCAGAGTTGATGAAATTGCTAGCCGCCAAACTCCCCTCCAGCCTTGAAAGTTCACAGGTACCTCCGCTACTGGCAGTGAGATCACCTGCCCCTCAATCCCTGCCACCTTCATGCTCTCATTTGGGATTATATATTCCCTAGGAATAATATCTGGATGGCACAGGGTCACCTGGGAACAAGTGTCCCGCAGCCCCCGATACTGATGGTCAAGTATTCCTACGTCCACCCCTGCTGTTTCAAACAACTGAGAATCTGTTCTCACGAGCAAGCATCGCTTGACCTCCACAAGAGGACCATTTTCCTCAGCCTGATCAGCAGATGTACTTGTTCCAGATTGAGTAGCCATGGCAACAGGCTCCCTCAGTGACAATGAGCCTTGCTCTTTCTGGACACAGAACACAGCTTTTGGCTTGGTTCCACTCGAATCCTGAGGCATAATTCCTTTTAGCTGCTTTAATTTCTCACACTCTGAGATTAGATGGCCCTTTCCCTGACAGAAATAACATTTTCTGCTATATTTTGAGTCTTTCTCATCCTGTTTTGGTTTTCCCTCCAAAATCTGAGGTCTTGGTTTCATGTCTGAGGGCTTCCCTTCACCATGGGCCCCTCCCCCTTGCTGGCTTTTCCCTGGTCCCTGAGAGTACTTGCTGTAGGTTTCTTTAGGTTTCCCCATCGCTTTCCCCTCACCCAAGGGCTTTCTTATTTGGGAAATAAAATCTGCGATCTCGGCTGCTTCTGCCACAGATTTCGGTTTCCTTTCCCTCACCTGGAATTTCAGTTCCCCATGCAGGACTGAATAGAACTGTTCCAGCGCTATCAAGTCTTTGAGCTGCTGAAAGGTCTCTGTCCCCTCCTGAGATAGCCATTTCTCTAGCAGCCTCACCAATTGGGCCCCCACTTGGGTAAAAGTCTGCTCTGGTTTCTTGGTGATTGACCTGAATCTTTGCCTCAGCTGTTCCGCATTTATCCCATGTCTAGCAAACACCAGTTTTTTAAACTCTGCAAAATCTTTCATCAGTTCCTGTGGCATCTCTGAATAAACTTCAGCAAGGCTGCCACTGATTAAAGATCGCATGATGGTCATCTTCTCAGTTTCCCTTACTGAGAAGTCCACAAACGCTCTTTCCACTAAGGAAAAGAACACCTCAGGACAATCTCCCTTGTGGTACACAGGGAATTTCTTCAGGTCAGCTTTAGACAATTGGCCTCCCTCAGAATCCCTATTGTTATTATTGTTCTGATTCATCAGTTCCAATCTTCTTAACTCAAACGCCATTTTCTCTCTCTGCAATTCCAATTCAAATTGCCTTTGTTTCTCTCTTTCCCTTTCCTCCATTTCCCTCACCCTCAGTTCATGCTGTTGGGCTAGGAGTATCTTTCTGAGTTCTGGGTTCTGCTCTCCTGTGCTGTCACCCTGCACTGAGCCAAATTCATCCTCAGAACCTTGGTCAACCTGGGGGTCTTTCACTTCACCCATTTCTGCCATTTGGCTTCGAGTCAAGGGCATAATCCCCCCCCCCAGAACAGGCTGCTTTCAAAAGTCAAGCCTCAAAATAAAGCGACCACTTTTTTTTTTCTTTTGCCTCAGAACCAGCTTTCTCTATAGATTGCTGCTGTCCTTCAGCACTAACTTGCAACAGTTGCGAGTTAGAGTCTACCCCCCTCTGCTGGGCCTCGCAGCAGGCAGGCTAAATCACTTCTACTTTACAATTTTGCCTCAGCTTTTTTCCCGCCAAAACAGGCTGCCTCAGAGCTCCCTAATCTAGCCCCCAATCTGAGGTTACACGTTCTTCTACTAGTGCACCTCCCCGTGAGGCACACCTAGAAGATTACCTACGCGCTCTCAGATTGTCCCTGACTAGACCCCCCTTGCTCTGGGCACACTTGCCAAGGCTTTGCTGGACTGCTGGACAACTGGACCAGTCGTATCCCACACGCTGGACACCAATCAATGTGACAAACCCAGACCTACTGGGATATGCCACACGTTAACTAAGCTGCCACCAACCATTCCCTGTAAGAAGTCACACAGACCAGGGATGGATTTTTAACAAATAAAAGAACAAGGTTTATTAAATAACACACAGGGAAAAATAAAATGATCAGGTGAATAAGATACAGTAACGTGGCTTAGTCTCAATCATACATACACACAGTTTGGTTCACACAGAACACTTAACTTGAAGCACAGACCCTGAACCTATCAGTTCTGGCTAACCATACAGACACCTGAACCTATCAGGTTGGTACTGACTGACACACAGTAGTACCCTGTCTGACACACAGACTCCCACTCAAGCTTCTTCTCTCAGCTCTTCTCCTCCAGCTCTCCACACACGCTCCACATATATATACAGTACAGCCCCTCCTCCTGATGTCCCGCCTTCCACTCCCCATAGGATGGAACTTTCCCTCCAAACCCATGACAGACAGGTAACATCAGTGCTGTATGTAACAATGTGATGCATGGAAAATGAATTCTGATGTTCAGGCATGAAAAAGACTACAGGAATCAAGAAAACCTGCTTAATGTGGCACTTTTTAAAAAAAAAAAAAATTAACATTGATTTGATTCTTACCTGTTCCATGGCTGCACCTTCACTCTGGTCATCTTTTAAAATGTTCCCAGACCTCAGTTCCTCCCAGGTAAAGAGTAGAGAATCTGTTACTTCACCAAATGGATTAAAATCGATCAACCACACTCTGCCCTGCAGGAATTAAAATAGTAGAGGTAATGCATAAGTCTGTTCATAGGGGACAACATAAAAATACATTCCGGAATATAATGAAAATTCAAGATAGCACTGATTTGCATGCTCATTTAAGTATAACTATATTTTATTGGCCAAAGTCCTGTTTTATGTGCAGTAGTTGCACTTACACCATGGCAGAAATGCTTTCCCTGAAGCACTTCTGCTAATGTATTGTGCAATCAGTCATGCTGGGATACTGTACAATATTTTTTTTCAAATCTTAATAGTGAGCACACCTTGCTCAGCAGAGATCTTGTCATTCATCAACATTAATTAGGAGGAATACACAGAGTTCCATATGTTTCCAAGATTTCAAAATTGCACTTTTATGACCTTTTTTTAACCTAATATAAATTTGTATGGTGCCAAGGATTACAGTCAGCATTTATTATTAACAGCATCTAGGAAATGTTTTTTTTTTTCAAATCAAGTAATCTGTTTCTTTTTGGATGATTGTGACCAAGAGTACGTGGTGGGGAGGAAAGTTAGCTACTCCCTCTCCTTGATCTGGTAAAGCAACGGCACAAGGGCTGTCTTAACTGCAGTCTGCAGACACTTTGGCCAGAGAATATCCTCTTTCCCCATACCTGCTTTAATTACAGTTGAGGGTAAACTTAGTATTTTTTAGAGACTAGTAACATCTGATACTAAGCAGGTTCTCCATCATCAGACTTCCTAATCATTTCAAACATTAATTTAAGTATGTGGCTTTGTCATTCTCCCCCATGGGATTAAGAGGGAAATTCATGTTCAGGATAAGTGTATAATCCTGTTATTTTCTCCTAAGCTCTTAACAATGGTTTTAAAAATTCTGATGCTCCAGAGAACCTTCTCTTAAGTGGGTCCTGTTGCATGTCTTCAGCTGCAACTCCCACCAGCCCTGGCAAATGGCCATGATGGAAGCTGGAATCTAAGCTCTTTTGAGAGACTCATGCTGGGGAAGATCCTATATGAAACTTCAAATTGGTGAATGCAGAAACAGTCAGCAGCAAAATGTCACAGCAAATCTTTCAGGCTCATGCAAAACACATACTCAAACATTATTTTCTACCATAATAACTTTTTAAAAAATATATATTGTCAGAATATAGAAATTTTGTAGGCCTGAACATGTATAAGTGTTTCATTAACGAGCTGCCATTGTGCACAGATGTGAGAATGCTGAATCACTCTGGAGATGACGCAATGTCTTGAAACCAGAAGAAGACCAGGTGCAAAGGATGAAGTCATCTGTCTTCTGATTGGACTAAAAATGCCATGTACATGTATATAAGTGGACTGTATCTTTGTGTCTTTCTCTTCCTCCTCTACCACTTGCTGCCATGCATTATGCCCGATTGTATAAAGAGTTCCTGCCATGCTGTTGAGATGCCTGCCTGTTAATATCTGTAAATACTTGTAAATACAACCGTCTTGCAGCAAAGAAGAACTTGTAAGTGTCTTCAATAATTCTGCGTATTTCTACTGTTGCCAAAATCCGTGACATATATATACTTTGTAATGAAACTAGTTCCTCAGTACATTGGTAACAGGACCATTTGGGTGGTACGCGTCTCTGAAAACCCACAGGTGTTCAAGATGATCTCCTTGACACAGGTAATTATTCCAGGCTGAACCATAGAAGGCAATATAGCTTAACAATCACCCTATATTTGATTTTTTAAAGATTGATTGATTGATTGATTGATTGATTGATTGCCTGCCTGCCTTTGCTTTACCACTGTCCTGGGCTACACTGTATTCCTTATCTAAAAAACACTTTATAACATTTATCTTTCACTCCCAATGCAGCTGTTTCCTGAAGAAAGATTAATATTCTAGAGAACAGAACTCTTTATGATTGAACAATATGAAAGGACACCTTCTGTGGCCTTTCTCTCGCTATCTAAAATATAACACCTAAGGGCTGTCTATCTTCTCCAAGTACAGAGGAGAAACAGAACCTGCAGGGTTTTCTCTGTGGTGATGGAAAAGCAGAGCTTCCAGTAGGTATAGCTCAAAGGGATCTCTTAACTTCAGATATAATCCTTCCACCAAATGCAATATATTATCTGGCCTTGCTGGAAAATTAGATAACACAACCCCTTGGCCAGTAAGATGAAAGAATAACATTTTCAGCAAGATGTGGTAGGGAAGGCTGTCAACATCCTACAGATAAGAACAGTCAAACTAAACTAAGTTGCTTGGGAGTTTACAAAGATGTGAGTAGATCAGCCTTGTAAATAACAGGGGAAAAATAGAAAAACTGAATAGCCTGTAGATGTTTTTTTAATTAGTGATCCCTCCCTGCAGTCTGACACACAGATTGCTAACTTCCGTGGAGAGTATTAGAAACTTTTGCTAGAAGAGAGGTAGGTTATACTGCCCATCCACCAAAAACCCACTGCATTTATATTTTAGCAATATTCAAGTCTGATTTCAATACGGCTACTCCCAAGATCTGCTTGCAATGGAGCTGACCTACTGGAAACTAAACAGTGTCCTTTACAACCAGGATCTTGATTATTAGTAACACTGAAGTTTTGGCTTAGAAATTGTTTCTTTACGTTGTCCTCTGATTGCAACTACACAGTATGTAGACAAATTTCTATCCACAGCAATGGGAGTTCAAAGGCAAATAAATGGTGCTGGGATTAAAGGTGTGTGTGGGGGGGCATTGTAGATTCACATGTTTATATCTGTATACTACAGTTCTTTGTTCACCATAGTGACAATTCTTTGTTCACCGTAGTGACTGGTCTGGTCTGATCTGGACATTAAGGTTTTTAAGAATTATAAAAAAGAAAATTGAAAAGCATGAATAGAGCTACAGCAGGATTGGCCTCGGTGAGTCACTGAAAAAGTGTGGGGTGCTTTAGCAATCAGTGTGGACCTTTGACAGCAATGCTGCTTAAATTTCAAGTCCTCATCAATCAGATAGACTGCTCCTATTCTTGAGGAATGAATCAGCTGAGAAAGTGATACACACATCCTTGCAGTCTAAGGAATGCCACTCTGTCTAGGATCTTGCCCTCTCCAAATCCAGGTTTGCAACTATCACCTTGAAAGTGTCCCTAAATATCCAGTCTTCAAAGCCACCTGGCATACTTTAAAGCTATGCAAAAAAAAATAAAACTACTGCTGTAAATTTCAGGTGCAAATTGCTGCAGAAAGTCAGCACAGGCATTTCCTGTCACATGCTGAATGACACAACTGATGTGTGACAACAAATGACTTCTGAACTTTTAATCAACAACTGAGACTTGTGACTTACGCCAACATGCATAACTAATAGGATTCTGGGCAATGTATGATTGTACATCCCCCCTTCCCTGTCTCTATCCTCAAATAAGGCAACAAACACATTTCAATAAGATATCTCTGAAAGGGTGGAAGCAGATATTATCTTTAGATCTGGAAGACAACTACAGTAATTAATTTCCCAGGTGCCTACGGCAGAGTAGTTCTATTACATGCTCTGCAATTTTTTTGTTCATGTTTAAAGAATTATATTTTGGGGAGTAATAGCATTACCTCTTCTAAAGCAAAAGGGTTGCAATTAAAACCAGCTTTAAGATTAAGCTCAGGAATTTTACAGTAAACCCTGCCAGGTAGTTGCTATTTTAAAGCTTTATCAATGTTGTAATAGCAAGCAACCAAGGAAACAACATATTAATAGCAGAATGGCTGCACAAAGCCAAATATAACTTAACTGATTTCAGAAATTCATTACTTATTTAATCATCAATACTTAATCAAGTTTAAAAAAATTGTCACTTTGAGTAAAATGTTACCAGAGCTCAAATTAAACAAAGCAGTACGCTGTATGAAACACTAATAAATAAACTAGTAGATTTAGCTGGTTCAAATAGCGCAACAAAAATCCACACTATCAAGCTCAGGTCCTATATCTGGTTTGATAAGGAGTGTATTGATGCAAAAAAAAAACCTGGTAACAAAGCAAAACTTGAATAGAAAAGAAGGAAAGGCTTGATATGGCAAGCTATAACTAACAATTTGGCAGAATAACTTAAGCATAAATAAGGATGCAGCTATTATTGCAGAATAAATTCAAATGGGCTTAAATAAAGAATTTAGATATGTTATGTAATAATGGCTGAAAACCAGTAGAAACCTGCAACTAAGAAATCAGTGAGGATTTGGTAAGTCCTCTGTAAGTTCCCTTGATTCAATGGGCCTACTCTAGTTGCAACTTACTATTACCACTGAATTTTAGCCATTCAGTGGTAATAGAAGGCATAAACCACTGACTCTACTAGCATCAACTGCAGTCACTGACACTAGACAGCAGTTTTGATTATAGAACCTCAGTTTCTACTCCTTTCTAGGCTTTAACTAAAGCAATTTGACATAATCTATATGTGTGACATTTGTATTTATTTGCACTGTCTTCACACTAAACAACTCCCAATAAATTTCATTACAAGGCAGGCAGGCATCCAAAGTACAGTAGTAGTTTTATTTCCCCAAGGGCATTTAACAACTTGTCCAGCTTAACACAGCACATGGCAAATCTCTTTTGAAACAGAGAAGTGTGGAAATCTGTTCCTGAAATGCTGTTCAGAGTGAGGGAGGGAATCCTTTTGGCACTCACACACCTCTGGATCTCAGCTGCACTAGTCACGCTTGCTAGAAATAAATTTCAAAGAAAGTCAAAGACTGGCAGCACCCTGAGTTGCATTATGCTTGAGTACAATGTTGGTTCACTTTTTTTATATTAGAGTACCGAAGTAGGCCACATGATACCTTTGTCTTGGGAAGGAAAAGACCACAGAATAAAGTTATCTCTAATTACGTAGGAAGCAACAGAATTTGTATACAGAGAAAATGAGACGTTGCCCAACCAAAACGTTCACTTACCCAGCTGTCCCTATAGACATCAAACACAACTGGAAAGAATAAAAATAGGGTTGGGGGGAAAAGGAGAAGTTAGGTTAATATAGTTATTCTGCTAGCAGAAAGCAAAAAAGGGGGCAAATAGAACAATTTCACACCTTACATTCTGAGGCTTTTGGAAAATTCACGGTGTATTTTTCCCCTTATGCTAGGGAAGAGTGAAGGAGGCCAGGGGAAAGCTGCACCTAAAGATGTCAGCTATTTCCACTTCGTCCCTCAGCAGTTGGTACTTGCGTTAGAAGACGACAGAGGTTGTGTGTAGCCCCATCAGTCCATGGGGAACAGCCCTGTCACCTGAGCACTCGTGCCTTTCTGAAACCATGGAAACACCGGCCTTCATCACACTGCACCTCTTCATTATAAATTAACTGTGTGGCTACATTATGAATACACTGAACAACTGTTGTGCCCCATTCTCAAAAATATATGGATGAGAAGACAAACGTTTACAGAATATAACAACTACAATAATCTTGGGTCTTCTCTACTGGGGAAAACTAAATCTTACTGGACTGTATCATCATCTTTCTGTCTGACAGAGCACCCAACTTAGTGAAACACTATTCAGGGCAGTTTGCGTAATTAAGCAGAGCATACACCCAGTTAAAATAACAAAATACATACCACAAACTAAACAGAAACAGCAACGTAAGAATGACACCTGATGATTTAAAATTAAACCCAATTACATGAAACATAACATAATAAACAACATGTGCTTTGATGTAATAAAAAATAATCAATGAGCATCATTACAAATAGTAACTGTTCCTGGTTCAGCGGTTCCTCTAGCCGCCTAGAGTGGTCTTAACCAACCAGATAGGTGGGATATAAACAAAATAAATAAAAAATAAATAAAATAAATTTGCCCTTTGCATGAACAGGTGTTGTCCAGTTCTGCCTCCTCTGACAGGCACCCGTTCAGAGGCAGTGCCCTGGCTTCCCTGCCCCATCTCCTCTAGATGCTGCTTCTGAGTGGGCATCAACTGGAGGAGGCAGAGCTGGGAAGCGCTGAACACCTTTTTGTCCAAAGGATGAACCGTCATGAACTGCATACCCATCTCTAGCTTACAAATATAAAGCACAGGTCTCAAAATTAGCCTAGGAGGTTGCCAAAAGCCTCCTTAAACAACTCTGTCTTTAATAATCTTCTAAAGATCTATAAGGAGTGGGGCCGTAAAATAAGGGTAGAGAGATCATGGCCCAGGGCTGCTTGCTGGCTTTCAAGATTGGTCTGGCAGCCCCTAGCCGCCAGTAGAATCCACCCTCACAAGAAGAGGCTTTTTCTAGCAAAAAAAAAAAAAAAATTCCATTGCTTGTCTTGGAACAGTGATTAACCTTTTACACAGGTCACAGGACACCATTAAAGAGTTTAACACAGGAAAATACCAGTTCAGATGCAATTTTTATTTGACTGGTCATCATAGCTTTACTGATATCTGTCAGCTGTGCCAGAATGATAGTTTGTTTGGCACCAGAAGATAAACATTAATATTTCTGTCTATAGAAACCCTCCCTCCATTATCTTCTAATTGAAAAAAATCAATTACAAATTAGCTGATTAAAGGTCAATTATTTATTCTACGAAAGAGTGCCAACTGCTTAATCTTAGAGTATATGTTACAAAATCGTACACACCAATGCTAATAGACATCTGAAGGTTGTATGCTGTTTTTTTCCCCACTCTCTGCTCTTGGGGACTAACACTCCCACTTTACCCAAATGTAATGAATAAAATAACGTTAGAGTGTGAATCACAATCTGACAAACTACATGGGCACTTAGGGCAAAACCACAGGAAAAAGGTGCTGGAAAAATCTAGGAAAACTACTAATCCAGCCAAAGGAGCAAGCCAATTTTAACTAAAAAGCAACTTGCCTCTTTAAACCATGTGAGTGATTACAGCTGAAATTTTAGCAGTCTCTCTCTCTATACATTGTTCTCCCGCTTTTCCTAACTCCAATACATCCTTCTAGTTCTACTAGACTGCAGTCCCAATAATTTTTATGAGAAAACAACCAGCTTTATGAACAAATAAGTCTGCATTTCCGTAAGCAGACTCTATTATGAAGAGAAACTGTAACTTAAAAAAAAAAACCCTTCCTGATTTACTTACAGTCTTCATCAAAGAACTTATACTGTATGTGTTTCTTGAAAAACTCCTGGATACATCTGCAAATCTCTTCTTTTTGTTTAAAGATATGCTCATAATACTGAGTGTAGTCTCGCTGGGAAATACCTGTCAGAAAAATTATATCAGTCACCAGAACTAGTGTAACATTTAAATGGAACGCCAGGTTGTTGCAGGAATAGGAATTATGCATGCTGTTTCTTGAACAAATTTATAAAAATGAGAGTTCTCACTACTGTATTTAGCCATTCTCTTTACTTGTGTTTACAAAAGCCTTTGATCATCTTTGCAACAACAGATACCAAGGGATGTAAAATGGCCAAGCTGATCTAGTTTTTAAATAATTCATCTCCTTTACAAAACATTTAAAATGTGGTGTTTGGGACTACGGCTGAGATAATATGCCTTTGTGCTAATTACCTCAGGGCTACTTGAAATCTGGCATGACTTAAAAAATACTTCAGAAGGAGAGTAAAATATTTCACCAAGACAGTTATCCAGAAGTAGAAGCTGCTTCTCCCTTTTCTCCATCACGCTAGTCATAAGAGTGGTCAGTGAAGTTGTGAAATTAAATACAGAAAATCTGAGCAGGGTAACTTCCACACAGAGAGTCTTACAAAAGCTTGTCCAACAAAGAGCCACATGCAAACATGTTTACCTATTTCTCAGTGTTACAAATAAAGATTTCTTTGCACCCTGTTCTTCTCCCAAGGATGTCATAGTGGTATAGTCGAGCAGGAGATTGCTGAGATTGGTTAAGAGATAGCAATATGTCAAGGGGCATATTCGAACTCAGCATATGCACCAGAGTCAGTCTACTAAAATGTTCTGAGGTGGGATCAGAGAAACATTCCAGACAATCTAGCTAGTTTTCCCTTCACTCTGTAACAGCAAAGGTGAAAATCTATATAGAAGACATGAATCAGATTTTTAATTGCTTTTCTGTATGCTGAACCCAAAGAGCCATGCAAACTGAACCTGAAATTTAAAAAAAGCTGTAAAAATGTAGGTAAGAGTTCAGAATTATAAAACTCACCAACATCCCCTGACTACACCTGTTATTGGGATAGCAAAGCATCATTAACTTTTTGCTTTGTCACCTTTCATTGTAAACCACTTGAAGGATAATGTATATGGAACGATGATATACAAATAAAGTGCCTATGAACTAAACAAGGATAGAAAAAAGAAAATGACTAATGGCTAGGTCACAGTGGCTGAAATCCTGCTGCTTAATGTAGTGACTTGTGCTAGAGTAGGCCCATTGAATCAGTGAGTCAACACTTTGTAAGGTCCATTGATTCTAATGATCCAACTCTAGTTCCACCTTGCTTGAGCACAATGATTTACTAGGCCAGGGGTCTCAAACATGCGGCCCGGGGGCCATTTGCGGCCCCCGCCTTGCCTGCCCCCGAAAGCACCCACGCGTCCTCTGCTGTCAAGAGTCAAAAAAAAAAAGCCTAGCCTCACTCGCTGGCTCTCCCCCAAGACAGCGCCTCTTGCACCCTCCATCCGGTACTGCAGCCTGCCAGCCAGCTCGCATGTCTGCCGGCTGGCAGGCTGCAGTTCCAGATGGAGGATGCAAGAGGCGCTGTCTTTGGGGAGAGCCAGTGAGCGAGGCGCGCTGCTGGCCCTTTTCCCCGAGTGCCTGAGCCGTCACCGAGTGATGCCTGAGAGCGGAGCTTGCTCCCGGCCCGTCCTCGAAGAGCGCCTCCAAGCCGCCACCAGCAGCTGCCACCGCCTATTTTAGGGAAGCGGCTCTCTGGATCTCTTTCTCGGCACCCCCAGCACCAGCCCGGCCAGCGGCCGCCTCAGCACCCAGTGATGCTTCCTCCTCCTCCTCTTCATCCTGCTTCAGCCACCTCGGCTCTGGAGGCTGCCTGGGCTTGCCTCGCAACGTTTGCTCCCCTGTCGTGGTGGGGGTAGGAGCTGCTGCTGTGTGCCTTTTTTTGAGGGAGGCCCTCAGAGAAAGGTTGCCGGACCTCCGTGTGTGTGTGTGTATTTGTGTGTGCGCATGTGCCCGCAAGCACCTGTGGGGGTGCCCCGTTTTGTTTAATTTCGTGGGTACCCATGGGGGCTTTTCTCCTTTGGCAAGGCGATTCTGTGAGGGTTTTTAAAAAAGTTTTAGGTCGTGTCCTCCTCCCCTCCCCCGGCTAGGCGGTCGCTGGCGCTGCCTCCCTTCTCTGCTTCTTCATTTTGCTGCTGCTGGTGGTGGTGGTAGTGAAGAAGGAGCTGGAGGGGGTCGTGGCTGGTGAGGAGGGCTTGCACACTTCTCCTCTTTGGAGTACCAGCCGGGCTAAGGAAACTCCTGGGCCGCTTCCTTGGGCTCTTGCTCCGCTTGGCGGAAAATCTGGTGCAGCCCAGCCTCACCCAGCCTCTGCCTCCAGCAGCCCCCAGGTAAATTGAGTTTGAGACCCCTGTACTAGGCTAAGCTTTAAGCCAGTATGTATTCCTCATATGAAAGGCATGATACCTCCTGTGAAAACAAATAAAATAAAGCCTTAGAAAAGCAATGAATTGAAGAACCATGAAGAATATGCTCACCTATCAGTTTGTTTTCTTTTACAAAGCATCTGAATTCTGCCCCAGGAATCAATTCACACCATTTTCTGAGTACAAGCTATTGGAAACAAGCATAAAAACAGTAATGGTAGTCATCATCATTGCAACTAGGTAATTATTAATTAGCATAAAACAACGCATTTACAACCTAAGCAATAGTCAATAATATTTTACAGCATAGTACTTGGAAACAAACAAGATTGCTGTAAACCCATCCAAAGAGCTGAAGTATTCTTCAAGGGAGATTTCTGATACATTTTATCTGCAAGAAACACTTAGCTAACATGAAAATATTTTGTGAACTTCTATTACAAATATTAATAGAATGGTGGGAAATCTGTCAAAGACCCACCGAATCCTGCATTCCATTTGGAACACTGGTCAACCAGATGGCTGGAAAATTATGGGCAATGCATGGATGCCAAAATAACCATACACAGCTGACTGGCCGCAGCAGAATCTGCGGTACACTTGGAGAGCAACAGTGTATATATGAACAAACATTTTCGTAAGGTATGCCAAAAACATTTGTTCAGCACTTCTAAAAACATACACACAATGTTTGCAATGTCCCCCCCCCCCCAAACTTAAATACTGTAGTTCAAATTCTGCCGAAGCAACAAGAGTCAATTACGTAATCTGAGTTCATTCAAGGTAAAACCAAAGATGTCCTGTTTGCTTAATTAGTGGCATAACATATCAATAGCACCTTTGTCAGTACAGGGGAAAAAAACAATAAGAAAATTAAAAAAAAAATTAGGATCCAACAGGGTTGTCTGACAATACTGCTTTTGTCAGCAGAATTAGGAAGGAGGCAATTCCTCTCTTGCCATTCAATCCTCTGTATGCCCCAAAAACAGCTCCAGAAGAAGTTCTGGTGCATGGAAACCTTCGGGGGGGGGGGGAGAGAAGGAAGTCCCTTTATGTTAACAGTCAGTTGCTAGCATATGTTCGACTTAAGCTTTTGTACAGCACTGCTATCTACCCTTTTATACAAAGCTTCTTACCTGATATTCCATACTGGGGTCAGGAGAATCATCACTACAGTGGATAAATCTATGGGGAAATACAAGAAACGTCTTTTTTTCCCCATCTCCTAATTTTTTTTAAAGCAGAAGAACTCAACACAAAAACATCATTAATGGGTGGTAATGAAAAATATTAATTGAGAAGTAAAACTTTAAAATGTGAAAGAACATTTATGTGGCAATTGTGCAATGTAACAGGCTGGATCCAGCCCAAAGCAAATTCTACTGAAATCACTGGGGCTTGGGTTTAACAACTTCCAATACAACCTGTATGTATCTTTACAGAAGTTAAATCTCATTAAGTTCTGTGAGCACCATTTGAAACATGACTGAATAAGTATTCTTGCACCTACGAGACACTGCCTGTGGCAACTAGCACTGTTCTCCTGATACAGCGTTTTGTTTTTTAACTTGTGCATACCTCTTCATTCCCTCAAAGAAGCCCTGGGTGGCTTATTTGTGGTTAGCAGGTGGCCTCCACCAGAGATCAGTCTGCTTATATTTAGCAGTACCGCTACATCAAGTGCCTTCAAAACAATTCTTAAAAATTCTGAACATACTTTGGCATGGCTAATTTTTTTAAGCAGAAGAAGCTTAAAGATTTTGATACATGAGCTGTCAGTGGGTCACTAATGTTAGTATTTGCAATAGTTCATAGTACAACCAGAGAATTAAGAAAGCTTTTTTGAGAGACTGAGGAATCTTGGTTCTTTTAAGCTCTTTCCATCCATCTTTCAGGATCTCTGAGAAAAAAAAAAGAATCAACGTACAGTATATGGATGCCATTTATGTAGAAAAACATTACTGAAACCCTATTGAGTTTCCCAGTGGCTGGTGCAGAAGAACTGAGCTGCAGGATTTTTAGAAGTTTGTTCAATATAAATGGAAAAGACTCTGGCTTAAATCAGTGTCTCTCTGAGAGGGCAGTTAAAGACATGGCTTCATTAGATAACTCACTTTCCTCCACCTGTGAAGCATGACCATCTTCGCTATGCATATAGAGAGCACCAGAAGCTTGTTCCAGGTAAACTCCTTCTTCCCCTGCAAATGTTGGCTGGTGGTAAAACCATCAGATGTGGAAGGAATCTCCCCTGCACCCAATCCTGATGACAAGGAACAGGCAGATAAAGAAAACTAAGAGGAAGACCGTCCCCTCTTTGGGCTGTTTGTCTGTCATGTGTTTGTGACAGGAATGCTTTCCTTTCCGCTGCTTTTTGCTGCCTCTACTGAGCAGGTGGGAAAAAGTGTAGGAAGAACATTCTTCTAAGGGAGAGGATGAGGGGGATGAGCTGCTAAAACAGTCAAAGAAGTCCACTCCCTTTAGGGCCTTTCTTTTTCAAAATAATCTTATTTTATTCACTGCCTGGAAGGTCCCAGAATCAAGCAAGCAAACTCTTCCCTGGAAGAAGAGCAAAACAAGGAGGACTGCTTTCATGTGGCCCTTTCTTCTGAGGAGAGGAGTTAACTATTATGGGAATGCTCCACTCTCCACTGACTGAGAACCAGTGATCTACTCAGGTCTAGAATTTGCTTCTACTTCTTTCCCTTTTGACAAGTAGCAATTATCTCATCCATCAACCAGCAGGAATCCAAGCAGTTCTGTCCCTGCCGCTGTTGAAACATTTTCTTTGAACAATTAAGCATGGTAACTCTAAACACAGCATTACATCCTGTCATTTTCAAATGACACGGAATAAGAAAAAAATTAGATCCTATTTCCAAATCTAGCAGAACTATTAGAGAGTTATTACAAGAAGTAAGAGTGTGGCATGCAGTGAAATCCACAGACTAATAAGTTTGTATGACTGGGGATACAGGGAAGCATCAGGGTTGATGGAACTTGTAGTTCAACAGCTGGACTGGACTGGGTTTCCGACTATTGCTTTATATTTTATCTGTCTTCAATTGAAAATACATGAATATCATCACCTCCCTTTAGCTCCTGATTAAAAGAATATACTATATTTGAAAAACAATTATTTGTGGATACAGATGTAATAAATCTCTTCCCTCCATAACATTCTTTTAATCAGAAGTTAAAAGAAACTGGAATTAGCGTGTTTTCATTTGTAGACAGATGCAGATATAGAAGTGGTGGGGAACTTGTGGCCTTCCAGAGGCTGAATCACAACATGCAACATCCCTGATTATGGAACATAGGGGGGTTTGTGAAGCAGGGTCCCATCCAGACAGTGATAAGGATCCAGACCTGCTTAGCCAAAACACTTATACAGTAATTTATGCCTTTCCATGACTGTGTTAGGGTCATAAAAAGATCTGTGAAATTCCAAATAAAACTACATTTGAACTGTCCATCATAAGCAAGTCCACACGAAAAACTAAATTTGTCTTTGAAAACTGCCGAAATCTTGAAGAGCAGATAACATACTAAGTGAAAACACCTTCTATGCCAGCTCAACACTGCCACCTTGCAGGTATATCTAGGAAGTGCAATCCAGGCACATTTGGCTTCAGTATGATTCTCCTCCTGTCATAAACATCCCTCCATACAAAGGAAGCAGCAAAAATATCAACTAGATAAGATCTCACTTCTTCCCACTTGAATGCAAATCTGGAATCCAAGCTTTTAATTCTGAGCACAGTTCAGGTTTCATAAGCTTCTTTGCCCAAGCAAACTCTGAGCCTCCTGGCAGTAATTGAAAAGGTCTAAGAAAGCTTGAAATCAAAACGTTTAAAGTACAGAAGCAGCCAGGGGCTAGAAACACTCTTTGCTGATCTGAGTCAAATACTTAAGATCAAACAGGCCAACCCCATCTCCAAAGTGAAAGAGGGCAGAGTCAGCCCTACCATTAGCCAATGTGAAAGGAGCTGCTTCAGGTGGCAGATGCTGGAAGACAGCAGCAAGACACTAGAGCAGTGGTCCCCAGCCTTGGGTCTTCAGATGTTCTTGGACTTCAGCTCCTGGCCATCAGAGGTGATGATGAAGGCTTCTGGGAATTGTAGTCCAAGAACATCTGGAGGCCCAAGGCTGGGGACCACTGCACTAGAGGAGCAAGCTCAGCCTGCCCTGTACTGCTCAGCCCTACCTGTTGCCTTCGGGTGTGTAGTTTCAGAATAACCCATCATTAGTGAACAGAATAAACTGCCAGTCCCTCTGGGCTTTGTATGTGAAATGGGAGGGAGGCATCATCTTTTTCTCAAAGCCAGGAAAAGTTACTTTTTTGTGCTAAACTTCCATCCTGAGTGATACAGCTGTAAGATTCCAGAAGATGAAGTTAGGGCGGAGGGGAGGAAATCAGTTTCCCCAGCTTTGTTTACTGTTTGCCTAAGAATCCTCTTCAGGACAGGAGCAGACCATGAATTCTGCATAGAAGGAAGTCAGGCATCATACCTGAACCCAAGAAGATCATTTCAGACCAAGCACATAAATCTGTAGTGAATCCTCGCCTGTAGCGCCTATACAGCACCAGAACTGAACACCTCAAGAGACAAAGGTCTGGTTGACATGGTTCTAGCAGTAAAGGCACAATAACTAGCAAAAGTGCATTGGGACAGAAATCTTTTCTCAGTGGGTCAGGACTTCAGTAGGGATGATCATCTGATGAAGCCCACTGTTTTCTTACATCAAAGTAATACATGTGTATCTACCAAAGATCAACCCACATGGCAATATGCTCCCCTAAGATGAGAATTCAGTAGCAATGGAAAAATAAAGAGACTACATTTCCAATCTAGTCCTTTCTCATCAGATGATGCTATTTATTTAAAATTTGCACATTATTAGGTAGTGAAGTAGCATAAAATCATCATCAGTTTCCCACTAGCCTAATATTTATTTGGAGCTATTAAATTATAGAACTGTCTACTGGCACCCTGAGACTTAAAGGTTTTTAACTTTTCTTTTAATTTATTGTATAAACCTGTTCAAGTAATAGAACACAGAAATACACAAATGTACCCAAGTTTCACTTGTTCAGCACTTGCTCGATATGACAATTACATTTCAAATTTTCTCTTGACAAGGGTTATGGAGCTTAATCAACGTTTTAACTAATAAAAACTGTTTTTGTGACTCGACAGATCTATTTATTACAGACTTTATTTAGGTGCTCTTGCATCTACAATTTGAAAAATGTTAAACTAATTTAGCCATGATAATAAACAGAATCTTCCGAAGCAGAACCACAAGATGTAGCAATGGCTGGCTTGCAAAGTCTAATATAAACAAACTTGGTTATATTTTAGATAATTAGGTTCCCCTATCTAAGAATTACACATTTAAAATCAGCCTAAAATAATTAAAAATAAAGTAGCTGTGGATTCATAACTATCACCTTTGTGGATCACCATTACTGGCACTGTTCTCCTCTACTGAAAACGAGAATGAGTACTCAAGAATTACATAATACTTTTCAGAAAAAAATTGAATCCACCTCCTGTACTAATCTTAAAAGGTCTGCATCATTTACAGCACATCATTTTCTGGACTGAACAGAAGAATAATTCAGTAAGCAAGGAGACTGCAGATATTTCATCTCATCCGTTGCTCTCCTATTTCAGTTGTAGAGTGCTGTCCTCTGTATTGCAAACTCAATATTTTTCATGAATCATGTCTGTCTAATGCACTGATTCTAAGTTTTAACTTTCTTCTCACAAGCAAAGAGTATCTGCTTACATGCATGCTAAATTTCAGTGGAGTTGTGCTGTGGTAACTTAACCACTTGTGGTCATACTCCTGATCTCTAGATACGGAAAGTAAAATTGTAAAATGTTAGATATACAATTACTTCCCTTGACGAGATCAAAAACAAGTGGTTAAGTGGGCAGGTTGTTAAAGAAGCAGAACTTGAGTTCAACAGCACTTTCCATTTTCCTCAGCGCCTGACGCACAGTGACATATTTCAATACTAACTGAAATATATATCCTCCATGACTCATAGCTACTGACAGTTACATCATCCCTCAACTGACCCAATGTTTTGAACGTTCTTTCAAAACTGTGTAGCTTGAGTAGCTTGACAGCTGTTGTCACATCTTGTGGAGCTTCTTCTGAAGGTTCAGTTCACTATTCTGGCCAATCTTCTGCTAAACTATACTTATGAAGTGTACTTATGGAAGTGAATCCTGTCCATGATTGTTGTGTGTGTGTGTGAGGGGGGAAAAAAGAGAGAGATGAAGAGTGTAGGAATGCGAAAAGGAAAGTGGGAATGTGTGAGACCCAGGACGAGAGCAAAGAGGCTCTTGCCGGAGTGCCATCCATTCCACGCGTGGGGAGGGAAGTAAAGACCGCTTTGACAGACCCACCAAAAGAGGCTATTCAAAAGGGAACTGATACCCGGAATTTGGAGGAACAAATGTGCAGGATAACCGTTGCTGTTGAAACCCCGGCAGAGTTGGTAGGAATACCCAGGACCAAGAGGGTGGAGATTGAGGTGGGGTCGGCTAAAATAAAAAGGAGGGAAGATCCGATACTTGGGGGTTGGGAGATGGTTTGGGTACAAGACCCATGTTCTGGAAAATGGGAGCGTGTGCAAGTGCTGAGAGAGGAGGCTGATTATCGTAAAAGGAGGGGGATCCCTCAAAAGCCTTCATATTGGGGTGAATCAGAAGCAAGGAAGCGAAGAAGGCAGTTGAGGGAGGAAAAGGGAAGAGTTGAACAAGAGGAGAAAGAAGAGAATGGTCAGTGGAGGAGGCAAGTGGGAGGGTTTTTCTATACGACCCTGGAACCCCTTTCAAGAGACCAGAGAAATCCAAGACGACCAGCGGATGAGGATGAGACCACCCCACTCCTGGACAAGAGAACCAACAAATTATTGAAGGAAACTGAGGTTCCCCGTTGGACTGGACCCTGGGATAATGTTGACGACTAAGTTGTTTGCGAAAGAAGGATGACTACCCCCATCCGACTAGTTAGTGATGGGAAAGAAATTATGGGATAACTTGCTTGATAAGGACTTTGTGTTGAACACCCCAGTAAACATGAATCCTAGTTTAAAGTTCAAGACAACTCGTGATTTTGTTGCCGAGGTCGTTAATCCCAAGACCGAACCCTCACATATTGGCACCCAACGAGGGAGGCCTCCACACCCAGATGACTGGATCTGCAGAGGGCAAGAAATGTTGATCAAACAACTAGCAGAACAACAGCTATTGATAAACCAACTGATGCAGGCACACGTCAGCCCAACAATCACGACAGACAACTGACAATCTAAGGTAATGCTGGCCAAACATCAACCCATAAAAATACAGAAAATGGGGCCACACGACGATCCGGCAGCCTTTTTCAACACCTTCGAGAGAGTGGAGACTTCCGCGTAATGGCCACCTGAACAATGGGCACTGATCCTAACCCCTTATCTCACAGGACTACATCAGGAGATTGTAGATACGCTAGGCCCTGTAGAAGTGAGCGACTACCTGATAGTCAAGACACGTGACTTTGTTGTGGAGGCCGCTAATCCCAAGACCGAACCCTCACAGAATGGAAGGAATAGTCTCAGAGAACAGAATCTAATTGAGGGAAAGTGGAAACAGTGTGGCTGCTTATTAAGGAAGGGAAGATAGATGGGCAAGAAAATGAAAGACTGGTGTTCAGAATGTGTGTGTGAGAAAAAGGAGGCCCAAAGAGACAACACTGGAATGGAGGTGCATGTGAAGCTATTTATCAGCCAAGACATAAGCTGCGATTCTCAAGTGGTTTTAATTAATCTGTCTTCCCTGGAGTTATGTTTCTACTGTAATCAACTCTACAGATAGAATAAAGCTAAGAAAAAATTAAAGATCAGCAAACTCATTAGGTGAAGTGAAACTATAGCTGAATAATCCAGTCATCATTGCTCCTCAGAAGTAACAATGAATCGAATCTAAAACTTAGCTGAAAAATCAAGTTTCCAGAACTGGCAGTAATTCCCCCCCCCCCCTTTAAAGCTGAAAACTCAGCAAGAAAACAGCACAGAGATCCAGCCTAATCATCCTTTAAAAAACAGATACGCCGATACAGTTAAACTTACGGTTGGGTGAAATCTCGAGTAATGAAGTCTGAACTTTTGAAAAGTAGGAAAATGTCACTGAGACATTTACATTTCAGCGAACTATTCATTGCTATCCAGTAGGCATCCTAAGGAAAAAAAGTTTTATTTTAACCACATTTTAACCACATTTTTCACACTGGCATTGGAGAGCCACTGAGCAAAATCCTGTTTATCTTCAACCAACACTGCCTAGACTGCCACAGACAGGGGGTTGTTTTCTTGCCCAACACATCTCTTTAGGTTTAGAAAGGTAACACAGGGCTGTTCCATGTACTACACTTCCAGTTCTTCATATGAATGGTGGCATTTAAATGAAATATAGAAATGCTGATGAAAAACAGTGCAGGTAAAATTGAGCAGCAGTAGGGCTAAGCAAAATGCTACCTTTCCTGATATTGCTGGACTGCTATTATAACTCATCATTTGTTTTGCTAAGGATAGCTGATATGAAAGACAGTCCAGCAACATCTGGAAGGTTACGCTTTGTCCATCCTCACACTGCAGTTTCATTTTTCTGGCCACCCGACCTTTCACAAGCCATGCTTCCCCACTTCTACGCATGGAATACCACCATGCCCAGCCCTGTGCTGAGGTCCAATGAGGTGGTCGCCACAAGCATCAGACTTGGGATGTCACGGAAGAGAAACACATAGTTTCTTATTTGGTTTGTCACTGCTGTATATTACTGCCAGACTTAAGGAGAAGTGCATGTACGATTTTCTGTCTCGTGTGCCCAAATAATATGGCTAGCTTTGCATATGAAGGACCTTGGCTTTGACGAGTGGGAGGCATCATCTGCCGTTCTGTCTCAGGTGGCACATCTTGGCTGGGCCGTGAATGTTAACTGGAGTGTTAACTGAGGGCCAGAGATTTAAATATCAAATATATCCCATTTTGCTTCTTTGGAACTGTCATGAAAGAATAACTGAAACTGTAATTAGTACTTTTACAGCCCAGTTCTATGTAGTCTTAGTGGCAGTTCCTCTTAGTTCAGTGGAGTTCTCTGGTAAGTGATCACTGGATTGCAATCTCAGTGTCAAAGCAAGCACAGAATTAAATGTTCATCCAATATCTGTGTTGGCCATTACACAGTACAAATTTCCTCCTCAACTGCACCATAGCATCTCTCAACAAAACTTGGCAAGATACGCTCTAGACTGGTCTACTATGTAACTAATAGTAAAGATCCTAGCTGCGGAAGGCTTTTTTTTTTCAAGAAATAGAAGTATTTTTTCAGATAACTGGACAAAAAAATTGCTAATCACTACTCATCTGTATGACAAGATTGGCACAGATTATATCCTTTGCACAATGCAAACTACAATGCTACAATAGCACTATGTTTTGGGCTTTGGTTTTTTGTTTTTGAAGACATCAATTAAACTAGAATTTCTGTTATTTATTACTGAAGACAAAAGCAACAGATCTGAAAAACAAATAAAGTATAAGAAATTAACAGGATGGGGCAACTGTGTACATACACAGAATACTCAGAATAGGTCATAGCTCAGGAGTACATATGTGCTTTATGTATAGCAGGTGATAATGGATATTATGCATCCTGATACGGCAGGGGGAAGGAGATGAATTCACTGCTTTACATCAGACAGCAGAATATATTGGGCCAGTTCTGGGAGCTAGGATTTTAAAAAGTAGACGGGGGGGCAATCAAATGAGCATATATCTTATATAGCTTGCTACGTTGTTCATTTCTGGTGCAGTTCAGTTTGCCCTGTTTTCCAGCGACCAGAGGTGTTTTAAGTAAGAGCAATCCATCCTACCGCTTTTGTGAGCTGTTCCCCTCCTTTCTAGTACAGTGCTAGGGCTGCAGTTTATTCAGTATGATTGGGAGCACTCCTGATTATCCCATTCTGCAGTTTCCGTGATTGCTTAATTTGCTCCCAGATAAAGCTGTGGACACTATTTGCTTGGGTGACAACCCTGTGATGTAATGAAGCAGTATTTCAGATATAAAGAACTAGCCATGCTACATTAATGTATTGCTGTACATTGCGCGAGTTATGCCACTTCGTAAATTAAACCAAAAAAAAAAAAAAGTAAGTTGCTGTAGCTCATGCAATGGCAGCCACAACAAAAAGCAGGGAAAGGGGAGGGGGAGCAGTGACAGTAATTAAAACACCGAGAAATTGGAGCAACCTGAAGTGCTGTCTAGGTCTTTCTCTGGTGTGAGCGGAAGGATTGCTTAAGTGCAAGATAAAATAGATCACACTGAAGGTGACAGCCCTTTAAGTGCAACAGAGGGTGCTCCAAATTCCCTCGTCTAGATGCATCTTCAGATGATTAGGAACAACAAGTTGGTACAGGGCTGTTGCTGCCTGTAGTGCATTACAATATGTGATGAGGTAGTAACAATATCAGCTCCTGAACGCTATCCTACTTGTAGTGAGCATTAGATGGAGAACCCCCCTCTGAATTCCTAAACAGTGAGGCAAGGATTTCTATTCACATAATCTTTTAATATGCAGATAAAATTATTATACTTGGTTGACACAACTGTGCTAAACTAGCAGTAGCATCCGGCTCCTGAGAGACTGGCTTGTACCTCATCAACTCTTTTAATTTTATTTATTTTCTTGGATATTCTAAATGGTTCCAAACACATGGATTTCTTACAAACCATTTGAGTTTCTTTAAGATTTAATGTTCTCACCCTTGGAGCACTCCAGTTGAGCTTAGGAAAAACACTGCCTCCCAGAGAACAGATGGCTTCTTCGACTTTAAGAGCAAACTCAGGGAATTCTGGTGCCTAGATGGGCAGTGAGAGATAAAAAGAAAAAAAACTTGAAAATACAAAACCAGCCATAGACTGAACAGGTTTGAAAAAAACTTAACCACTGAGGTTGTTTTATACAAGCTAATATTTGCAAAGGCATTTGTAATGGAGTTGAAGATGTAGCAAACAACTTAGGATCACAGTTTCAAACTCCCCAGTGTTCCTCTTGCTATCTGGAGTTTCAAGCCCCATGCAATGAAAACAGCTCAGCATTTTTTTAAAGAATACAAAACGGTAATGATGAAAATCAAACTGCTTAAATGACATAACAATTAAATTATTGTGACTGTCATATGATACGTGGAACAGTGCTGGACAAAATTGTCCTCCACGCAAACCAACCCTCTTATAATCCTGTTCAGAGCCTACCAGACATACAGAAGATAGGGAATAAATAGAGGATAAGAGAGAATGGAGCTTCAATCCTGCTTCAATCCTGTCCATCTACCTGCTTTGGTACAGGAAACTAGCTCAGTGTCAGGGGAAGAAGAAAAGAAAGTACAGACAATTCAAAGAAACCACAATCTAAGGCGAAAGAACCTAGACAAGTCTTACTATTTCAGTAAGAACACATGGAAATGAGGCCCTATGTATTAGCCAGAAATGGCAGCTTTCGTTACAGATCATGGCTAAAGCAAAGACAACAGGACTTAACTGGAAAAGATTACCTCACGGGGAAACAAATAAGAATAAAAGCTTTGACTGGTACAGGAGTTCTTCATCCCAAACATTGGATTTGGGTTTTTTTAAACCAACACTTTCAAATACTGTAATTCAAACTAGAAAGTCCTAGTCCCAAAGCCATCTTTGCAGCTCCTGCACCCCTTCCAAAAAGTTTTCATCAAAAAAAGAGGAAAAGTCTTGAGGAAAGGTAATTCCACCTCTAATCAAGCTGCAACTCTGGTGTGGTCACATCAATCTGAGTAAAAACAATTCTTCAGTCTATATGCATTATCTAAAGCTCAGTTCTGATAACCATCATTACTGCAAACACAAATAAAAAAGAATTTACTGTAAAAAACTGCAAGAGACTTACCGTAAGTGTTGTGGTATTCTCATCATCAGACCACTGAAGACAAAAAAAAAGGTGTGTGTGTATGTCTTTAAATAGAAGTCTTATAATATTTCTGCAGAATAGTTCAAGTGATTTCCTGCACTGGTATGGAGTTGAACTAAATTCGTGGGATCCCTCCCTACTTTATCTGGTCTCTTCTCCCTGATTAAGGAGCTCACTCACTGCTGGGGGAGCATACTTTGAGATGATGTCCCAGAAGCCTCTGCACCATGCTGAAAAAGTATGAGTATAAAAAAAACAAAGGGACCACTCGTGCCTGGGGAAAAGCTGCTTCATCCAAAGAAACAAGAGAGTGCCCTTAGAAGCCTCTGTGCCATCTTTCAGATCCAAATCAGTTTTGGGACAGCTGAAAATTACTGGAGCCATGGGAGGCATAAAAAAACAAAATCAATCCTTTAGCCTGCTACCAAATGCTGAGAAATCCTTCCTTCTGGAGCTATTATTTGCATTAGGAAGAAAAGCCATATTGTTTAATACTGTCCTCATTCCTGTTGTCATCTTAATAATTATCACACGTGTGCATGTACAGACACAACTGATGCTTTTTTTTTAAATCAGCACTTTAAATGTAAAGATGTATTTAAGGCCACATCTACTGCTTCCCAATCAGCAACTCAAAAGGTGCAATACTGCTTCCATTGCAGTAGGTACCCTTTCTAGAGCACAGGGAGAGAAACCTCCCACCAGACCTATACAGGGACCTCATTCTGTCTTAGAAGAAGCATTTATCGTAAGCCAGAAGTAACTCTTTCCCACATTCTACAGGGAGAGGTGGCAGCTGTTTGAGAATAAATGTGAACTTCAGAGAGGAAAATATCTTCCTCCCCAAAGGTATCTAGTTAAATGATCCTTTCTTCTCTTCCTGCAGATTTGGTTCTCAAGCCTTCCCATCACACTTAGGTTGGGTTGATTTGAAAGGAAAAGACCTTCCCTTTCAGGCAGGCTTTTAAGCAATAAGTATCTCATGAATGCTATGTTTATCAAACCTAGAGATGTTTAAGTGTTTAAAAAATATTTTAAAATAGTTTTTAATCTTGATATATGGTTAATTGTTCTTTAACATCGTATATATCTCTATAATATTTTAAAACTGCTGATTGTTGTGCCTTATTGTCAAAACTATTGATCAGCCATGTCAGATATACAAAACTAAAATACAGCAAATCATACAGTATTTACAAGCAATACAGAGCAGACTAAAGTTCAAACTGCAGTTAAGTTTAATTTTCTAATCTGACGGCTGCAGTGATTTAATCATTTATTTTCTCATGATACAAGCCACTGCACAGAATTTTGCAACCGTAGCTGTAATTTCCCTTGAGGAATCAGAGAGGAGGGAAAAATGTAAACATTTATCAGCTCTACCTAGATAATGTTTTAAATTTGGGGAAGTAAGTAGATTACATGAATCTTTATAAAAGGTGCAATACAGTAGGACATGTCCCATGGTTTCCACCATACCAGATTGGCAGGAGCAAAAACATTGGTTGCAAAGGTTACAATGGGCATCTTCCATCTAAAATTGCTTAAGGCAAAGAATTGAAATGGGCCAGGGTGGAAGTTCTCTCATGTCTCACAAGTTCTAAGTTGCAAAGGTAATCTGCTGGGATAAAGATCTTACTGTGATTTCCAGCTACTGAATAATATGGGACCCATCCTCTGCTAAGTTGCAGGGCTGTATCCCAGGTCCTTTTCCTAATATTCTCTTTGGCTTTCATAAATCCCAAATGTAACAAGGGCAAAGGGGATAACTCATAGGACAGCAATTTTCCTTCCACTGCTCTTAAGGGGGGGATATTTATTAAAATCAGAGATGGTCAGCCAATAAGATCAAGTTCTAACTTCAGCAAAAGATTGGTTATTTGAAGGCATGCACTTGCTTCAAGCAGGTCTGATTGTTGTATAGCTTTAGCTGTTGTGAACCACCTTGGGTCCCCTACGGGGAGAAAGGTGGCACTAGTCAAAGACACAAGAGAAAGAAGCCAAGCGGGAATGTGAAGGAGCAGTCTATATCTCAGTCTCCAAGATATGAGTACAGCAGTGATCAAAGAGTAATGCACAGCAGGCAGAGATATACAAGAGGACCACATGAAAAAAATTATTGCCAGTGCCTTCTCTTTCAATTCAGCAGTCAAAATAAAGGCACTAGCCAGGTTACAAGAAAGTCATCCCATCTATGCAGTGACACAGATATACCAATATACAATCTAACTTCCTGAGGAAAAAAAGAATTAAACCTGTATCTCCTCTGTCTCTTCACTATCTGCATTATCATCTTCTTGTGAGCATGGGTGGGGATCTTCCCTAGAAGAAAAGTAAAGGAACACACCCTTTCAGTCAAATGATACTCTGACCCAAAACCTTTAACATTTAACATGTCTGACAACAATTCATTTGGAAAGAACCTTTAGTCTAAGCCTTTGGGTACACTACACATTACAATTTCCAACTTAAATTTTTTTGCCTGCCAGCATAACTTTTTCCTTCAACCAACATATTATTAATGTTGAGGTTATGCTGAAGAAAACACACCCACCATCCTATCTCAAAATATTTCCCATAAAATATTGTGAGAAAGTGGCCACTGGCCTGGAATACAGTTGACTGTAGCATCCTTCACAGCATCCTAGGAACCAGTTAACCGAGGAAAGTTGCTGACACTGACCCACATATCTACCACTGATGGACCTCAGCACTGGGGCTTTACCCTTGGTGAGAGATCCAGGAGAGCTGCCCTGATGATGTCCAGGGGGGAAGGAGACACATCTGGCATGGTTGGGAGTATAAAGGAGGAAAAGGTACAAGACCAAGAGAAAGAGAGCAGCGTGGAAGAGAGGAACCGAGGTCTCAATGCTCCAGGGTAAATGGAGGACCCCCATGCCCCAGTCGTGCCTTCCTACTTTTGCTATATCTCCAACTATTTGGCCCCAGCTCCAGGGGCCAGTGCTTGGAAGTACTGCCACAGGTGGGGTTGTGGACCTCTGGCTCAGGCTGCACTGGAAGAGTCAGACTGCCCAAGGGAAAGCGCTAAAGCCATCCGAGGCCCTATATCCAACTCCACTACAATCTGATGCTGGCGATGGCAACACAAATTCAAGATAAGGGCATTCTGTTGGTCACATAGGCAGCTGCAACAAAAGAATTATTCTACATGTATTTTAAAACTATGACATTATGAACATTTTACTCTGGCTTTAAAGCTATGCCCACCATGGGACAGAGGAAACTAAAACTGGATGCTGGCACCTCTTTAGAACATCTCTGAAAAGCGTGAGCAATTCATTCATGCTTATTTTTAAAATACATGCAAATCTTCCTACAATAGAAGCTCTTACCTTCCTGAAACTACCAGTGTCCCATCATCCAGCAAATAATCCGTTACATTCTGTGGCAGTGGAATGATGATACTGAAAAGAAATTTAGGGTGGTTAAATTTTTTTTTAAAAGACAAGAATCCTTTTTTTTAACAATTTAAAGTTGAAATAATTTTTAACATTTATGAATGCATTTTTAAAATACAGTTGCATTTGGTCTTTTAACCCGAAGGACAATTTCTTTCCCATGGTTTATGTCTCTATTCAAACGAACACTCAGAATGTACACCAGAGTTCTGAGTACCAGAAGGTTAGGAACCTAGCAATTCCTAAAGAGTTGTGATGCAACCATTCATTTTCTTGTGTGCCATAATCAGCTTATCACTTTGCTATCAGGAGGATCATTCAATACATTTCCAATACATTTCCAATCAAATCTCTTACATGAGGAAATAACAGATCACTGAGATCCAAAATAAGGTCAGAGGTTGCAATAATATTTCCTTGTGTCATGTATAGTACCATTGATCATATCAGTTATTGTCCAACCTCATATGATGTTTACAATCCAAATGGGTAGCCAGAAATAACCAGGGCTACTTACAGGGACAGGGTATATATTCTAGAAATGCTGCATGAGTTGTTTTTAGAGATTGGACAACACTAGAAAGTGGTGGAAAGGTATGAAAAACTGAATATTTGTTCAGGCACAGAATTCCTGAGTGGTGGGAAATGGTGGCCATTTAAGTACTGCAGAAACTCAATGCCCATCAACCCCAGTCAATATACTTAATATCCAGTGATATGAGTAACCACAGCTCAACAAAGATGTGGAGGACTACAGATTCCCTATCCCCCCACTAAACAGTTTTGTTTCTGTGCATACCTTTTCCTAGAAAGACTCCTTTGTGTTGATGTCAAGTTTGTATATTACAAACAGAAAAGTTATTAGCTAGTATGTCTTTCAAAACTTACACTGATCAGTACTACCTTCCATAACAATAACATGCATCTTATCTAGCATAATGTATTCCCTATATTTTGAAATTGTACACATGAAAAAAACAGAAGTGTTTCTCCTGCAAAGAGGAAGAAAACACACACACACATACATATATATAAAAATGTCTCCTAATATAATATATATATTAGGAGACAATGCTGTAGAATATGTACCTAGCCAAGGGTCTCTATTTGTATACAAACCTCAAATGGAGGTTTTCTCTACCTACTATAAATGAAGGCTGATGTTAATAAACATATATTTATTCTGTTTCAAGCAATAGTCACAGATATAAGCATTCCAGTGGCTTTACGAAAAACACAGAAAAAGCAAAAACAATTACTGTATCTCCCTAAAGGAAACCAAAACCTGGAGAACCTGAAGCTTACAAGAGCTGAGCAGGGTAATTAAAACAGGACATATTGGAGGTTGCACCTTCACAGGGTTGCCATAAGTTTGAAGTGACCACATGTAGTAACAGCAGCAACAACTATCTCCCATTCCTTGTTCTCTGACTCTACACTTCAGGAAAAACTTTGCCTCAACGGATTCGCTCTCACCTGCGGATGGTCTGCGTCTTGAAATGAGGGTACCAAACAGAGAACTGACAGTTCAGCACCTGCTCCTTTTTCATTATGTTGCCTTTTCCTCTAGGAAAGGCACCACAGATCTGAAAAACAGAAAAGATAAAATAAATAACATTTCACCTAGAGTGGTTGAAATGACTCGATAGGCGGGGTATAAATACAATAAATAAATAAAATAATTCCCAAAGTGAGGATGAAGCTCCATCACTACCAAACAAAGAGGAGAAACAGGGTGAGAAGAGGAAAGGAACAGAAAGAAAACTTCAGGTATTTTATTAAACACCCTAATTTTACCCTTCTTACAATATCTCAGCAACTGTCAAGCGAGAGGTGAATGTTGTAATGTGCTAAGAAACAGCAGAATTCGGGCAGACTAATGCCTCTGATGCAGGGTATTAGTTGACGAAAGGAACATTTCCCTTGCATATGAGTAATAGCCATATCTTCAGGAGGGTCTTTCTTCAATATAAAGCATGAACTTTCCATTCCCTGGCGCAAATTTTCTAGCAGCGCTGAGATCCAGCAGAAAATGTAAAGAAACAATCGATCCTATTTCCACCTCCTGCCAAAATACGTCCTACTGATTTCAATAGGATTCAGTTCGCAGGGACCCGAGGAGAGCCTTGCTGCCTATTTAGGAGCACAAAATCTTCCTGGCCCGGAACCCACTTTCTCCAGACACTTTTAAACCATGACTGAGACAATGACATTTATCAATAAATCTGCCGCTCCAGCCCACTACTGCTCCCCTAGTTTTATTTTCAAGTCATATTTTCTCACCCTTCTGTCCTGTTACTACACGACTTCACTCTCTTCCTCGACACCGTGAGCCGGACTAACCAATCAACGGAAGGGGCGGGACACCCCAGCGTTATTCTGATTTGGTTAAGAGCTTACGAGCGTGCCTGTCGCCGAATAAAACGTACGGTGGACTCCAAAACCCCGCCCTCTCGCCTTCAGCTGAGGCTGTCACGTCGACGGAGGGGGTGTGCGCGCGAGAGAAACCAATCGTCATAAGGCAGATAAAGGAGGCTGACTCTGGTTGGATTAGCGGTATGACAAACATATTTCCGACCCAATCAGTCGCAGACCATTGAGGCATTCTTTCGAAGGCAGGTTCACAAAACATGGAGATAAGCAAAATATAGAACACCGGGGGGGGGGGGGAGAGAGAATGCAGTTCCTTTCGATTCCCTTTTTTTCTACCTCAGTTTGGAAGCCCGAAGTTGCCCGTAGCAAACAAGAAACGAAAGATTTAGCTTACCTGTTATATGATAAGGAAATATCCACATAAAAAGACAGCAAAGACAGCGGCTGTATCCACTTTTTATTTTGCGTGCTTCGTTCCATATTGCTTTGTTAAATGCAACTGTATTATACCTAATTATCTGCGAAACGGCAAATCGGGAGAACGACTCGTTTATCCGCCACTGGCAGTTACTATTGCACGTTAGGGATGCGGCGGAGGCAGGTTCGAATTTCCACCCAAAACTTACTTTCAATGCAGAAAACACGTGCTAAATTGACATGCACGGCAGCTATTTAAAAAAAAAATAACAAAAGAAGCAGGCCGGTTTGTTGAAGGGGCAGGCTGAGCAACCCCCCGCTGCTCAATCAGAACCTCGCTTTAAATTTTTTTTAAAACACTGTCTTCTTTCCATTGCTTTTTATGCTCAACGGGTAAGTCAAAATTACTTCCAAAGTGAGCCCCGAAGAATGCTACTGTGTGTGACTCTACTTGTCTAGCTCCTCGCCCGAAGGGAGAGATAAAGCGAAGCTGAGAGCCCGGCCCCGATTGTGCTGAAGTGCGCATGCGCCAACCTCTGAGCTTGTGCAGCGCTTTGCTGTTAGACTTCGGACGTCAAGCTCGGCGGCTTGTTCCGAACTCGGGTTCGTTCCAGCCAATCAGCAGGGCGGAAGCGAAGGGCGCTCTCCCTTCGAGTTGAAGGTACGGTCCGTGGCGAGTTGTAAAGTCGGAGTAAGTGGCCGCAGAGACCCCCCCCCCCGACTGTCGAAATCACATGGTGGTTTGTTTTTTTTTTGAGGAGGGGAAATCTCGGGGAGCTGGGCATAATTTTCCGCCCCTTCCAGTGGGGAGAAGGAGAAAGGAAAAGAAGACAGAGAGAGTTCAGGAGTTCTGACACAGACCTTTAAATAGGGACTCTAAATTGGGTTTAATCTGGGTTATATTAAGTATTAATGAAGGAAAAGAGTGCCTTTGAGTGTATGCAGAGTGCATTCTTTCAGTTAATAGCTATAATCTGTTTATTTCTGTTGGTCTTATCCGTAGTGGTTTGCAAAATTTCAAAAACAGAATGCAAACCATACCATCAAAATTCAAGCCTAAAAGAATAATTGGAACCACCGAGAAAGCAGTTTAGGTCTGAAAAGTGGAGAGACTCGCAAGAGAAGAAAGAAGGCGTTTACGGCTGGATAGCTGAAGTTTTATTGGTAACGAGCAGTTTGGGAAGTCACTTTTCTAAAGTGATCTGTTATGTTACCTGCTGTGGTGAATAAAACCTGTCCTGCATTGTATAAAAAGTGAGGCTCCTTGGTTTTTTCTGTTATGGGGAGATGTAGCCACAGTGGCAGCCCCCTCAACATCTAGCGAAAAGAAAAAAGTAAAAAAAGACAAAAATGTTGTGGCACTTTGAAAACTGCTGTACTGTATTTTAATGTAAGCTTTTGTGGAAGTTTGCCCACTTTTTCAGACAAACAGTATGAGGTAGATCAGAATACAGAGATCACAGAGTAAAACTTTCATGTCAGGCTCTAAGGAAGAGTAGTGTATGATTGCCTTTCACATGTGCAATTATTTGTTCCCTCTGTTTGGTATTCAGTACTTTTGAAGTCTCATTCTGTAAACATTCTAACAGACACAAAACAAGGCAAAAGGAAAAAAAAACACCTGTTGTGTGCTTTAAAGACCATCTGTAAGCAATATCATGGTTGAAGGAAGCAACAGAGGAAGGGTGTGTGTTAATACAGAGAAAGACAGCTGCCTTGGATCCTTTTAAAAGAGAAATATTTTAAATAAAATAAATAAATAAATAAAATTACTGTTGAGCCGTGTTTGGAAGTGAGCCTTTATTGTCTACTGTCTTACACCACAGTGAGTTCACTTACTCACAAATATTGTCCTGTTTCTCTCCAGAAGCAACAGTCAATAGCAAGAGGAAGGAGTGACCAGATGTAGCACAAATATTGCTCCTTCTTCTGCCAAGTAACTGCTCCAAATTGGCCTTTGAATCTGCAGGACAATGCTTCCTAGAATATGTTGAGCATGAGCTATTTGCTTTACATTATATGCCAAAACTATGTGTTTCGTACTGCCTTTGTTAGATTGGCTCCCTTTGAAATCTGTATAAGATTTCACTCAGTCATGTCCCCTGACCTGAGACAAACCGAAGCATGATTAGCTGACATTGCAGTCTTTTCTCAAAGATGTGCCAGCTGTAGCAAATTTGGAAAAGTCACAAGGTTCTTCTGCCAGCAGAAATCTCTCAAAGATTAATCTCAAAGATCTACCAGAAGAGGATTATATCAAATCAAAATCTCCAGCTGAGGGGCACAACTGTTCTGTCCCTACAAAGTTGGGACAGCACAAGGATAGACCTAAGTAGTTTGCAACATCCCTGAGAAGGGTTTGGATTCAGCAGAGCTTCAGTTGGCAAGTTAGAATGGCTCTTTATTAGTCTGGATTCAACTCACAGAAATCAAAACGAATGCACTTCTTAACTCACTCTCTTTCCAATAAGATTTACTTTCTCAGGAGAAATTTACAGTGAACTGTGCCTGATGTTGGTTGTGTGTGTGTGTGTGTTTATACTGTAAAGTTTATTGTAAGATGCTGGGACGGCACACTCTGTATACAGTACCGTGGTGCCTCGCTAGATGATGATGATCCGTTCCACTGAAATTGCTGTTTAGCGAAATCATTGTCTAGCGAAAAGCATTTTCCCATTGGAATGCATTGAAACCTGTTTAATGCGTTCCAATGGGGAAGAACCGTCGTTGTCTAGCGAAGATCGGCCATTGGAAAGCTGCTTTGCGAACCGCCGATCAGCTGTTTAAATCACTGTCTTGTGAAGCTTAGGTCCCGAAAACACCTGTTTGCGAGCACGGAGGGAGCTGTCAAAGTTGTTGTCTAGCGAAAACCAGTTTGCGAAGCAGGGACCAAACATTGTCCGGCGAAATTCCCCATAGGAATCACTGTTTTGCAAATCGCTATAGCGATTGCAAAAAGCCAATGTCTAGCAAAAAAACTGTCATGCGGGGTAACTGTCTAGCGAGGCACCACTGTGTATGGTTTAATCCTCAAACTCATTTGTAAACAACACACATTCAAACACTAGTGGTCAACTGGAGCAAACTGGTAGGATCAAATTGTACCTTTTAATTTAAAATATGCCTGTAATATGTTGTAACATCATGCTGGTAAGTGTGCACCAATTGAATAGCAGATGTGGATAAGATAAAACTGCTTATGTTGCCAGTAAGGTTATGTTGCTGGTTAAAACTTTGAATTTTTGAAACAATATTGCAGGATTTTGCTTTAACGGCTTGATGTTTATTCCTTAACTGGGTTCACAATTCTTTGCGGTTCTATGGGTTTGGAAAAATGAGGCAGAACTGTACTTTGTTCTATGAGATCATTGCACTATAGGCAACAGGACAAGAGGGCAATGTGCCCTTGGCATTTTGTTTACTGCCTTTGGCCTGCTTTATAGTTTTAAATACCTGTTAAACCAGCTTGAATCTGTTTGACCCCAAGGGCAGTTTATATACTTCTGATAGCATCAAGTTTGTTTTCTAGTTTTAATCCATTAATGACTAGTATTTAGGTATCTTAAAAGTCTCCTTCACGGATTGCTGCCTTGTCTTGGCAAAGGGTCTTGAGTAATTGAGAGAAGCTATGGGCTATGCTGTGCAGGGACACCCAAGACGGGCAGGTCATAGTGGAGAGTTCCGACTAAATGCAATTCACCTGGAGCAGGAACTGGCAAGCCGTTCCAGTATCTTTGCCAAGAAAACTCCATGACCAGAAACAAAAGGCTAAAAGATATGATGCTGGAAGATGAGCCCCTCAGGTCAGAAGGCATCCAACATGCTACTGAGGAAGAGCGGAGGACAAGGACAAGTAGCTCCAGAGCTAATGAAGTGGTTGGGCCAAAGCCGAAAGGACGCTCAGCTGCGGACGCACCTGGAAGTGAAAGGAAAGTCCCATGCTGTAAGGAAAAATACTGCATAGGAACCTGGAACGTGGGATCTATGATACCATTCTGATGACAGAAAATGAGGAGGAATTAAAGAACCTCTTAATGAGGGTGAACGAGGAGAGCGCAAAAAATGGTCTGAAGCTCAACATCAAAAAAACTGAGACCACTGGTCCCATCACCTCCTGGGAAACAGAAGGGGAAGATATGGAGGCAGTGACAGATTTTACTTTCTTGGGCGCCATGATTACTGCAGATGGTGACAGCAGCCATGAAATTAAAAGATGCCTGCTTCTTGGGAGGAAAGCGATGACAAACTAGACAGCAACTTAAAGAGCAGAGACATCACCTTGCCAACAAAGGTCTGCATAATCAAAGCTATGGTTTTTTCAGTAGCTATGTATGGAAGTGAGAGCTGGACCATAAAGAAAGCTGACCGCCGAAGAATTGATGCTTTTCAATTGTGGTGCTGGAGGGGACTCTTGAGAGTCCCCTGGATTGCAAAGAGAACAAACCTATCCATTCTGAAGGAAATCAACCCTGAGTGCTCACTGGAAGAACAGATCCTAAAGCTGAGGCTCCAATATTTTGGCCATCTGATGAGAAGACTCCCTGGACAAGACTCTGATGTTGGGAAAGTGTGAGGGCAGGAAGAGAAGGGGACAACAGAGGGTGAGATGTTTGGACAGGGTCATCAAAGCTACCAACATGAATTTGACCCAACTCTGGGAGGCAGTGGAGGACAGGATGACCTGGCGTGCTCTGGTCCATGGGGTCACGAAGAGTCGGACATGACTTAACAACTAAACAACAACAACAATCTTAAAAGTATATCCATAAAGAGTAACTTTGTATTCTCTCAGTACATAGAAATTCTTGGTTTTTCAGTTAATCTTATACTTAGGCTTTTATTGGCAATATGTGCTCAAAACATTTAATGTTGAAGAGGATATGATTTTACAGGGATTGTAAACTAAAATGCAGTTTAAATAAGTTAATCCAATGTATTTAATTGAATGCATTTAAACATGGTTTTGAAGACTGAAACACACAAATTAGTATGCTATATGCACGAATTAGTATGCTATTCTGCTATATGCACGAGCAGCAAGCACCCTATATATCCTTACTATTCGTTTCCTTCTGCATGGGTTGGGAGAGGAATTAACCAGGTTTTGGCCTCACTCTGCTTAACTTGTGTTTTTTTGTTACATGGAACTTAGGAATCGTAGTTTAAAATTAAAATATAGTTTATAAAGTGTTTCTAAACATTGAATGGTTTGTAGCTGTCTTGTTCAGCAATGGAGTTTTTTACCTACCATTTCTGATGAATGCATAATAAGTGACCAATTGAACAAAATGGGGCCAAATTCTGGTTTATTTATCATCTTACCCATTGGGGGGGGGGGGGAGAATGAGAGAAGGGAAAAAAAGAGATGCACAAGCCTTAAGCTTCATTTGAAGTCCTTTTTGCGCATACATGTGTGCCTGAAACATGGCCTAGCATTACATAGCACCATTGGTTTAACACTAAACACCAACCTGGAAGTCATCCTTCCTTTGTAGTAGTATATTTTATTACGGTCAAAGACCAGTAAAACCAAATCAATATAAAATAGATACATATAATTATTAAGTAAAGTCAGGCAAGGTAATAAAATTCCATTAAAACATGATAGAACAACCCCTTCTTTCCAATTAATAACATAATTGTCTGGTTTCTCTTCCATATTTGCTTCCTTTGTAGAAGACATGGTGGAATGTGCCTTCTGAAATGGCATTCATCCGTAGTTTTTGTAACAGAATTTTAAAATCAGCCATTTTAATTGGAAAACACTTTTAAAAGCAGCCAAGTGGTTTTTAAAATTCTTGACCGATTTAAAGGAGTAATTATTGCAGTCTGAGTTGGATATTGCGGCTGCGTTGGATCAGACATTCCACCAGGTGAATGTAGAAAGCTGTCTGAGGACAAGACCCTGTCTAATATAATTGGCTGGTGAGATCCAGTCTCTAGTCAAACTACTGTTACTCAATATTTGCTGCAGGGATGGGTTTTTTTAAGATTTATAATGAAAAGCATGAATGGTCTGATTGGGTCCTGAAGGCAAATATTGACTCTGGTTTGTAGAAAGGTGAACTTTGTGCTCGACGTGACAGAACCAACATCCCTCAACATGGAACAAGAAGGATCCACTGAAGCTCCAAAATCTGCCCAAGAAGCAATTATTAAAGAACAGGTATGGAGTTTCTTTCAAAAAAAGACTGGTGTCTTATTTCCATATGGTTGAAGGTTGTGTTCAGATTTTTTGCTAAAGAGTAGTATATTTTCTTGTTCTCTACCTGTGCAGTATTTCTGTCTATGAGAATGCAAGAAAAGTCATCTTCATTTGACTGTGCAAAGCCATTTCTGTCCAGAGATCTTGCAAATTCTCTTTTGTCTGAGGCAAGGAAGCTGGATATTGGATCTTTATTTTGTGTAACGTATTGAGAATAATGTGTTGTGGTCTATTGTGAACAAGGAGTCTTATGTCCCTTTGAAATCAAGGGAATATTCATGGTCTATATGGTAGCCTGGATTCTTGAAGAACTTGGTCCCCTTCAGCCATTCCAAAGCAGGGCAGAGGAAATGTGTGGGAGGCACACACATTTGCATTCTACTTTATCTGTGAGGACAGGCATTCTAACCCAGAGAGCTGCTTCTGTGCAGTGAGATTGCCTATATGGTTTGGTTTTCCAGAGTTCTTAATTGTGTGGAGCCTCCATAGACAGAGGACCTTCTCCTGTTTGGAACATTTTCCCCAGCACAAAGCGAATGATTTGGTATCCCTGAAGAAGACTATAGCATTACATTGAGTGAATTATAGAGGTCAATGATTATGAATCGTGGAGAAGGTCTGGTTAGAGGCCATGCTCAATCAAGGATGTTGAATCTTTGGCCCTCCAGATGTTTTGCACTGCATTCCCCATGATCCTTTACAACTGGCCATGCCATATAAGGCTGATGGAAGTTGTAAACCAAAACATATAGAGAGCCGAATCTTCTCCATCCTGAGTTGTTCTTTTTGACATTGCTTAGAAATAGCATTGCTTAGACATCTTCCATAACATTCTAAGAAATGAGATGGACTTTACCTTTTATGTTGGACAAGTTGGAGCCAGAAAAGATGCTGTATCAGTGCTATTTTCCAGTGTCTGCAGTGGGATGTGTTGATAGCATCAACGGCACATGGGGTTCATTTTCAGTGTTCTGTTGCTTTCAGGGCCTCATTTCTCATGGAATTTTTGATGGCCTGTGTTAATGCTCCAATACCTTTCCCTCAATGACTCATCCATCCTTTGGTTGCTCTGACAAATCTGCTGGGGTAATGATTTGCCATTGATGTCACAACACTGCAAGGGGTCACAATCCATTAACTTCTTGGTACTTTTTGTGTAACTTTTCAGCTAATTGCTCAATCTTCACTTATGTGGTCCAGTGTGGTAACAGTTAAAAAATAATAATCCAGTGATTCCTGTCCATGTTTTACCTGCAAAATGTCTACATCTCACATAGCCTTACTTCTTATTTTCCACCTTAGTGGTTAAACAGCTAGCCCAAAGCAATTTAAAACAAACCCTCCTTCCCATAAGGCTATCTTTGAGTGAGGTACTGTATCTCCCCATTTGCTGGTGGGAGAGAGCTGTGTCGCTTCTGCCCCTGTTTGTACCTCTTATTTCAGCAGGGTCAAGAGCCACTGTTACTGGTATCTTACAAAGAAATCCTGGATATATTCACTTAAAAACAAGCCTCCATTTTGATCAGTGGGTCTTGGTCACAAGTAAGTGTATAGGCTTGCAACTTCCTACTTCCTTGCTTTTTCCATGTCCTCTGACTTCTGCTCTTTTGCTGTATTTCTTACCTTTCTCTCTCTCTCTCTCTCTCTCTTCATAGCTGGAGTCTCTCCTTCTAAATTCTTTAGTGACTGCAGTGGCTAAATGGTCTCCTTCCATTCTCTTGCCAGGTTTGCTCTGACAGTAAATACAGGGTTTGTGTCATGTGCCTGAGTACCACTGCATAAGGCCCTGGGCCCTAGGAATTATTGAGGAAACCAGTTACTAGGGCTTGAATCCAACTGATATTCTTAACCACTGACCCATTGAATCAGTGGGATTTATTTAAGCATTAAACTCACCATTGTAAAATGGATGCTACCCAATATTGAACTGGAAAGATTCTAAATAAACCCACCCATTTCCACTTGCCTGTAACAAGTGATTCTAACAGAATCCATAGAAAACATTGCTGTAAAAATACCAGTGCTAGCCTTTAAATTGTTTGTTCCAGATGTTAAAATTATGTCTTCTAGATGAATTCAGCCTTTTTTGAAATGTTCTTATAGCTAATGTGTCTAAAGATTCCTGATTAGGTCACGTGTCCCTTTTCCACAGCGCATAAGAAAATTTATAAAAGGCTGTCTTCATTATGATCCTAAAAGTGGAAAGGCTTCATGGGAAGCCATTGTTCATTCATTCCAGAATGGATCAGTATGTTGATACCCATCCTTTTGGCAGTGGGGAAACAGTTGGCCCATTCATCTATGGATAATATCCTGTCACCATTAAATTAGTCGTGATGGAGAGAGATACATACATTCCGTTTCAATATCACATCCGCAGGGGAACGGCTTGATATAGTGTTGTGGAAGATTGGGGAGTACTTTGGCAGTTTTGTTCTGCTAGTGGACTTCCCAGAGGCATCCATCTGGTCATGGTGGGAACGGAATGCTGAACTATTGTGTTTCCCCAAAAATAAGACAGGGTCTTATATTAATTTTTGCTAAAAAACACATTAGCACTTATTTTTCAGGGGATATTTTAATTTTTTCATGGACAACAATCTACTTTTATTCAAATACAGTCATGTCATCTTCTGGTTGTGCACAATGGTGGGGGGGGCAGGGTTTCACTTCACTGGGGCTTATTTTTGGGGTAGGGCTTATATTACAAGCATCCTGGAAAATCATACCGTACTAGGGCTTATTTTCAGGTTAGGTCTTATTTTCGGGAAAACAGGGTAGGTAGGCTTTTTGTCTAATCCAGCAAGGCTTAGTTCACGAAGTTTAAGTTAAATGGTTTTCCACACAAGCAATTGTAATGCCAATAGTAGTATTTTTTGTTGTTCTTGTTCAGAATGTCATTAGTGTCAGGTTTTCATTTTTTTTAATTGATGCTTCTCTTTAGACCATTACTGAAAGAAAATGGGTGAAGCTTGATGAGACTATTTACCTTGACCCTACAGGTAAAACAAGGTAACCCATCATTTCATCTGTGTCCCCATGAAGGAATTACCATGTGCTAAACCAGTGGATTTAAACTACAGTGGTGCCCCGCTTGACGATTACCTCGTTAGATGAGGAAATTGCTTAACGATGAGTATTTTGCGATTGCTATAGCGATCACAAAACAATGTTTGTATGTTTTTTTTCATTTAACGACGATTGGTTCCCTGCTTCAGGAACCGATTTTTCGCTTAATGACGATCAAAACAGCTGATCGCCGGATTTTCAAAATGGCCGCCTGCTGTGCAAAATGGCTCCCCGCTGTGTTTTAGGATGGATTCTTCACTATACAGCTACCGGAAAATGGCCGCCCTATGGAGGATCTTCGCAGGACGCTGAGGTATTTCACCCATTGGAACGCATTGAACCAGTTTTCAATGCATTTCGATGGGTTTTTTACTTTCACTTGACAACGATTTCGTTCTGCAGTGATTTTGCTGGAACGGATTATCCTCGTCAAGTGAGGCACCACTATATTCTGGGGACTCCCAGGGCTTGAAGACTGGTTCCTTATTCTGATAATGAGGAAATTTCCTTGGAAATCATCTTTTGCTGCAATACCCATCCACAGGATGAGAATTTTATTCGGCTGTGTCGAAGGTGTTCTCTCACTCTTCTGTCTGAACAGTGATGGGACGTAATAGGCTAGGCCATTGCTCTGTGTAAAGTGGCCCTGAACTCTTATGTGATGTTCCCAAATTCTCTGCCGGAGCCATCACTTGTTCATGGCTGCTGATGAAGCCATGGTTTGTTAAGCCAGGAATGTTGAATCTGCTGCACCATTTTGAATGTTGGTTTAAAAAAAAAAACACCTCTAGCTGTGCAGCAGAAGCACAGGGACGTCTTCCTTTCCATAGGATTGTAGAAGAATTGAGTTGAAAAGGGCCTATAAAACTATCGAGTCCAAACCCCCCCTTCTGTTCAGCGTAGCAACCAAATTCAAAGCAGATCTGACAGATGGCTATCCATCTGTCTCTTGATTGCCTCCAGTGTTGGAGTGCTTCCTTTTGCCCTAGTGGATCAGATTCCACTGAGCATGACTCGTATTTTTTCACCTTTGTTTGCATAAATACTTGGTTGATGGTAATAAATAAACCTTGGAATCCAGTGGAACTGCTAAAAAGAATTAATCCTGGTCAGATGGCTGCCTAGAACTTTGTCTTGCTGTTTCCTGTGACAAGAAAGAGCAGAAGTCACTCTGCAAAACTGGGAAAAATGCAAAACCAATTTGGCAAAACAAAAGGTCATATATATTTGTTCACCCTGCACAGTGTACCCAGATTGCAAAAATCTATATTTCCTGCAGAATTTGGAATCCTCTTGTTGCAATATCTGGATTTTTTTTCTTTAGTTCAGTAAATGCAAGTGTGTACGCAGCTTGGCATTTATTTTTGAGAGTCGTCTATCATTTAGGGAAAAAAATTCAAATGAACTGGAAAAGACACTGTGCTTGAAATGTCTTAATGAAGGTCTCACTTTTGTACTTAACCTATCTTCTGTGACATCTATCCATTCCCCATTTCTTCAATTTTAACAGAGTGTGGGAGTCTGTAAAACGTACTACCAGAAGAGAGGGAGTTTCTGCTGATGGTAAGGAAGTCTTTTGTTTCTAAATGTGAAACTCTTGCTCCCCATAAATACTGAGTTTTCTAAATGTCTGAAAAGCTGGGGAGCTGAAATACTGGACCAGAAATAGTTGGTTGAATTCATTCATCTACATGTGAGAACATCAAATTCCCCACATCAGACATTTACTGTAATGTATACTTTTGCTAGGTATTGAAATAATTCTTACCATGATGCTATTTTTGTATCATAACTCAGTGGTTCATAACAATGAATAACCTAGTGTGTCAACAGGACCCGTATCAGCTTTCCAGAGAAGCTGACTCCATTTGACTCCTCCTTTCATCATCCATCTCCTGAGAGTGACCTTTCCATCAGGCTGTAGAAAGGGGTGGGAGGAAGGCAGGGCCATTGCATTGGAGGACCCACAATGTTTGGTTTCCAATCTGTAGTCCCCTTCAGAGGTGCCGGGAGGGGGCATATGGTCTCTGTTGAGAATGGCTGCTCTAAAGTAAAGAGAGTGGAATAGGGGGTTCAAGTGCTGAAAACAGAGACCTGGATCCCTGCTTGTTCTTGAAATTCATTGACTTAGTCTTGGGGCCAGTCACTCTTTGGCTGCGGTGTTGTGAAATGCATAGGTGCAGGGCTAAAGTCTCATTGGGAAGACAGACAGGAAAGATGCTTTCTAGATCACCTAAGTGCCTTTCTCTGTTTCAGTGCAGTCTTGTCAGTGTGCTTTGATAAATTTCCTCTCCACGTTGGCAGGTGTTGCTGTTATTCCTGTCTTACAAAGAACTCTCCACTATGACTGTGTTGTCTTGGTGAAACAATTCAGGCCTCCCATGGGAGCTTACTGTTTGGAATTCCCTGCAGGTAGGTGGTTCTACCCTATCCTTTCTAAATTTAATGTGAGCCTCTTGCTCTTTCCTGTCATCTCGGAAGCAAGACAGAAGACTTTGGGATGATTGCTTGAATCATGCTGCTGCCTGCAGGTTTTCTTTTTGAATATGAAGCCTGCTGTTCCCCATATACACCCTTAATGAAGCCAAGGCTTCTTCTAGACACAGGCACAGATCTTATGTATGCATTGGTTCCTTTGCGCATAAGGCAAGGATTGGAGAAGTTGTCCTTTAAAACAAGAAGAAGAACAAGGAAGATGGCAGATGAACCTGTTGCTTTACAGTGGTTTTCCCTCTTCTCAGCTCACAGCTGGTATCTTATCAAGGCGAGGGGGGAACTGCTTGAATCAGCCAAGGCAGGGTGTGTGTGTATCAGGTTTCAGTCTCTCCTATATGCTGCTTTCTATGAGAGAATTAGTGCCCCCTATGCATTTGTGTTTACTTTATATTCAAAGAAGGGAAAACACATTCTTAAGAGATGAATCAAGACATTTTGCTTCCTAAAACAGAACAGCAAGTGGGTACACCTTGCCCACTGAAGTCAAGGTATGTAGTAAGTCAAGGCAACCAAGTTGGTTGGTCACATGAAGCAGAAAACCTTGTGTCACTCCCCAGTCCTGCAATAACAGCAATATTACTGTCCTTTCTTGAGACTCCCACCTGTTTGAGTTGGCCACCTCACTTTGCCCAAAGGTAGAGCCAGCCTTTTGTGCTTAAGAAAGAAACAACTGTCCTGCACATTTAATTTGACCCCTAGTCTCAGGATCTAAAATATGGGCCTCAGTCTACGATTCCCACATCCCATATGCCTGTGAGGAAACCTGTTGTTCTAAGAAATGTAGCATTTTACATTTACATTTCCTGCAGAATTTGGAATCCTCTTGGTGCAATATCTGGATTTTTTTCTTTAGTTCAGTAAATGCAAGTGTGTCACATTTACCATTAACATGTTTCAATATGAGAGTGCTTCTACTGCAGCTAAAAAGTCTGGTTCCTTCCTTCTAGTCTTGTCCATGTTATCTGGTGCTTCTAATGCTTTTGATTCAGCCACCATGTGGGTGCTATTGGAGAGGTTGTCCTTCCTGGCTTATAAAAGCAGCCAAAGAGGGCAATGGCCAACTGGGTAAGGAGGTGAATGTCTCCTTGCAGCAGGGTAGGATCCCAGCATGTTTAAAGGAGGCAGTAGTAAAACCATTATTGGAAAAAGCCCTCCTCGAATCCTACTTTATTGGACAGCTATCTGCCAGTCTCAAATATTTCATTTCTGGGCAAGGTATTGGCACATGTGATGGTTTCTCAGCTCCAGGGTTTCCTGGAGGAAGCATATTGTCTAGATCAGTGATGGCAAACCTATGGCACGCATGTCACAGCTGGCACACAGAGCCCTCTCTGTGGGCACACGAGCCATAAGCTGCCACAAAGAAGTACTTGCTGTGACAACCCCAGACCTACTGGAGTATATCACACTTTCATTATGCTGCCACCAACCATTCCCTATAAGAAGTCACACAGACCAGGAATGGATTTTACTAAACAAAAGAACAAGGTTTATTTAAATAACAGGGTAAATAAAAAGATCAAGTAAATAAGATACTGTAACGTGGCTTAGTCTCAATCATACATACAACAGTTTGGTTCACACAGAACACTTTAAAGTAAAGCACAGACCCTGAACCTATCAGTTCTGGCTACCTATAAAGAAACCTGAACCTATCAGGTAGGTACTAACTGACACACAGTTGTACTCAGTCTGACACACAGACTCCCACTCTTCACTCTCCACACAAGCTCCAAATATATATACAGTACAGCTCCTCCTCCCTGATGTCCCGCCTTCCACTCCCCATAGGATGGAACTTTCCCTCCAAACCCATGACAGACAGGTACCATCAGTGCTGTATGTAACACCTCCCCTCTTTATAAGTTGTTTTGCAGGGGGAAAGCTAAAGTGCTTTTCTCCAAAAAAACAACCAGGATCAAAACACACAAAAACAGTTATACAATAACACAATCCCATACTTACTCATACTTACACTCTAGGTTAAACATATCAATTAGGCATTTAAACATTAACATTTACAATACATTAAGTCACCTTTATTAATACAAACCATGCCTGTTCAAAAAAAAAAACCAGGTACATTTAACTTTTAGTCACCAAAATATACATAGTCCATGTTTCTTCGCCGTCTTCACTCTTCGGGTCTTCTTGACAATGCGTCAGCAACACAGTTCATTGACCCTCTGACCACCTTCACTTCAAAGTCATAATCTTGCAGGTTTAAAGCCCACCTCATAAGTTTACTATTGTGGGTTTTCATTGTCTTTAACCACTGCAGTGGTGAGTGGTCAGTGCACAGAACAAAATGTCTTCCCCAGATGTAAGGTTTGGCCTTCTGGATCGCATATACTATGGCCAGGCACTCCTTTTCCACGGTTGCCAAATGTCTCTCACCTTTCTGGAGTTTCCTACTCGGGTAGGACACTGGATGCTGGTCACCATTTTCATCCTCCTGGCAAAGAACTGCTCCTACCCCGCTGTTAGACGCATCGGTGTAGATGATGAACTCCCGGTCGAAGTCTGGAGCACGCAGCACTGGATAATTGATGAGCGCCTCCTTCAACCTCCGGAACGCCTCCTCACAGTCGCTGGTCCACGGGATGTGGTCATCAGTCTTCTTCCGCGTCAGATCGGTCAGCGGAGTCGCCATCTCGCTAAACCTCGGGATGAACTTTCTGTAGTAGCCCACCAACCCAAGAAATGATTTGACTTTTTTCTTGGTGTTGGGTCTGGGCCAATCACGAACGGCTTCTATCTTGGCCTCTAGGGGTTTAATCACTCCTCCCCCTACCATGTGACCCAAGTATTTTATTTCTGGGCTACCCAGCTGCAGTTTGTTCTCTTTGCAGGGCCTAGGCCAAAGCACTTCCTCCCCTGGGTTAAAGTGCCTCTCCCTGGCTTTCTGGTCATACCAGGTTTTCTGTCTAACCTTCTGAGCTTGCAGGTTCTCTGCTGCTAGCTCTAGGTTTCTCTTTAGGTCATTCATTAAAGAGTCTATATATGTCACAACATCTTGTGGGTCATCCTGGGTGATCTGCTCCCAATTTTGTTTGATTAAATCAAGTGGACCTTTCACCCTTCTCCCAAACAAAAGTTCAAACGGACTGAACCCGGTACTGGCTTGTGGCACTGATCGATAAGCAAACAAAAGGGATTGCAGCTTCTGGTCCCAATTGTTTGGATTCTCTGCCAAGTAAGCCCTAATCATGCGCATCAGAGTCCCATTGAACTTCTCCGTTAACCCATTACTTTCGGGGTGATAGGCAGTGGTTTCCTTGTGTCTAATTCCACAGATTTGCCATAACCGTTTCATGAGCTTCGATGTAAACGATGTGCCCAAATCTGTGATTATTTCTGAGGCAAATCCCATCCGGGACATATACCCCACCAAGGCATCTGCCACTGTGTTAGTTTCGATGTTAGTCAAGGGTATGGCTTCGGGGTACCTTGTGGCATGGTCCACAATGGTGAGTATGAACCGGTTCCCCCTCTTTGTGGCCTTGGGCAAAGGTCCCACAATATCCACTCCTATACACTTGAACGGGGTGTCAATCACAGGCAAAGGGCACAACTTCGCTTTGGTCCTGTCACGGTTATTCCCCTGCCTCTGACACACATCACATTGTTTACAGAACTCCTTGATCTGCTTCCCTATTTCAGGCCAGTAAAAATTTTGTGTGATTCTCTGCTGTGTTTTGTTCATCCCTAAGTGCGCAGCAAACATGTCAGAGTGCCCCCTTTGTAAGATCATGGGGCGATACTTTTCAGGTACCACTAGCTGACTTCTGATCCCATCTCCCCCTTTTGAGATATTCCTCAGGGTCTCTCTATATAAAATTCCCTTTTTCTCACGAAATCTCGCTGTGGTTTCAGGTGTTAGCTGGGTGTCTGTCACCTGTTCAAAACACTGTCGGAGAGTGGCGTCTGCCTTTTGCTCTTGGCCAAATTTGCTGTCTGTGGTTAAGGTTTCTACCACAGCTTCGGGACTACCCTCATCTGCTTCCGCCTCGGGCTCTTCAATACCCCCCTGAACTGTCCCCGTGGTAGCTTGTGAGCGTGTAATCACTAGCACCCGTTTCACATGTTCAGCCAGGTCATTTCCCACGAGCACGGCTGCTGGCAGAGTCGATGAAATCGCTAGCCGCCAAACTCCCCTCCAGCCTTGAAAGCTCACAGGTACCTCAGCTACTGGCAGTGAGATCACCTGCCCCTCAATCCCTGCCACCTTCAAGCTCTCATTTGGGATTATATACTCCCTAGGAATAATATCTGGATGGCACAGGGTCACCTGGGAACAAGTATCCCTTAGCCCCCTATACTGATGGTCAAGTATTCCTACGTCCACCCCTGCGGTCTCAAACAACTGCGAATCTGTCCTCACTAGTAAGCAGCGCTTGACCTCCACAAGAGGACCATTTTCCCCAGCCTGATCAGCAGATGTAACTGTTCCAGATTGAGTCGCCATGGCAACAGGCTCCCTCAGTGGCAAGGAGCTTTGCTCTTTCTGGACACAGAACACAGCTTTTGGCTTGGTTCCACTCAAATCATGAGGCACATTTCCCTTTAGCTGCTTTAATTTCTCACACTCTGAGATTAGATGGCCCTTTCCTTGACAGAAATAACATTTTCTGCTGTACTTGGAGTCTTTCTCATCTGTTTTTGGTTTTCCCTCCAAAATCTGAGGTCTTTGTGGTTTCATGTCTGAGGGCTTCCCTTCAACATGGGCCCCTCCCCCTTGCTGGTTTTTCCCTGGTCCCTGAGAGTACTTGCTGTAGGTTTCTTTGGGTTTACCTACAGATTTCCCCTCAGCACCTAAGGGCTTTCTTATTTGGTAAATAAAATCTGCGATCTCTGCCGCCTCTGTCACAGATTTCGGTTTCCTCTCCCTCACCTGGAACTTCAGTTCCCCATGCAGGACTGAATAAAACTGTTCCAGCGCTATCAAGTCTTTGAGCTGCTGAAAGGTCTCTGTCCCCTCCTGAGACAGCCATTTCTCTAGCAGCCTCACCAGTTGGGCCCCCACTTGGGTAAAAGTCTGCTCTGGTTTCTTTGTGAGTGACCTGAATCTTTGCCTCAGCTGTTCAGCATTTATCCCATGTCTGGCAAACACCAGTTTTTTAAACTCAGCGAAGTCTTTCAACAGTTCCACTGGCATCTCTGCATAGACTTCTGCCAGGCTGCCACTGATCAAAGATCGCATAATAGTCATCTTCTCAGTTTCCCTTACTGAGAAGTCCACAAACGCTCTTTCCACGAGGGAAAAGAACACCTCAGGGCAATCTCCCTTGTTGTACACAGGGAATTTTTTCAAGTCAGTTTTAGACAATTGGCCCCCCTCAGAATCTCTATTGTTATTATTGTTCTGGTTCATCATTTCCAATTTTCTTAACTCAAACGCCATTTTTTCTACCTCCAACTGTCTCTGTTTCTCCTCCCTTTCAAACGCCATTCTTTCTTTTTCCAGAGCAACTTTCTCTCTCTCTAATTCAAATTGTCTTTGTTTCTCCCTTTCCTCCCTTCTTTCTCTCTCTAATCTTTCCTCCATTTCCCTCACCCTCAGTTCATGCTGTTGGGCTAGGAGCATTTTTCTGAGTTCTGGGTTCTGTTCTCCCGTGCTCTCATCCTGCACTGAGCCAAATTCCTCCTCAGAACCCTGTGGTTCTCTCACTTCACCCATTTCTGCCATTTGGCTTCGAGTCAAGGGCATAATCCCCCCCAGAACAGGCTGCCTTCAAAAGTCAAGCCTCAAAATAAAGCGACGACTTTTTTCCTTTTGCCTCAGGAACAGCCTTCTATAGATTGCTGCTGTTCCTTCAGCACTAACTTGCTACTGTTGCCAGGCAGAATCCACCCCCTCTGCTAGGCCTCTCAGCAGACAGGCTAGATCACTGTTACTTCACTCAGCTTTGCCTCAGCCCTTTCCCGCCAAAACGGGTTGCCTCAGAGCTCCCTAATCTAGTCCCCAATCTGAGGTGGCACGTTCTTCCACTAGCGTACCTCCCCGTGAGGTAAGCCTAGAAGATTACCTACGCGCTCTCAGATTTTCCCTGACTAGACCCCCCTTGCTCTGGGCACACTTGCCAAGGTTTTGCTGGACCACTGGACAACTGGACCAGTCGTATCCCACACGCTGGACACCAATCAATGTGACAACCCCAGACCTACTGGAGTATATCACACTTTCATTATGCTGCCACCAACCATTCCCTATAAGAAGTCACACAGACCAGGAATGGATTTTACTAAACAAAAGAACAAGGTTTATTTAAATAACAAACAGGGTAAATAAAAAGATCAAGTAAATAAGATACTGTAACGTGGCTTAGTCTCAATCATACATACAACAGTTTGGTTCACACAGAACACTTTAAAGTAAAGCACAGACCCTGAACCTATCAGTTCTGGCTACCTATAAAGAAACCTGAACCTATCAGGTATGTACTAACTGACACACAGTTGTACTCAGTCTGACACACAGACTCCCACTCTTCACTCTCCACACAAGCTCCAAATATATATACAGTACAGCTCCTCCTCCCTGATGTCCCGCCTTCCACTCCCCATAGGATGGAACTTTCCCTCCAAACCCATGACAGACAGGTACCATCAGTGCTGTATGTAACACTTGCCTATCCTCCGATCCCAGATTTTGGCACTCCCCTCTGCTGGTGCAGTGGTCCAGCAGAGGGGTGCAAGGGCAACGATGACCAATCTAGCCCAGGGGTCCCCAACCCCCGGTCCGCGGCCCGGTGCCGGGCCCTGAGGAGCCATCAGCTGGGCCGCGGGGACACAGTGGCAGCCATGACAAATAATGGCGGGAAGGCTATTTGAATTTCCCCAGCTCTTGCCTCCCACCGCTGGGTCCGTCTGTGGTGCTGGCTTTCCAGGCGGGCTCCGGGAGGCAGAGCCCGACTGGAACGCCAGCAGCGTGGACAGACCATGCGGGAGGGGGCGAATGTAAGGACCCACCAGCTCATAAGCCAGGCTCCTTGCCGAGCCTTCCAGGTGCCCCACGTTTTTGTCTCTTTGGGGGTTGGGGTGTGTTCCTTGGGGTTGCGCCTTCTAAAATGCCACCTTCGGAAGCGAGTCTTCCCCCAGGGAGCCACGCCGGCCTCCTTTCTGCGCGCTCAAAACGGGGCGGGGAGGCGGAGAAAAGTCTGGCCACACTTTGGGGGTGAACCCTCGTGCGTGTGTGTCAGGGCAGGCGTTGGGCGCCACCACTCCCTGCCTCGGACCCACTGGCTCATAATCCAGAGTAACGCTGCCTCTTCCCCCTCCCTCCCCCCCCCAGTCCCTTTCAAAGGTGTATGTCCCTTCATAAGAGCAGGCTGCAAACCGGAGGCTCTTCCCCCTCTGTCCCTGGAGGCAGAGCCCAGCTAGGAGGCCATTTGAATTTCCCCGGCTCCTGCCTCCAGCCGCAGTGTCTGTCCGCGCTGCTCTCTTTCCAGGGGCTTTCCAGGCGGGCTCCGGGAGGCAGAGTCTGGCTGAAAAGCCAGCAGTGCAGACGGACCCATGGGGGTCTAGGGGCAGAGGGGGAAGAGCCTCCGGCTCACAGCATGCTCTAAGAAGGGACAGGATAGGGATGCTGCCCGTCTTCGCTCTCCTGCCCCCTCCTCCAAAGGGGGAGGTCCCGGTAAGGTCCAGGCGCTGGGTCCGTCTGTGCTTCTGGCTTTCTAAGGGCTTCCCAGGAGGGCTCCAAGAGAATTAGATTTTAATTTTCATTTCACGCAGAGGGTGGGGAGGAGCGCACGGGGGGTGCACGTGTGTGAGTTGGCAGGGGCTCCTGCGCATGTGTGAAGTGGTGGGGAATGTGCGCGCAGCTATGGCGTGCACGCGCTCCCCAAACACTTTGTGCGTGCACCGGAGAGCGCGAGCGCGAGGGGCCGCCCCACCTCCCTCAGAGGCTCCGCCGGTCTGCATGACAAAAAACGTTGAGGACCACTGATCTAGCCCAATGGGGGATTGGAGGACCAATAAGTATTTCTTTGTTAATACTGCCCATAGGAAAAAAAACACAAGCATTTAACCCTTATAGTGCAGGGGCAGTTGTTTTCTCTAAACTAAACCCACAGCATTCAGGTTTTAATTGCAGTATTGGCACTTCGAAATAAGTAAGTTGATTTTGTGTTGCAGTTTGGGCACTCGGGCTCAAAAAGGTTCACCATCACTGGTCTAGTTCCATTTCAGTCTGGCTTCAGGGAAGGCTATGGAATGGAGACAGCTCTGGTTGATGGCTGACATATGCCTAGAACTGGATAAGGGGGAGTGTGTTCCTGCTGGTGCTGATGAAACTTTTAGTGGCTTTTGATAACATCAGCAATATTTTTCTGGTTTGTTTCTTTGCAATGGGACTTAAAGGGACTATTTTACAGTGGCTCTAGTCCTTCCTTTTGGGGGGGGGAGGGATAATTCAGAAGGTGGTGCTGAAAACTCTCATTTGGTGTCCTGGCCATTGGCCTGTGGTTTCTGTTTTGTTGTTCATGCTATTTAACATATACCTGAAAAAGCTGGGAGAGGTTGTGCATAGCTTTGAGCTTTGGTGTCACCAGTATGTGGATGAGACCTAACAATATCCTTCCTCTCCACCTAATTCCAAGGAAACTGGTGCCTGGTGTCAGCAATGGGTAGGATGAGGGCAAACAAATTGAAACTTGATCCAGACTAGACAGAGGAGCTCTTGATAAATCAAAAGGCAGATAAGGGAATACAGATGCAACCTGTGCTGGATGGGGTTACACTGCCCCTGAAAAGTCTGCAGTGTGGATGTACTCCTGGATTCATCCCTGAGCCTGGGTGACCAGGTTTCAGCTGTGGCTTTTGCAAAGTTATAACTGATGTGCCAGCTGTGCCCATTCTTTGAGATGTCTGATTTGGCTTCAGTGACGCATGTCTTAGTCACATCTCATTTGGATTACTGTAATGTGTTCTGTGTGGGGTGGCCTTTGAAGACAATTCAGAAACTTCAAAATGGTCTAAAATGCAGTTGCCAGACTGCTGATTAGGGCCAGTTACAGGGAGCTTTTAATGCTCCTGCTACAACAACTTTACTGGTTATCAGTCTGTTTGCCGGCCCAGTTCAAAATCACCTAAAAGGGTTTTGGGCCATGCTATGTGAAGGACTGTATCTCCCCATATGAGCCTTCCTGGACATAAGATCATCAGAGAGGACCCTTCTCTTGATCCCATTGCCATTGCAGGCACATTTGATGGGGACAAGGGAGAGAGCTTTCTCTCTAACTGCTCCCGGTTTGTAGAATGGTCTCCCTTAGAAAGTTAGGCTAGTCCCCTTCCTTTTATCCTTCCACTGACAGTCTTCAATTGAATAAAAAAAAAAACAATTAAATTACACCACTAATTAAAAATCCATTAAGTAATTTAAAAACATGCAAAACTGTGAAAGCAAACTTTAAAAAAAAGCAAAAGACCAGCATCTAGGGATTTATTCATAGTTATTAGTCTTTTGCTCTTTTTAGTAGTGTTGTTTAATTGCTTTTTATTCAGTTTCTTTAAATGTTGTGTGTTTTAACATTGTGAGCCACCTTGGGTTCCTTCACCAAGAGAAAGGAGGTCTAGAAAGGATAAAATATAAATAAAATATAAGCAATTGTACTTCAGATATGCTGTTTACTTCACAGGTCTGATTGATAGCAATGAAACCCCAGAGAGTGCTGCTTTACGTGAGCTGGAGGAAGAAACAGGATACAAAGGGGACATCCTTGAATGTTCTCCAGGTAGTTTCTGTTTTTGGTCTTCTGTGTTTGAAAGGAAGAAAGTTTATCCTATTGTATATCACTTTGAAGGGAAGAGGAGAAGGGGACGACAGAGGACGAGATGGTTGCACAGTGTCACCGAAGCTACCAACATGAATTTGACCCTACTCTGGGAGGCAGTGGAAGACAGGAGGGCCTGACGTGCTCCGGTCCATGGGTTCATGAAGAGTCGGACACGACTTAATGACTAAACAACAACAACATCACTTTGAAACATTGAAAGCACTTCAGATATTTTATTTGCAAATATCAAAGAACCCTAGACAGCGTGTATTGTCACCCCTGTTGGAAAGTGTCCCTGCTGTGCTGCATGACTTCTCTTGCACCTTTCAAAGGAGGCAAACGTGGACCAAACCTAGTACAGTATCAAAGGCCACACAGCCCTGCTGTACAGAGATATAACCACTCTAGTCATCTGCTCTAATGTCTGCACCAGGAACAGGCTATACACCAAGTCTGGATCTAGCCTTTAACAAGCAATAGATCCTGGTTGAGTTTCTGAGATATGGCTTCAGCATATTGAGAATTAACAGCCTGGTACAAGGGTAA